>NC_091455.1:41925467-42527967 GCF_027789765.1 Dendropsophus ebraccatus | reverse complement strand
CCCTCTCACAGCCATAGACTGACTACAGACACCCTCTCACTGCCATACAGTGACTACAGACACCCTCTCACCACCATACACTGACTACAGACACCTTCTCACCGCCATACACTGACTACAGACACCCTCTCACCGCCATACACTGACTACACCCCTCTGGATGTATGTGATTTGGGGGTCTGCTGTAGGGGTGGGAGGCTGTAGGATTTAGTGTATGTCCCTATTAGGAGGTCCCAACAGAGGCCCTAACCTCCACAGGCCTCTGTTAGGACCCCTTAATAGGGACATACACTAAATCCTACAGCCTCCCCAACCCTCCAGCAGACCCCCACAATTAAATCACAAAGGATCCCCTCCCCCCCACCCCATCCCAGTGGTACTCACCAGCAGGATGAAAGAAGAGGCACCCCTGCCTTTTAGGACGTGCTGAGCGGGTGCCTGGTGACGTCATGCACGCGGTGACGTCGGCGCGCTGGAGAGGGTGAGAGAACAGGAGCGGGACAGCACCAGGGGAAGCGCACAGGCAGAAGAGACAGGTGCTGTCTCTCTGTCTGCAGGAGCGCCGTTAGAATAGAGCAGGGTGTCGGGCAGCCAGCTGGGGGAGCGATCAGGCCGGACAGAAACACACAGCATGCATATTATGTGACAGTGTCGTGCAGGCAGCTCATGTCTGTCTGGCCCGATTGCTCCGCCAGCTGGCTGCCCGGCACCCTGCTCCTTTCTAACGGCGCTCCTGAAGACTAGTACACCAAAGATAAGTATGCAGACAGTATGCAGAGCTCTGAGCTGCCTCTCTCTGCCCGGCAGCCCAGGCGCTTCCACAGCTGCGCCCTCCTGCTATAGTGTATCGGCGGCGGCGCTCCTGCAGACAGAGAGACAGCAGCTGTCTCTCCTGCCTGTGCGCTTCCCCTGGTGCCGCCCCGCTCCCGTTCTCTCACCAGCAGCACACATTTCTACAGCTGGATGTTCATCTGTCTCTTCTGTCCGCGCGCCCCCCTGCCGGCCTGGAATGATGCGCCCTGTGCAACCGCACAGGTCGCACACCCCAAAGGCCGGCCCTGTACAAACTACACTCTCATACACACTATCATACACAGTATCCTATCATACACACACTATCCTATCATACACACAATATACTATCACACACACACTGTCCTAGGACATACACACTATCCTGCCACTCTCCTATCATACACACTGCTCCTATCATACACACTACCCTATTATACACACTGCTCCTATCATACACACGGCTCCTATCATACACACGGCTCCTATCATACACACTACCCTATTATACACACTGTCCTATCATACACACACTATCCTCTCATACACACTGCCCCTATCATACACACTGCCCCTATCATACACACTATCCCATCATACACACTATCCTATCATACACACTATCCCATCATACACACTATCCCATCATACACACTATCCCATCATACACACTATCCCATCATACACACTGCTCCTATCATACACACACTATCCTATCATACACACTGTCCTATCATACACACTATCCTATCATACACACTGCTCCTATCATACACACACTATCCTATCACACACAGTATCCCATCATACACACTATCCCATCATACACACTGCTCCTATCATACACACACTATCCTTTTTTTTTTTTTTTTTTTTTTTAATTCTGAATTTTTATTAACATTTTCCTTTTTCTTAACAAAGCGAAGCAGGGCAAGAACAAGCCAGACATCAAAGCGAATGCCCATGGCGCCCTGCAGGGCGGTGGGGCGAGCGTACATTCAACATATATCTATAGCTATTAAAACTGCATCCCAACGACTTCCTTGGGACATTCACAGCCGTCCACGACTCTCGGCAATATATAACAAACAATATGGGTTGGGAACAGAGCTGGTGCTCCGCTAGGAGACATAACAGGCATAAACCCAAGGTGAAGAAAGAGAAAGTAAGAAGGGGGAGAAAAGAGGGGGGATATTTTAGTGGGGAAGAGCCAGGGGGGGAGGGGGGCCTAGGGGGCAGTTGGCTCCTCACTGAGCCAGCAGGGAGCTGTTTTCGGGAGTCTCAGTGTACTGATCCCAGTAGAACCAAGTTCGATAGAACCTGGAGTTCCGGCCATGGAGCTGAGCAGTGAGATCCTCCATACGCTTGATATCCTCTACTTTCCGGAGCCACATGGCTAGGCTGGGGGGGTCAGGGTGTCGCCACAAAGCGGGAACACAGGCCCAGGCCGCGTTGATCAGGTGTCGGAGGACTGAGGAACGGTAGCTCTTGAGGGGAATGTCGGACACATGCAGAAGGATGAGGGCAGGAGAGAAGGGGAGTGGGCGGTCAGTGAAGGTGGCACCAGCTTAGGGCAACTCCAGAACGTATGCAGGAGGGAGCTGTCCTCGCCGCAATTCCTCCAGCACTGTGGGGACACTTCCGGATAGATCCGGTGGAGACGGGTAGGGACACGGTACCACCTAGAAAGGAGTTTGTATCCCGATTCCTGTATGTGGGAGGATATCGAGGAGGAGTGTGTACATGTGAACAATTTATCCAGTTGCGCGGGGGAAAAAGAGGTGTTCAGGTCCTCTTCCCAGGCCGCGAGGAAGGAGGGAGGTGACTGGTCCGGAGGGGAGCCCAACATGGCATAGATTATAGAAAGAGAGTGACGGAGTGGGCCCGAGCCTGTACAGAGAGACTCGAACTGCGTGAGGGTGCGAGCGTAGCGAGAGGGCATGGGGAGAGTGCGCAGGAAGTGATAAAGCTGAAGGGACCTCCAGAACCCCAGGGGAGCGGGGTCTGACAAGGCATTGAGTTCCGTCAACGAGGGCCAGGCCGTTCCCCTGCGAAAGGATAGTGCACAGAAGCGTCCAGCTCGGGACCAGGAGCGGAAGCCCGCGTCCTCCATCCCCGGGGGAAAGGACGGGTTGCCCAGAATCGGGAACAGGGGAGAGGGGTGCGGAGCCAAAAAAACGGCAGATAAGTGTTTCTGGCAGACTTGAAGTGTCGGAGCGATGGTGGGGTGAGAGCGTGCTAGACGGGCCGAGTCCGGGAGCCAGGGCGCGGCCAGCAAAGGCGAGGTGCCAACGCCTTTTCCAGGTCCACCCATATTTTCGTGGCAGAATGGCGGTGCCAGTCTAGTACCCTGGATAGGTGAGCCGCCACATAGTATTGATAGAGATTGGGGAGACCCAGGCCTCCCTGAGATTTGGAACTGTGCAGAACTGCCTTTGCTATACGCGGCTGTTTGTGTGCCCATATGAATTTAGTGAGGAGAGACGTCAGTCGTCGGAAAAATGACACGGGCACCGCAATCGGTAGGGCCTGAAAAAGATACAGGAGACGGGGCAGGTCGTTCATTTTGAAGATAGCACAGCGGCCATACCACGAGAAGGTGCCCTTGTGCCATCTAAGCAGGTCCTTTTCCACCGTTTGGAGCATAGGTGGGAAATTCAGCGTATACAAGTCGGGTGCGGAGGGTGTAAGCTGAACCCCCAAGTACTTTAGGGAGATGCGGGACCATCGGAATGGGAAGGAGGCCTCAAGGGAGGAGGCCACCGCCATCGGGAGGGAGACATTTAGTGCCTCTGATTTCTGCAAATTGATCTTGTAATTAGAAAGGGAATGATAGCTGGAAAGTTCCTTCAGAAGATTGGGGAGGGAGACAGAAGGCTGGGTAAGGAAAAAGAGGAGATCATCCGCGTACGCTGCAACTCTGTGTTCCACTCGCCCCACCCGTACCCCCGCAATGTCCGGATTGCATCTCACATGTCTAAGGAAGGGTTCCAGGGTCAGAATGAAGATTAGGGGAGAGAGGGGGCAGGCCTGCCGTGTTCCATTGGAGATGGGGAAGGAGTCAGAGAGAAGGCTGTTGACCGACACCTGAGCCGTGGGATGGGAGTATAGAGAGCCAATCCACTCCAGCATGTGAGGACCAAGACCGATATGCCTAAGGGTGGCAAAGAGGAAGGGCCAGCTTACACGGTCAAAGGCCTTCTCCGCGTCCGTTGATAGGAGCATGGCAGGGAGGCCAGAGGAGCGGGCCATATGAATTATGTTTATAGCTCTAGTGGTATTGTTGCGGGCCTCTCGCATGGGCATAAAACCCACCTGATCGGGATGTATGATGTTTTGCAGCAAGGGTGTGAGCCGAGCTGCTAGAATTTTTTAGAAGAATTTGAGGTCCTGGTTTAGAAGGGAGATGGGACGATAATTCTGACAGTGGGATGGGTCTTTGCCCTCCTTGGGAATGACGGTAATGTGGGTGCGGAGGGTATCCATGGGGAGGGGGGAGCCAGTGGACACAGAGTTGAAGGCCGAAAGGAAGTGGTACCTGAGAAGGGGTCCAAAGGTTTTGTAATACGGCAGCATAAGCCCATCTGGGCCCGGGGCTTTACCTGTGGGGGACGTCTTAAGCGCCCACTCCCATTCCTCGGCCGTAATGGGTGACTCTAACATTCCCGCATCCTCCCCAGACAATGCCGGGAGGCCGGAGTCAGCTAGATAAGAGAGTATGGACAGGTGAGGGTCTGAGGATGCAGAGGTGGTCGAGGTCGGAGAGATACTATAGAGAGACACATAGTAGTCCCGGAAAGAATCAGCTATTTGGGAGGAAAGGGTCTGCTTTGAGCCCGAATGGGTGGAAATATGGGAGATAAAAGAACGTGCTCTCTGTTGACGCAGGGCCCGAGCTAGGGTCCTGCTCGGCTTGTTACCGAACTCGAAGTAATGGCGGCGGCATCGTGCTAAGGAGGCCTTGGCATTGGCAAAAGTGAGGTCTCTTAACTTCCCGCGCAAGGTCGCTAGCTCTGCCCCTGTGGCAATCGCGAGAGACCGCTTGTGCTGTTTTTCAAGGTCCGCAATCTGCGAGATCAGGGACCTAATGTGTGCCGCTCTTTCTTTCTTCAGGCGGGAGGCTAACTTAATAAGAGTGCCCCTAATAAAGCACTTATGGGCTTCCCACACGACTAACGGGGGCGGGTCGGGTAATGTGTTGGAAGCAAAGTAGGTGGACAGGTCTGCTCGGACTTCAGCCGGGACCCCTGTGTCCCCTAGTAAAGTGTCGTTAAGGCGCCAGCGCCACGACCGCGGCTGGAGAGGGGAGAAGGTCAAAGAAAGTGAGATCACAGCGTGGTCTGAAAAGGTGATGGGGTCTATAGAGGCCGCTGTCACCCGGTCTAGATGGGCGTGGGAGACAAACGTGTAGTCTATGCGAGAATATGTATTATGGGGGTGTGAGAAGAAGGTATAGTCTTTGTCCCGGGGATGCAGAATCTGCCAGGCATCCATTAGCTGATGGGAGTGAAGAAGTTGTTTTGCCCGTCGCAGAGAAGAGAAGGAGAGAGAAGAACGGCCAGAGGAAGAGTCGAGAAGAGGATCGAGAGCCATGTTGAGGTCACCTCCGAAGACAGTCATGCCCTCCACAAATTCTTCCACCTCCGAGAAGCATCGTTCCAGGAAAGTCACCTGACCTGCATTGGGGAGGTAGGCTGTGCCAAAGGTGCATAAGACGCCCGCCATTCTACCCTTAACAAAAAGGAAACGCCCCTCCGCGTCCGACCTCTGGTCTATAAATTCCCAGGGGGCTGAACGCGCGATCAAGATCGCTACCCCCTTCGTTTTCGTATCTGGGGAGCAACTGTGGTAGACCTCCGGAAAATGGTGGTCTGTTAATCTCTGTACCTGGTCTCTATGGAAGTGGGTCTCCTGAATGAGTACCACTGAGGCCCGTTTTGCCCACACAAGGCGCAGCAGGGAGGAGCGCTTTTCAGGGATATTCAAGCCCTGCGCAATGATCGATAGACAGAGTACGGCTGACATGACTCAGTGAGGAGCAAACCTAGGTTAGTAGAGTGGGGAAGCGAGGGTAAAAAGGGGGGGGGAGGAGAAGTGAAGAAGAAAGAGGGGGAACAAAACCTGGGGAGGGAAAAGAGAAGAGAAAGGGGAGGGGAAGGCACAAAAAACCTTCCAAGCACTAGGGAGGTCGGGGCCCCAAAGACCTCCGCCCTAGAACCTGTGCGTGGGGAAGTGGGAGAACGCAGAAGAGCGAGCCGGAAGACCCAGTCCGGGCCCAGCGCCTGAGATTGAGTAGAGAGGGGAGTTAAGCATAGAGGTGGAAGCCCAGGGTGAGGGAGGGTTAATGAGAAACAGAGTGAAAGTTAGACACCCAGTCTACCTGCCATAGGGTAATGGGGATCAGAGCGGCCACATGTGATCCCTGCTATCTACGAGTCCCTGCACCGGGTGGTGTCGAGGAAGAGAGGGGATCAGGGCGGGTAGAAGACAGAAGTGAAGGGAGCGGAAATAGGAGAACAGGCAGACAAACAAACAGAGCCCCTGATAACTGGACCAGAAGAGGAGCAAGTAAGGCATAACAAATAACATAACATATAACATAACAGATATCATAGCACCCAACCAGACCTAACACACTTCGACACGGTGTAGTACAAGGACCCCAGGTCACCGGGTCAACCATACTAGGGATCATGGTAGTGGGAGGGGGGGGGCAGAGGAGGGGAGGAGTGGAGGAGTGGGATGGAACCGGGGGAATGGAGGGGGCAGGGAAAGAGGGAGGGCCAGAACGGGGAGGGGGAGAGTTGGGGAGGGAGAAAGGGCTCTAGGAGGTGGGGGGATTTACGGAGGGGAAGGGGGGAGGAGAGGTCCGGGAGATGGAGAGGGATCAGAAAGTAAGGGAGCCGAGGCATCAAGCCCCTCCCATCGCGGAAGTCCTAGTGCCAAATGTCCATGACCGCTACTCCGTAGGCTCCAGCGGGAAGGGGGGGAGGGGGGGAAGGTCATGGGGGGGGGGTAGAGGTCCAGAGGACAGGTCCGGGAGAGGGGGGAGATCGGGATGAGGCGAGGTAAGGTGCAGGTGGGGATAACAGCCCCTCCTGAGCGAGTGCTGCAGAACAGCTGAGACCATGAAGCGAAGACAGCTTACTTGGTTGCCAGGCAGCTGAAAGAGGCAGCTCATGACAGCAGCACAGTTACCGACCCAGTCCTTGTCCTGTCGCGTGATGGGCCATAGCAGGGTGTTGGGTGCCATTCACCGAGGGGAGCCAGACATCCCTTACCAGGACTCCCTTAGCGGGGCTCTGTCGGGCGATGCGCTGGGGAGTGGCGGTCTCGATGGCGTGGAGAGCGGGGGCTGCCCCGGCGCGGGGAATGGCATCTGCGCGGCTCTTGTCGTGGGGAACAGCCACCCGACAGCAATCCGGAAGGTGGGGGCGGCAGCGCCGGCTCCGTCCAGTCTGGCAGGGTCAGCGAGGAGAGACCAAGTAGTTGCAGGGCCCCGGGCAGATCAGCCGGCATGCGGAGAAGGTAAGTCGACCCAGAATGGCTAATGACGAGATGAAAGGGGTATCCCCAACGATAGGAGGCCCCCAATTCCCGGATAGCGTCCAGTAGGGGCCGGAGCATCCGGCGCATAGCCTAGATAGGTCAGGGAGTAGGACAATCTCCGCTCCTTCAAAGTCCAGGGGACCTTTCTCCCACGCACGCTGGAGGATAGCTTCCTTCTGCTGGAAATAATGCACCCAGCAGAGCACGTCTCGGGGGCGGTTCCGGTCAGGCAGGCGTGGACCTGCTACCCTGTGCGTGCGGTCCAGCTCTATATGGGTATCCGTGGGGTCCCCCAGATACCTATTAAAAATGTACCTGACTGCGTGCGTGAGGCGGTCGGGACCAATATCCTCCGGTAGACCCCGGATCTTGACATTGTTCCGGCGGCCCCGGTTCTCGAGGTCGCTCACGTGAGCTATCAAGTCCCGCAGCACCACATTGTGGGAGTCCACTCGGGGGGGCAGGGTGGCGAGGGCCTGCTCTGTGGTATCTAGGCGAGCCTCCAACCCCGTTATCGTGGTCATGGAGGATTTCAGCATGTCACCAGCATGCCGTTCCTCCATACGCGCCAGCTGCGCCGTCAGTTCATCTCTGGTGGGGAGGGCCTGTAGCAGGTTCTTTACCTCGGCGAGGATCGAGGCAGGGGTCACGGAGGCCAGGGGTTCGGTCCCCACGGAGGGAGAGAGAGACAGACCTTCATCCAGAGGTGTCCGCAATATCCCCGGCACCGACTGGCTCAGCTCTGGAAAAGCCGGCACGGCTTTCTGCATGGCGCGCCTTGTAGCTGGTGCAGTGGCCATTTTTACCTGCAGCGAGGAGGGCAGTGAGGAACGCGGTGCGCTCAGTGTTTCCCGGGCGGATCTCTGCAAAGAGGTCCGTGGGGTGCTCAGACGGGTAGCTGGGGTCCTCCTATTCCCGACGGGCATAACGGTGTGGCGATTCGGTAGGTAATGTCCCTGTTATGTAGTGTAATGCCCGGAGCTGCGGTCAGACGCGTCCTTATCCAGCCATGCTCAAGCCACGCCCCCCCCCCCCCACACTCTCCTATCATACACACTATCCTATCATACACACAGCTCCTATCATACGCACTATCCTATCATACACACTGCTATCATACACACTGCTCCTATCATACACACACTGTTCTATCATACACACTATCCTATCATACACATTGCTCCTATCATACACACTATCCCATAATACACACACTGCTCCTATCATACACACTATACTATCATGCACACACTGTCCTATCATACACACACTGTCCTATCATAAACACTCTCCTATCATACACACTGCTCCTATCATACACACACTATCCCATCATACACACTATCCTATCATACACACACTATCCTATCACACACACTATCCTATCATACACACTATCCCTTCATACACACTGCTCCTATCATACACACACTGTTCTATCATACACACTATCCTATCATACACACTATCCCATCATACACACTATCCCATCATACACACTATCCTATCATACACACACTGTCCTATCATACACACTATCCCATCATACACACTGCTCCTATCATACACACACTGTTCTATCATACACACTATCCTATCATACACACTATCCCATCATACACACTATCCCATCATACACACTATCCTATCATACACACACTGTCCTATCATACACACTATCCCATCATACACACTGCTCCTATCATACACACACTGTTCTATCATACACACTATCCTATCATACACACTATCCTATCATACACACACTATCCTATCACACACACTATCCTCTCATACACACTATCCTATCATACACACTGCTCCTATTATACAGGGGGGGGCGCGGACTCAGAGTCCGCGCGATTTATCATTTTTTCAACTAAAAGATACGCCGAAAACCTACTCCACCTTTCAGGTGGCGTAGGTTTTCGGCTGTGCGCACCGACGCGCACAGGATTTATGTAGAGGCAGTCCGCCTCTACATAAATCTCCGTAGCGCCGGAGATGCGGGGACATTTTTAAGTCCGGCATAAAAAACGCCGGACTTAATAAATGTCCCCCTATGTGTATAGGCTCCGGCCGGGATTCCATAGGCAACAATGCAACGTACAGTATATTCTCGTAATTTTACGAAAATATACGTTGTGTGAACATAGCCATAGGCTGGGTTCACACACAGTATATTTCAGTCGGTATTGTGGTCCTCATAGTGCAACCAAAACCAGGAGTGGATTGAAAACACAGAAAGACTTTGTTCACACAATGTTGAAATTGAGTGGATGGCCGCCATTTAATGGCAAACTGAAATAATGGCAGTTCTTTACTGTTATATTACGGCCATCCACTCAATTTCAACAGTGTGTGAACATAGGGGGGCATTTATTAAGTCCGGCGTTTTTTACGCCGGACTTAAAAATGCCCCCGCAGCTCCGGCGCTACGGAGATTTATGTAGAGGCGGACTGCCTCTACATAAATCCCGTGCGCACCGCCGAAAACCTACGCCAGCTGAGGACTGGAGTAGGTTTTCGGCGTATATTTGGGCGGAAGGAATGGTAAATCGTGCGGACACTGAGTCCGCGCCCTCCGTTCCACCCACTACACGCCCCCTTTTCGCCCCCCTGGCGTACTCGGCGGAAAGTGCAGATTTGCGAATATTTTATTCGCAGATTGGCCATTTGCGTATAAAAAAATACGCAAATCGGCACTTTCCGCCGAAAATCATCCGTTCGCAGGATGATACATGTGGCCCATAGTCTTTCTGTGTTTTCAATCCACTCCTGGTTGAGGTTGCAAAATACTGAACAAATACTGACTGAAATATACTGTGTGTGAACCCAGCCATAGGCTATGTTCACACTGCGTATATGTCCGGCCGCATATTTTCGCAGCCGGACATATACGCGGTAAACTCCGTCTGGGGATTTACGCTACTTGCGGCCGGCTACGTACGGTCCGCGAACTTACCCCCATAGTCTACTTACGCTTCCCGAGCGCCCTACGTAGCGATCTGACAGCGGTCTTTTACTTGGAAATCTTCGCCTAGCCCCGGACACCCCACAGAACCTTTTGGATCGGCACAAAAAGCTTCAGAAATGAAGAAATCACCACTACGTACGGGACCGCATGTAACGCTACGGGCGTAAGTTACAGCATTTTCGCCCTCAAACAATGGTCTGGTTCATTTTTTACGGCGCCGCGTACGATCCTCGCGTAAGTTCTTACGTAGTGTGAACTGTGCAGCCGTAGATCGTATACTTTCCATTGTACGCAAACTACGTAAGTCGCCGGACGCTTATTCACGGAACGCGCTACGTCCGGAGACGTACGCAGTGTGAACATAGCCATAGGCTGTATCCAGGTTTTTCTGGCAGCCCTAGGGCGGCATCCAACTTCTGCAGCCACAGGGAATCCAACACTGAGTGTTCGGGTTTAGAGAATGTTGCCGGACCCGAACAATATGACAGGTCTGCTCAACACTAGTCATTTGTTCCCCTGGTAGGAGTGTAGAACACCCTTCTGCTCAGAATGGGAATAAGGAGAAGGTGAATTAGATTTTGTTATTACGCTGACACGCTTGCTGTGTAGGGGACGAGTACGGCCGGTTCCTAGGAATGCTCCTTTACCTGACTGGCCTGTGCAAAACGGCCCATAGCCCACATAGATAATTCCGCTATCCAAACCATATAACCAGCTTGACGATCGCTATAGAAAAGCTGAAGGATGATTATGAGTGATCTCTCCTCTTCCCAGGCGTCATGGTTATGTCTGTGCACATCCAATTCAGGCTAAACGCTGCCACTAACTTCCTAATGTTCACAACTTACAAGTACTTGTTTTTTTACAGGATTCCATTACTTACACCAAGTAAAGCATTAAACATTCACAAGCCACATAAACAGCGGCTGCATCTATAACGCTTCAATCTGTCACTGAAACAAGGTTAACGCTTCCGCTGTTAGTACATTATGTGGCTTTATTACGCTGTTAACAATAAGAGTGGAATCTGGAACAAACAAAAATCTCCACATTATGTCACATTTAGATACATAGGGGGACATTTCCTATTGTTGCACCCCTAGCCAGGCCCGGACTGGTAATCTGGCAAGCTGGGCAAATGCCCGCTGGGCTGGCCGGATTACCAGTCCTTGGGCCGCCCGGGGCTGCATAATAAAAAAAAAAACATTATTAAAAAAAACTAAAAAAAAAAAAATGCTGCGGCTTGCTTCCCTCTGTCCGCCCGTCAAAATCATTACATGCCGGCGCTTGGACGGGCTGCTCGCATCCTCCAGCTATCGAAATAGCCCGAGGAGCGAGAGCGCTCAGCAGCGCCCTCTGTCCCCGCCCCATTAGTAGGACGTATACGCGCGCTCCCTCCCGGCCGCACATGGAGGTCCCCGGAGGAGGCTGCAGATACTGAAGCATTGGGTGATAGTGTCGCTGCGGGTGCTGGAGCTGTACAGCAGCGACACTGTCACCCGATGCTTCAGTATCTGCAGGGACCTCCATGGAGGTAATATTCAGCACGGTATGGGGGCGGGTCCGCTGCGGGAGTATGTGCGGGTGGGCGGGAGGAGAACGCAAGTGCCGGCGTGTGCGCCCGGGCAGAGGGGTCACACCAGGTATGTTCCCTCCTGCCCCAGTCTGCTCCATGCCCCCTCCCCCCCCGATCTGCTTCATGCTTGTCCCCCCCCAGTGTGCCCCATGCCTCCCCCCCTTTAGTGTGCCCCATGCTCTTCCCCCCTCAGTGTGCCCCATGCTCTTCCCCCCCAGTGTGCCCCATGCTCTCCCCCCCCCCCCAGTGTGCCCCATGCTCCTAGCTATGTCCCTGACCCTCATCTGTTCCTGTACTACTACTACACCCCTCATCTTTACCTGTACTACTACTACTGCACCCCTCATCTGTTCCTGTACTACTACTACACCACTCATCTTTACCTGTACTACTACTACACCCCTCATCTATACCTGTACTACTACTACTCCCCTCATCTGTACCTGTACTGCTACTACACCCCTCATCTATACCTGTACTACTACTACACCCCTCATCTATACCTGTACTACTACTGCACCCCTCATCTATACCTGTACTACTACTACTACACCCCTCATCTATACCTGTACTACTACTAATACACCCCTCATCTATACCTGTACTACTACTACTACTACTACACCCCTCATCTATACCTGTACTACTACTACACCCCTCATCTATACCTGTACTACTACTACTACACCCCTCATCTATACCTGTACTACTACTACTACTACACCCCTCATCTATACCTGTACTACTACTACTACACCCCTCATCTATACCTGTACTACTACTACTACACCCCTCATCTATACCTGTACTACTACTACACCCCTCATCTATACCTGTACTACTACTACTACACCCCTCATCTATACCTGTACTACTACTACTACACCACTCATCTATACCTGTACTACTACTACTACACCCCTCATCTATACCTGTACTACTACTACACCCCTCATCTATACCTGTACTACTACTGCACCCCTCATCTATACCTGTACTACTACTACTACACCCCTCATCTATACCTGTACTACTACTACACCCCTCATCTATACCTGTACTACTACTACACCCCTCATCTATACCTGTACTACTACTACACCCCTCATCTATACCTGTACTACTACTACACCCCTCATCTATACCTGTACTACTACTACTACTACTACTACACCCCTCATCTATACCTGTACTACTACTGCACCCCTCATCTATACCTGTACTACTACTACTACACCCCTCATCTATACCTGTACTACTACTACACCCCTCATCTATACCTGTACTACTACTACCCCCCTCATCTATACATGTACTACTACTGCACCCCTCATCTATACCTGTACTACTACTGCACCCCTCATCTATACCTGTACTACTACTACACCCCTCATCTTTACCTGTACTACTACTGCACCCCTCATCTATACCTGTACTACTACTGCACTCCTCATTTATACCTGTACAACTACTGCACCCCTCATCTATACCTGTACTACTACTGCACCCCTCATCTATACCTGTACTACTACTGCACCCCTCATCTTTACCTGTACTATTACTACTGCACCCCTCATCTATTCCTGTACTACTACTACACCCCTCATCTATTCCTGTACTACTACTACACCCCTCATCTTTACCTGTACTACTACTACATCCCTCATCTATACCTGTACTACTACTACACCCCTCATCTATTCCTGTACTACTACTGCACCCCTCATCTTTACCTGTACTACTACTACTGCACCCCTCATCTATACCTGTACTACTGCACCCCTAATCTATACAACTACTAATACAGCCCTTCATCTATACCTCTACTACCACACCCCTTATCCACTATGCCTCCACTACTACACCCCTTATCCACTATGCCTCCACTACTACACCCCTTATCCACTATGCCTCCACTACTACACCCCTCATCCACTATGCCTCCACTACTACACCCCTTATCCACTATGCCTCCACTACTATACCCCTTATCCACTATACCTCACTACTACACCCCTTATCCACTATACCTCCACTACTACACCCCTTATCCACTATACCTCCACTACTATACCCCTTATCCACTATACCTCCACTACTATACCCCTTATCCACTATGCCTCCACTACTATACCCCGTATCCACTATGCCTCCACTACTATACCCCTTATCCACTATACCTCCACTACTATACCCCTTATCCACTATGCCTCCACTACTATACTCTACCTAGATGGAGGCACAAAGAAGATCTCCTATACTATATGGGGGCACAGAGTGGCACATATTTGGGAAAACTACTTTTATGGGGCACAGAGGGGGCTTGTATTCTACATGGGGGCACAGGGTGAGCTTTGTTACACTGGGAATTAATACAGTTGTCTCAAACGTCATTGAAATAGTATCTGTCGCTGCAGTAAGATCCCCATTGCATTGCCTCAACACAAAAGGAGGCGAACCGTGTGTGTGTGTGGATTCGTAGGCCAAATCTTCCCACAGGCGCAATGACATCATATCACTGCGCCTGCTGGAGGGAGCAGACGGCCTGGCAGGTGATGAGCGCGGCCCCGGGGGCTGTTGGCGGGCGGCACTATCAGCGGACACACACACTTTGCCTCCTTTTGTGTTGAGGCAATGCAGGGCGACTTTTACTATGGGGGTAATGCAGAGTGTCCCACTATCCTGTGCTACTGTCCCCATATACTGTTCCCCTCTGCTCATATACTGTGTGGGTGATATACAGTATATGTGGGCTGGTGGGGTTTGTTTGCCAGGGCTGCTTTTCAGCCCCAGTCCGGCCCTGCCCCTAGCTTAAGCCCGAGAGATGGCAGATTTGTCCCTTCTCCCTGGCATACGTCTGCCGCATTCCCCACTCACCCAAAGGGTTGGGCATAGGGGGCGCAGTAAGGCAGGAGGGGGCCGTGGCCTCCTCCCACACCTGATTTACCATGGTTTACGCTTGCTGATATAGAATATGTTTAAAAGATAACACTTAGATATAGCTTCTGAATACTTGACTGGAAATAGACGTTAAACTTGACTAGCGGTGGTGAAAGTGGACTGCCTGCAGGGTAGGGAGAGAAGTGGGCCCTATCCAAGCCCTTAGGTGCTCAGCTGTGGGGGCTTTCATGAAGATGTACCTACATGCACAGGTATGGCCTTCCATCTATTGCTGTCCGTGGGCATAGAGTGACACAAGTCCAGGAATGCAGGCCAACACAGTGGGTAAAGCTAGCTGTCGGGGAGACCCCTAAGGAAACCAAGCATGTTGCAGCAGAGTTCTCAGCTTAAATTGCTCTTACCTAAATGCTGTCAGTTTCACCTGTCTCAGTTTTCAGGGTTAGAAGAGGATAGCCTCCCAGGGTAGATAGGGTTTCCCATCTTCCCAAGTGGTGGAAGTGCAAACTACTATCGTCTATCCCAGAGCATATACAGCCCATAGTACCGACCTACAAACACGCTACATAGCAGTGAAACATGCACTCTTGGACACTGCAGCTGCTTTACTTCCATGTTCGCAGGACTGCTGAACATTATGTGCTGTCATTTCCTATCATGGTAAATAGGACATATACTGTACTGTGGTTTAACTTAATCCAGCAGAACACTGGAACAAGTATTTTCTTAGAGGTCAAGGACGTGATCGGTGTGCCTCTGAAGGTGGTGCAGTGATTGCTATCACAATGATTTTGTCGGGAAGACTTCCACAGGGTACCTTATATAAAAATATATAGTACACAGGGAGGACACGACCCTGCTCCATATAGCGCTGTGCGGCAGTCCTTGATCAGGGCAGGGGATCAGGAACTGTAGGGCTTAGATAGCCCTGAAGTTCCGGGCACAAATGTTGGTTGCAACAGAGGGGGCCGCGTTACCCCTTACTGCTGCCAGTCACCGGAAGTGAATATGTAAATAAAAAGTTATATTGCAAAGTAATATAACTAATAAAGCAATGTATTAGTAAAACATCCGCAGTACCCCTTTAAAAATATATGGTGAAAACCAAATTTTTGGAGTTTGAAGCAGTTTGAGAACTGAGGTATTACTGTATAGCTTAAAGGGGTACTCCAGCGCTAGTAAAAAAAAACAAAACAAAAAACAATCAAACATAGTTTTTACATTCACCATCCCTCTGGAGTTCGTCTCCGTTTGATTTTCCCGCTGTTTGCAGGTCCCTGAAGTTCCAGTTGGTGGCTTCATTTCTTTCTTTACTTCCTGGTTTGGGCTTTCCCGTGATGCACTTTGTCTCCTTTGATGTCTAACTAACTCTGTAAAACTGTTAGATGGCTTACATCTTATTCAGCCAATCAGAGCTGAGCAACCTGTGTCATCTGACAAAGGGAGGCGGCTTAACAGGGCTTAGACCCGCCTCCCTCTTGATGATGTCGTTGTCACAAAATGGCTGCCACAGAGCAGCCTGGGATCAACAGTCACTAGGTAAGAATGAGTTTACTTCACTTCCTCGTAGGGGGTTGAGGGGGGGAAAGATAGGGAAGGGGGGGCAGATAGGTGATTGAAGCATATTACACAGTTATATAACTTTGTAATGTGTTTCAATTACTGGGAAAAAGCTTTTCACTGGAGTATCCCTTTAACTTGGAACTACAGGCCCTTTATCTGTTTTATTTTTAGCTATTCATTTTATGCCTGTAATTTGTATGACAGGACGACTATAACGTCCACAACATTCTTGCCAAAAAGTATACGTAGGCAGTCTGTCTTTTCTGACAAGTTTTTCAATAGCGTATCTGAGTTTATAGTTGCCTCAGGTTCTCGCTGTCTTTGATATCTAAATACAAGGTAAAACAGCGGTCACAGCAGCTGCGAGAAGACTGGGGAAGAGCCGAGTGTAATCACACGGGTGAGAATGGAGAAGATTAAGACATTGCTTCTGGTTTATGGGAAAAACATGAAACCTGAAAGAATACATTAATTAATCCCTAGTAAATTTGTCTCTATCTTTGTCCTAAATCTTCGAGGTGGTGAATATTGTATGTAAACAGTATAAATAAAAGGGTTAACTATATTTAAAGGGGAACTATTAGCAGGTTATACCAATCTAACCTGGTGATAGCCCTCTATTGTACAGTAGATGCAGAGGATGAAGGTATGTCTCTTACCCTCATCCTCGGCACCATTCCGATGCAGTTAGTTGTCTGCTCCACGGTCTGGTAAGACCGCTCGGAGCCATGCACCGCCCCTTTTATTGATAATCAATGGAGCAGGCCGGCCAGGGGTGGGCAGGATCGTCGATATGGGGGCGGGGCAGTGCTCCTAACTGTCTTACCGGACCGGTAAATGCACGGGAACGTTGCTGGGTATGGAGGTAAGAGACATACCTTAATCCTTGGTGTCTCGGTAATCAGCTGATAGTTCGCCTTTAAAAGGATAGTTAAATTTTGTAAGTGATAGTGTATATCACGTGATGATCATGGGGGTCCTTTCTCAACTTTAAGAGAGAACAAGCTGCAAAAATTATTCAGTGCTCGGTCTCCTTTTCCAATCTTTACAGACCAGCGGGGTCACAGAACGGCCGGTGTTACTGAAGATCATCCCGGCCGGTACTGCAGTACCGTCCAGATGATCTTCATTTCTGGTGAACTCATGGATGCGCCCACATCCCAATTCACCTCTGCACACAATGGAGCACGTGGCCGGAGCCACACTCTCCATTGTGTGAACTGACATGCTCTGTGCGGCCGCTATTCAATGAATAGCGGCGCAGAAAACTGACACGTCATGCTATGTGTATACGCTCCGGCCGGGATTCCATTAATTCCAATGCAACATATGTTTAGAATTAATCACAGCTGTTGTTGCAAATTGCAACAACGGCCGTGATTTATGCTAAACTTATGTTGTGTGAACATGTCCTTGCTGTGTGGGGTGAACGCTGCAAAGAGGCCGGCTGCAATTCCTATTGTAGCTATGTAGACAGAAGTGCTGCTCTACAATAATAACAGGGAATAGACCACAGCGCTGAAACAACTGTTTGAACCCTTCGTCCTCGAGATCAGCGGGGGTTCCAGAAGTCAGACCTCTGCCACTCATAAAGTGATAGCATATCCTAGTGGAATATCCTAATTCTAGAGATGTTAACCTCTTTAAATTAAAGTGTACATATTAGAGACTAGCAAACCTCGAGCACGCTCGGGTTCGGATGAATGACATTGTGGGATTTGATTACTAGTGGCTGAAGAAGTTGGATGCAGCCCTAGAAATTCCAGAAAAAACAGGGACACTGTCTATGGCCTATGGCTGTATCCATGTTATCCAGGCAGCCTTAAGGCTATGTTCCCACAAAATATTTTTTCTCAGTATTTTGCAACCAAAACAAGGAGTGGTGTAAATACACAGACGGCTATGTTCACACACTGTTGAAATTGAGTGGATGGCAGCCATTTAATGGCAAATAATTCCCATTATTTTAAAACAACAGCCATTGCTTTGAAAAAATGTCTGTTATTTGCCATTAAAGGGGTTATCCAGCGCTACAAAAACATGGCCACTTTTCCCCCTACTGTTGTCTCCAGTTCAGGTGTGGTTTGCAATTAAGCTCCATTTACTTCAATGGAACTGAGTTTCAAAACCCCACCCAAACTGGAGACAACAGTGGCCATGTTTTTGTAGGGCTTGATAACCCCTTTAAATGGCAACCACCTACTCAATTTCAACAGTGTGTGAACATAGCCTTTCTGTGTTTTCAATCCATTCCTAGTTTTGGTTGCAAAATACTGTGTGGGAACATATCCTAGGGGTGCGTTCACACGTGCCGCATTCGCTAGTTGCCTGGGAGCTGGAGAAACAAGCCGGAGTGTGGGCAGGTAATGTATGAGCCTCTTCAAGCGCTCGACTTGCAGCAGACAATTATTTAATAAGACAGACACAGTGTCCCACCACGGTTGTTACTAATTTAAACACCCCTCACAAAAGCCTGTAACTCAAAGCAAAGTTGTAATGAAGTCATGTATAACTTTTGCCACTAAATGTCAGTAGTATGTGTATGTCTATATGTATGTTGCACAGCTGTAGTGAACTAAGGGTTATTGTTTGTGATCTGCACACCAATGAGAGCTGCTCTTCTCTTCCACCTATCTCTACTCCTTTTTCTTCTCAGACTCTCTTTTCCAACACTCAGAGGTTACATACAAATTGTAGGAAGTTGTCACATGGGGAGAGAAAGTGTACACCCACACTTGGTAATTTCTCATATGTTTCTCAGTGCAGCACGACACACAGATCAGGCATCCCTGCTGAGTTAGCCACGGATCTGGCTCTGCCAGGTTCCCCGTCTGGGATAGAGCAGCGGTAGTGTACAGACACTTATAGCGAACACAGAGGCTTTCCTTCTTAGAGCAACACTTCTACCTACGATGCAGTGCTAAACACTTACAGAGAGGACAAGTCAGAGATTACCCCAACCCACACCGTGAACATTTCTAAAAGTGCAGGACAGTATCCTAAAGCATACGAACTGATCAGGATAGAGCAAAGCAGCTAAGAGCCTACGTACTCTATCTCGCAGCACCGGTGAAACTAGATAACTTTGGACACCTTGCTCAACTCAGGTAACAAGGTCTGGGGCTTGTGTCACCCTGATAAGACTGGTAACTCGACACTGCAGGGCAAAAGGTGGTATAGCGACAAATGTCGAATACTCAAGTATTCTCAAGTGTTCTTCTTCTTCTAAAGTTCTGACAGAGCATAGTTTGGTTGGAACTCTCACGACCTACTCCTCTCCTCTGAACTCTTTCTACTCTTCTCTCTTACCAAGTCAACACTGCTACATGCTATCCCACTCTCTACCTCATCAGCTCTCAGTACAGATGTAGTAAAGTCAAGTATTAGTCACCTGTATCACAGATGATTAAGTAAAAAGGAAGTTTTTTTATTCTACTGGGACTCAGTGGTTATTTTACCAGCACCTACAGTGTACACACAGATTACATTGTCCTTGGGTCATCTCCCCTTTTCTGTGGGTGGCGGTACTGACAGTATGGGTGGGTCACATCTCCACTCCCAAGGGACCCATCACAACCCGGCAGGTCACTGACCATTGGGGAAAAGTATAGTCAGCCATAAAAACTAAAAGAAGGTGTGCCTTCATACCTGCGTGCTGAGTTAGCACTGGCGTCACAACAACCTACCACCAGGCTGAGCTATACTCCACCGACCAACCACCACAGTAGTGGAGTCACACAGTACCATCTAGCAAGTGACCGGTCGCAGCTGCAACACCACACGGCAGCCCACCACCACACAAAGAAGCTGCAGAAACCATAGGGAATACATGTACCGCATACTGTAGTGGATTTCACTGCGGATCTTGCAGTGTGAAATCCGCTGTGGAGGCAGTATATGTGAACACACCCTCAATCTGCGTCCAACCTCAGTCACCGGTAAGCATGCTCAAGGTTCTCTCATCTCTAGTAGATATCTGTTTAATCGGAATAAATATCTTATTAAAGAAATTGGCTATAAAGATGTAGAAGCCTGTCATCTATATCTCCTTTACTACTTTATCTTTTTTATTTAACGGTGTAGTCGATACCTCCTCTATAAAAGCAGCCTAGCAATATATTCTAGATTTCTCTCTATAACAGCATAATCAGTACTTCCCTCTATATCAGCAGACTTAACGCATACTTTATATCTCCACTTATACATATATATATGTATATGTATAGGCGATTTTAAGAAGCTTTGTAATTGGGTTTATTAGGCAAATTAGGCCATTATCTGCATTCAAAAAGCCTTTCACCAGGTCCCCACCTCCCTCCTCTCTCTCATTCACTGCTCATTATCAGGAAATCTAATCTTGTTGCATCAGACACGCCCCTGTCTGTTCTATGGAGAGGGAAGAGGGGAGGGGGAGGAGGGAGATTAGTCGGCAGCAGAGAGCAGAGAACAAAGGATTGCACAGTGGGAGCTGTGTGAAAACCGATATTCAGAGATCAGAGAGGTCAGTGCTGACTTAAGAGGAGATAGTAGCTGTAAATTAACTCTTTGTTGTCCCGATTTGGTGCCTCATCTCCCTCCACCATTTCCCCTCACTATAGAGAACAATGAAGACAGGGGGGAGAGCTTCAAACTGCTTTTTCATGATAAAAATGCATTTTTCGGCTAATAAACCCAATTACAAAGTTTCTTAAAATCGCCTTTTCTATTGATTTCTGCATTAAACGACAGGTACACTTTAAGGCTGGGTTCACACTACGTATATTTCAGTCAGTATTGCAACCAAAACCAGGAGTGGATTAAAAACACAGAAAGGCTCTGTTCACACAATGTTGAAATTGAGTGGATGGCCGCCATATAACAGTAAATAACGGCCATTATTTCAATATAACAGCCGTTGTTCTAAAATAACAGCAAATATTTGCCATTAAATTGCAGCCATCCACTCAATTTCACCATTGTGTGAACAGATCCTTTCTATGTTTTTAATCCACTCCTGGTTTTGGTTGCAATACTGACTGAAATATACTGACTGAAATATACATATACTGACTGAAATATACGCAGTGTGAACATAGCCTAAGACTAATGTCCCCCATAGTCAGTATTTTTAGCCAAAACCTGGAGAGGAAACAACATTTAGAAAAAAAAAAGATGAAGGAAATATTTGAATGTTTTGGACCCACTCCTGGTTTTGGCAAAAAAACTGACCAAATTACTATGTGTGAGCCCAGGTTCTGGCTAGATGTTGTGTGCTGTAGTCCCTATTATAGCTAAGACATCTAGGAGGGTAAGTGGCTGAGATCAGAGTTATCCCCGATCCCGATCATTGTTGATGGGTATAATATGAAGCGGGCTCAGCTATACTTCATTCTGATATGATGACATACATGTATATACATTTGTCGGGAAGGGGTTAATATGTTGTCTGGAAAAAAAATGCAATTTTTGTTTCTAAGTTTGTTTGGTGATAAACAATCCAGGCAATTTCTTGAATAATTGAACATTCAAAATGATGCGCAGAAATTCATCTCATTTCGTGTAAAACTAAACGTGGTTAGCAGATTGGTAATTACATCCGACGAAGGAAGGTCACCTCAATGACACACTGCCAGATGGAATAGGTCAGCCTTTTAATTAAAACTCAATTTATATTATAATCAACACGATAGTGACCTACAGATTGGGAAACGCGCTCTGCAATCTCTATGAACTAGGGGAACATAGGGGATATTTAGCAGCAAGATGTCACCATGTGCCCCATAAGGTTGCTTGAGAGGTACAGTCTGCATCTTAGTGGTCATTATACCCCTCTTCAGAGTCCAGGCCTCAGGGTAATATTCTATGTATCCAGATTGACTATACACGGTTCCCCCAGCACAGTGCTTGGCCTATTATTCAGAACACATTAGTAGCCAGCCATGTGACCTCCAAATATAATTGATCATAAGCCCCATCTGAAATCCAGATGATGGAAATAGCATGTGACATGTCAGTCGTCTCGCCCATTATTGCTGTTTACACAAGAAATCTTCTAATCTCCCATGTGTAGTCAGCACGGCAGGACGCGGCCCTTATACTCTGATAATGTCTCCCATTAACACCAACGTGCACATTAAAAGTCAGTCATTCAAGAAGAGACGGCTGCTGAATCCCTTGGTCTTCTAATATTACAGATGCATTGTGTATATGCTTGATGGGTAGCGTTTATGTATTTTTAATAGGTTGTTGGGTCGTCTAATGGATTTGTGTAGAAGGGAGAAGAAAAGACGGTAATATAATAAAATACAGCAAGTTATGACATCTGCAGACTACCCTGCACCTGGTGATACAAGGCAGCATCTATGGTATGATGAATCTACTAAGAGAGTGGAAAAAACTAAAATTACATACTTATACTATGGCTGAGTAAACTGGAAAAACACTGTTTAATATTAATACCCCTCTGTAAAGCTTTTCATAGGATGTGTTACGGCACACTTTCATTTACAATTACGGTTGTTTGCCAGTGCAACATGACCTGATTTTCCAGCAGATTCCTTCTACCACATCAGGATGGAGTGGCCTAAGGGTGTTCCATGGTTGACAAAAAAATTTCAGGAGGCAGGAGTTAGAAGAATAAATAATAAAAATGATACTCACCCCTCCTGGTCCAGTGCCACTGCTGCTCGAAGGTCTCCAGTGGAAGTGTCCTGGTGACTTAGCATAAATTTGTTGCTTTTACCATACCAAAGTGTATGCCACGCACATTGCACTTTATAGAAAAAGTAGTAAATCCTTTATTAGACCAAATATATTTTTTTATATATATATGTTGCAGTGAAATGATAGAATCCAGGGATTTGATCAAATCCCGGGAAATTATGAAATGACCGCCCCGTTCCATCATTTCCCTAGGAATTTAATCAAATCGCTGACCCTTTTCAGGGAAATGATGGAATGAACGATTGAGGAGTCACCTGGTTCTATGTTTGGTGGCGAAGGCGGACGGGGGAGCAGAGCGGACAGGCGGGGGGAGCAGGAGGTATGTCGCAGGGCGGGGCGGACAGGACCGGAGGCGGATGGGGAGCACAGCACACACCTCCCAGCAGGCGGGTAGCGGTGGACGGGGAGCAGAGTGGACAGGCTGGGGGAGCAGGAGGTTCGTAGCAGGGGAAATGAGCGAAACAGGGAGCAGAGAGGCGGAGGAGACGGACGGGGATCAGAGCGGACAGGCTGGGGGGAGCAGAGAGGCGATACGGTAAGCAAATTCTATGTCGCAGGGTAGAGTTCATTCTGGAATGGCGTGGTCATTTCATCATTTCCCTGGATTTGATTAAATCCCTTATTCTATCATTTCACAGCAACATATACACAAATGAGTCCGAATAAAAACAATTAAAATATCCAAATACTAAAGGGACCACTACAATACATACGCTCCCTATGGCCAACTTGGCAGCATATTCAATACAGGATGAAATACCCCCACCTGGGTATAAAGAAGGCAAGACTCTGCCCCAGTACACATACATATCACCACTCAGTACTTCTAATAAAAGTGCATAGCAAAAACAAAAAGTAAACACGACTCAATATAGGAAAATAAGAGGTGCTGTGAAAGAAACTGTGTGGGTATCACTATGTGGGTAATTATCATCCAGCTAGCTGTGACACCCAGGGCCGTCTTACCCATTGGGCATGGTAGGCGGCTGCCCGGGGGCCCTTGCGTCCTAGGGGGCCCCCTGCCCTCTGGGACACACCTGTATTTTTTGCTTTATAAGACGCACTTATAAAACTAAGTGCGTCCTATAAAGCGAAGACGGCTTCCAAGCAGTGCTGAGCACCGCAAGGAAGCCGTCCTGCCCGCCCCCTGTATTGCCGCTCACTAAGCATATGCATAGTGAGCGGCCCTGAGCGACCCCCTCCGCCCGCCCCTTCTATCGCTTCTCAGCTGAGCCGATCAGAAGCCCAGGAAAGTGCAATGAGCAGCACTTTCCTGGTCTTCTGATCGGCTCAGCTAAGCGGCGATAGAAGGGGCCGGCAGTCCAGGAACTCACCCGTCATCAGCCCCAGCAGCTGATGTCTCCCTTCAGCGTGCCACTCACTCCCGTCATCCTCCGGGCACAGGCAGCGGGGTACAGAGACGCTGCCTGTGTCCTGGATGTGTCGTGCAGCCGGACACTTACGGCACAGGCAGTCTCTCTGTACCCCGCTGCCTGTGCCCGGAGGATGACGGGAGTGGCGCGCTGACGGGAGACATCAGCTGCTGGGGCCGGCGGAAGGGTGAGTAACTGGTTTGTTGTTTTGGGGGTCACTGGCTACTATGGGGGGCACTGGCTACTATGGGGGTACTGGCTACTATGGGGGGCACTGGCTACTATGGGGGTCACTGGCTACTATGGGGGGCACTGACTACTATGGGGGCACTGGCTACTATGGGGGTCACTGGCTACTATGGGGGGCACTGGCTACTATGGGGGGCACTGGGTACTATAGGGGTACTGGCTACTAAGGGGGCACTGGCTACTATGGGGGCACTGGCTACTATGGGGGGCACTGGCTACTATAGGGGCACTGGCTACTCTAGGGGTACTGGCTACTATGGGGCACTGGCTACTATGGGGGGCACTGGCTACTATAGGGGCACTGGCTACTATGGGGGGCACTGGCTACTATGGGGGGCACTGGCTACTATAGGGGTACTGGCTACTATGGGGGGCACTGGCTACTATAGGGGTACTGGCTACTATGGGGGGCACTGGCTACTATAGGGGTACTGGCTACTATGGGGGGCACTGGCTACTATGGGGGGTACTGGCTACTATGGGGGCACTGGCTACTATAGGGGTACTGGCTACTATGGGAGGCACTGGCTACTATGGGGGGCACTGGGTACTATAGGGGTACTGGCTACTATGGGGGGCACTGGCTACTATAGGGGTACTGGCTACTATGGGGGGCACTGGCTACTATGGGGGGCACTGGCTACTATGGGGGGCACTGGCTACTATGGGGGGTACTGGCTACTATGGGGGGCACTGGCTACTATGGGGGGTACTGGCTACTATGGGGGGTACTGGCTACTATGGGGGGCACTATATGGGGGAATTGGCTACTATGGGGGGCACTATATGCAAAGATGTGGGGTATTTGATGGCGGCGGTTGGGGGGGGGGGGGGCAATTCGCACCTCTGCCCAGGGGCCCATAATGCTGTTAAGACGGCCCTGGTGACACCTTGTGTTCTGAACGCGGAACTTGGTCAGGGTTGCAGAGTACCTGTGTAGTACTTGCTTAGCCCCATTCATTCAGTCATCATTGATAGCGGGTTCCCACCTTGGCCACTGACAGGCTGAGCGGGGCTGACACATCACAACCCCGGTCCCAGCTCAGACCAGGAAGCGGAGCAGGTAATAGCAGACCCCTGGGAGGTAGGTGCATGTTGTTATGTTCAGTCCCTTCCTCCCCGACTCTTTTGAGAAAAATGTCACCGGAATTCTCCTTTAATACAAGATGTATTCAGGTCTGTAAACAGGGGACAAGGGGTGAGTAAAAAAAATATCCAGCAAGAAATAGGCGATGTGGCCTATCTTTTAGACTAAGTACAGAACAAGGCTGATATCTTGAAAGCCTCCATATTGAATCAAGGGCATGAGAAGGTGGCCATGTAGCTTGTGGTTCAAAAGTTATCAACACAGAAAGTTAAAAGAACAACTGGTAACGTCCCCTGTGATGCACACTTGACGTTTTCAATGTGTTGTCCATGGTGCTGAACACAGAGCTGAAGCTGAACACAAAGCAACATACTGTAATGGCAAGGGGTTGTGCAGGGAGCATAAAATGCCACTATCTTATCTCGTTCAGAGCAAACACAAAGCGTTATTGTGAACACCACATGCTAGTGATCGGTGGAGGTCTCAGCTAAGAGACCCCCCCCCCCAATTCTTTTCCTCTGACATATCTCTCCTCTATAAATAATGGATTTCATCTAATTGTAATAATGTAACTCATTTATTGCTGTACATAAACAGATCCTCATGAAAGAATAAGATGAAATACACTTTTATCCACACTCTTTCCCCACCGCGGTACAATTCTGTATTTGTTGTGGTGAGAATTCTTTTTAGAGCCTTGATCTCATACAAAAAGTTTCTCTCTTGCCCTGAGCAAAATTAGCCCCTGGTGTAACTGAGCATAAAAGAGATTTCCTCAGCTCCGGAGTTGAAAGGCGATATACAAATAATTATAGATTCAAGAGCAAAAACAAGAAAGAGAGTAGGGTTAGCGGGGTCACCCTGAATGAGGATGTGATGTGCGGCCCGCTCCATAAGCAGAGCCGGGGGAGGTTCTCATAAGCAGGTCACTCACTGTAAGTTATTATAAGGGAAACTAATAGAATCCCCAAAGTGTTACTGTGACTGTAACTTCTGATATGTCTTCAGACAGTTACTGACTGCACCAGGTCTCACTCCTGAGACCTGCTGCGATCCTGAGATACAGCCGAGGGGAGTGCAAGGTTAAGCATATCCCTCTCAGAATCTCAATCAAATACGACTCTTTGGGGCTGATTTGCTAATGTGTTCCTGGCAGCAAATTGTTGGTTTTTTGTCGAGTTTTTGTCCATTTTTCCTGTCGGTTTAATGTTCTGATATATTTACTAAAGGTGTGCAACACAATTTCTCCAAAACAAAATCCATAATTTTTGTAAACTAAAAATGGTTAAGTGGGCGTATCCTGGGTATGATTTATTAAGCAACCATCATTTTTTTTCTCTATTCTAAAAACCAGCCAGTGTGGCGGGATGGTCGGTTTTAGTTTTGTCCTACTAAGGGCGGGCACCACAATAATAAATTTGACCAAAAAAAATACATGTTTGACAAAAAAAAATTGTTAATAAATCAGACCCTTTTACTTCATTACACCATACGAAACAAAAGAGTTGGATGTTTGGCTGGCCACTGCCGCACACTCCCCCCATATCTTGGGATTGCAGCTGGTCTCAGGAGTGAGACCCGATGCAATCAGAAAAGCCCCTACTACACAGGGCGATCTCCGGGAGCAATGACCTGTCAGATCATTGCTATTGTTGTCCTTCGTCTTTTAAAATATTGAAAGACGTTAAAAGACAGCAGTCAGCATTGTGCATGTAAAGGCCGAATACTCCCTATAATCTATTTGTGTAATAGGACCTTAAAGTGACACTGTCCCCCCCTTTTTGCATTCTCACATCTCTACACAGGTGTAAAGGGTAAATTTAGCAGTTGTCTTACCTTATTTTTCATCATACGTCATGGTGCTTGTTCAAGTAAAAAGTCATCTTTCATAATCTGCAGATTGTGCTAAGTGGGCGGGGCTTCACGGCTACTGAGTCATTTAGCGACACCGTAGGCCCACCCCCTCCGTGACATCATTGGCACATAGCCCCGCCCCCTCGCTGACCAATGGAACAGGCCGGACTAAAGGTCTAGGCCTCAACCCCTCTAGGTTGGCCCAAAGAAGGGGCATTGAGGGGGCGGGGCCTATGTGCAGATGATGTCACGAAGGGGGGCTACGATGGTGGGTGGGGCTAATTGCACAGTTGCTGTGAAGCCCCGCCCACTTAGCACAATCTGCAGATGATAAAAGATCCCTTTTTACTTGTACAAGCACCATAATGTATGATGGAAAATAAAATATGAAAACTGGTAAATTTACCCTTTACACCTGTGTAGAGGAGTCAAAATGCAAAAAGGGGGGGGCAGTGTCACTTTAAGTTTTAACATGTCTGAAGACATGAGAAAAATCACTCCAAATGACAGTAATACTTTAAGGATCCCTTATTGCCAATCAGAAATGAGCGAACCTCCAGCACGCTCAGGTTTGTCCGAGCTTGCAGCAGATGCTGGAGGTTTGCTCATCCCTATTGCATATCTTTAATATTTGGGGAAAAATCCTAGAGTCTCCAAGATATCCTCCCTTTTGTGTGTTGAGTGCTAACCTCTTTTTATCCTTCTTACAGTGACCTGTAGTACAGCACTTGGTTATATTTGGGACTCTCATAGACAATTGAACACTGGTGAAGTATATGCACAACCCAGGAATTACTGAGCTATCAAATAAATTTCCAATATTTCCTCCCTGAGGTTATATGTCATTACATATATATGTCAGGAACCATCTGTGGCCGCCCCCATCACTGAGACCAGTCATGGCCGCCTCTCCTGATGATGGTTCACCTCCATACAACGTAATCATTACAGAGGAGACGTCTTCCTAATGAGGACTTTATTAGATCAGCGTCTCCTGAGAATTCTAAATCAATTCTTAAGAAATATGCAAAACCTCCAATTACACGGCATATATTACCGCAGCTTCCTGGTGGCTGCAGCCACGACGTATGCCAACACTCACCGCACAACCTCCAGTTATCTCTGTTATAGGATTCATCCCCACCAGTTATCTCTGTTATAGGACTCCTGCCCACCAGTTATCTCTGTTATAGGACTCCTGCCCACCAGTTATCTCTGTTATAGGACTCATGCCCACCAGTTATCTCTGTTATAGGACTCATGCCCACCAGTTATCTCTGTTATAGGACTCATGCCCACCAGTTATCTCTGTTATAGGACTCATGCCCACCAGTTATCTCTGTTATAGGACTCATGCCCACCAGTTATCTCTGTTATAGGTTTCCTGCCCACCAGTTATCTCTGTTATAGGATTCCTGCCCACCAGTTATCTCTGTTATAGGACTCCTGCCCACCAGTTATCTCTGTTATAGGATTCCTGCACACCAGTTATCTCTGTTATAGGACTCCTGCCCACCAGTTATCTCTGTTATAGGACTCCTGCCCACCAGTTATCTCTGCTATAGGATTCATGCCCGCCAGTTATCTCTGTTATAGGATTCCTGACCACCAGTTATCTCTGTTATAGGATTCCTGCCCACCAGTTATCTCTGTTATAGGACTCGTGCCCAGCAGTTATCTCTTTTATAGGATTCCTGCCCACCAGTTATCTCTGTTATAGGATTCATCCCCACCAGTTATCTCTGTTATAGGACTCCTGCCCACCAGTTATCTCTGTTATAGGACTCATGCCCACCAGTTATCTCTGTTATAGGACTCCTGCCCACCAGTTATCTCTGTTATAGGACTCATGCCCACCAGTTATCTCTGTTATAGGACTCATGCCCACCAGTTATCTCTGTTATAGGACTCATGCCCACCAGTTATCTCTGTTATAGGACTCATGCCCACCAGTTATCTCTGTTATAGGACTCATGCCCACCAGTTATCTCTGTTATAGGTTTCCTGCCCACCAGTTATCTCTGTTATAGGATTCCTGCCCACCAGTTATCTCTGTTATAGGACTCCTGCCCACCAGTTATCTCTGTTATAGGATTCCTGCACACCAGTTATCTCTGTTATAGGACTCCTGCCCACCAGTTATCTCTGTTATAGGACTCCTGCCCACCAGTTATCTCTGCTATAGGATTCATGCCCACCAGTTATCTCTGTTATAGGATTCCTGACCACCAGTTATCTCTGTTATAGGATTCCTGCCCACCAGTTATCTCTGTTATAGGACTCGTGCCCAGCAGTTATCTCTTTTATAGGATTCCTGCCCACCAGTTATCTCTGTTATAGGACTCCTGCCCAGCAGTTATCTCTGTTATAGGACTCGTGCCCAGCAGTTATCTCTGTTATAGGACTCCTGCCCACCAGTTATCTCTGTTATAGGACTCGTGCCCAGCAGTTATCTCTGTTATAGGATTCCTGCCCCCCCAGTTATCTCTGTTATAGGACTTGTGCCCACCAGTTATCTCTGTTATAGGACTCGTGCCCAGCAGTTATCTCTGTTATAGGATTCCTGCCCACCAGTTATCTCTGTTATAGGATTCGTGCCCACCAGTTATCTCTGTTATATGATTCCTAACCACCAGTTATCTCTGTTATAGGATTCCTGCCCACCAGTTATCTCTGTTATATGATTCCTATCCACCAGTTATCTCTGTTATAGGATTCCTGCCCACCAGTTATCTCTGTTATAGGACTCCTGCCCACCAGTTATCTCTGTTTTACGATTCGTGCCCACCAGTTATCTCTGTTATAGGACTCCTGCCCACCAGTTATCTGTTATAGGATTCGTGCCCACCAGTTATCTCTGTTATATGATTCCTGACCACCAGTTTTCTCTGTTATAGGATTCATGCCCTCTAGTTATCTCTGTTATAGGATTCATGCCCACCAGTTATCTCTGTTATATGATTCCTGACCACCAGTTATCTCTGTTATAGGATTCGTGCCCACCAGTAATCTCTGTTATAGGATTCGTGCCCACCAGTTATCTCTGCTATAGGATTCGTGCCCTCTAGTTATCTCTGTTATAGGATTCATGCCCACCAGTTATCTCTGTTATATGATTCCTGACCACCAGTTATCTCTGTTATAGGACTCCTGCCCACCAGTTATCTCTGTTATAGGATTCGTGCCAACCAGTAATCTCTGTTATAGGATTTGTGCCCACCAGTTATCTTTGCTATAGGATTTGTGCCCTCTAGTTATCTCTGTTATAGGATTCATGCCCATCAGTTATCTCTGTTATAGGATTCATCCCCACCAGTTATCTCTGTTATAGGATTCCTGCCCACCAGTTATCTCTGTTATAGGATTCCTGCCCACTAGTTATCTCTGTTATAGGACTCGTGCCCACCAGTTATCTCTGTTATAGGACTCCTGCCCACCAGTTATCTCTGTTATAGGACTCCTGCCCACCAGTTATCTCTGTTATAGGACTCCTGCCCACCAGTTATCTCTGTTATAGGACTCGTGCCCAGCAGTTATCTCTGTTATAGGACTCCTGCCCACCAGTTATCTCTGTTATAGGACTCGTGCCCAGCAGTTATCTCTGTTATAGGATTTCTGCCCCCCCCCCCCCAGTTATCTTTGTTATAGGACTTGTGCCCACCAGTTATCTCTGTTATAGGACTCGTGCCCAGCAGTTATCTCTGTTATAGGATTCCTGCCCACCAGTTATCTCTGTTATAGGATTCCTGCCCACCAGTTATCTCTGTTATAGGATTCCTGACCACCAGTTATCTCTGTTATAGGATTCCTGACCACCAGTTATCTCTGTTATAGGATTCATCCCCACCAGTTATCTCTGTCATAGGACTTGTGCCCAGCAGTTATCTCTGTTATAGGATTCCTGACCACCAGTTATCTCTGTTATAGGATTCCTGACCACCAGTTATCTCTGTTATAGGATTCCTGCCCACCAGTTATCTCTGTTATAGGATTCATTCCCACCAGTTATCTCTGCTATAGGATAAATAAATCCTGGATCCACAAATTATATTAAACAATCTAATCCAGAAATTAGGCCGGGTTCACACTGCGTTTATGTTTACATTACATTTACGGTACAAATTTTTTATAGTCTTTTATACGGCCATTGGCTTACATTATAAAAATTTATCAGATTGCAGTATATGCTTTTTTGTTATATTCGTGTACTATGAGTTTGCATTTAGTATAATTAAACATATTGAAACACATACCTGTGAAAAGTAGCCGAACTTGGACCTTGACTGAGCACAAGCTGGTATGTCAGTACAGTAGCATGAAGATTTAAACAGTCTTTTAGCTACCAGCATCATAATGAATGATGATGGCAGGAGTTCTGAGGTCTGGTCCACAGGGACTATTGCGGGATGTGTGAATGGCTCCTCACTGTTAAGGAACTCAAATAAGAAACAAAGAAATAGTAGGCATTTTCTATACCAGTAACTTTGCACCAACATAAGAAAGAAGAAAGAAAGAAATCAAGTCTTTATAAAAGAGTCAAGGCTTTAAACAGTATTTGCTGGACTTTGCTGCCATCTGGTGGTAACATTTTAGATTACATTCATATTCAGGTTAGACTGACAGAAAACTCCTAAATTGTAGGTTTTGTTCACACATTGCAGTTTCATTGTGGTACTTCATTACTTAATTGCAGTACTGCATCATTTTTGTAAAGACGCTGCAGTATCGTGACAGTACGGAAATTAAACTCTTAGGGTATGTGCACACCACGGATCACCCGCCGTGGATTCCGCAGCTCGCCCCACATGCATTCTATGGTTTGCTAGATTCCGTCGTCCGTCCGAAGAATGAACCTGCTCGTTCTTCGGGCGGACAGCGGAATCTGGCAAACCATAGATGAAGCCTAGGGGACCAGCGGAGATGCGCGTGTCCGCCAGTGTCCGCGAGCGGGGGCGAGCTGCGGAATCCACGGCAGGTTATCTGCCAGGATTCCGTAGTGTGCACATACCCTGAACGTGTGTGAACACAGACTTAAAGTGATCCAAGGTAGTGTGCTGTGGTGCCAATCACTGTGCGGAAAAACAGCATGTGAACTAGCGCATATCTAGCGTGGTTCTGCAATGCAGTCATTGGCGCTGCAGGTGAGACATAAAAAACGCACTGAAATCCTGCAAATACTTTACTACAGTAAATGACATGTAGTTTTGTCGCCCAGCACCAAGACCGTGTTCACACTGTGCATTTTAGTTCCTTTTTTCTTTTTCGATTAGTAAACTCATAGAAAGACATGGGAGATCTCCAATCAAAGAAAAAAAAAAAAAACCGCATAGTGTGAACTCAACCTAATGAGCAGTCTGCAGGGACATCTATATCCTTTGTTATGCTGCAATGATTTCAGAAATATTCCTTAGACGCTATTATGGCAGCAGGACAGTCAGGTGGCATGTCTGTATCGGTAATGTGGCACCACAGCTGGGACTGACAGCACAGGAGCGGATGACTGCAGGGCCCCCTACTGCTGTCTGTAGGACAGGAAGCAGCACACTCCAGCGACACTACATTTCCCGGCATGCCTCACTGCCGGTGCGCTTCCTGCTCCGCTAAGAGCCTGGAATTCTGGGACTTGTAGTTTATACTTGAATTAGCGGCGCCGAGAAGCATGGCGGCGGCCAAGGGCATAGAAGTGGTGCTGAAGTCAGTGAAGAACATCAGTGTCCGCATGTGTCCCTTCCGGCACAATGTGCAGTCCACCAGGTGAGCCCTGTCCCCGGTAATGTGGAGGTGAACAGCTCGGGGGACCCCCCTCCATGATGTCTGCGGGTTATAGATAGGGATATGAACCTGGGGCTCTCAGGCTATTGATAAACTACAACTCCCAGCATGCCCTGACGGCCTGGCTGTAAGGACATAACAGCAGGAGAGCCACAGATGGGGCTATAAAGCAATGGTCTCCAACTCTTGGTGGCATGCTGGGAGTTGTAGTTTTTCCTAACTGCAGGAGAGACACAGTTCTGGAAAGACTGTGTTCTAGGATATTCATAATTTCTGAAGCTTTTACCAAAATGTACTGTATTCATCTCGCGCAGCCAGTGCTGTACACAATAAATAGGTAGTCTGCGCCAGAATAGGTGGCCGTTCTCTCTCCTTAGGCCGGCACGGAGACAATGGGTTGCTGGGTTGTTAGTTAGTATACGGCTCTGGTGCGGAACGTGCCGGGTATGGCGCAGTTGCCTTGGCCGCTTTTCTGTGTATCAAAGTGCACGTGGCAACTCATAATGGCGGCCATAGGGGCCCCGGTTATGGCTACCCTGTCCTTTCTTGTATTGACGGCAAATACAGGCCCAAAATGGAATTAGTGATGAATCGTGTATGCTAGTGGCTACCTCTTGCCATTACTGGTGCTGTAAGAACGCCCTTAAAGGGGAATTCCGGTTAAGGAAGATGTAAATCTGTTTAGTCCCCACCTATAATCTGAGCTTATCTGTAATAGGTTTCTATTACATGAATTGGGCCGTTTGTCTGCAGCAAATCCTGACTCACACCCTAAAGCTGCTGAAAATCCTCACTGCCTGGTCCACTCTGTCTCTGCTCCTCTGTCCTTCCGGTCCCTTCTGAGACAGAGGTCACGTGATCTTTGTCTCTTCTGTTGCCAGACAAGCTGTAACACTGTAACCCCGCCCACCACTAATATCACACAGTGATACCTGGCCAGTACCCAGCAGTTGGCTCTGACGTGCAATGCATGCTGGGAGATGTAATTTTCCATCTGAGTGCTATCCCTACTGTAAAAATTGTAAAGTTTGAATGTGGAGCTGGGAGCAGTGTACGCAAGTGGGAAAGGTGTCAAATAATCAGTGAGTGCACCTACCATATATGCTTTTTCGCTGGAGTTTCACCTTAAAGATGAGCCAGAAAGCTGGTGTACCGTCAAGGAGACGTCTCTCTTCCACCACTCACTGCCTTGTTGGGCTCAATTAAAGGGATTTTCCAGCATGACCGTTGTCCTCAGTCTGGGTGTGTTATTGCACCTTAATTCCAGTTGCAGTACCATACAAATCCTGAGGATGAGAGTGGCACTATTTTGTGTAGAAGCAGCTATGTTTTGCTAATTCTGGATGACCACATTAACAAGTCTGTGTGTGTATATGGGTAGAAACCTGTCAATCAAGTCCAGCAAGGTGATGCTAAAGCTTTTTGTGAGTGTTGAAAAGTGGATCATGTGATCAGTGCCAGGATGGACATGCTCCTCGGTGTGCAAAAATACCTAAAAATACTAAATATTGTTAAACAATAAATGTTAGTATATGTAGCAGAGTGTATTTTGCCCATACGGCGTGACCTGGGAAAACACCATGTACTCTCTATTGTAGAACGTCCGCAGATCTCCAGGGGTCGCCTCATCAGGGATAGCTGCCGTGTATGAGAAGTACAGCTAGGCATGATGCCTTATAGCTGCATACACAGATCACGTAGGACTGGTTACATCTGGTCACAGCACAGTGGTCCTGACCGTATGTATCTGTGTAATGCATTCAGTCCTGATACGCGTCAGTATGTTTCGTGTATTTGCAGGGAGTTTTTGGAAGCCATCAACACCAAAAAAATCCGCACCACCAATACAAACTGTGAAATCAAGGTGGATGTGAGACACGACAATTCGGAGCCCGTAGTGGACATTCTGTTTGGTAAGTGTCAGAACACCTACGTTGGAGCTTCTCTTTTCTTCCTCTGTATTCCCTGATCTGAGACCAGAGATCCCCCTAAGGGCCCTATTCCACAGTAACGATAATCGGCCGGATCGGCCCCATTTGGCCCGATTCGGACGATTATTGTTCAGTGAAATAGAGAGAACGATCAGCCGATGATCGTGTCATCGGCTGATCGTTCATTTAGGGCCAGACCTAAAATCATCGTTCCCCCACCGAGCATCGCTACGGTTGAATAGCGGTGTGCGGCAGGCGACCGACGATTTCAGAAGCGCAGCAGCAGCATACATTACCTGTCCAGGCTTCTCCTCCGCGCTGTCTTCATCCCTGGGTCCCGCGCGCTCTATCTTCCGAATGGCCGGTCAGCTGACGGAGCGCTCAGCCAATCACAGGCCGGGACCGCCGCGGCCTGTGATTGGCCAAGTGTGGCCTGTCAGCTAACCGGCCATTCTGAAGATAGAGTGCGCGGGACCCTGGGATGAAGACAGCGTGGAGAAGAAGGCCTGCAGGTAATGTATGATGCTGCAAGGGCTGCAAGGACATCGGTAACGATGTCCTTGCAGCCCTCACTCAACGATCATCGGGCCATGGAATAGGCCCAGTAAACGAGCGGCGATCTAGCAGATCGCCGCTCGTTTACATCGTTGATTGGGCCCTCCTCGGCCCGTGGAATAGGACCTACGTTTTTTCAATCCATTTTTTTCATCCGTTTTTTTTTTGTGTGTGCATCCGTTTTGATCCATATTTCCATTAAATTCCATTATAGAAAAAAAAAAACAATCAAAACGGAATCCGTTTTTTTTAACGGACACAAAAATGAGGTTGACTACGTTTTTGTGTATGTTAAAAAAAAAAAAAAAGGATCCATTTTGATCCAGTTTTTTTTTTATGATAATGGAATTCAATGGAAAAACTGATCAAAACGGATGCACACACATGCATCCGTTTTTTCTATCAGTCTTTCATGTTTTTTGCAAAAAAGGGATGAAAAAAACGTAGTGTGAACCCAGTCTATGCTGTCTCATCTGGTGACCTTTGGAGAGGAGGAAGGAAGAAGACACTCTGCAGAGCTTAATTAGACGTGGTTGGGGAATACAGATCAATGGATAGAAGAATCCCGGCACTCACCAAAGTAGATAGATGCCTATTTATTCATTCAGTGTAACATAATGTAGCTATGGTATATGGAGGCCGCGTTTCGGCTACAAAATCCTTCATCAAATCTAAGTAGAAATAATACTAAAAGGGTGAAGCCCGTGTCTGCTGCACGACGGACACCAACATAGAATGAAGCGGGGTGAACTCAATACAATGGTGGAGATTTATCAAACATGGAGTAAAGTGAAACTGGCTCCGTTGCCCCTAGCAACCAATCAGATTCCACTTTTTTTTCCTCCCAGACTCTTTGAAAAATGAAAGGTGGAATCTGATTGGTTGCTAGGGGCAACTGGGCCAGTTTCACTTTGCACCATGTTTGATAAATCTACCCCCAATATCAGTACTGTGCAACGGCAAAGAATTCCATACCAGGACTGAACCATTGTCACGACAGCCCAGGGTCTCCTTTATTCTTGGTACGGATCAAATGCTCAGCTAGAAGGCAATGATTTCTGACCTGGTAGGGGTTAAAGGGGTTTTCCAGTGCTCCAAAATTTTTAACATGATGCTGCCATATAAGTAAACATAACAAACATGTTATGCTCACCTCTCTGCGCTCCCCTGGTGTTCCAATTCGGTCGCTGGTGTTCCCCACTGTCTGTAGCTTCTGTTACTTCTGGGACAAGCTAGTCCAGTCTTAGTCAGTGATTGGCTGAGCAGGCTGTCACTCCCAAGATGAGCTTGTCTCAGAAGTAACAGCGGCTACAGACAGTGCGGGACACTAGGGAGCGCGGAGAGGTAAGCATATAGGGGGAGATTTCTCAAACATGGAGTAAAGTGAAACTGGCTCAGTTGCCCCTAGCAACCAATCAGATTCCACTTTTCATTTTCCAAAGAGTCTGTGAGGAATGAAAGGTGGAATCTGATTGGTTGCTAGGGGCAACTGAGCCAGTTTCACTTTACACCATGTTTGAGAAATCTCCCCCACAATGTTGGTTTACTAATATGGCAGCAACATGTTAAAAATTTTGGAGCGCTGGATAACCCCTTTAAATGGCCTTCAAGGTTAGATTAGCAGGGCTCTGGCTCTCTGCACCCCTGTCGGTCAACTGATCAGAGACTGTGGCGCTCATGTGAGAACTGCACATGTCTCCTCTGCTGGTATCTGCGACAGTTCCATGTACTCCGCCTTACCAATCTGTGACCCTCGACAGTCTTCGCTCACCGATGTTTTCTTCTGTTTGCAGGTGACGGTGAACGGCTGGTGTTTAAGTCAGAGAACATAACCGCTAAAGAGATGTTATTAAAACTGAGCACCGTCTGCTCTGCTAAAGACCAACAAGCCAGAGACAGCGCAAAGAAATAGACCGGAGCGCCCCCATCTGTCCTCAGGATGTGCAGCCACATGACCAAGGGACCGTTCACATTATTTATTTCATCACATCCATCGTGATAAGACTCAGTCTCTCCTCCACATATAAAACATATGCTATACATGTACATTGTAGTTTCTTTATAATAAAAGTAGAATTTAAAAAAAGCTGATAAAAAGTGGATGCATCATGTATACCAGCCAGTCCTTCTCCTGCCTCTATCCTCAGCATATCGACTGATTGGGATCATACAGATGCGTCACTTCATAGATAGTATAAAGGTTTTGATATACTGTATGTGAATGATTATATTATAAGAGCGAAAGGATACGTTATGCGTGGAAAACTGTACAATTAAAGGGAGGCTCTAGGACCCTGTTAGGCCAACTCTAGCCAGGAGGATGATGGTTGGGCATGGAGACATACAGGTTCATCACACCAGCAGGGGGCAGTGTGTCTCTCCATAGCAAAGATTAGAGATGAGCGAACCTCGAGCATGCTCGAGTCCATCCGAACCCGAAATTTCGGCATTTGATTAGCGGTGGCTGCTGAAGTTGGATAAAGCCCTAAGGCTATGTGGAAATCATGGATATAGTCATTGGCTGTATCCATGTTTTCCAGACAACCTTACAGCTTTCTTCAAGTTCAGCAATCCCAGCTAATCAAATGCCGATCGTTCGGGTTCGAATCTACTCGAACCCAAACCCGGTTCGCTCATCTCTAGTAAAGATACATGCACACCACAGAATTTTTGCGGAGACTTCAAGCATATTCCTCCAGGCGGCCTCTGCTTAAAGTTCCGCCCATTCCATAGGCACATATTTGCCGGCGAATATCATTGAGTCTATGTACAGTACAGACTGAAATCCTATGTACAACTTTTGGGGGGGTGTCCCAAAATACATAACAAGGTATATATAGAATGACCCTACTGCTTTCAAACTTAAGGTGCCTTCACACACACCGGATTCACAGTGGATTTCATGCTGCGCATTCACAGCGAAATCCGCTGCGGATCTAGTGTCAGTGCATCCCTATGGGAATACATACTCGCAGCGGGATGGACATACCGCTGTGTGTATGCAACATAACCCCCCAGCGGCTGGAGCATACATCACCTCCTCCCCGCTCCGGCTTGCTTTGTGGGCTCCCGGTGTCTGCTCGTCCCGCTCAGCCAATCAGTGCGCTGCCCTGCAGGACATCCTGCCGGAGCGGGGAGGAGGTGATGTCTGCTCCGGCCACCACAGGGTTAGCTTGCATACATGCAGTGGGATGTCAATCCCGCTGCGAGTATGTATTCTCATAGGGATGCACTGACACTGGATCCGCAGCTGATTTAACTGTGAATGCGGACTGCGGATCCGGTGTGTGTGAAGGCACCCTTATAGTGAGTGAGTGTAAAGGCACCCTTAAGGTAAATTTGTCATTTGTCAGACATGAACCCAGTGTCCTATAGCTGAGTCAATGAATAACTGGGTTCAGCCATTGCCTCCATAAGGCGTCATGCACACAGCAATAACATGTGATAACTGTGAAGAGATGTCCTACATTGATGTGCATTAGGCAGTGGCCGATGGCCAGTACATTAGGATCTCACCCAGTTTGTATACAGAACTAAATATATCTAAAGTATCAAGGGATTTCTGTGTTCCCAGAGCTCACAGCCAAGATATAAGGACTTTCCCACAATCTGCAATATCCTAAAAATTCCTGTTATTCCCCATTGTCTGACTGGCTGTCCAGACATGATGGGAGTTATAGTTTTGCAACAGCTGGAGAGCCAAGATTCCCTAACCCTGGTGTAAACTAAGAGGGCATTCACATGTTAAAGGGGTACTCTAGTGATTTTTATTTTCTTTCAAATCAACTGGTTTTAGAAAGTTATATAGATTTGTAAATTACTTCTATTTAAAAATCTTCAGTCTTCCAGTACTTCCAGCTGCTGTATGTCCTGAAGGAAGTGGTGTGTTTTTTCCAGTCTGACACAGTGCTCTCTGCTGCCACCTCTGTCCCTATCAGGAACTGTCCAGAGCAGCAGCAACTCCCCATAGAAAACCTCTCCTGCTCTGGACAGTTCCTATCACAGACAGAGGTGGCAGCAGAGAGCACTGTGTGTTTTGTTTTTCCAGAGCTCAAAGCCAAGACTTTTTTTTCTGACAATTCATAATAGAATAGAAGTGTTAGCAATCTCCCATAATATTGTATAGAAAATAAAATCTAGGATATTTTATTCAGAATTAATGCACAGAATAGATTCCTTTGAGGTCTTTTATGACATTTTCTTATATTTTTCACATGTATTAGTGATAAAGGTGACATAGGATTATCATCTCTTCAGAATAATATAATATGTAATAAAAAAAGTGATGTATAAAAATGAAACACGTGTCTAGTAACTATAATACATGTGAAGTTTATTCTATAGTGCGCAGTATTGGTTAGTGACCAGCAGATGTCAGTGTTGTAGTCTGCTACATAAATTAGTATGTAAGGTGCTTCTAAAGAAGGAGAAGTTACCCTCTACTGCCACCTACTGGAGGAGCCCTTAAATCAATGTTTGTGATCCCGAAGAGATAACTGGGGATTAAAGCTTTACATATACTGGAGATTTGGCAGTTCCCTCAGTACATAAAGCATATGATAAAGAACAGCCTGATTTTTTGCATTTTTCCTCTTAACATTGAAAATTAATATAATAATTGCAAATTAATCATAATAATATTGCTTGATATTAAAGGGACAGCACCACGACATGTTCCTATGTGCTTTGCACAGTTCAGCATGGAGAGATGCAGCTTAAAGGGGTAGTGCGGCGGTAAAAAATTATTCACAGAATAACACACATTACAAAGTTATACAACTTTGTAATGCATGTTATGTCTGTGAATGGCCCCCTTCCCCGTGTCCCACCCCCCCCACCCGTGTACCCGGAAGTGTAGTGCTTTATACATACCTGATCCGTGCCGACACGCGTCCGCCATCTTGTGCCAAACGTCATCTTCGGCCGGCCCGAACACCTTCGATCTTCCCGAGTGCCTGCCGCGTCATCAGCTGCTCAGCCGCGATTGGCTGAGCATAACTGTGCTCGGCCAATCGCGGCTGATCACGCGGCCACGTCACTTCCGGGTACATGGATGGGGGTGGTGGGACACGGGGAAGGGGGCCATTCACAGACATAACATACATTACAAAGTTGTATAACTTTGTAATGTGTGTTATTCTGTGAAAATTTTTTTACCGCCGCACTACCCCTTTAAATAGTGGATCATTCTATGGCTATGTTCACACACTGTAAAATAAAGATAAAATGCGGCCGTATTTTCAAAATTAGGTTGTGTTCCCACTGCAGAAAAGGGCCATCATTTAACATCTATTGATATTGATGGACGCAAATAATGTTCATGATTGTGTATACTCTAGTGGGAACATAGCCTAATAATGCCCTCTATTGAAGTTGAAGGGAAATTGGCCAGCAGTACACGCACAGTAAGGAATAATGGCTGTAATGTCAAAATAATGAACAACCTGCTTATACAAAATACAGCCTTGAGGACTTCCGGTTCCGGCGTGGGCATGTGAGGCACGGCACACAGGAGCTCCTGCTGAACCTCAGCCTGTACCCGCACAAACGGTCCTCTGGACGACCGACCGAAGCCCCGGCAGCCTGTGAACTCCCCCCAGAGGTCAAGATGGACAAATTCGTCCAGAAAGGGGGCCCCAAAACTGTCTCTGTCCCGCCAAGGGCGGCCGCCCCCGTCCCGCTGCACGGATAATTTTTTACCGCCGCACTACCCCTTTAAGTCCGGGTGTTATTTTCACAAAGCACAATCCAAAAAATAGTTCCACGTGTGCCTAATAGCACTTAAAGCACTCACAAAGCAACCATGGTTACCTCTGTATCCTGATCCCCCAATGTCAGGTGCGTAACTTTATACAGATTTTCTATTAATCACGGCTGTTGTTGCAAATCGGCAACAGTGGCTGTGATTAATAGAAAAGGTACGTTGTGTGAACGTGGCCTTATACTTTTTTTTAAATCAAGGGACTGAGAATCATGTTGGAACATCTGGTTTCCTATGAATAAGGATATGAAAATCATTACAGTCAACTCCACAGCTTTTCATAGGAAACTCCGCCAGTTGTCTTGCTGCCAGTTCAGAGCTGGCATGCCTAACAGACTTTGAGGATAGGTCCTGGGGGTAAAATGTAGTACTGAACCATGGAATGTATAATGTGATGTGGAAAACCTATGGCTGGCTGACATGGTCAACTCAATGGCAGCAAGCTTCTGGAATACACAGGAAAGGGATGACTCATGGACAGGAGTCTGAAGTTAGGAAGCAGGACTATTTCTGGTAGGGTGGTGGAAAATAATTGTAATAATTGTCTTTTGTTATGATAAATATTTACAAATACAGGAACAATGAAGACGTCCCCCATGAATTCTTACAATGACAAACTCTTGTTTTGTTAAAGTATGTAAAGTAAATGCAGAGTATGTAGAGTTTATGTAGAGTAAATTTTTAAAATTTTTAATTTAAATTAATGAGTCACACGTACACGTACAGGATCCGCAGCAGGTTTGATGCTATGTTCAGTTATCTAGTTACATTAACATCTATAGCATTAAATCTGCTGCAGATCTGCTCCAGATCCTGTACGTGTGAACACACCCTTAAAGTGATACTGTCGCCCCCCTTTACCCACTTAATTGGTTAACAGTGTCAACTAGGTGGGGCTTCATGGCAGTCGGGCCACAGCTGAGGAAAGGGCCCAACTATCGTGAAGCCCCGCCTAGGTGACACTATCCACCAATGAAATTAAACTATTTTAGAGCAGAATAAAGGCACAGACAAGTGTTATACAGGTATAACAAATCAAATGTGCAGCATCTAACCTTTTGGATGGTGCAGAGAACCGCACATAGAGTAAGAGGGGTGACAGTATCACTTTAAGGGTGCGTTCACACCTACAGGATCCGCAGCAGATTTGATGGTGCAGATTTGATGCTGTGTTCAGTTATTTAAATGAAATCTACTGCGGATCCGGTAAGTGTAAACATACCCTAAATCAAGTTTTTATGTTATTTAAGAATTTGTATTAACATTTTCTTAAAATAATCCTTGCAGTATTTATTCTGGCCATAGGCCTAAAACTTAAAGGGGTGCTCCGGTGGGGGGGCACTTTTTTGGGGGGACCGGGGAGGAGGTGGCTGAAATAAAAGACGTTCACTTACCTCCCCGGTTCCAGCGGCGGGTCCCGCATCACGGCGCTCCGGTCCCCAGTTCCCGGCCGCTTCCGGGTGTCTGACGCCGCCCTAGACGCTACGTCTCAGGGCCGCTCAGCCACTCAGTGAAGGAGGCGGGATCCGAGCGGACTTCAAACGGATCCCGCTTCCTTCACTGAGTGGCTGAGCGGACCTGAGACGTAGCGTCTCGGGCCCACGTCAGACACCCGGAAGTGTCTGGGAACCGGGGACCAGAGCGCTGTAATGCGGGACCCGCCGCTGGAACCGGAGAGGTAAGTGAACGTCTTTTATTTCAGCCACCTCCTCCCCGGTCCCCAAAAAAAGTGCCCTAACGCTGGAGCACCCCTTTAACTCAGGCTTCCTGTTTTGTACAGATCACTTACCAGTAATACACCAGTATATAGACAACATAATAGCTGAAACTCACAGCCCCACCTTCCCTTCCATATGGAATGACCCCTGTAAAGGTCAGGGAGCATGGCTGTAAACCACTCTTATTCATGTCAGTGGGTCAGCTCCAGACAATTGTAGTCTATGTCCATGGATATTACCATAAAGAACATCTCTAAATGCAGCTCAGGCAAGATGGCTTGTACCAACAATGTACAACAAAAGTCATTAAAAATTTTCAATCAGAAAACAGAAACATTCCATCTCTTACCAATTGTAAAGAAATCCCAGACGTTTATATTTGCTTTGTTTTCTTTGCTGAATAGAAAGCCAGACACTGTATCCATAGTTAGGCCTTATTCACACCACTGTGGGTCTTGTGACAATGGTATAGGCAAGCCTTTGCAAGTTAGGAACAGCATCAATCTCTCTCTTGTTCTTTATTGTACTTGTGTATTCTTGTGTAGCAGAAGGTCTTAGTGTTCCCTCAGGCATCTGAGCTCAAATGTGACCGCTACACTATGATTTTGCTTGTCACACTGGTTAACACTGCTAGTTGTTAGAGTAGGTAAGTGGATTACAAAAAACAGGTGCAGCCCTGACACTGGCACCAACCCCTCTGTCCCTGCCTATTTGCCTCAACTGCCCTAGGTGGCAGCGGACAACTGGTCGACGGTCCTCAACTTGAATAAGTGAACACTGAACAAGACAAGACAGACTAATAACACAATAAAACAGGATCAGAAGTCCGTATCAAACACAAACAGGCAATGCAGTACAAAAACGTATCCAAAAGAGAAGTCAAAAGCCAGAAAGTCAAAATGCCAGAGAATAAATGCAGGGTCAAGAGGGAACTCAGGGTTTGAGGCTCTATCGCTGGCAAGGAATAGATGCAAGTGGAGGATATTTATGGGACCTGGGGTCCCAGCCCAGATCACATCAGACAGCTGACTGATGGTACCGGACGCCAGTCAGCCTATTACAATGAAAAACACCTATTGGTGATCGGCCGGGATTGGTAAAGACCTGGCCATGGCTACATGAAAAAGAAGCGCCAATGCGCCCCTAGCAACCGGACGGTTGCCAGGGACGCTATTAGTGCACTCCCTGCACCCGGCCAGGCAAGTTGCCAGGGACACCGTTGGCAAGGGGCCGTCCGCATGCTCTGGCAGTGCCATGGGCCGAGCGTGCGGGCCGATTTCTAACACTAGTATTGCATAGATTGAAGTATTAAGGTTGTGCATGGGTTAATACTACTTTGTATTGCTCCTCGTTGTGGTCACTGTTCAGAGCAGGAGAGGTTTTCTATGGGGATTTGCTACTGCTCTGGACAGTTCTTGTCTCGCCAGAGATGTCAGCAGAGAGCATTGTGTCAGACTGAAAATAAAACAATATTTCCTGCAGGACATACAGCAGCTGATAAGTATGGGTAAACTTTAAAAAATATTTAAATAGAAGTAAATTACAAATCTATATACCTTTCTGAAACCAGTAGATTTGAAAAAATTAAATAAATAATTTTCGCTGGACAACGCCTTTAAGGTTCCACAGGAGCCACAAAGCCACATGTGACATCCAAACCTAGAAAATAAAGTAGAAACCCATAAAAAAGGAGTTTTACTCACACAAACACAGCAAACACGTTCGGTATTTGATTAGCTGGGGCTGCTGAACTTGGATAAAGCTCTAAGGTTGTCTGGAAAACATGGATACAGCCAATGACTATATCCATGATTTCCACATAGCCTTAGGGCTTTATCCAAGTTCAGCAGCCACCGCTAATCAAATGCCGAAAGTTCGGGTTCAGATGGACTCGAGCATGCTCCAGGTTCGCTCATCTCTAGTAACCAACCATATATTTTATTTTATTTTAATTTATTTTACACTGTATAAAACATGTTTCACTAACTAAACTTTTCTCATGCTTTACCAACTGAACTTTTCCTATATTCATCAACTAATATTAGTAATTATACCATTGCATACTACACACAGTATGACTCTTACTGCTCCTCAGAATAACCACGTGACAATGCGTTCACCTTTGATCCAGTTAAGAACAGCCTCTAAGTGTCTGGTGATGTCTCAGAGGCCGAGCCCTGCGCACACACACGGCACTAGACCTTAAGTGTTTAACTATGAGGCTCACGTCATATTTCTTCTGTGTACACCTTTCTCCAACCTCACCTTAGAACTGACCTTATGTATACACTCAGTCAGCTAGGGGGATGATTCTTCAGTCCGTGCCTGATACAGCAGCCTTATTACAGCTTATTATTATTATTTACCAAGCTATTTCTAACATATCCTAAAATACATAATTATGGTACAAGAAATTCATTGCATTTTTGTTCGGGGGGGAATGGGGGGTACGAAAAAATGCTGCAGCCAGATGTTGGTTGGAAGTCAGCAGGGAGATCCACCTACAATGCTTCTTTCTTAGTGGTGTTATTCTTCCTTAAAGGGCATGTTTCAGGTCTCGCTATGGTATTATTTTTTCCTCCCAGCTAGTGGTGTTTTTCTCCCACAGATCTCTCTATATTTTTCCTTCATTAAAAAATGCATGTATAAATGTGTATTGCATTTTTCTATGCATTTTTGTGCCATTTTTTCCACATTCTTTATCAGAAATCCTTGAATTATCTGATGAAAGCAACAAGAAAATCATCTGATCAAAGCAAAGAAAATCGCAACCGAAAAAAATATTATTTGGGAAAAAGCGTACATAAGTTGCCTATCATAGTAGTGGCCTATCATAGTAGTGGCCTATCATAGTAGTGGCCTATCATAGTAGTGATTTACCCTAATGGCATTAGCCTTTTCCTGTAGGATAATACCACTGCAAGGCTGGACTTTGGACTAAAAACATCAAATTTGGTGCATGACAGTAGGGAAATATGAAACACCATACCCACGAAATGATTTTTTCTTAACTATTCAGGGCAGTTTGGCGTTTTTCAGTGCATTTTCAGGGCTTGCAAATAGACTTCCCCCATAGACTTCTATAGGAGGTAAACACGCCAGGAAAACCTTGGGGGACATTTATCAGTCTTGCGCCCCTGGCGTACACCAGGGAGAAGGCACAAATTCGCCCCTTCTCCCTGGCATACGCCTACCATATACCCTGCTCTCCTGATGGGTGGGAGGGGAAAGACGTGAAGGCGGTGAGGAGGCATGGCTCGCAGGCGTAAATCATGTCAGAAATCTACACCTGCTCAGGAGGAGGTGTAGATTTCTGAAACCACTGTACAGCAGGCCCGGTCAGGCCAGATTCAGGTATGGGCCTCCTAGTGAATCCGCCAGGGGGCAGGGCCTAATGTAACACACACAGTCTTTATAAATGTATAAATGTCCCTCCTTGTGTCTATATGTATATTGGAAATCCTCAAATCATATGATCTTCAAAATAAGATAAGAATCACATGGCTGTACTGAGAAGGAAATGAAAAGCTCAGGTTACAATGCCAGATATAAAAACACTTATATTAAAATGACACTAAATATAATAAAATAAAATTTACATTAAAATAAGAGAATTCATCGCTTCTCGGCCTTTTGGCTAAGATGAAGTGTAGTATCTGTTCTTATCAGTTTAATATCTGATACGTCCCCTATCTGGGGACCATATATTAAATGGATTTTTAGAACAGGGAGATGGAAAAAGAGCTTGCTCTGTCCTCTCCAGGCATTGACCTGGTATTGCAGTGCCTCCAGGTTCAGTGCAAAAAAAAAAAAAAGAGAATTCCGGAAAAAACGCAAAAAAAAAAAAAAGTAGGAAAATAGGCGTGTAAGCAAGGAAACACTTGTTTAGAACTTAGCTGTGTAGTCTTAGGTACTTGCTGTGTAGCCTTGGTTTCACGCTTAGCGTTATGGTTTCAGAAACAAATAGACACACTTGTTTTGCACAATGGAGGAGGTCTCCTCCAAGATTCCTTTGTATTTTCAGTATTCAAAAATCTTTCAGCACCTAATACAGGGGCACATCCCACAGCATGCTTTATGAGATGAATAGGGTGTTTTGGCGGTGTGCCTTGTTTGGCTTCAGCTGTAAATAACTTCTAAAATTATTCTTTTCGGCTGTGAGTTTTTGGGCAACAGTCATATGCTCATCTTCTTCAGATCTGTCAGCTCTCTTTTTTTTCTATCTTCCTCTTTAGAATCTCCTTGAATTTATTTATACTGTGTTCAGTTTTTCAGCTCTGGCATATTCTTTAAAGGGAACCTGCTGATATGACCAGGGCTGTATTACCAGCTGCTGCTGCCCTAGGCACTAAACCTGAGACGCCCCATCTTCACTCACCAATTAGCATCAGGATTTTCTAGTCTCTGAACATCATATTGATGGATATGGATAACACTGCCACACCAGACCTGAGCAATATCACCATACTGTGAATGGATAACCGCCACACCAGACCTGACCAATTTCGCCATACTGTCACTGGATAACACCGCCACACCAGACCTGAACAACACTGCCATACTGTGACTCGATAACACCGCCATAGCAGACCTGACCAATACCACCATACTGTGACTGGATAACACTGCCATACCAGACCTGACCAATACCACCATACTGTGAGTGGATAACACAGCCACACCAGACCTGACTAATACCGCCATACTGTGACTGGATAACACTGCCATACCAGACCTGACCAATACCGCCATACTGTGAATGGATAACACTGCCATACCAGACCTGACCAATACCACCATACCCCCTTCCCTCGAAAAGACAGCAGTGTTACTGGCAAGTCTGAAAGGGGGGGAGGTAGGAGATTAAAAAAAAAAACAAGAGTTGTTTTCTTCCCCCTGCTCCCTGGTGCTTCCTCCTTGCAAGATGCTGCCCTAGGCACCGGATCACGGGGGCCTAGTGGTAAATACAGCCCTGGATATAACCCTGTAGCTCCCTTTCTCCTCTTTCTCATGTCCTGCATTTTTCAAGTAGTTTAATTCAAAGGAAATATATAAATGAGCTCCTTAGGTGCACTGGGGGTCTTCCTCAGCCCCCAGTGCACCGTTCATCCCACTCACCGACGGTCATTTGGTGAGATTCTACTTGGCCAGTTACTCGTGACACCAGTACTGTAGTAGTACACAGGTGTGATGTTGGTGCCTTATATCCCCAAATGGCCAGTAACCTCCGAGAGTGTTGCGGGTCCCTTGGGCTCTTGTCACGGCAACCTGGAGTGGTAGTAGACCCACCTGGAATGTTGGTACTGCCACCCACAGAGAGAGGAAAAATAACCCAAGGTAAACAGTGATGTGTGCGGGTGTGGGAAGATGAGACAAAGTCCCGTGCATTTAGTAAGAAAATACAACACTTTACTGAAAAAAGTTGCAGGTGAACAGTACACCCAATACAGGTAGTACAAATCTTGACAAAAGTAATTGCTGACAGTAAAATAAACCAGTGCTTTGTAGAGGTAGGTGCTTGTAGAAGTAAGTGCCTTTTGAAGAGAAGGAAGAGGAGAGGGGTTGCCAGAGGAGCCCTGCCCAATGTAGCATATGTACTCTGCTGGAACTGAAGTGTAGATAAGAAGAAATACGTGATACTTGTACTCACATATAGACTATAGTCTGACCGCCTTCTGCCCCCTAGTTGCGTATAACCCGCCCTAGGTAGGTAGCATGAGTCCCAGTCATCGGTTATCTGGGTGTAGCAGACTTCTCAGGTTACCCAGTCATCCTGCGCTGCACAGTAGGATACATAGACCTATTCTGGTAGCTTTGTCCTACTGGGGCCAGTTCCTCTCACATCAGGAGTCTGCCTTGCATGGTTTTGAGAGGTTTCTTGTGTGGGCAAGGGTTATCCTAGGTGGCTTCTCTCCCCTAAGGTGAGCTTAGCACTGCATAACTGTGGTAGTTGCTTGTATTTCTCTTTGCGTCCCCCTCACTCTAAAAACTTGTCTAAAACTGACTCACTTCCTCCACCAGGTTGACTCCTCCTACAGGGGCTATATCTTATTCCTTCATTTATTTCACTATAACATGTGCTACAGGTTCCTGTTTGTAGGCTAAATACATGTACTTTTCAATAGAGAATGGCATTTGCTTTGTCACCACGTAGCTTTTATCTCCAATGATAATGGTGTTGAATCTATGTTACAAGATACTAAAAGCTTTTACTGAGTTGCATGTGTGCCGTGTAGTTACAGTGTGATAATAGTCCATTTACTTTTCTTTCTTTTTCTTGTAATTTCACTTCTTATAGATAGTTTACATACATGTAGGTTTCTTCCCTGTACTGTATGTAACACCAGTATAGTTAGCAGCTCTGTACACGGGTAGTGATCTCTCATATCGGTCACCTTGACTTTCATTCATTTATCTTTCTAACAAATACCCATGGAGCTGGGTCAGGTTAGCAAACAAGGAATATCAATTATGCTTTATGCAGCCATGTAGAAACATGAGAACAACCGGCCTTTCAAAGCAGCTGCTGACTGAGATATTGACGACTTACTGTACATGTTGCTTCAGGCTGGTTAGTCTTGTGAAGTGAAAGAACTGAAGGATCTGTAACATGACTGTGACCAAAAGGAAACTTTAACCCATTGTTATAACATGCAAGAATCAGAGACGTGGCTAGCAGGGCTAATAGAGGGCGTTGGTCCTGGGCCCACTTACATGATGGGGCCTATACAGCAAATATCACCTCTTGGCCTCTAGGTTGTCCATGCTGGTGGGGGATGTCGTTCACCTGGACAAAACAGGATTCCTTCTTGGGCCTGAGGCTTGCAACAATACGAGACCTTCAGTTGACCTGGTCCACAAGGCTCACATTTCTAAGACCTCATTGATGCTCCCTTCTATGGGCGCCAAAAAGGCCTTTGACCAGGTCAACTGGACGTTTATGGAGGAAACATTGCGCGCGGGCGGCCTCGGTGCAACTTTCTTGAATTAGATCCTTTTACTTTATCAGGATCCATCTGCTAGAGTCTGGGTGAACGGCATCCTTTTGGACAGTTTTAGCATACATAATGGTCGTGCCAGGGCTGCTCACTATCCCCGCTCATCTTTGTTTTGTCCCTGGAGCCCTTTCTATGTAAGGTACGTGTTCATCCAGACCTGGAGGGGGAGGCAAGGTTCTGTGTGGGAGAGACTTTCCATACAGTTGCAGCATATGCCCAGTCCGATCCTTATGGGACAGTTTGAGATATTTGCCTCCCTCTCTAACTTTAATATGAACTTTTTGAAATTCGAGGCTCTTAACATTAACATCTCCTTGCCCCAGGGTATGGTCTCTGCCCTCTGGTCCTTCAGGTTTCGATGGGCTTCTGGGTACATCAAATATCTGGGCATCCACCTCCCTGTCAGTACAAAAGATCTGTTCAGGTTGTACTTCCTGCTTCCATTGCCACAGTTCAATCATATTGCCAGACTTGGGGCAAAGGCACTTTCAGCTGGTTTGGGCACTGCACAATATTCTAGATGCCCCTGTTGCCCAAATTCTTTACACATTTTTTAATGTCTCCTGGTAAGGATTCCTAAATGCATTTTTAAACCTCTGACCTCTATTCAAACTAAATTCATTAAGGGCTCTAAACCTGCACGTCTCAAGAAATCCCTGCTCTGCATGCCTAATTTAAGGGGGGGGGGGGGGGACCTGCAAGGATACTATTTGGCCTTACTTCTGACTAGAGTAGTAGACTGGACTCGTCATGGCTGTCTTAAGCAATGGGAAAAAATGGAGCAATCTTTTTCTTGCATCCCCCTGAGCTGTGTACCAAGGCTACTCAAACAAGCTTTGATCTTTGAGCTTTGATCTCACCCCACCATAGGTGCCACAATTCTGGCCTGTGATAATCCAGGAATACGTGGGCAGTTTCTTCCTCTGTCCTCTCCGGCTGTCACCGATCCTAGGCAGCCCAAATTCAGGGCCTCACATTTCATCACCAACTCTACCTGGAGGTCAGTCTCTGAGCTGGAGGCCATGGCAGACCCTGTCCCATTAGGCACTTGGAGGATAACCCAGCTAAATCATTTTCTTCAGGCTTTGCCTTCCTATTCTCTTTTAACTGCATCTTTCTGTTTTTGACATCTTTGCATCTTTGTTTTTGACATCTAGTGTCCACTGTCAGCTACTGAGCGGCGTCCCTGCCAACTGCCACACACTCTGCACACTTTTAATTGAATCGAATAAATAAAGTTTTAACGGTGAGTGCCTCCTTACACTCTTTTTCATTTGAAATGTCTATAAATGTATTACCATATATGTACGGTTCTGCCACACTGGTACCTCATTGAAATCCTGGCCTCTCTGCCAATCCACATTGTCTTCTGCTCCCACTGCTCTCCCACCTTAGGAGACAAATCTTCCATGCCTCTGTTTCACATTGTGTGTGTTTGCTGAGCACAGGCTGATGATGCAGACAGGGGGCAGGGTGTGATGTCACAGGAGATTTGACTGGATCCCCCAATCCCCTGAGTGATTCACCATCTCTGACCTGCCAAAAGCAGGTGCTGCAACTTCACTGCAAAACTCTGCAGTGAAATTAGGGCTATATTCACACATGTTGGAGTTTCATTGCAGTATTGCAGCGTATTCACAAAAATGATGCAGTAACACAATTAAATGATGGTAAACGGCACAGACAATCAGAGCTGGCACTATGGCTATGGCTGTCCTATGGCTGTTTTCTATCCATGTTTTCTAGGACTATAGGGAGTCCTATGGCTTTATCCATGTTTTCTAGGACTCTAGTGAGTCCTGTGGCTGTGTCCATGTTTTTTAGGACTCTAGTGAGTCCTATGTTTTCTAGGACTCTAGTGAATCCATGTTTTCTAGAAATCTTGTGAGTCCTATGGTTTTATCCATGTTTTCTAGGACTCTAGTGAGTCCTAAGGCTGTATCCATATTTTCTAAGACTCTAGTGAGTCCTATGGCTATATCCATGTTCTCTAAGACTCTAGTAAGTCCTATGGCTGTATCCATGTTTTCTAGGACTCTAGGGAATCCTATGGCTGGATCCATGTTTTCTAGGACCCCATATTGTGGCATCCCACTTCTCCAACCACTGGGAGTCAAATGCAGAGCACTTGGGTTCAGAGACATTGCTGAATCCAAACAGTTTGGCAAGTCTGCTCAACACTAATCCCAGGCACTTGAGGTCACTAACTCAATGCAAGGTGGATAATATAGTGACATCATTGCATATACCTACATAGGTAAATATTGTTTTGTTTTTTTTAGTGGTGGTAGTGGGCAGATTTACTATATTGTGACACATCAATTGTGTGGGGGAATTATCAATGTAAAGATGGCTTAAGGTGGCACTATGATTATGCTGAAACAGTAAAGTAACACTAAAGGGAAACCCATTGATGGCTTATTCACAATCCATTACTAGCTCCTTGGCGGCACACAGCACCCCCACTGATTGGTTGTTCTGCTTAGCTTGACTCTATGTATTGTGTAGCGGTGTGGCCAGGTTACTGCTGTACAACTTCCGGTAGTACTGTTTAAAAAGACATTTTTATTAGAAAAATCAGGAGAGCGAGCCGGGAGAAGTCCCTGCTCCCTGGTATTGGCCCTAATATATTGCACGAAAATGTGTTTGTATTATGGAACTTCAACCTGTCTAAATAGTTCTGGGTCAGTATAAGATGGCTGGCCACAATCTCAAACAACACCTCCATTAGGAAACATTAAAGCCTGTAGCAACTTACATTGGGTTAGGGTACCTTGGCCCACTAAAGGACATCAAGAAGACCACACTGAATTTATTTGGAACAAGTCCATGTTCAACTGCATTATAATTGCATGTATTGCTGTTATCACTGTGCACACACATAATAGTTTTATGGGAAAATGATAAGCAATTTGTTCATGTAAATTTCTGCTGATTCAGGGCTGCGTAGTCAAGTGGGCGGTCCTACTAAGGCTACGTTCACACAGAGCAAAAGGGGCGGATTACGCGAGGAAATATTTCCGCCTGAAATCAACTGACACTGAGGCCCCGTTCCCACACCGAGCAGAATGTAAGCAGAATGTAAGCGGAATCCCTGCATATTTCAGCGCGGAATACTCAAGGAATCCACGCTGATTCCGCATGCATTCGGCGCTGAAATTCAGCGAGTATTCGGTGAGTAATAATAGAGGGAGGTGCCAACAACAATTTTGCAGACTTTGGAGACTAGACTATATGGTACCTGAATTTTCTAGAACAGATCACCTCAGAGCTGGCAGAGGAGAAGGAGCTGAGCTGAGCAGAGAGAAGCTGACCAGAAATGGCAAAACATCACCGCTTTGCAATTGATGGAGATGCACTAATTTCAGAGGTATCTATGTATGTATGGTTTTTTTGGGAAACTTTTGCTTTGGTCATATGCTGTGTGCATGCTGACATTGTCATTCCTTTCTTGTGGGCCCCTGGTATCACCTCCTTTGGGTTGTCTTGGGATTTCCCCACCCTTTTTCCCCCCATTTCCGTGCTGATTCAGCGCATAATTTCCGCTTGTATTCCGCGCTGAAACAGAAAATCAGAGCCCCATTGATTTGTATAGGTTTCCGCTAGCGGAAGAATGAACATGTTCATTCTTCTGGCGGAGAGCGGATTAGCCGCGGAACTTTCAGCGAGGAAATTCCAGTGTGTGAACTGCAGAGCAGAATTTCCATTCAACACAATGGAAATGAGCTCTGCACCTATTTTAACGGCTGAAATTTTAGCGCTGATTCAGCGCAGAAATTCAGCTGCTTTTGCTCTTCGTGAACAAGCCCTTAGAGAGTGAACATACAGCAATATAGAAAATAAACATACAGAGAGCCAATCACTGCTTAGTTCCGCCCTCATGACTAATTTACCCAGAATGAGAAGAGATTTACATGAATAAATTACAGGTTATCCTGGAACTTTATCCACAAAACTATATAACAATCTGCTCAGCTCCTCTATAACATAATGCCCGCAGAATAGACTGCAGTTTTACCCATGTGACAGGTTTCCTTTAACAAGTCAAATAGATTAATTGTAAATACACCTATAAAAGTCTTCAACAAATGAGTTGTCTGATCTGAGGCTTAAAAGACCCTGTTATTCTAAGGGATTTTATTGTGTAATAACCCGGTGGGCCTGTCCAACCTGCCTAAAAAGTGCAGCGTTACATAAAATCAGTATGAGCAGAGATATCCTGCAGGATAAGGAGTGCTGGAGGCATATACCAATAGGCTTCCCTAGCACTTGTGAGTGTGATTCATGCAGGGGAGTATTACTACATCTCACATGTCCTTAGGCCCAGGCCTTCTCTACATGAAAGAAAATCTGTCACAAGACTCCTTAGAGAAAAAGCAAAAAAAAAAAAATTATTCTGGGTTAATATTTTCCAGCCAATAGTGTATGACCATTTGCAGTGTCTCAGAACCCTATTTTGTATGCTGCTGATTGTAATGTTATGTGGGGAGGTAGAATCTAACACTTTTTAAATTAATTTTCAGGGGTTCTGTGTAATGTGTATTGGCTTAAGCTGCAGTTCTATGTTTTATATGTTAGTGTTAGAGGAGTTAGCCTGCTGTGATCCTGATTCCTGTTTGCCTGAGTTCTAGAAGTATGCGGTCAAGCCTCAAGCCAGGGGTTGGAGAAGTTGTGTCTCGCCCAAAGGGCCTCCCTGCTTCCGCCATGTCCTGTATCACCAAGAATGGCTCCTACCAGATTAATAGTTGGTGCCAGAACTCCTGCATGCGCCCCACGGATGTTGTATGACAGCAAGGCCAGATTCTCCCGTGAGTAGGGGTTTTCTCTCTCTTCAGTCTGCAACTGAACCGAGGCTGTAAAGGCCCTCGCCAGTAGAGTATCATTCTTGTACTTCACGTGGATTCCATAGTGTGCACATTTGGGTCATTTAAGTGGTCCCCAGTGGCTCGCCCACCAGCTTCAGTTAATAGATCACTCCCTGTTTGTGTGTAAGGTTAGATCACCAAATCATGGCAGGGGGGAAGCTGGTGGGGACTGCTCCATGGTTCAGACATAGCCTGTGAAAGTGATGACATTTTATCTTAATACAGGCTTTATCACCTATGTATAAAGCTGGAACACGGTGTCAATGGGGAAAAAATGGAACAAAATACCCTCATTTTAGGCTGTGGTGGATTTTATTTCACAGTCTTGTGAAATCACAGCAGGCTCTGTGTTTGGCATTTTCCCCTATAAACTTTTATGGGGAGGGTAATGACGCTTGATAAAACCTCATGCCTATATGCATACTGGCTTTTTCTGGGGTATTTTCCCCAATTGTTTAATAGAAAACCTTGAATCACATGGATTGAAACAAAAAAAAAATGCACAGGATAAAACACCTATACAGTGATCCCTCAACTTACAATGGCCATAGGATACAATATTTTCAACATACAATGGTCCTTTCTGGCCCATCGTAACTTGAGACCAGACTCAACCTACATTGTTACAGACAGTCAGGATCTGCGGCATATGTGAATAAGTAGATGATCAACCAATAAAAGTGGCCATTTTACTGGTAAAACCCCAGTATTACTGAAGTGTGTGTAGTGACTGGCTCCTCTCTACAGTACAATGTGATACTACATGTCCTGTACTGCTGTGTGTGTCTAGTATCTGCTCTCTACAGTACAGTGTGATACTTCATGTCCTGTACTGCTGTGTGTCTGGTATCTCCTCTCTACAGTACAGTGTGATACTACATGTCCTGTACTGCTGTGTGTGTCTAGTATCTCCTCTCTACAGTACAATGTGATACTACATGTCCTGTACTGCTGTGTGTGTAGTATCTCCTCTCTACAATACAGTGTGATACTCCATGTCCTGTACTGCTGCGTGTGTAATATCTCCTCTCTACAGTGCAGTGTGATACTACATGTCCTGTGCTGCTGTTTGTGTGTAGTATCTCCTCTCTATAGTACAATGTGATACTACATGTCCTGTACTGCTGTGTGTATAGTATCTCCTCTTTACAGAACAGTGTGATACTACTTGTTCTGTACTTCTGTGTGTGTCTAGTATCTCCTCTCTACAGTACAGTGTGATACTACATGTTCTGTACTTCTGTGTGTGTCTAGTATCTCCTCTCTACAGTACAATGTGATACTACATGTCCTGTACTGCTGTTTGTGTGTAGTATCTCCTCTCTATAGTACAATGTGATACTATATGTCCTGTACTGCTGTGTGTCTAGTATATCCTCTTTACAGAACAGTGTGATACTACTTGTTCTGTACTTCTGTGTGTGTCTAGTATCTCCTCTCTACAGTACAGTGTGGTACTACATGTCCTGTACTGCTGTGTGTGTGTAGTATCTCCTCTCTACAGTACAGTGTGATACTACATGTCCTGTACTGCTGTGTGTGTCTGGTATCTCCTCTCTACAGTACAGTATGATACTACATGTCCTGTACTGCTGTGTGTCCAATATCTCCTCTCTACAGTGCAGTGTGATACTACATGTCCTGTTCTGCTCTTTGCTTGCACCAGGATGAGTTGCCTCTTGGGGCACCAGGTGAGGGCCACTTCATTTTATTTTTCTGGGACCCTGTGTGATTTGTACAGGACCATGAAAACAGTCCAGTGTTCTACATAGAAAGTAACAGTAAGTAACAATGGTCACCCCAGAACCAATTAATATCGTAAGTTGAGGGACCACTGTAGTAATTTGCACTAAAATGAGAAAGTACCAGAAAAAAACCTCAACCAGCAGGAAAAACTTGCAGTTTTTGTGGTTTTTTTTTAACCCAATAAAATGCAGTGCAAAATTTGTGTCTCTGGAAGCCTCTGCCTTGCTGCTCCAGTGCTGAGGACAGAGAGCGCTGCATGTATGTGCCCACATATGTCCTGCTTATTCCTTCCTACTCCCTGCAGTCTCTGTCAGCCCTTGTGTTTCTCATGCTCTCCATTCCTGCTATACTGTGCCTGCACTCACACTCAGCTATACACACTGCTGCTATACTGTGCCTGCACTCACACTCAGCCATTATTGACATCTGCAGGTTCATACTTTATCTACAAATAGTGGCTGTTTTTTCAGGTTTATGCTCTTAATATACATTATACTCCACATGCTGATTGCTATACTGTATAGTAACTTATAATATAACTAGAGATGAGCGAACCTGGAGCATGCCCAAATTTTCGGTATTTGATTAGCTGTGGCTGCTGAACTTGGATAAAGCCCTAAGGCTATGTGGAAATCATGGATATAGTCATTGGCTGTATCCATGTTTTCCAGACAACCTTAGAGCTTTATCCAAGTTCAGCAGCCCCCGCTTATCAAATACCGAACGTTTGGGTTCGGATCGACTCGAACCCGAACCCGGTTCGCTCATCTCGAAATATAACATATCCAGTGTTTTCTAAATCTTTGTTTCATTTGTTTTACATGTTATTCAGAATAAAAAAAAAATCATTATTTTAGGGTGTGGAACCAATTGTCGGCATTTCAGTGATTTCTAATGGGAAGTTTTGCTTTGGTTTAAGAGTTGATTTGGATTACAAGCACGGTCCTGGAACGAATTATGCTCGTAATCCAAGGCACCACTGTGTTGCTATTGTACAGTAGTCTCTGTGTAGCTCATTAATGGTACACTGATTTACCACATACGTAAATCATCAGTCATATCGGATATTTGCATCACTTTTATTGATCGCCATATGTCGTTTCATGTCTCGCACTGTTCGCCATTACCGACTCCAGCCCCTTTCTCTGAGAAGTGAAGATTTGTGGTGCAGAATATCCTGATATGAAGTGGTTAATGAATAAGCCGCTGTTGGCCCAGGGCGCTGCGGTTAAATGCAACTTCAAGACCAGTTTTCTCAGCAAAAGTGAAAAATGGAATAATTCCGAAACCTTGTCGGGGCAGACCGAGTCTGGGCGTGGATCAAAGTGCACGGTGGCGAATGGCTGTACTGACAAGCCTTTTCTTGTTTCAACAGCTTGTGTAGTAAAGGGAAGCTGTGTAGTAAATCAGAGCCCAAGTGCTGAATCAGCTCTGGAGGATGGGAGTCTTCACACAGCTGAATTACTTGTAGTGACATCACAGCGGCCCAGCCCCTCGCCTCCCTATAAAGCTGATGGGCTCCACAGGGCTGATCACTTTCTGCAGTAACCTCCTGTGCTGGTATCTGCTTCTCATTCACAGCTACAATGGGTGATGAACTCATAGGCACATGGAAACTCACTGAGAATAACAGCGATGACTTTAACAAGTACATGGAGGCGGTCGGTGAGTTCTCTAGTTTGTAATAAGATCCATATGGTTGTGTAGGGCTGAGATTTATTGGGGCTGTACCTTTGTGTGAATGCAGAGTTTTATATAATAACAAGCTTGTTAAAGTGTGTGTGTGTGTATAAATACATTTGCTGTATATATTTTTTTATTTTTTTTTTGTTACATATTTGCTGTATATTTTCACATGTAGATTTTGACTTCCCTCATTTGGAAACCTTACAAATCTGCAGCATATGTCCAGTGTGAATAGACCTGAATGGGATATGTCATAGTCCATGCATATGCTGCAGGACAATCTCATTTATGTGAATGGAATTTATTACAATATTGCTACAAGCTGTATTATATATCTCTTGTTTTTGTGTTGTACTTTATCCTCATTATTCCCCTGCAGCCCCATATAGGGCCCAGGCTCATACATCAGTTGCATGACCCAGAACACTTGTGTGTTCTTAAAGTGTGTTTTTTTTTTTTTTTTTTTAAACATCTGTACTTTATTCAATGTATTAGGGAATTGCACACCTAGCAATTCTCTAATAGCTTTCTCTGACTAATGGTGAGTTTAGACAGATTTATCGGACAGATATTTAAAGCCAAAGCCAGGAATTAAGAGGGGAAATCTCAGTCCTTATGATCAGTTCCCTGTTTTTAGTCTGTTCCTGGCTTTGGCTACAAAAATCAGTTAGAAAAATCTGTGTAAAGACATCCTAATGGTGCGTTTACACAGGCAGATTTATCTGACAGATTTTGGAAGCCAAGTGGATTTGAGAAGAGGAGACATTTCAGTCTTTTCTTTATGACCTGTTCCCTGTTTATGGTCTGTCTCTGGCTTTGGCTTCAAAAATCTGTCAGATAAAATTTGCCTGTGTAAACGCACTATTAGAGGGATTTCAGCTCTGTAGAATACAGGTGCTGTGGATTAAGTTCTTTCACTGCAATATAATTAATGGCGAGCTTTGTGGCCATCAGCATTTTCCAACAATCTCAGTCTACTTCTTTACTACTTTATTGTACAGCAACGTAGTAACCTTGAATGATTGTGACCGGTTTTCACTCTATATTATGAAATGATTCAGATAATGTTACGTATTCAATTCTTTAAGCTACATCCCTTGTGTTGTGGAAGGAGTGTATATAGAGAGAGAGATATCTTACGTCCGTATAGCCGAAAGCTTCCACTAGTCTTCTCTTCCTACTTCTCTGTAATCTATGTAACTTACAAGTCCAATTAGGTCTTGAATCATTGTCATTCTTTTGAAAGTCTAGGTTAAAAACTCTCCAGTTACTAGTGACAACCTTTATCCTCATAGTACATAATCCACCGCTTCTGTATTCAGTAGTTCAGAGCTTCTCAGTGACTTTGACCTTGCCCATAGGCAGCAACTGAAACTTCAAGGGTGGAGCGTCACTACTTTCTGCCATACACAATCCTCACCCTTTATGTACATGCCCTTTGGCTAAAATTGCACATGTGTTAACTTTTTTTTTTTTTTTTTTTTGCTCCAAATAGGAATGAATCCTATATAGAAATGTATTGTTCTTTCTCATATACTTTATGATCCATTTCAACTTCAAACCACCACAAATGTCATGGAAGATTCCAGATTAAGCCTGGACTCACTAGCTACATTGTTTTGCATTTTAAAAATCACATTGCATTAAGGGTTAAAATGCATGCAGACTTGCACTGTTTTTGACTGTAATAGGCGAAACCCATTCTTGACATGTTTAATTATGCACACCCTCCATATAACATTGGCTTTCCAAAAAGAAAAACTGAACATGACTATTTAACCATAGGGTAGTATCATTGACAGTGGTTTTGGGATCAACTTAATTTTTTAGCCCAAATTTTAAAAGGAACAAGAAATGGTTTATGGAATGGAAAGTTGCAGTAGAACTTGGTGCGGACGGTCTGTTCTCCACCCTTGGCTGATGCAGGATATTTACTCTAGAATATCTGGTCAGTCATGGGACTTCTAGAAAGAGTTGTTTGTTCAGTATACCTGAGCGAATGTGCCTGGATGTCATTAGTTACAATATATAAGAATTTTCCTACCAGGGTTCCTTCGGCAATAAGAGAATAGCACGCATGCTACAATCCCATGGGGCAGTGGTGGCATTGAGTGCCAATGGAAACCTGATCAATAAAATACAGGCTATGTCTGTATAGACAGCCCCTTCATGAATGGTATACGATACTGCTACAGTACTTGGTTTTCAATCTCACCACAGAAGTTGTATAGAGGATAAACTACTGGAAGCTACTGTGTACAATGCAGAGAAATGGTCAGTTCATGCTTGGACCTGAAGAGTCAAGGAGGCGGTGTTAATCAGTCAAGGCAGAGAGGAGGCATGTACGCCCATGACTTTCATACAGAGCTTTGAATTCCAGCACTGAACCATGCACTTTAATAAGTCAGTGAGACGTTTGGGGGAGGGTGGAAGTATGCATCCTGCGGCTCAGTACAGCCTCCTTGACTCTTCAGACAGAATCCCTCTGAGTGAGACATTAATGAGAAACAATGACCTATTAGAGGGCATAACACTCTTTGCACTCCTTATTGGGGTCATAAATGGCTTTAAAAATGGCCGTAATGCTCAGACTGCAGTGTGTGAACATGGGAGAGTTACAGGTTTAGCAAAGTGCACAAACTTTTTTGGTCTGTTCCCCAGCAAACATGGAGAACCCAAATGGTATCATTTTAACCCATTATTGGTATTTTGGTTACAGTACGCCTTTGTTTTGACTCTTTGACTTTGGATCTGTATCTGGTTTAGATGGCTCCATTTTGTATCCCAGATTGGTGGGTAGGGTAAAATCAATTTATTTTTTTTTATATTTTTTTAATTATGTTTTTAGGAATACTCTACCTTCTATGATCTGTGTATAATGGTAAAATCTAATCTCTTTTCACAGGGGTGTCCTTCATTACCCGCAAAGCTGCTTGTCATTTGAAGCCAGATGTGGAGATAGCTAAAAATGGTGACGGATGGTGTATAAAAACTGTGAGCACCTTTAAGAACACAGAGCTGAACTTCAAACCGGATGAGGAGTTTGAGGAAACCACTGCAGATGGCAGGAAAGTAAAGGTAAGGGCTTGTGTACTGGAGTGGTTAATAGGCAGTCCTTTTGAAGACTCCCTGAGCACCAGGTGGCAAATGGGATGAGTGAATCCATGTTGGGTGCAATATATTATTTTTTGCGGTAGAGTAATGGATCACTTGTAGAAATAAGTGAACCTCAAGCACGCACAGGTTTGTCGGAACCTGGACGCTCTGCATTTGATTACTGGTGGTTGAAGTTGGATTATATATATGTATGTATACTTTTTTTTTTTTCACTTTGTTTTTTTTTTTTTCACTTTGTTTTTTTTTTTTTTTTCACTTTGACTTCCCGCTTATTATACTATATCTACAGACACTTCTCATACTGCCTTCTCCCTCTGTAGTTCTAATGGTTTTCACTTTATATATTAGTCAGTAATTGCCTGCAAAAATGGAGCATTAGTACAAAAGCAAACGTGGGATGACAAAGAGTCTACAATTACCAGAGAAGTAAAAGATGGCCGCATGATGACGGTGAGTATAGCCTATCTGTAAAGAATGCCATACCGTGACCCACAAGCGGCATGGGCCATAAAATGGGGAATTTATGGCCAGCATCTGTTGGTCTTAATACAACTGGCACATCCCATGCCAGCAGACCTCTAAGGGTCATGAGCACAGATATTCGTTAGATAATTGCACTGGTGAAGTCTGAACCTCCCAAGTTCAAGAATGACTGCACTCTATAAAGACATTGGGGGAAATTTGTCAAGGGCTTTGATTGTATTTTTTTACCCATTTTTGGTCTAAGTTCTATTAAGGAACCAGTTTTTGACAGGTGAATATTTTTTACATGCAACTTCTTAAAATCTGCCTGTTTGGAGCATTCACCCTACAGTTTGCATAATCTGGGATGCCCAATTTATCATTTGTGCAACTTTAAAAAGTTGCAATCAGGTGCAGGCCTATGTCTGGTCAGTACCAGGTGAATATGGTTGTGCAATTTTTGCGACTTTTTACTTGGATACTCACTGTGGCAGTGCTACATTTTAATAGATCGGTCACAAGATATTGGAACAAATTTATACACCAACCCTCATTAAAAGAACCATACACTATAGTGGTCAGTAAATGCCCCCCATTAAGCCTCTAGTCAATGCTTGGACTTTAGAGATGAGCAAACTTTAAGCACGCTTGGGTTCATCTGATCCCGAACTCTCTGCATTTGATTACTATCGGATACAGGCTGTAGTGCTGCATCCAGCTTCAGCCACCGGTAATCAAATGCCGAGAGTTCGGGTTCATGCTTGAGGGTTCACTCTTTTCTAAGGTCTTAGCATTGAGAAGAGGCTCTGTCTATAGAGCACAGTCATTCTGGAACTTGGGAGGTTCAATGCAATGATATCTGTGCTGCATAGGAACATCCTTTTTGCCTGGGTTTTCTTTAGATTAATCATATGAAACCATCTAGCATTGTAGTTTCCACTTTAAATCCTAATCTGTTTTGTTCCTAGACTTGCGTTTTCAAAGATGTGACGTGCGTTCGGATCTACGACAAAAAATGAGATCTTCCATCGCTGGTGTAGACTTGATACTATAAGCTCAGTTCAATGAGCGTTAACACCGGCTCTGAGCCGGACTGCTGATATCAAAAGCTTCTCTGTGATATGTTGTCATCTGTGATATGCTATGTATACACATTAAAGCTTTTGTTCTCCATTCTTATGTGTATTCTTTGTTCTAAAATGCTTCAAAAACCATAACTTAAATTGGGGTTCCAATTAAATAATAAACCCCGGCACTGAAATTTATCTAAACGTTTGACATGTCAAAAGTTTGGATCACACCAGGTCTCAGTCCTGAAACTGCTCCATTGCCCAGCTGACTGCACGATTATTAACTATAGTTTATGAATGTGTTGGATCTTGCTGGTGGCTGGGAGTGAAATGCAACAGTGTACTGTACTTCACTAGCAATTGCAGTGGTATCAGGACTGGGACCTGGTCTAATCCAAACTTTGGACTTGGCGAACAGTTTGGATATATGACAGTGCCACTTTAGGAACACCCTATTTTGGCTGTTTATAGGATGATTATCTGGCCATCTCTGCAAGTGGTGCATGTATTGGAAAGCTCCTACAGGAATTAAAGGGGTAGTCCTGAATTTTTTGTTTTTAAATCAATGTCAGTTGTATAAATTTGATTTACTTCTATTTAAATATAGTCTTCCAGTACTTATCAGTAGCTGTATATCTTAAAGGAAGAGTTGTATTCTTTCTGGTCTGACTCAATGCCCTGCTGCCACATCTGTCCATGTCAGGTACTGTGTAGAGAGGGAGCAAATCCCCATTTAAAAAATAAAAAATAAAAAAATCTCCTGCTCTGCACAGTTCTGTCAGACAGAGGTGGCAGCAGAGAGCACTGTGTCAGACTGGAAACAATACACCACTTCCTACAGGACATGCAGCAACTAAGTACTGAAAGACTTGACATTTTTAAATGGTAATTTACAAATCTATATAACTTTCAGACACCAGATTTGAGAACTATTTTATTTTTACCAGAGTACCCCATGAAGCGCTTTTTTTTTTTTTGTTTTTTTTAAGACTTGGGTGGGTCACATGTTGTAGATATTTTGACAGTGTTATGGTTTTACAGTGCCTTGTGCAACTTCAGAAAAACCTGTGGTAGAGTAACACATCAGCACTGAGCTCCTTAAATGTTTCTAGGGGATACAATTGGGTTAATAGCAGAAGTTGTGTATAGCTTAAAGGGGTACTCCAGCGGGGGGGGGGGGCACTTTGTGGGTCCCGCATCGCGGCCCTCCGGTGCCCGGTTCCTGACCGCTTCCAGTTGTCTGATGCAGGCCCGAGACGATAAGTCTCAGGTTCGCTCAGCCACTCGGTGACAGAGGCGGGATCTGAGCGGACTTGAAACGGATCCCACCTCCTTCACTGAGTGGCTGAGCAGACCTGAGATGCCATGGGACCTGCCACTGGAACCGGGGAGGTGAGTGGACATCTTTTTCCCTCTGCCGCCTCCTCCCCGGTCCCATCAAAAAAGTGGAGTACCCCTTTAAGATCATTGCCTTAGTTATATGTAGGCTTCCAGAGCTATAATAAAGGATTGTGGCATGCCATACACTTGAGTGGAGTCTGAGACCATATGATTGGCAAAAGACAATTTTGTATATCTGAGCTCCCAATTGGTGCCTATTTCTCAACACACATCTAGCACCATGTGTTTTTTTTTTTTTAACTGTAAATGACACATACTGTACAAAGGAGACTCTTACTTATTTCAACTACATTCCATTTTCAGAGTTTGTAACCAGTTTTATAACCTCCCCCAGGAGTTCTATTGAAATCTATGCTAAAACTGCCCCTACATGCCTGAGCAGATATTCCCCCTTCTATGATGTGACTGGGCTACTTCCTCTGGATAATCTCCTTTGCGACTTGTGCGCTGCATAGAGAATGGCTTTCCTGTGGCTGCTGTGTTAGAAGTGAAGCCAAGTATTGTTCGTTTTTATATTAACAGATTGTCCGTATCATCGGTTCACATTTTTGCCACTGAGGGATTGTTTGACGCGTGTATGCTCCCAACTGCAGGCACAAAATTAAAGGTTCTCTTCAAGAAGTCAGTCATGTAGAATATCCCAAACCTAGTAAATCTGTTCTACTTGAGGCTATGTTCACACTACGTATATTTCAGTCAGTATTGCAACCAAAACCAGGAATGGATTAAAAACGCAGAAAGGCTCTGTCCACACAATGGTGAAATTGAGTGGATTACCGCCATATAACAGTAAATAACGGCCATTATTTCATTATAACAGCTGTTCTAGAATAACAGCAAATATTTGCCATTAAATGGCGGCCATCCACTCAATTTCAACATTGTGTGAACAGATCCTTTCTGTGTTTTTAATCCACTCCTGGTTTTGGTTGCAATATGAGGACCACAATACTGACTGACTGAAATATACATATACTGACTGATATATATGTAGTGTGAACATAGCCTGAAAGAAGAAAAAAAAACTTCAGATTGGCCCTCACATGATGGTGACTTTGTGCTTTTTCCACAAATGGTGAATTCACCTGTTTAACCCCTTTATTGAATGCTTTTTTTTTCCCCCCTCAAAACACCGCAATCACTGAGCTCAAGGAGATCAGGCAAAAAATTCCAATGGAGTTCTCACTCTAGAGTCTCCACTCATGCCCCCCAAAGTTTGAATATGCAAAAGAGTCCGTAGAGCCTTGGTTGCGAGTCTCAAAACACGGGAATAGCCAGATATACCTAGCCTGTTGCCATGGGGTGGCTCCATGATGGGGAGAGCACCACATCACCCTGATAGGTAGCCCCTTAAGTCTCACTCGGTTGTGAGTATTGGGACATAAATAGAAAAATGGTGGCCCCTTTTTGTGTCAAAGCCTAACTCAAGGTGCGAGTATTTTGATGGTGGATTGGCACATGGTCTATCAGTGTGCCACAGACTTACAATAAAAGATACCCTTAGGTCTTTCTGGCATCTCCACAGGAATAAATAGTTACGGGTCACGTTCCTTAGAAGCAGAGGGGTGACAAGGAGATTACCGGGAGTATAGAGGTCTGAATCCACACAGGCTAGGGGAAAAGTAAGTTTTGCCTGGGCAACCTCTAAGTCTGCTTGCCATGGATTACTAGGCCATTATAGCTGCAACTACTAAATTAGGGGAAGCAGCCTGTCCACACTAAGGGGTTTATTCTGTACAAGTAGAGTGGTCTTCACCCCTATTGTTGGGTTACTTTTTGTCACACTATACACCATTATCTGCCTGATATGTGTCGGTTTCTATGTATCGCAAGCACCTTCACCTCAAGCGAAGTAAGGGAACAGTGAGACATCAGGTTGGTGGGACATGCATCCACATTGATCTTAGCCCAACATATGAGCTCAGTAGAAACTGCAGAAGTAAAGACGGCATGGCATGGAGGATAGCCGGAGCTGATGATGTGGGGGCACAGAGTATAGCAATGTTGCTTTGTAGCATTTAAGTCCTGAAATCCTAATTGAGTCCCCCAGTGTTTACCTGGATTTTATCACATACTCCAAAATATTGTGAGCCCCATTGGGGACAGGGACAAATATGAGTGACTACAATTTCTGTACAGCACTGCAGAATAAGTTGGAGCTATATAAGTAAAGGAGAAATATTATTATTGTACTGTAAAGCTTAACAGTGGCCTGGCAGTGCCTGGCAGAAAGTTGAGACAATATACTGTAATCCAGAAGGTGATATCTGTGTTATTTAGACCAGACTTGTGGAGCCTGGAACTTCATCACCGAAGTAAGTTAAGGATGTGATGAAAGATTGGTCTCCTCCGCAAAAGTCTGTTGTAACTGTGCAGTGTCCCAGTACAGAAGGTCCTTCTCTCTCTCTCTCTCTCTCTCTCTCTATATATATATATATATATATATATTCCATTTGTTCTTGTACTGGAAAGGGTTAATGGCCACTGCAAAGGGTTGTGTTATATTGCCCCCAGTGTTCAAGTCTGGTATTTCTCATATTTTCTTATGTATATTCATTTGTATGTGACCTTATGGTGTGATGATGCAACCGGCCTAGTGTCACGTAACTTCCCCGGCTGCCATAGTAACCCCAATAGCTGTCAAGCTTTTGGCTGGGGTCAGTTAGTCACTTCCCTTTTACCTCAGTAGTCTTCTCTCTACCCTCAAGGGAGAAGGTCGTGTTGTTCCCCCCTCTACCTTCAAGAGGGAGGACGTGTGCTCTGCTGCTCTGCAAGCAAGGCCTGGAATAGTTGAGAGAAGTGTGATTCTCTCAACTATTCCAGAGACAGATTCCGGTCCAGTCCTGACCAGTCTCAACTTCAAGATTCTGCATTTTTTTCAAGATCTGGGGGTCGTTCTTCAGTCACTGCTTCTCTCATCATCATCATCAACAGCAAGTATTCTATTCAGTCTATTCCACCCAGCATCATTCTCAGGGAACTACTACCCTTATTCTCCGTTAAGATTCCTCTCACTCACAGTAACGTTATCACACTACGGCCTATTGCAGCATCACCCATCTGCTCAGTTGTACCCAAGTTTGCCTATTCCTGGTTGCATCCAGAAAGACTGTTGCTATTGACAACCACCGTGTTAATAAACGCACAACCACCGTTGTTTCTGAACCCTGGCATTGGTCTAGTTATTGGTGCCTTGACTAAGGGCAACGAAGAATCGTTGGGGCCCCGCATGGTCAGGTTCCCGTGGGTTATTCTGCTCCCCTCGTGCCATGACCGTGACCTAACATCTGGCAACTGGCTACCAAGGTGTTACCTACCACCACTAACCTACTACCTCCAGCGGGTTCACCCCCATCACAACTGCATTTGGGAAGTAAAATTGCAAGAGTGGAATACAGATTGGGCATGGGAACCGTCATGGAGAATGAACTGTAGAGGAATCTGCAAAATCACCACTACAAGACCAAAGTCGGGTGAGAATCATAGATGTCACCTCAAAGCATTAAAGGAAAACCAGAGTAACAAAACAGCTGCCAACGCTAACAGGCAGGCAGTGCTTGCCAGCCCTCCAGGAATAGGATACGTCATCAGGAAACTTATAGGTTACCTAGAGAGCCTTTTACAGCTTGTAAGCAGCACCGTTCAGTCAGTTCAAATTTTTTCATCAATCCATGTCTGTCATGGTCAAAATGACCTTTTCAATAAAGCATCTCCATTTTTAAAGAAATATTTCATAGCTTTCTCTAGATCATGTAACGTGTGAAGCAAGTCATATTCCATAACTTTAGTAAGTAAGCAAGCAGTCTCAGATATAGTAGGAAAGTCCAGCAAAAGTCAGCATCATAGTAAGCATTTTTTGAACGTTAAAAGGGAAATATGTACTCCCTGCTTCAATATGGGATGTTTAAAGGGGCTCTCAGGGGTGTTGGGTATGTAGTCAAAGAGGCAACCTAATGAGGTGATAAGGCGCTTAGGGGTGAGTCCTCATTCTAACATACCTAGTAACAGGTACTCTTTAAAGGAAACTTTTCATCTAGGCACCCGGGGCAGAGCCCACCCAATCCCCCAGTAAAGCCCCGGATACTTACCCCGTCCTGCAAGTCCCGATCCAGAAGTCGGTCCTGCAGCAAAGAAATCGCCGCCAGGCCATCTGCGTGCGCAATATGTAAATGACAAGAGATGAGTCCAATGTCGTAGGAAATCACTGCTCATCTGGAACGAGTAACGTCACCAAGATGGCAGTGCCCAATGGAATAGCAGTGGGACACAGGATCAGGTAAACTATTAAATACTTTATAATTAGGGACACTAGTGACATTATAGGGGCACAGTAATAAACGGTGATCTGGCGCTGGATAGCACGAGATCACTGTGTGTGGGTTGAGCGGTGGGCAAAGGATCATGGGATCCCATCCTGCCGCTCAGCATGCGGGGAAATTCCGGACTCGCGACAACTCTTTTAAAAAGAGCCGTTGCGAGCCCATAAATAAAAATGAAAATACATAAGATTTGTTGCGGAGCACATCTTCTGCAGTAGATCCACAGCGTGAGTACATACCCTAAAACTGTGTGCCTTTCCAGAGTGCTGCACTGCTCTTTTTACATACCTGGACTGCAAACATACCACACCCCACTGTCACAACAATAGATGTTATTTCAGGTGTATGTACATATTAGTTTATAAATATTCAGTGCCCTGATGCCTGTATTTCAGCTGCTTAAAGGGGTTCTCTGAAGACAAAAACTATTTTTGAATACATTGCTTTATTACATATTGCTTTGGTGAGGTGGTTGGCGTGATGTCAGCTCAGCCAGTGATGTTATAGTCGTGACGCCAGTGCTTGTCCAGCACACAGGTGTGATGTTGGTACCTGCTTGTTTGTGTGGCTGCCTGTGTTTCCCAAATGCTCGGTGACCTGCCGGGCTGTTATGGGTCCCTTGAGCTCTTGTCACGGAAGTGCTGAGTGGCAACCGACCCACCCGGACTATCTGTACCGTCACCCACAGAAAGAGGAAAAATAACCCAAGGTGTGCGGCTAGTGTGTAAAGGTGCTGATGCGTATAGAAGATGACAGAGTCCCAGTAGTATAAGAATACACCAGCTTTACTGACAAGTTAATATAACAATACACTTTTACGGAATAGATAAATCTTTACCCAGACTTTCAGTGCTTGACCTTGTTGTGCTTGAGGAGGTGTGTGAGAATAGCAAGAGAGAAGAGAGATGTAGTTGTAGCAGTGCTTGAAGAGTAGAGGAGAGGAGTTGGGTAGAGGAGCCCCAACCAAGGATGGCTGTGTACTCTGCCGTAACCTAAAGAAATACTTTGTAGTGAAGTGTTTACTAGTATTTGTGTTTAGACGTTGGTGTGACCCCCTTCTGCCCTACAGTTGCGAGCTACCCGTCCTGTCAGGGTAATACAAGCCCCAGTCGTGGTTATCTGGGTGTAGATAAGTGTCCGGGGGTGTCCCAGCTACCTGCACTGTGCGATAGGATATGTAGGCCTTTAGTACTGGCTGCTTTGTCCTATCAAGGCTGGTTCCTCTTGTGCTCAGGATACTGCCCTGCTCCTTTAACAAGTGTTCTCGGCATGGGTTAGGGTGTTCCTTGGTGAACTCTCCTTTTTAAGTGCTTAGCACTGCATAGTAGATATAGTCAGGCCCGGACTGGTAATCTGGCAAGCCGGGCAAATGCCCGCTGGGCTGGCCGGATTACCAGTCCTTGGGCCGCCCAGGGCTGCATAATAAAAAAAAAACATTATTAAAAAAAACTAAAAAAAAAAAAAATGCTGCGGCTTGCTTCCCTCTGTCCGCCCGTCAAAATCATTACATGCCGGCGCTTGGACGGGCTGCTCGCATCCTCCAGCTATCGAAATAGCCCGAGGAGCGAGAGCGCTCAGCAGCGCCCTCTGTCCCCGCCCCATTAGTAGGACGTATATGCGCGCTCCCTCCCGGCCGCACATGGAGGTCCCCGGAGGAGGCTGCAGATACTGAAGCATTGGGTGATAGTGTCGCTGCGGGTGCTGGAGCTGTACAGCAGCGACACTGTCACCCGATGCTTCAGTATCTGCAGGGACCTACATGGAGGTAATATTCAGCACGGTATGGGGGCGGGTCCGCTGCGGGAGTATGTGCGGGTGGGCGGGAGGAGAACGCAAGTGCCGGCGTGTGCGCCCGGGCAGAGGGGTCACACCAGGTATGTTCCCTCCTGCCCCAGTCTGCTCCATGCCCCCTCCCCCCCGATCTGCTTCATGCTTGTCCCCCCCCAGTGTGCCCCATGCCTCCCCCCCTTTAGTGTGCCCCATGCTCTTCCCCCCTCAGTGTGCCCCATGCTCTTCCCCCCCAGTGTGCCCCATGCTCTTCCCCCCCAGTGTGCCCCATGCTCTCCCCCCCCCCAGTGTGCCCCATGCTCCTAGCTATGTCCCTGACCCTCATCTGTTCCTGTACTACTACTACACCCCTCATCTTTACCTGTACTACTACTACTGCACCCCTCATCTGTTCCTGTACTACTACTACACCACTCATCTTTACCTGTACTACTACTACACCCCTCATCTATACCTGTACTACTACTACTCCCCTCATCTGTACCTGTACTGCTACTACACCCCTCATCTATACCTGTACTACTACTACACCCCTCATCTATACCTGTACTACTACTGCACCCCTCATCTATACCTGTACTACTACTACTACACCCCTCATCTATACCTGTACTACTACTAATACACCCCTCATCTATACCTGTACTACTACTACTACTACTACACCCCTCATCTATACCTGTACTACTACTACACCCCTCATCTATACCTGTACTACTACTACTACTACACCCCTCATCTATACCTGTACTACTACTACTACTACTACACCCCTCATCTATACCTGTACTACTACTACTACACCCCTCATCTATACCTGTACTACTACTACTACACCCCTCATCTATACCTGTACTACTACACCACTCATCTATACCTGTACTACTACTACTACACCCCTCATCTATACCTGTACTACTACTACACCCCTCATCTATACCTGTACTACTACTGCACCCCTCATCTATACCTGTACTACTACTACTACACCCCTCATCTATACCTGTACTACTACTACACCCCTCATCTATACCTGTACTACTACTACACCCCTCATCTATACCTGTACTACTACTACACCCCTCATCTATACCTGTACTACTACTACACCCCTCATCTATACCTGTACTACTACTACTACTACTACACCCCTCATCTATACCTGTACTACTACTGCACCCCTCATCTATACCTGTACTACTACTACTACACCCCTCATCTATACCTGTACTACTACTACACCCCTCATCTATACCTGTACTACTACTACCCCCCTCATCTATACATGTACTACTACTGCACCCCTCATCTATACCTGTACTACTACTGCACCCCTCATCTATACCTGTACTACTACTACACCCCTCATCTATACCTGTACTACTACTGCACCCCTCATCTATACCTGTACTACTACTGCACTCCTCATTTATACCTGTACAACTACTGCACCCCTCATCTATACCTGTACTACTACTGCACCCCTCATCTATACCTGTACTACTACTGCACCCCTCATCTTTACCTGTACTATTACTACTGCACCCCTCATCTATTCCTGTACTACTACTACACCCCTCATCTATTCCTGTACTACTACTACACCCCTCATCTTTACCTGTACTACTACTACATCCCTCATCTATACCTGTACTACTACTACACCCCTCATCTATTCCTGTACTACTACTGCACCCCTCATCTTTACCTGTACTACTACTACTGCACCCCTCATCTATACCTGTACTACTGCACCCCTAATCTATACAACTACTAATACAGCCCTTCATCTATACCTCTACTACCACACCCCTTATCCACTATGCCTCCACTACTACACCCCTTATCCACTATGCCTCCACTACTACACCCCTTATCCACTATGCCTCCACTACTACACCCCTCATCCACTATGCCTCCACTACTACACCCCTTATCCACTATGCCTCCACTACTACACCCCTTATCCACTATGCCTCCACTACTACACCCCTCATCCACTATGCCTCCACTACTACACCCCTTATCCACTTTACCTCCACTACTACACCCCTTATCCACTATGCCTCCACTACTACACCCCTTATCCACTATGCCTCCACTACTATACCCCTTATCCACTATGCCTCCACTACTATACCCCTTATCCACTATACCTCACTACTACACCCCTTATCCACTATACCTCCACTACTACACCCCTTATCCACTATACCTCCACTACTATACCCCTTATCCACTATACCTCCACTACTATACCCCTTATCCACTATGCCTCCACTACTATACCCCGTATCCACTATGCCTCCACTACTATACCCCTTATCCACTATACCTCCACTACTATACCCCTTATCCACTATGCCTCCACTACTATACTCTACCTAGATGGAGGCACAAAGAAGATCTCCTATACTATATGGGGGCACAGAGTGGCACATATTTGGGAAAACTACTTTTATGGGGCACAGAGGGGGCTTGTATTCTACATGGGGGCACAGGGTGAGCTTTGTTACACTGGGAATTAATACAGTTGTCTCAAACGTCATTGAAATAGTATCTGTCGCTGCAGTAAGATCCCCATTGCATTGCCTCAACACAAAAGGAGGCGAACCGTGTGTGTGTGTGGATTCGTAGGCCAAATCTTCCCACAGGCGCAATGACATCATATCACTGCGCCTGCTGGAGGGAGCAGACGGCCTGGCAGGTGATGAGCGCGGCCCCGGGGGCTGTTGGCGGGCGGCACTATCAGCGGACACACACACTTTGCCTCCTTTTGTGTTGAGGCAATGCAGGGCGACTTTTACTATGGGGGTAATGCAGAGTGTCCCACTATCCTGTGCTACTGTCCCCATATACTGTTCCCCTCTGCTCATATACTGTGTGGGTGATATACAGTTGTAGGGATCTTCCCGGGGGATGGTGTGTTTGGACACAGTTCACAGCAGACTTGGACTTGTAAAACAACAGCTTGGCGTTTATTTTCAGCATAAACAGTCCGTAACAGAAATATAGCAACACTGTGCTTTAAGAACAAAACAAAAGGTCTTGCCCGTCTGGGCGCTAACTAACAAAAGCAGGTTACCTCTCTGACACTTCAGTCGGCAGTATTGCAGGGTGTGAACAGGCCCCAGCAGCGATAGAACTCCTTGCTCCCAGGAAAACACAGCATGCAGGCTGTTCACCCTGGCTGAGAGCCCCCACCTGCATCTCTGTGGAGCTCTTACCTTCTCAGGCTGATTGCTCACCTGATGGCAAAACCCAAACTGGATCGGGGGGAGGGAATGGCAAGTCCCACTACCAAAACCTACCTGCCATTCCATGTAAATCCAGGCCCGGTAAAAATAAATAACTCAGCAGCATAACACTGCTGAGCAACAGATCCCTCCTGGACTTACCATCTCACACTATGCATCAGCCTAGGTGAGATGTACACCCCCTCGAACACATCTCCTGTGACATGTCTACATATCCCCCCCCTCTTTTTCAGACCGGAGGGCTGAGCGTTTTGTCCCCACAGACAGTGTACCCTTGATAGGGCGTCAGCATTCGCCTGTAATTTCCCTGGCCGGTGTTCCACAGTGAAATTGAAGTTTTGTAGGGACAGAAACCACCTAGTCACCCTTGCATTTTTCTCCTTGTTTAATTTCATCCATGTTAGGGGGGCATGGTCTGTCACTAACTTAAACCTCCTGCCTAGTAAGTAATACCTCAGGGATTCTAGGGCCCACTTCACTGCCAGACATTCTCGCTCAACTATGGCATAGTTTTTCTCGGCCGGGGATAGCTTCCTACTTAAGTACATCACCGGGTGCTCCTCGCCATTCACAACCTGTGAGAGGACGGCACCTAACCCTGTGTTAGAGGCGTCTGTCTGTACTAGAAACTCTCGCCTAAAGTCAGGGGTAACTAGCACAGGCTGTTGGCACAGGGCAGACTTAAGGCTTTGAAAAGCCTTCTCAGCCTCTGGAGTCCATGTCACCATTGTGGACTTTGCACCCTTTGTCAGGTCAGTTAGTGGGGCTGCAACTGAAGCAAAATTTGGCACAAACCTTCGGTAATAGCCCGTAATACCCAGGAAAGCTCTGACCTGTTTCTTTGTGAGGGGTTGAGGCCAATTCTGTATTGCCTCAATTTTATTTAGTTGTGGTTTCACTAACCCCCTCCCAATAATGTAGCCCAAGTATTTGGCCTCCTCTAAGGCTAGTGCACACTTCTCTGCATTGATGGTTAACCCCGCATCACTTATGGCATCTAACACCGCCTGGACCTTACAGAGGTGACTTTCCCAATCAGGGCTAAAAATGACCACATCATCAAGGTAGGCAGCAGAGTAATCCCGATGTGGTCGCAGGATCAAGTCCATCAACCTCTGAAAAGTGGCAGGGGCTCCATGTAACCCGAATGGCATCACTACGTATTGGAAGAGCCCATCAGGGGTGGAGAATGCAGTCTTCTCTCTAGCCTTAGGAGTGAGGGGGATCTGCCAGTAGCCCTTAGTGAGATCGAGGGTAGTTATGTACCTGGCATTACCCATCCTTTCTATCAACTCATCTACCCTGGGCATGGGGTAGGCATCGAACTTGGAGATCTCATTTAACTTTCTAAAGTCATTACAGAACCTCCAAGTTCCATTGGGCTTTGGGATTAACACAATCGGGCTGGACCACTCGCTCTGGGACACCTCAATGACTCCTAGGTCAAGCATACGTTTTACCTCGGATGATACCGCCTCCCTCCGTGCTTCTGGTATCCTATAGGGCTTAAGGTTTACTCTGCTTCTAGGCTCAGTTTCCACATGATGACTAATGAGATGCGTACACCCTGGTAGGTCAGAAAACTTGTCTTTATTTCTCTGCAGGAACTTCTTAGCTTCCTGCTTCTGGGACACTGATAGGGTGTCACCAATCCTGACCGGAGGGATTGGTGGTGACAGATGACCAACAGGCTTTGTCGCCACCAAGGATTCCCTGTCTTTCCAGGGCTTAATCAAGTTTATGTGATAAACTTGGAAAGGCTTCCTTCTACCTGGTTGGTGTACCTTGTAGTTGACCTCACTGATCTTCTCTACAATTTCATAGGGACCCTGCCACTTTGCTAAGAATTTGCTTTCTACCGTGGGAACAAGTATGAGTACCCGGTCACCTGGGCTAAATGTCCTGATTCTTGCAGAACGATTGTAAATTCTGCTTTGGCCCTCTTGCGCCCTCTGGAGGTGTTCCCTTACTAGGGGCATTACAGTGGCTATACGGTCCTGCATTTGTGCTACATGCTCTATAACACTCTTGTATGGGGTGGACTCACTTTCCCATGTCTCTTTCGCTATATCCAACAAACCCCTAGGGTGACGACCATAGACTAATTCGAAGGGAGAGAACCCTGTGGACGCTTGGGGTACTTCCCTAATAGAAAACATCAGGTAAGGTAGTAAGTGATCCCAATCACGACCATCCTTTTCCACCACTTTTTTTAACATATGTTTCAGGGTTTTATTAAACCTCTCCACTAACCCGTCTGTCTGTGGGTGATATACAGAGGTACGTAGGTGTGAGATTTTAAACAGTTTGCATAGCTCTTTCATCACCTTTGACACAAATGGGGTACCTTGGTCAGTCAAGATTTCCTTGGGGATCCCCACCCTGGAAAACATATAAAACAATTCCCGTGCAATTGTTTTAGAGGCAGTGTTTCTTAGGGGTACAGCCTCAGGATAGCGGGTCGCGTAGTCTAACACAACTAGAATGTACTGGTGACCCCTAGCTGACTTTACAATGGGACCCACCAAGTCCATTGCGATCCGGTCAAAAGGTACCTCTATGATGGGGAGTGGGACCAAAGGACTGCGGAAATGCGACACTGGAGCGCTAAGCTGACATGTGGGGCACGACTCACAGTATTTTTTTTATGTCAGCATAAATCGCAGGCCAATAAAACCTCTGGAGGACTCTCTCCTGCGTTTTATCTGTCCCCAAGTGGCCCCCAAGGACATGATTATGGGCCATGTCGAGTACCTGACGCCGGTACGACTTAGGCACCAGGAGCTGTTCCACAACCTCATCATTAATTTTAGTGACTCTATAGTAGAGATCATTAGCCATAGAAAAATGTGGAAATTTTTTCTCAGCTTCTGGTTCCTGAGGTACCCCATTCATAACAGTGACCTGCTCTCTTGCATTTTTGAGAGTGGGGTCCTGTAATTGTGCAGTACCAAAATTATCCCTAGACACCTCTAAGTCTGGAACCTCTCCACAAGGTTGACAAGTTCGTCGGCACTCTTAGGGTCGCCTTGTCCCACCAAGCGTTGCAGATCAGCAGGAAGTGCACAGAGGTAGCGATCCATCACGACCCTCTCTAGGATCTGGGCAGGAGTAGAAGTGTCTGGCTCCAACCATTTTCTTGCCAGATGAATCAGGTCGTACATCTGGGACCTCGCTGACTTGTCCAGACTGTAGCTCCAGTTGCGGACCCTCCGGGCACGGACAGCAGCAGTAACTCCTAGTCGGGCGAGTATCTCTGCTCTTAGCCGAGCATAGTCCTTGACCTCTTGCTCACTGAGGTCATAGTAGGCCTTTTGAGGTTCGCCTGTTAAATAGGGCGCAATCACTTCTGCCCACTCAGTGGAGGGTAGCTTTTCTCGCTCAGCCACACGCTCAAAGACAGTTAAGTAGGCCTCAACATCGTCATCAGCAGTCATCTTTTGCAGCGCACGCTGCACAGCTCTTCTTACAGACAAAGTCTCTGGTGCGGCTGCTGCCACCAGCTGGGGATTAGCACCTGCAGACGCCTCTTGCTTTGCTATCAGGTACTCAATAAGTTTCTGTTGTTGAGCCATCGCCTGTTCATGGCGCAGATTAGCGGCTGCCTGATCCTGTTTAGCGGCTGCCTGAGCCTGTTGTTGTGCGGCCAATGCTTGCTCATGGCGTAGGTTAGCGTCTGTCAGAGCCTGTTGTTGCTGCATATTAGCCTGCTGCTGTTGCACACTCACTTGCATTAACTGCTTCATCATCTCCTCCATGTTGCTTGACTGTTTTTGGAGTGAAGCCGCAGCCTTCACCCAGGACATAAGCAGCTGTAGCCAAGTTGATGCACACCGTTGCCCCTAGCAACCCTTTTGCCCGCATCCTCCACCAATTGTAGGGATCTTCCCGGGGGATGGTGTGTTTGGACACAGTTCACAGCAGACTTGGACTTGTAAAACAACAGCTTGGCGTTTATTTTCAGCATAAACAGTCCGTAACAGAAATATAGCAACACTGTGCTTTAAGAACAAAACAAAAGGTCTTGCCCGTCTGGGCGCTAACTAACAAAAGCAGGTTACCTCTCTGACACTTCAGTCGGCAGTATTGCAGGGTGTGAACAGGCCCCAGCAGCGATAGAACTCCTTGCTCCCAGGAAAACACAGCATGCAGGCTGTTCACCCTGGCTGAGAGCCCCCACCTGCATCTCTGTGGAGCTCTTACCTTCTCAGGCTGATTGCTCACCTGATGGCAAAACCCAAACTGGATCGGGGGGAGGGAATGGCAAGTCCCACTACCAAAACCTACCTGCCATTCCATGTAAATCCAGGCCCGGTAAAAATAAATAACTCAGCAGCATAACACTGCTGAGCAACAGATCCCTCCTGGACTTACCATCTCACACTATGCATCAGCCTAGGTGAGATGTACACCCCCTCGAACACATCTCCTGTGACATGTCTACACAGTATATGTGGGCTGGTGGGGTTTGTTTGCCAGGACTGCTTTTCAGCCCCAGTCCGGCCCTGGATATAGTGGTAGTTGTGAAAGAGCTAGTTGTCTCTTGCTGCATCTATACACTCTTGTGTCTAGACTAGACTGCCTCGGTTGTCCCTGACAGGGATCCTGGCATCAGCCAGGTCCTGGCTTAACTGCAGCAGGAACAGTAGTTTTTGCATCTTTCCTCTCTGAGAATCTGGTAGGAAGTGAACTTTATTTCCTCCAACATGTAACTCCTCCTACAGGGGCCTACAGTATGCCTCTCAGTGAGTGGTGGGGATGAGCATGTGCAGGAGAAAAACACCTGTGATCACATTGGGAAACCCCCCCTCACCGCATGTACTTTACATAAGAATATACAGTGCAGGGGGGAAATCGGACCCTGCTCTGTATAGTGCTGCTGAGCAGTTGTTAAGAGGTCTCCTTCCAAATGTCTAACTCTGTATTTCGGTTTTGTGTAGGGATGAGCGATTTTACACTAGTAGCAAAGCGCTTGGCTAAAATCTGTGGTCAGCTTGTCAGCCGGCCAGTAGTGGATTATAATAGGGGCGTTTCAGGCGGCAAACCACCCAAAAAGACTTATACTTTCAATGGTGTACTGTCTCCTGGCTACACTTCCGCCATGATTTGCAAAAAATCCAAGTTTTTTAATGGCAATTTTGCACAAATCAGGACATCATGACATTATCTGTCCTGTACTATGAACACCAGGCTAGTGCTGCCATAGTTACAGTGGGGTGGGTGGGGGCCCAGGCTTGGTGAACAGCCCGGGGCCTATGGTAAAGTTAATCCGCCCCTGCAGCCGGCTGTCTTTGAACTCCGTGTGACTCCTCTCAAAGTTCAAAGGCAGCAGGCTGACAAGCTGACCGTCTAGCCTAGTTAAGTGCTTTACTTCAATTCTACTGTAAATTTGCTGATCCCTAATACTGTGAATCTAAATTCTATATCTTGTCATATCTGTCAACTATCTCTTCATGCATTGTGGATTATTATATTGGTGGATTACACTTGTAAAGCATGCATAAAACTTTAGTCCTATGACTGCCAGGAACCGGACGACAGGGACAAGAAAAGACAGTGAGCCCTGACGCTAAACCCACCAACTGTCTCTACCTACTTGACTCAAACGGCCCTAGGCAGCCACGGACAACCACGAAGACGGTCCCTACACTGATAAAGTGTAACACAGAACAGTGACAAACAAACACAATAAAGAATAGTAAACAGTCTGGGGTTGGTTATATAGGAGGCCAGGGTTCTGGTCCAGAATATAATTGGACAATCCCCCTGATTTCCAAGCACAGACAGCAGAGAACAAAACAGATCCACTGGCAGGATGACCTGTCAGTCACAGCAGAACCAAAACACAGATTAACCATGACATGGCCAGACAGAAATCAGCAGGTGAAGTCAGGTGGGTTCACCAAACCAAGTAATCAGATAAACCAGTGTTCAGACACTGCAAAACAAAACACAGAAAGAGAATACAAGAAAATCAGCGCCTTCTCGGCCACACAGCACGCAAAGATACAATCCTGACAGTGACCTTCCCTTAGAGCACCTTCTATGAGGAACTACTAGAATTATAAGAATATTAAAGGGCTTGTCCAACCAACAAAACATATGCTCTATCTGCAGGATGGGAATATGATCTCTGGGTTTCAGACTGTTGGGACCCCCATAATCTCAAGGAAAGGGGTCCCAGGTATCTCTCCAGAATGAAGCAGTAATCATCTGCACGACTGATCCAGACATATTCTATGGCACAAATAGTAATGGGTGAGTACAGTGCTCTTTTATCTCCAGCACTTTCATAGATATTGACTGGAGTGGCACTGCACATATATGACCACATCTCTATTTTAAATGATTGTAGTTAAAGAGGTATTCCAAGAAAATCAACTTTTCCCTATCTGTATTAAGAATAGAGTCACAGGTATGGCACATGACCCATGGCTCTATCAATTTCTATGGGGCCACCGGAAAGGGCGGAGTATGGCGCTCTTCCGACGTTCTTGGCTTATTCCGTTGCTCCATAGGAATGAATAGAGGTCTATTCGTTAAATACAGAAGACGGGGCCCAATATGGAGACCTGCAATTTCCTTTAAAAAGTTTTTTTTCTTTCTTTTAATACCCCTTAATAATTATACGAATAATCCCCAATAATTATACGCTTGTCCCCTTGCTTATAAAAAGAAACACCTATTGTTGATAGGACAACTCCTGTAAAATATCACACCAAATCTTGCTATTCTTTGCTCCTTTTAACGCAGACAATAGAACTGTAAACCGACCTCAATGAACTGTACAGTTGCACAGAGACTTTTTAAATACATATCTGGGATTCTTGAACAGGGAGGGATCCATTGGCAGATATTTCATCTGTAATAAAATATTGTTTGTAATAATTTCCCAAACAATTTTGTTTGGTAAAATCCCAAAGTTACAAAGTGAGTTAAAAATCAAGAAAATTAAAGGGAATCTGTCAGCTGTAATCTACATTCCAAACTGCTGGCACTGTTAGATAGCTGTTTGCTCAGTGAGACACATGGTACATTTCATATATCCGTCTGTGCTTTCAGAATTTATAAAATGTTTTTACTCTCTGGTACAAAGAGTCAAAGAGGCGTTTGTAAGCTTCTGAAAAGCGTCAGGCTGAAGGCTTCCTCTCTCCTCCCTCCCTGCTTGATTAATACCTGGAAGTGTCTCAAGCAGGGTCAGGTATGGGAGGGGAAGTAAGGACCATTTACAAGGCCAGATCAGTAATGTAAATGAGCGCCGATCTGCTAGATCGGCCCTCGCTTATAGAGCCTATTACAGGGCTCGACTATTGTGCATCAACGGATATATATATATATATATATATATATAATATAAAGCGATAAGGCGGCACTCCAGGAATAGTGAATAATAAAGTGAATTTATTCACCCATAATGTGCGGTACAACGTTTCAGTTTCTCGATGAAACCTTTTTCAAGCAACACATACAGATGTGAAGGAAGGGGCTGGTATTTAAAGTCCATAAGCTCAGCCCATATTCAGTGACGTCATGATCACATGATTATACAAACAATCTTCAAAAACAGTGATTACAGTGTATACATCCCCCTTTACACAAAATATCATATACAGTGTTAGTGACTATTTATAAAGGTAAAGTCCGATCCTATCTCAATGCGATGTAGTCCACATAATTCATAAGAAGTTCCTCTCCTGTATACTTAAGGGTTAAGTGCCGTCTACACTTACCTTACTTATATATATAGTTAGCGATGTCCATGCAGCCCTTGCCTCTAGTGTAAAATAATAAAGTTCATACCTGTCTACGCCTCTGCCCGCTCCCCGGTATCTTCCTGGCTTCTACCCAGTCCCGTAGGCACTGCGAGTACTGCAGAGCCGGCCTCAGCCAATCTCTGGCCGCAGTGCTGTCCTGTCTCAGTCAGTGATTGGCTGAGCTGCCAAGATGAGTTTGGGTATATGCACACTGAGTAAATGTTGCGGATAACTCTGTGCGGATTCCGCTGCTCATTCCCGCCACTCCAGTTTGGCTCTCCGCCCGTCCCATAGGCTCCATTCTATGCGTAGGTGGATTCCGCCGTCCGCCCAAAGAATTGACATGACAATTCTTTGGACGGACGACGGAATCTGTCTGCGCTTAGAATGGAGCCTATTGGACAGGTGGAACAAGCAGGAGTGCAGGGGGTCGAGCAACGGAATCCCCAACAAGTTATCCGCGTGATTTCCGTAATGTGCATATACCCTTTGTCTGCAGAAGTGGTGTTGGCTGCGACCAATGGGAGACCCAGAGATGCTGCAGGAGGACACTGGGGGAGCTTGGAGAGGTAAGTATAAAATGTTTGTTAGGTTTTAAATAAGGGCAGCAACAAATAAAAAGTTTTGAAGTGCCATAAGTCCCTTTAAGTTTTTATGGACAATGGTCTGGACAAGTGATATGTAGAATGATGTGAAGCAGTTTTACAGGCCATTTTCCCGTTTTAATGTATTGACTTACATGGCTATAAACAGATCTGGCAGTGATCTCTGGAGCACGTTCTATGTTTACCAGAAATAATATTAGTGTGGCGCTGCACTTTTCATGTTTTATTGTGGGCAGGTCCTGGCTTTTACCTTGCGGTTTGCTCTCGGTAAATCCATTTTAAACTTGTATCAACTTTCTTTCCTTTCACTTAGTGGTTTATGGCAAGAAGCAGCATGTTACAGAGCAATACTCACAGAGTAGAGTGTTATGTTATTCCATCCGATCATGATCCTGTAATGTCAGGAACTGGGATATCTGACTTCCTATAATCACTCACAGCAATGTTGTGTATGTATTACTAGGAAAATATCAACTTTGCTACCCCGCTGCCTCAACTCTGCTACTCCGCTGACTCAACTCTGCTACCCCGCTGCCTCAACTCCGCTGCCTCAACTCTGCTACCGTGCTGCTAAAACTTGGCTACTCCACTGCCTCACCTCAACTCTGCGATATCTTGTGGATATCAGCTCTGCTACATCATGAACCAATCAGGCAAAAGCATTGCATGATGGGAGATGTAGTTTTCTGGCCGGCGCCATATTGGATATATTTTGGCTTTTTAAAAAACTTTTAACTTTGGAATGGAAGCAGCTAGAAAGACGGGAGACGGCTCAAAATTCTCAGGGGGACTTGCTGAGTAAGACCAGCTAGGTTTAGGAGCATTTTATTTTTTTTAGCTCTTGGGGGGAATACCCCTTTAAGATGCACATACGGTTAAAAGCTGTAGCAGGGTAAAAAGCCATCAGCTCCTTGTTCTGTCACTCTTTTAGTCTGCAGGCCGCTTAAAGCTTACAGAGGCCAGGAGCAGTGCAGGAACTCTGTGTCCTGATGTATGTGGTGATGTCACTTCATTGTCCAACCTCCATCAAGGCAGAGGAGGAAGACCTTGCCAAATGGTCAGGGGCCTTACTTGCCTTATGTACTATGTACTTATTGTATTTCTGTTCCTTTAGAGTCCTTTCACACTACAGAACTAGGGCGGAATGTCAAGTGGTGTCTTGAGGTTTCCTATTCAATCAATAGGACAGGTGGAACTTCAAGCAGTGTCTCCGGCGTGAAATTCCACCCCAATTCCATAGTGTGCACGGGCCCTAAAACATAATGTTCTTGTTTTGTTTTTTTGCACTAATAAAACTAATACATTTAGTCTTAGAACATACTATATCATGTTTGCCATGTATGTCATTACCTTTCTAAGCCTTTTGTCTGTGAACTAGACTCATGGTGACTAACTTTGAATCATTTGGTTAATATATCTATGCAAAAATATCCACTATGTGATGGTGAAATGTGGTCCTGGTGATATTATTAAAAAATGTTAACCTCCTTTTGAAGGAAGCCTGTGTACGCCCCTGTATGCAGTAATGGAGAAGGCAGTGTGGACACACTATGCTTCATGAACACTTCAAAGGGCTTCTCAAGGTTTTTAACAATGGTGGTCTATCCTGTTTCCCTCTCCATTGTTTACACAGGACAGCGGCTTGTTTGTATGGACAGCTGTGCCTGGTACTGCATCCCATGTAGTCACTTCAGTAATGAAGCTAGGCTAGCCAGGAAATATGGATAGAGGTGCCAAGGGAAAATGTGTCTCCATTATGTGTTAAAATAACCAATAATTCACTTTTTTAACTTTTGGAACCCTGGTGTTTCCTGGTCCCATGTCATTCCTTGTTTATACTGCTGCGGCAATGAAATATTGTCCTGCTATAGCCAGGACTTGGCTGCTGGAATGACAATCGACATAATGGCCCAGACAGATTTACTGTTGTCTGATGAGCGTCCAGCATGCCCACTGCATTATATGACTTCTATGACTTCTATATTTCCAGGGTATTTACTGATTTGATGCAAGGTTCTTGATAAACCCCCATGTTTTTGCCAAAGGCTGGCTAATTTCCACCTGCTTTTTTTAGTGCCAAACGCCAAATTAATCAATACAATTTTTGGATTGATACAAAGTTCAGAGAATAAGGAACAGTAAATGCTGTGTACCTGCTGTGCGCCAAACCTTGGCACTCGAGAGGACAGTAATATGGAGAGCTTACAATAGTAATAATGTGTACAGACACATCTGTTCCTTGCAGCAGTTTTCCCGAATAGCAGTTGTCTCATTCAGCAGGATTCATGTAGCCTCCTCTGCACTACGAATATTGTTGAGAAACGGTACGAGGAGCAAGACGAAGAGTTCAAGGTGTTGACTTGGCCTCCAGATTCTCTAGATCTCAGATTGTTGAGAAACAAGTGCTCTAATATGTGTCATACTGTGCAGCATAAACAGCCACGTATAGTCAGTGTTTATTGCCGGTCACCTGGGAATTCTTGTTTGGCCACAAGATGGCAACAAAGCTTTTATAAACATAAATGTCACTGGTCATTCTATGCCTAAGGGCTTATTCAAGTGTCCGTAATGTGCCTGCATGTTAGTATCCTTATCATTATTGCTATGGCCGGACCATAGATATAATAACCATAACCAACAACAACAAATACAACATGGTTAATTTGGGTCACAGACCTGAGGCTATATTAACAACAGGATTTCCAATAGTTTATGAAGTATTAGTGTTTTATTAATGATGTGCAAGAATTTTAAAACATGAATTAAAATGAAGCATAGAAATATCATATAGGTACTAAGGCGTTGTATACCTTGTTTAATATGAATTAGAGCAGCGATTCTTAAACGTTTTCCACTGGAGCCTCAGTCAACAGACCGAAATAATGCCTGGGCCTCACCAGACTGACCAAGGGGAAGCCTGGGCCTCACTATCTTTGCTGTAGGTCCATTTAAAAGCTGAAAAAAATGCTAATCCTACCTTTCACCTGTCTCTTTATAACAATAAAGAAAGTACAAATTAACAATAATGTAGCTAAAATGAAGATTGTTGCAAACAGCAAAAGGACTGTGTAGATCATAGTCTGTTTCTTAAAAAACTGCCTCCCCAGCTGTGCCTTACTAACAACTAGGGGGCTCCTCACAGTTAGAGAATCACAGTTCTAGATATTAGAAACAAAGGGGGACATTTATTAAGACCTAATTACAAGTACGCCGGTCTTAAATTAGGCCTCGCCCCCTTTCCACTGGCTGGACACACTAAGAGGCGCCTAGCAACAGTAGAGGATTATAGCGGAACCGTTTTGTGCAGTAGCCCGGGGCCCTGAACTCCTGGGGGGCCCATGGCCACCCAAAAAGACTTATACTTTTAGTGGTGTAATGTCTCCTGGATATAGTTCTGCTATGATTCGCAAAAAATTGCAGCTTTTTTACTGAAATTTAGCAAAATTTAGAGCATCATGACATTATCTATCCTGTATTATAAACACTACCCCATCCCTGCCATAGTTAGAGTGGGGTTGGGGGGGGCCCAGGCCTGGTGAACAGCCCGGGGCCTATGGTAAAGTTAATCCGCCCCTGCCTGGCGCAACAAATCTATAGCTGCTTCCACCAAGTGTAGATTTGTAGTATGATTTACGCCTGCAAGCGTAGTAGGGGTAAATCTGCGCCTTCCCCCTGACGTACTCCACGGGTGCAACAATGATAAGTCCCCCCCCAACAAGTATGGGAATGAATGAAAGTGCTTGTCAATAAAAATGTATTTGCTCAACCAACTGTATCATGGTTATAGTTGTTGGTAAGAAACCTAATGTCTCCTTATTTGTTAATGGTATCCAGACCAAGAAAATCATATGTGCTGTGTTCCAGGCACTGGGCTACTCCTGTTCATGAGTTAAGCCAGTGAAATAGGGCTGGATACCAGGACCACTGTGTGGGCAGGTGTAGTAAGTATTAGAAATACAGATATTGGCGTGTAGGACTGATATAAGTGCTGGCAATCCCTTTACAGAACTGTGGAGTATATTGGTTCTAAGGGTTTTCTGGCCTGCAAAAAAAAATCTCCCTATAATACTTCATCTGTTTGGAGCATGTGCAATATGGATTGACAAAGCATTAATACATAAAAAATATATTGTTTGGTATTTAATGCATTAATTTGGGTTAATGCATTAATTTGGGAAAAAAATAAGAATATATAGGAAATATAGTAATTGCAGACAATTAGTGGTGGTAAACTGGGTATCCTGGACATAAGAAAATATTTTGTAGCCACTTAATAGGGTGCTGTATTCTCACACTGACTTGATAATACTGGTCATTTGACCACTTAGCCTGTATAAATGTATATACTAATCTGTTCTTGTGTATGTATCTCCCATAGCTAAGCCCCTCTACCCTCTGGCCTAATGGGATTAGTAGACAAGGGGAACATATTCCTACAATGAGTAAGAAACCCTCACATGACGGCCCACATGCTATCTGCCAGTCAGCAATACAATGTCCCACTGGTGACTCTATAAGGCTTCCTTCACACACAGATTTGCTTCATACTCAACAATGGAGAAACTTACAGAACTTGCACCTTATGTTTAGTGATTTTCTGTGGAATAAATCATATACGTGGTGAGCAAGAATTGTGAAATTTTCAATAAAAGCAGAACTGTGCACACAGTATTACCCATCAATTTATTGTATTCACTGTGTTAAAGGGCTCTTCCACCTAAGAGAGACATTAGATCAGTTTCCAAAAAAAGCCCCTATTACATGAAGTGATTATCATGCAAAAACTTGCCAAAACTATGGGTCTTTAGCGATCATTATTAGGTGTAATAGGTGTATGCGAGCACACGATGAACACGAAGGGTGAGATCAAACTGGTGTAATGTGGAATTGGCTGAGTTGCCCCTAGCAACCAATCAGATTCCACCTTTTTGAGGAATCTGTGAAGAATGAAAATTGGAATCTGGTTGCTAGGGGCAACTGAGCCAGTTCTACTTTACACCCCTTTAATAAATCTCCCCAAAATCATTAGATTCTCACTCATCGTGATCTGTCAGCATGTCGAAAAATCAGTTGGTCCTTCGATGATAATTTACTAATCTGTTTGAAATTTGGCTGTATAGACGCCATGAGCGTGAAAACACACGGCTGTCTGTGGGGGAGACAATTTGCCATATTCAGGGTAACAACTGGAAGTGATGGCAGCCATTGTGGTTGTCACATAACTTTCTGAGAAACAGCTCAACAGAATTCCCCTTTTAGCTTCACAGGAAAAGAAAGAGCACAGCTACTTCCTTGCAAAAACAGCGCTGCCCCTGTATTTCAACTCTGCTTCATTCAGATCAATGGAACTTTGCTGTTTCTGGAAGAAGGCGGCCATGTTTTTCCAAGTCTGGACAACCCCCCTTTAAGCACTAAGCTGGTAAGCACAGCAAAGGAATATAAGATCAACATTCCAGGTCTTGAGCGGCTTAAATGATCATCTATGATACAATGAGGGGGATTTATTATTCCCATTGTGCAAGTTTCATCTAGTAGAAATAAGTAGCCAAATTTGTGACATTTTTTTCTATATTTTTTTTCTTTTTTACCATTCATGGCACTTTCAGAAAGTGGACAGGACTTAGGCTACATTCACACAATTATTCATTTTTCAGGACTGTATATGATGTCTACAATCATCCGCAATCTTTGTCCACAATCCGCAAAAAATTAATCCATAATGCATCTGTATTTAACTCGTATTTGTTATGGATCAGCAAAGAAGTGGAAGGTAATAGTTAAATAGGAGGAATGGTTTAAAATGATTACTCGTCCATACTTTTTACCTTACGGACATTACGGACGTTTCATCTGCAAAAATTATGGATCCACAAAAATTCCCCTAGACTTCTATGGGACAATCTGTGACGCAATTACGGTCTGTACTAGGGCTCATCAGTAATTTTCATAAAACACGGATTAAAGATCCGTAAATATATGAACAGCCCAAAAGAAATCAATGGGCTCTAAAATTGTCCGTAACTGTGGATGAGTAATTACGGACAAACGTACGACCCGTTCCGATCGAGATCAACCCTGATGTATCAAACTTTATTTTAGAATAACCGTAACCCTTTTCGTACACTATTATCATTCCTGGCTGGGGTATTTGCACACGTACAACATTAAGGGAACTGAATAAAAAAAACTCCACTTAGTGCTAAACGTCATCAATAAACTAGTACAACTGCAGATGACGCTTTCTTGGTCCCGTGAGTGAATGCTGGAATATTCCTCAGGTTCCATCCAGGTAACTGAGCCCATAAACAGCCATCTCTGCCCAGGCTGAGCTAATCACTATTGAAGCCATGTGTTGTTGCACGGGAAGCATCCCCTTTACCAGCATTTCGCCATCTCATCTCTGGCTCGCAGCCAGAGCAGTGTAAAACAGCTGAGCTGGTCTTTACAATGACAGTATCTGGGGAGGGAATAGTGAACTGATCCCCTGACGTCACAGCCAGCCCTCCCTGTGAACTGGTCCACAGCACAGAGTGCAGCCACTTTATAAGGGCTGACAGCATCCAGCGCTGCCCTCAGCACTCTCCACATCTCTGTGCTGAGCACCGCACCCTGTCCTGTAACAACTCATCATGGTGGACCACTTTCTAGGCACCTGGAAGCTGTGCGACAGCCAGGGCTTTGATGAGTACATGCAGTGTCTAGGTAAGTGAGGATGCTGGTAATATCTGTGATCACCCGCCAAGGTGCATCATCTCCATGTGCAGGCTTAGTGTACTCGGGAAAGGAAAGAGTTAAAGGTGCATAATAGTGAGGATTCCTCCTGGATTAGTGATAAATCCACACGCAGCAGATTTTTCTTTTTCAAATCTGTGGGAAAATGTTTACTCTGGATTTCGTCCTGTTCCATTTAAAGGGAAATCTAAAAAAATCACCAAAAAAATTAAAATCCACACCTCAGGTTAATTTTTCACATCATGTAGATGAGATGTTTTAATATTTCAGCTAACTTGTTGTTAGTTTTCCTATTGTTCCTACAACATACTCTTTTTGGCCGTTTTTTTTTTTTTTGACAGCCATCGCTTTGGCGCCAAAACGCGGTCGGTTTATGCAAAATATGTCCCTAATTTGCATAGAACAACTGCATTTTGATGCCAAAATTACAGTTGTCCAAAAAAGTAGTGTGGGAACATAGCCACAGTGTGTAAGGATAAATAGGTGACTTTCACCTTCATTGTACAGGGGGTACCTGGTTACTTTGTCATTGTATGTATATTACATGTATTGTTGGTATATTGGTCTGGAACCTCAGTCTTGCAGTATGCAACTTCATCAGTAGATTGAAATGTATCTACATCAGTACTTGAAAGAAGAAGGAAGGAAAAGCGCCTTCTGGTGCAATATCACTCAAGCAGATAAGTGAAAATAAAAAGCAATATCTTTTAAATGTGCATGCAAATGCACTCACCTTTTAGTGTTGTGCTAATATAGGCACAACACTATTGAAGGCTCACAATGTAAACCGCAGCCGATGTCACCAGGAGTATTCCAACTGACCCAATTGTCAGCGGGTGGATCCAACAAGTGTTCTGAGGGGAGTCAACGGACCGACCCCAACCTCCAATGTGCTCCCTAGGTGTCGTGGCGCAGATGTATCGTGATGTCCACAAAATTCGACATCCAATCAGTGGGATAATAGTACAAAGTAGCGGTTTATTGAGGCAACGCGTTTCGGCTTGTATAACAACGGACAAGCCTTTCTCAAGCCATAAAACCTTGAGAAAGGCTTGTCCGTTGTTATACAAGCCGAAACGCGGTCGGTCCGTTGACTCCCCTCAGAACACTTGTTACATCAGTACTTGTCATACAATATGGATTCAATGTATTACTTATATTTAATTATTGTATATAGTGCTTCATGGGATCACAATACTACATACTATAATGGGAATAGTTTAGTTAGTAGATGGTGGAAATACTATAAGTGCACCAATCACTCATATTTTCTGGGTAAGGCTTCTAGCAACGCCCTAAAGACGAGCTAAGATGCTACCTTACCATGTGTTTTGTGTCCTCTGTAAAACTTTAGCTGCTGAAATGAAGTCTTTTAATCTGGTAGGGACCCAGAAACTAGTCATCTGGGCCGAGACTAGTCAAGTCTTTCTGCCTGTCAGTGCTCCCTGCAGGATGATTGACAAGAAAAGCAGTTTCTAACATTCCTCTTTTTCTGTCAATCATCCTGCAGAGCACACTGACAGGCAGAGAGCCGTGACTAGTGACGACCTAGTATTTCCAACAGTAATAGTAGTGCATCAGATCAGACTCTTTGTTGCAGCTTACAGAGATGTAATCCAATGGACAAAAGTGCACTGGGCATGATTGGGCCAAAAAGTTTTGCTATTGTTTCAACTACAATTAGTGATAATTTTCCATTTTATCTATTCCCGTGGAATAGAGTGCAACGATCAACCGACATCGTTTATGTCGGCTGATCGTTGCAGTCGCTTGTTTTTCAACATGTTGAAAAACAAGCGACTGATATAGCAGCGATCTGCTGCCGTTGCTCCGTTGAATAGGAGCGTCGGCAGCAGACGCTGCTATATCCTATGGGCTGCCCGGACGATCAGCGATCCCCCGGGCAGCCCCCCGCAGCTCCCCGCTGCCCCCTCCCGCATTCACCCGCTCGCTGCAGCCGCGTTGAACAGCGGCGGCAGCGATCGGTGAACGAGGAGCAAGCGAGCGCTGAGAGCGCTCGTTTGCTCCTCTAACGACCCGTGTAATAGGCCCTTTAGATTATGTAGTCTAAAGATGTGCCAATAGCATAAGGTAGTGTGATATATTGGGTGCAATTTTAGGCTGTCTAGGGGTCCTTTTAAATAGCTCAACATGGGGCTATGCAAGGATGCAAATGAGCGCCAATCAGCTAGATCAGCATTTGTTTGCAGCACCTTTGTACGGCACAGTTTATCACAGCAGCCAGGCCACACGTAAGATGACTATATTCTTCATACAGCCATTTAAAGTCGGGAAAACGACAGCATGGATATGAATATATCTGTGATGCTGGTTTCCAGATGCCCTCACATCAGCAGTGTATACTTACCATTAGCGCTGCTGTGATTCAGCATCTTTACCTTTTTCCTGACAGTTTCACATGCGTCCTGCTCTCTGGCCACTGTATCTCTGCTCCCGCTTCTCTGGCTGTCAATCAAACTCTGGAGGAGCGGGTACGGGAGATACAGCGGCTGGAGAGCAGGTTGTGAGCAGGACACATGTGCAAATGTCAGATCAGAGCAGCGCTGATGGTAAGTATGCACTACTGATGTGATGGCCACTGGAAACTGGCAGCATGGATATACTGTATGTATATCTGTGCTGTCAGTTTCCCTTTTGCTATCAGCCAGGCATCTTTTTTGCACAGAAAGATGTGCATCCCTTAGCGATACATTTTGAAGTGAGCTCTAAAATGGAATCAGCCAAGGATCGGACGTTTTCCTGCTCCTCGGCTGATCACTGCCACTTTCACACGGACTGATTATTAGCTGAATGAGCGTTTCTAGGAACGCTTGTTGACGATAATTGGCCCTTGTAAAAAACCCTTTAGTGTGCACTAAGAATTCAATGGTATTAGTAAATCTGCCCCTTCTGTTCCCGTACTGGAACAGCTCATTACATTTTTACTGTTCATGAACATACATACATACATACATACATACTATGTACTTTGCTTTCTCACACAATTGCATTTATTGGCTATTGCCTATTGACCTTCTGCTTTATTACTAAGAAATTATGTCAAAGGTTAAATTATGCAGGAAACGGCGACATGACAAGTCAATACTATAGTAATATACTATACTATAGTTATATCAGTTCTAGCAGGTCATATGTTTAAAGGACTTATCATCATGTTCTCTGCCCTACAGGTGTTGGCTTTGCCACAAGAAAGGCTGGTGCCATGGCAAAGCCAAACGTTGTAATTTCTAAAAATGGCGATGAGATCAGCCTAAAAACGGAGAGCAGCCTGAAAACCACAGAGATGAAGTTCAGGCTTGGAGAGGAGTTTGATGAGACCACAGCGGATAACAGGAAGACAAGGGTAAGTAAGGTTAACCTTCTAATACCTCATCCTAAAATAGATGGGATTTAAAAAGGCTATTTAATTTAATTTAAAACAGTGCCACTCTTGTCCTCATGTTGTGTTTGGTATTACAACTCAACTCCATTTACGTTCTGGAAACTGAGCTGCACAAGAACTGAAAGTTTGATCCTTTAGGGGCTAAGATTCACAAGCCAGACTTAGACTTAAATGTGTATTTATTAAAAGTTCACTGTGCAAATAAATCCTTAAAGGGAATATACCATCTGGCCCTATAGTACATTCCCTTTAAAGGGGTATTTAGATGTCAGGTAAAAAAATGCAAATGCTGGAAAAGCATATAGCATTGCTTACTTGTCTGCTCCAGTTCTGAAACCACCCAAAAATTGCTTTATGTGCCGTAATCTTCTCCCCTAACCTGTTCTCTAACTACCTCCTGTTGAGCAGTTGCTCAATACGAATCCCAGAAAGCATTGCTGCCATTCATCTTTCCTACTGCTATCCCTCAGCACTCCTGCCAGTTCCCCATTCAAAGCAGCTGTAGGATATTGCTCTACACAGCATGTTTGCAAACACCGCTGTATCATTCCCTGTCTGCTCTTCTGCCTGTGGCATTGTTCAGCACAAGGCAGCATGCTGTAAATACATGGATAAAGATATACAGTATATGTGTATATGACAAGTAGATGGTGATGTAGGCTGTAGGGGCGGGACAGAGGTGGTGACATCTTTCTAAGGTGGGTGGGTCTAGAGGTCACAGACAAGATCCAGCCAAGGAGACAATACTACATTGAAAATGAAGGAACACAACTTCCTGTTAAATTAAACCAAACCAAAACCTGCTAAAGCCTGTACAATTTGTGACAACACAATATTAGAGGCAATTTTCTGATACCAAATACCCCTTTAAGCTTAAAGGCGTTGTCCTGTCAGAGTAAACCCTTCTTATTGGTCAGATATTCGGTGATGAGTTGATGGCTGTGGCCTCTTGCAACTTCCACCAGACATAACACATGTTGGGAAATGTTGTAATTTAAATTATATGATCAGTGACATACATGACAGCATTGGCCGTAGAGCCTAGGAGCGCCCAAATGTCCCTCTACCACATTACAAGACACTAGGTAGATTGGGGACCATGACACAGATTTTTTCCAGGAAGTTTTAGTTACGCCCCTGTATGGTAGCTATAACATAGCTGTATTAAAGTCAGTTAGGGCTCGTTCACACAGAGCAAAAGCAGCTGAATTTCTGCGCTGAATCAGCGCTGAAATTTCAGCCGTTAAAATAGGTGCAGAGCTAATTTCCATTGTGTTGAATGGAAATTCTGCTCTGCAGTTCACACGGTGGAATTTCCGCACTGAACTAATCTGCTTTCCGCCAGAAGAATGAACATGTTCATTCTTCCGCTAGCGGAAGCCTATACAAACCAATGGGGCTCTGATTTTCTGTTTCAGCACGGAATACGCGCATATTCAGCGCGGAATACAAGCGTAATAGAAGCGGAAATTACGCGCTGAATCAGCGCGGAAATTGGGAAAAAAGGGGGGGAGGAGGATTCTAGTATATATTCTGGTATAGTCTAGTTTACTCGCCAAATACTCGCTGAATTTCAGCGCTGAATGCATGCGGATTCAGCGCGGATTCCTCGAGTATTCCGCGCTGAATTTGTCAAGAGCTGATTACGAGCTGAACACTTTCCTAGCGGAATACGCAGGGATTCTGCTTACATTCTGCTTATTTTCTGCTTGGAATTCAGCGTCAGTTGATTTCAGGCGGAAATATTTCCTCGCGTAATCCGCCCCTTTTGCTCTGTGTGAACGTAGCCTTATAGAAGCCGTATGGACTTGTATCATACAACGTATCATTTATTTAATTGGTTACCGTATGAATCACACTGTGGACGGCTACACCCAAAACTTGTAGCTTGGCTCCATTCAGATCATAGAAAACAGGTTGTGGGTGGAAATCATTAGGACATAAAGTTACATTCAGTGTGGCGATTCCCTTATCTCCTGAGGTTAAAGCAATCCATTACTGATATGTCATTCTCTATAGTCTCTTACCTGTTGGGACTTTATCATTTGTCAACACCTTACTCATATGAATGGCCCAGGTACAGGAAGGTGTGTGCAGAACAATAGCAGATGAAGCAATGGCAGATTATGAGAGCAGAGGGCATAGAAACTCAATGAAGTCAAACCTTTACACAACTGAGACAAGTCTTTATGACTCTCCATATGTCCAGTGGAACACTACTCATTATAGCTATTTGTTTCTGAAACCAACAAACCTTTTACTATTACTGTAGCATAAGGAAGAATGGATGTGATCAAAAAGTCTAAAGCTCTGTAAAATCATTGTGAAAATAAAAGTTCAGTGAATAATGTCCTATAATGTCACAGATAATCAATCCAGGGGAGAGTATTGAGATCTATAACGTCCTTCTTGCATATATTCACTTGTGTATTCAGAACCCTGAGATCATCTAGACCCCATATAACACGGCAGTATTCCGGCTATTAGCTTGCTGAGAATGTGTGACATCAATGCTTTGGGATTTGGGCTGAGACAATATCCTAATTAATTCATAAAGCTGAATTTTGGTTGAGCCCTGATGTACTCTGCAGATCTGTGGGGAGTTGGGAGTAGCCGGATGGGGTGGGGGGTTGTTTATAATATTTTAGGCATAAATGTCTCAACACTGATTTCTAAGGATCTTATGGAACAAACATAAAACACACATGCTGCCAAAACGTTAAAAATAAGGGAGAATCTATCCAATAGTCTTCTTATTTATATAAACTTTCAAGGTTATTGATTTTTATTTTCTTAAAATATAGTGAGTGAAATTCTGCCCTTGTTGGGTATTTACCTGCTGATGCTGTGTCATGGGCATCAGGGCTGACATTAAAGGGGTACTCCGGCAAAATAATTTTTCTTTCAAATCAACTGGTGTCAGAAAGTTATAAAGATTTATAATTTACTTTTATTTAAAAATCTCCAGTCTTCCAGTACTTACCACCTGTTGTATGTCCTGCAGGAAGTGGTGTATTCTCTCAAGTCTGACACAGTGCTCTCTGCTGCCACCACTGTCCATGTCAGGAACTGTCTATGGGGATTTGCTACTACTCTGGACAGTTCCTCACATAGACAGAGGTGGCAGCAGAGAGCACTGTGTCAGACTGGAAATAATACACCACTTCCTGCAGGGCATACAGCAGCTAAGTACTGGAACACTGTCTGACACAGTCTAGTTGATCTGAAAGAATACATTTTTACCAGAGTACCCCTTAACGTGTGAAGGCGTGGCCCATTCCCAAGGCCCCCATCACTATAAGATAGCATGGGGCACTAAACTTTTGACCTGATATAGGGGAACTCCAATTTTTACCAGGGTCATTTAAACACATTGGTGGGCCCAGTACAAAGGTCTCACGGGCCCCTGAACATTGTTCATTATCGCCCAATGTCTTTGCAATCAATGAAACATTAATAAAACAATGCCATCTTACTTAGTTATAATTTTCAGACACGTCGATAGGAAGGTTGCGACTCACAAATTACTTTTTCCCCAGTTGCTGCTGTTCACTCTCTGACCTGGACCATTATGGAAATCCTTCCAAGTATGCCATCTCTCTGGCCATCGAGACATCTTTTGCTTCTTTCCCAATGCCCTTTCTAATTGTCCCAATTCTTTACGGGCCATGCTGCAAAGTACCTCGCAACTTACCTCTCCACATGCCCATGCCGCGCCGCTACATCGCCTCCGGGACCCCTGAGTCATGATGGTGATGTCATGACATGGGGGGGGGGGGTAATGCCTAATGGATTGCATGCTCAGCCAATCAGTGACTGAAGTGGCGTACCGCCCCAGTCACTGATTGGCTGAGCAGGCAATTAATCAACTGGGTGGCGCCCAACTTGTGCCCAAGTCAAAATGAATAACAATATCAGCGATACAGCTCTCTGCACACAGCCACCTGCATTGACTGGATGTGACTGTATTGTTGGCACACTATTTCTCCATTTGGGATGTGATTAGGGCCACACTTTATTATAATCTGGTTCTAATAGGCTTTTTCTGATATTGCCATGAGCCATCACCTTACACCTTACCTTGTTTTGCAGACCATTATAACTTGTGATGACGGAGTACTAATGCAGGTGCAGAAATGGGACGGAAAAGAGACTACTATCAAAAGGGAACTGAAAAATGGACAGATGGTGGTGGTAAGTTATAATATGGGATTATATAGGGTTATTGCTATAAAAAGCCTAAGAAGACCATCTCCAACTATTTACAGTATATCATATGGTGCCCACAAGTGGAATATGTCGACAACTTCGACAAACACCAAGTCTGTGCATAAAAAACAACAAAATTATCTGATATCGGGCAAAAAATCTAAACTATTTTCACATTAAGGATGATTGGGCTGGATGGTTAGATGGATCCATTGGGCTGGATGGTTAGATGGATCCATTGGGCTGGATGGTTAGATGGATCCATTGGGCTGGATGGTTGGATGGATCCATTTGGCTGGATGGTCAGATGGATCCATTGGGCTGGATGGTAAGATGGTAGGTGGCTTCCATGACCACCTGTAGTCCAGTGTCCTGCTCAGTAACCATATAAAGGATTGTACTTTTTCTATTGCTCCCATTGGCTTCTAAATAGATGAACCATTCTGTATAGATCGTTTTCTAAGGAAACCAGGAAGCTGCTCATCATCCGTCTCAGTTGGGTTTCTCGTTGGTATTATTATTATGACATATAATAAGAGTATACCTTGTACTGTGCACATCTCATATCTCATCTTTTTTCCCCCTCCTAGACGTGCACCATGGGAGATGTGAAGTGTGTTCGTACGTACGACAAGTTGAAGGCCTAACTTCAGTCTGTCCATGAGACTGAAAGTGGAAAACAGCTCAGTTCAATGAGCCTCGCTCAGCCACACTACTCTGCCTATCTATTTCTATTTCTTAATCAGATGAATGAAACTATAAGTGTAAAATGGAAGCAGTAGTGTACCTAACCTGAACCTGCTGTGAATCCCAAATAAATTCCTCTACATCCTGACTGATGGCTCCTATGGCTTATTGTCTGTGTGTGCATAGATGCTAATGGGGAACCATGGGGCTCGGACATTGACAATAATTAGAGTTCTGCTTTGAAGATTGTTGCTTCTATGTAATGTTACCAGGATCAGTTGTTTTACTTGCATCTCATGAGCCCAAAAACTATTCTCTGTGCCCTTCATGTACCCTCACTGGCTGGCTCTTATGCGATACAGGGTTTTATCAGGGCTCACCCATAGCTGTGCCAATAAGGGAGAGGAGAAGGCTGCCATTATGTCTGTGGCCATCACTGTCATCTAACAGCCAGCTTACTGAATGTCCAGTCTACTTACATATATGTAGCTTCAGGGCAAAACTTTAAGGGGTTGTTCACAAAAATATGTTTTTTTTAATGTGTTTTTTTTAAAGCAACTGGTGCCAGAAAGAGATTTGTGATCAGCTTCTGTATGTCCTGCAGGAAGTGGTGTATTCTCTCCAGTCTGACACAGTGCTCTCTGCTGCCACCTCTGTCCATGTCAGGAATTGCCCAGAAGAGCAGCAAGTTCCCATAGGAAATCCTCTCCTCCTCTCCAGACTGGAAAGAATACCACTTCATGCAGGACATACAGCAGCTGATAAGTACTGGAAGACTTGAGATTTTTTTTATTTAAATTCAAAAAATTTTAAATTAGAAATCTCTGGCAATTTTTGGCACCAGTTGATTTGAAAGAACTACCCCTTTAAGGAGGCTTAAACAATAATCAGTTTTGCGAGAAGCAGATATAGGCTAGGGGCTACATAATATTAATAATCTCTTCACGTATATAGTGCCAAATTATTCCACAGACATTTACATAACCGGAGTAACCGGAGTATGTGGAGCAAAATCCATCTAAACACATGGAGAAAAAAGACACTCCCTGCAGATGCTGTCCTTAGTGGGATGTGAGCCCAGGACCCCATTGTTGACCATTGAGCCACCATGCTGCCCCTACTACATATTGTAGCCAAAGACTGCCATGTCTTGCTGCCTTCTTTGCAATGCATCCCAGCTAATGATAGTGAATGGGGTTGGAGAAATCTATCCTAATCACTGTAACGTACGTGTCCCAACCACAATAACTTTTCATAATGGTGGCAGCTGTGTGGCCCTAGCCTTAACCAGATGAACAGGAATTTGCTTTAAATGTAAAGCTTCATATTGTTGCTAACAGCAGAAGATGACAATAGTCTATGGATACCGCACACATAAAAGACAGACCGTTTGCGGCACAATAGGCGGCTGATTATATTTCAGCTTTTCATGGCTGGATGTTTAAAAGGAATAAAAAGAAGAACGTTTCGTGTCTGCGCTATTTACACAGATCCATTCTCTGCAAACAGATCCCTTTCTCAGGACATATTGACCCATAAATAATACAAGTATAATAATACTCATATACACAGGTTGGGTGGGGCGGCTATAAAGCATACATTAGGTTTACACAGTATGGGCCATTCTGTCATTGTGTTTCTTCAATGCCGAGCAGGTAAATTATTTGTACAATCAGGCCATTGATACTAGAGCCACAAGAGAAACAGATCATTGATCTCAGGAAGACCAGTCAAATGATAACACTGCCGGCTGCTAGTGAAAGCGCTCAATGCAGTAAAATACTAGGTGCATTGCTCCCTGGGAAATATGAATATGCAAAAGAAGAGCCCGTGGAGCCTCTTGATACTAGAGTACTAGGGCATCAACTCCATAGTACTTAACCCCAGTATATGAAATGTCAATGTTAATGACTTAATCGGGTTGGAAAATATCATTCCGTCAATTGCACCTTTAGGTTTTGTTCACACAGTGTCTTTCTTTTGCCGTTCGACAGGTGTCTTTGTGGACGTCCGTCAATTTGAGGTCAAATAACGTCCATTATTTTTAAATAACATCCGTTATTTCGAAATGATGGACTCTATTTGACCTCAAATTGACGGACGTCCACGAAGACAGCTGTCGAACGGCCAAAAAAAGATGCTGTGTGAACATAGCCATAGGCTGGACTCATGTTATGCTAGTGTGCACATGGCAAAATTGCATTTCAATGCATTTTCTGCAGGTAAAACATGTTGAATATACATTTTACTTTGCTTTGCTATTCAGGAAACTCAGAATGAATAAGGCCAAGATCAATGATGCATTTAAGGGTACAAACACACACACCGTATACGCAGCAGATCTGCAGCAGATTTGATGGTGCAGATTTGATGCTGTGTTCAGTTATTCAGATCTAATCTGCTGCGTATCTGCTGCATATCGCAGCAGAAAATATGCTGCATATACGGTGTGTGTGTTTGTACCCTAAAAGTGTTTTCTCATGGGATATAAAAAAACCTAAGATTCGGATGGACTCCATCAATGTCGAGAGCAGAGTGTGAACCTTGCATGAGAAGAGATGTGTACTAGCCACAGTGCATGCAAAATATGGCTGCATATCTAAACATAACAACATTTATTCACTAACAAACCAAAGTAAATTTACATAAACCTCATAGATACATAAGGTAAAGCATAACACACTATACAAGAGAGTTATGGGAAAGACATGAATAAAAACATGTGAAAAACTGTCCAAGTGCTAAATATAAAGCAATGGAGCTCAGCCACTGGGCAAGACCAAGAGGTTGTCTGGAAGGAATACAGTGATGGAGTAACAGCACTATAGCATGAAAGCTGTACAAAGGACATAATGAATGATGGAATATCAATGCGAATGTGCCTCCCCAATAAAAAATATAGGTCCAACCAAGACCCCACATGTTTCATGATGCTGCATAATACAGCAGTTATGTGAAGCCAAAATGTAATAGATTTCCAGGTAGCCCTATTTTCTGTCCAGCTGTTCCCCATCAGCATTATAATATGCCCATAATTTACTATAACAATGATGAGGAAAAGCCTCATGGAAAATATTTCCACGAAAGTGACTGAACAAAAAACAATATACAAAGTCTGATCAATATTAGCACCATACAGCAACCATATCATTGTAGAGACAGACTGCAGTTGACTACAGTGCAGCTCCATCCAGTGACTCACAGGTGACATCTTTTTAGTCATTCTCTTTCCTTTTTTCTCCATGTGGCCTTGACATGTTTCCAATGTTTATTGGCCAGACATCTTTGACTTCTCTCCTTTCCTGCACCCACCATCCTGCATCCATAGTGACCCATACAGTGATTGCATCCCCTTATTGAAAACGCGGCCCAGATTAGAATAGTGCAAATAATATAACACCCTAGCAGGGAATGACACTGCTGTGCCTGTACTGCGCACCGTGCTGTACCAGGCGCTCTCTCTCTGAATAGGTTTACCTGAAGCTGTCCCTAATTTTCTCCATCTCTAGCACCAGGTAAAGTTATTTAGAAAGAGAGAAAGCACCAGATATAGCTGAGAGAGCTCTGCCATTCCTTACTACGGTCCGCGCACAGCTGTATTCAGATTTCACATAGCAACACAGTTTTATGCAATCCCATTCCCAGAAATTATTAAAATTGCTTATATTTAAAAATAAATAAATAAAGTGACAGTTACATTTTAAATATTTGGATGTATAAATTTATGGTAGGCACAAGCTGATGGGAAAAGGGGTCTGGTCCGCTCACTCCATGGTCTTTGCAAAATCATGACTATTTTGCCATAATGAAGCAGTATATGTTTATTAAAAAAAAATAAAAAAAATAAACATATAATAAACATTAGTCACCCTCTTATGGTTATCATTATATGCTATTAGCTGTATATCACAAATCTGATCAGAAAGAGTGTTGTGAGCATGCTCTGTGACATGTGCAGAGGTCAATGTGCAGGAAGGGAGGAGGAGTTGAGCTATTCTGATCCTGTGTCATCTGACTACAGCTTTATAATAACGGTGATAACTTTTATTACAATCCTGCCCTCCCACAACAATGAGATGACTACTTTAAAAGCCTTCCTATTTTTTTTTTCTAAGCAAATTACCTTACATACACAACAACAAATAGAAGTGAGCTTTGGCTTGTCTAAACTAATTACTTGTATTAATAGCTCACAGGCCTCTGTGAACACACCTTGCCATGTTTACATACTAAACAGTGGTTAAAATGCTGCGTAATATACAAAGCTGCAGAAATGTCAAGGTAATAAAATGTATGAACGCTGGGTGGGTGCTAATATAAACAGAAAATTCGGAAAGGCATCAAACACACACACAGCTATAACCAGGGATGTGCCTGCAAAGAAGCAAGCTTCCCTGTATGTTTTATAGCATCAGTAATGCTCATTTCCACGCTTAATAAGTTGGTGCCTGGAGAATTAAAAAGCTGTAGTAAAAACAAAAGTCATTTAAAAAAAAAGGTATGATGAAAACTCAAATAAACAGGAAAGTGACGGAATAGATTATAAAACACCACCCAAATAGGCAACTTAAAGGTAATAATGTAATTTTTTAACTGGGCTCTGTATGGATGGAAGGGGGGAGGGGGGTAATGGTGGCATTGATGGTTCCTTTTTCATCTACATATACACAGCTGAAAACTATGATCTATATGATATTGCACAGAGCCATTGACTTCCTGCCTGCTTTACATTTGCAGCATTGGAAGGGGTTGACGGCATCAGAAAATATAAGTACCCCAGTGCAGGTGGTGTGATGATGTTACTGCATCTTGCCACCTGCCCTATGCCATTTACAACAGAACCCAACTGGTTAGCATGGGAGAGGGGGAGTTTTTTTTTTTTTTTACTGGGCACAAAGAGGTGCAGTTATAATGGTGGGACAATACTGCTGTGTGGGGGCACATAGGGGGGGGGGGGGGGGGGGGCTTACTCCTGTGCAGGGCCACAAATTGGGTTTTTACTGCTATTTGGCGAGAAACAAAGGACCATACTACTGTGGGGAGGCACGAATGGGAGTCTACTGAAATCAGTCACAAAGAAGGCCTAACTACTTTTTGGGGACACAAAAGGGTTTACTGCTCTGTGGGGGTACAAGGAGCAGTGTAATTACTGTATGAGGGCACAAAGAGGGTCCTATGTGGAGGCACAAGGAACAGCCTACTATGTTTAAGCAACAAAAGGGGCGGGGCTAACTGCTGTGTGGAGGCAAAAGGGAGTCCTAACTTCTGTGAGGGGGGACAAAGGGGAGTCCAATTACTGTATGAGTGTACAAAGAGGATCCTAAATGTGCATAGGCATTATAAAAAAGCAAAAAATAAAAATTGTTCTGGCCCTGGTGTTATTATTGATAATATTTGCCTGGATTTTGTTTAGTAACAGAATGGGGATAATATTTTTTTTTGTATACTGATGTTATTTTGCAGTATACAGAATATAGGATATTTTTTTGCCCTGTGTTTTCACAGGCATAACTGTATGTGAAATTGCAAGTTAGTAGCCATTTTAGAACTTTAATAAACAGTGGGAAGTATAAATAGTAAAGTCCTTTCCTGTTTAAACCTTCCCGACATAGACTCGACAATACCTTTAAGTGTAAGGGGAACTCAGCAGCACTTAAGTGTCACAAATGCTCATTGTCCGAAATTTATAGATCAGGAAAAATGTACTTGATACAAGTAGGAAAATTCTACCAGATGTTGTGTACCTCATACAATGAAAGTTACAAGACCCACGACATTTGTAAGATTTACCTTCCTGCTACAAAATAAAAGTTTTAGATAAAAAGTACATTATATAGTGTCTGGTTTGATGGGGGAGGGTGAGCACCCCTTTAATATTATGATGACACAGAGATCACAGTTGAACTAATTCTTTTCTAAATTTAGCAGCAGGCTCACCTTCTCACAGAGGCAGGCCAGGCCTCTATCTCTGCCGCAGTCCCCCATTGTTGTGCATTTGGTTTTTCCACTTTAGTGCCTTTCTAAAGCCTTCCGATAAGCCTTCAGCAATGCTTTGTAGCCTCACTGCTGGTTGTACGCAAATCTCTTGTGGCCAGAGGCAGAATCCTGGCTGCAGCCACAAGAGTGATTGGCAGGGCAAGGAGCCAATGGCTGCTTGCTTTGTTAGTCTACTGTTTTTAACTATAAGGGTCCATTAGGAGCCCTTATGGTTAAATACATAGGTGCAGGAGCACACTACCTTCTGCTTAACCCCTTATGTACTGCAGTGTGTAAGTGACTCAAGGTTCAGAAGACCAGGAGCTCTCTGTTTTACTGCTGGTGCACTGATAACCCCTGACCTCTGCACAGAGTTTCCACACATTTTCCTACTCGATTGCAGCGGCAGCAAGAACAGAGATCAGAGGTTATCAGTGCAGTGAAACAGAGATCCCTTTGTCTTCTGCTTGTCTTCTTTTTGTGTTGCAGTATGTAAGTAAACATTGGGCCACTTACACACTGCAGTACATAAGAGGTTAAGCAGAAGGACACAGTACAGCTCTTACCTTCTCCCCTGGGGCCCCCTCCTGCATGGGCCCCATAGCAGCTGCCTACCCTGCCTCTATGGTAGCTACGCCACTGTGAATAGTTGAAGAACTTCTTGCATGGTGGCTCCTCCTGGGGCTCCATCTTCTGTGCTACTGATGCCTGGATTTGAGAGTAGGGATGGTCCGAACCCGCCGAGGTTCGGGTTCGGCTGAACCCGAATGCTTGGCATTGGATTCCTGCTGTCTGCACGCTGTGTGCAGCGGGCGGATACAGCGGGAGGATCGCCTGGAAAACTGGGATACAGCCTATGGCTATGGCTGTATCCCAGTTTTCCAGGCGTTCCTCCAGGTGGATCCGCCCGCTGCATGGAGCGGGCAGACAGCGGTAATCATTGCGGAGGGTTCGGGTTCGTACGAACCCCGTACGAACCAGGTTCGGACCATCCCTATTTGAGAGCACATCACTAGTTGACTAGGCTTGTCATGTATTATGGGAGCTTGTTTGGCCATTCTCTCTCTATGGGGTTAATCTCTTGTTGTCCCATTCTGAGGGTCTATCTGCCCCCTTTGACTGGTGCTCCATCAGGACCTGTGACGCAACCAGCTCTGATCCCCTTTGTCATCTCTATAACATCAAACTCTACTAACTCTCCTTCTCCAAGACTGCGTTGTTATTTTATCAGGCCGTTATACTGTATAGCAGTCCAATGAAAACAAACACATCCCCACTGGAGTCAGCTTGGCTGAAGATACAATTCCGCCCTGTACTATTTTGCTGTCCTTTTTACTTGGGGTCCTGTACTCTTTTCCATGCTTGGCTGTTGTGTAAGTTGGATTACCGCTTAGTACGCTCCAGAATCCTGCACCCTGCATAGCTTGTATGTCTTTCTACTATAGGTCCCTCTTGTAAAGCACTAGCCAGTCACCTCCTGTGGCCCCTTTGTCCAAGGTGGTTACACCTCCAGCACCAGCAAAGTCCAGGGGTGTTATTCCTGTTTGTATAGACATGGTTTCCATTGCACTCTATTGAAGTCAATGGGAAATTCGCCGGCAATGCACGCACCATATAGAATAATAGGCGTAATTGATTGCAACTTTTCATATAATAAACATGTTTATTATTTACCACCTGCTTTAGCAAAAAAATCTGATTTTTTTTATCTGTTCATACATTGTTTGACTGTGTATAAACTGGAGCCTGACAGTTTACAGTTCTTTGTAGGAACAATGCCTTTTGTGGAGGTCAACACATATAACAGGTCATGACTCCTACCCCACTCATGGTACCTGTACAAGCACAATACTCAGTACAAAATCCACTGGGAAAGAGAACCACAAAAACAAGACTATTTGAGGTGCATTTTTTGCACCATGATCTGTATTTTCTATCTGTAGCTTCCTTGCATATAATGTGACTTTTTGATCAATTTTTATTCTAATTTCTCTGGATGTGATGTGACAGAAAACCTGCAATCTTGCATGTCAATCCCCAAACAGGAAACGGCGGCACTACAGGTACGTAGCATACAGTATATGGAAAGGCTGTATCAGTAAATGACCCACAGAGCAGTCTATGTGGTGCTCACTAACAACAGTTCCTTAAAAATCCAAAATGAAGTAAATAAGAAGAACGTGGCACTCACCAATGAAGTCAACGTCCGTTGAAGCTGTAATTGCATGAAACATTGCGTTGCGATTACGTTGGTTACCACTGTGTTTGTTGGCGTCTGCTCACTTTTGTCCGCACTATGTCTGAGTGTTTTTTGATATGAAGAAATAAAAGCTGACATGAAGTCTTCATCGGTGAGTGCCATGTTCTTCTTATCTACTTCATTTTGGATCTGCAATTTTGCACTTTGGCGGTTTTTTTTTGTCCTTACGATGTCTACTATGGGAGATCAGGAATGCAATAATTTAATAGTTCAGGCAATTCCACATGCGGTAGTAGCAAATAAGTATATTGTTTTAATTATTTTTTATTTATAAAATGGAAAAAAAGGGGGTGTTTGTGTGAATTAAACGTTTCTTACGATAGCTTTTAGTCCCCTTAGGACTAATGCATTGATTGCTCATAGGGATCAATGCAGTACACATATACTGCATTGATCCATGTATTTGGTGCTCGATTACTAAGGGCCATGGCAGCCCCTATTAATCAAGAGCCAAGTCACAATCAGCACCATTACATTGCTGAGGCCTAGTCCAGTAAGTATAACATATCAGGTTCTCAAAATCACATTGTCAGAACCTGATTCCACCATGGACACCCCCTAGCGGCACCATGACGTTCCTCGTTCCCCACTCACCGCTGTCGCTATTACACGCGTCAGCAGTGAGTGGGTAAGAGCCAGGGGGGCTGCGGGGGCTGCAATCATCCAGAAAGCCCATAGAAGATAGTGGCGATCTTCTATCACACGTAGCGACTGCAGCAGATTGCTGCTATCTAGATTGTTAAGCTGTCATGATGTTGAAAGACAACGATCAGCTGACATCGTGCATATTGGCTGATCATTGTCTTCTATTAAACGAGACCACCATCGTCCGTAACAGCCGATATCGGCTGATTATCGCTTTGTGTAATATGGCCTTTATTATCCCTTGGACCCAGATGTGCTTAATGGGAGACAAGTCCCTAGCCCTGAAGCCTCCATTGATTTCAGTGAGAGCTTTAGAGTATAACCACAAGGAAATACGTGACCTGTCACTTCTTTTTGTGCAGTTCCCTGTTTTAGCATTTTTAGCTCACAAAATATTTACGGAAGCACATTGAGAATTTTATTTTAATTTAAAAATCAGTTTTTAATAGAATTTCCTCAGTCTTATTATTAGTCCCTCCACATATCTTGTTCTAGGTGGGATATAACAAAGACCCCCTATAAACATCCTGTGTCAGATATTTGGCCATAGTTTGTAATGAGTCTTTGTTGTGATGGGAGATAGAGAACACTGTGAACATGTTTTAATTCATCCCCTGAGCATATCAGTTTCCACAGAACCGGACAGGAGCGACTCCTGTTGATAAGGTTGCTGTTAAACCTGGCCAAGTTGAGTGATACATGCCAAACAATACAAGTCTGATATCTGGGGCAGGAGAGCCTTCTAGCTACACACGGCTTCCCATACCGTGAAGAAAGTCACAATAGGACGCAACACCCTGGGTGGGAACTGGTTGGATTTGAAGCTTGAACTTCAGTAACCTTCAGCTGCTTCATCGTCCTTACATGGAGTGACATAAAAACAAGTACGTTCTGCAGTTTATGAATTCAAAGATTAGGAAGCCGGTGGATATTTCGGGGAACACCCAACGCTGATGCTTTTGGTGAAATGTTTTACATAATAGAATCGAAAACTATAAGTTGCAAAATAACATTTAGAGGAGAGGGTTATATATTACTTCCAGCACTATGTGGTGGAAATACTGCAGACTATCTGCACTCCCTGAAAAAAAAAAAACGTTGGCAGTGCTCTCTGCTGCCACCTCTGTCTGTGTCAGGAACTGTCCAGAGCAGTAGCAAATCCACCATAGAAAACCTCTCCTGCTTTGGACAGTTCCTGATGCGGACAGAGGTGGCAGCAGAGAGCACTGCCACCAATTCCCACTAGAGATTTTTTTTTTTTTGCAGGGTGTGCAACTTATGGTTTTAGATTTTATTATGTAAAACAATTTACCAAATAGACTTAGTTTACAAATCTAATCTAACTTTATGACACCAGTTGATTTAAAGGGGGTTGTCCAGTGAAAATCTTTTTCTTTCAAATCAACTGGTTTCATAAAGTTATATAAAATCTGAAGTCTTCTTGGTGTTTTCTTTTCAGTCTAAGGGTATGTTCACACTGAGTAAAACAGACGGAATTCTATGAATTGACAGGTCCATTCTTTGAGCTGAGAGCAGATGTGCGCGAGGCATCCCATTGACACACTGAGGCAGGTGGGATTCTGAGAAGAGTCCTCGGTGGGGGCTCAGCCACGGAATTCTGCCTGCTTTACTCAGTGTGAATGGGCCTTAACACACTACTCTCTGCTGACATCTCTGTTTAGGACAGGAACTGTCAAGAGCAGCAGCAAATTCCCATAGAAAACCTCTCCTGTTTTGGACAGTTCCTAGCATGGACAGAGGTGGCAGCAGAGAGCACTGTGTAAGACTGAAAAGAAAACACCACTTCCTGCAGAACATACAACAGCTGGTAAGTATGGGAAGACTTGAGATTTTTAAATAGACTAACTTTCTGAAACCAGTTGATTTGAAAAAAAAAAAAGATTTTCACTGGACAACCCCTTTAAAAACATTTTCTTCTCCAAACTACCCATTTAATGCATTTACTTTGTGGTAGGTGTATGCTGTTATTGATTGCCATTTGCATCACATCCCAGCATAATTTGCCACCATCTAAATGTCACACTTTTTAAGTATTTTAGGTTATTCTGGTCTTTCATTTTGCAAATTATTTTTTTTGTACTAGAACAATGTAGAGACACATGGCAAAATGACAGGTCTATAATAAAGCACCTTGCATGAGCTTGTCATGTACACTGTTTGTTCCTTGCATCCGCCCTTCATGTAGTGATATCGTTTGGCCGAGAGCCAGTTCATTCCAGATGGAAAAGTAAGTGTTCCAGTAACATCATTACAGTGTCCAAAATAACCAGTGGATAATGGAGTATCCCCTGGGGTACAATTCATCTCAAAACATTTACACAACCTACTGAGTTTGGCCGGGACTAAACAAGGGTTTGAGAGTCAAACAATGGACGCACAAGAGCTAATGTATTCAATATGCAGCTAGATGACTTTCCCAGATCAGAAACAATAGTGTGGCGCTGAGTGATATCATGTAGTCTTATATAGATAAATATAAAATGTGGTATTGTATGTGCACAGTAATAGTGATATAAAATTTACAGTGATGTAAAAGTAAATAAAACACAAATAAAATTGCCAAAATTTGAAGGGGTTGTATCATTAAGAAAACGAAACTGATGCATTATGTGAAATTAAACATATTTCATAATTTATAAGCATTTCTAAATATGTACTGTTGTAACCACACTGATGAGGGGCAACACCCTGAAACAGCTGTCTGTGGATGGATACCTGGCCTTGGTTTTCCCTTGTCATTACATTGACTTATAGGGCCACTTAACATGGTGGTTTCCCTACAGGAGCCATCCCTTGGCTGGATCCTTCCCGGAGGGATATCTGGCTAGTACTGTGTTTCGAGACTCTTAGGGTCCTATTTCACGGGCCGATGGGGGCCTGATCAACGGTGTAAACGAGCGCCGATCTGCTAGATGTCCTTGCAGCCCTTGCACCATACATTACCTGGCAGGACTTCTCCTCCGCTCCGTCTTCCTCCCCGGGTCCCGCGGCACAGCATCAGCAACTCCGGAGCGGCCTGATTGAGCTGTCAGACCACTCAGCCAATCACTGGCCGCTGCGGTCCTGCCCTGTGATTGGCTGAGCGGTCTGACTGCTTAGTAGGAATAGGAGCAGGAGTTGATGCTGTGCCGCGGGACCCGGGGAGGAAGACGTAGCGGAGGAGAAGTCCTGCCAGGTAATGTATGCTGCTGCTTCTCAAGTCATCGGTCGCTCGCCGCGCACTGCTATTCCACAGTAGCGATGCGCAGTGGAGGACAGATGATTTTAGGTTTGGCCCTAAATAAACGATCATCAGCTGATCGTTTTCTCTATTCCACCAAGCGATAATCGGCCGAATGGGTCCGATTCAGCTAATTATCGCTCCCGTGGAATAGGCCCCTAAGATGAGGCTCCTTTTTTGCGTGTTCGTGTTTCCCAGGGAGCAGTGCACCTAGGATTTCACTGCATTGAGCGCTTTAACCGGCAGCTGGCAATGTTATCTTTGGCTGGTTTCCCTGAGATCAGTGAACTTTTGTAACCATATTAAATGACTAATCTCCCATGTGTCTGCATTGCTTTGATAACCCATTGCCCTTGGTTATGACCCACTAAGGGGGGCCAGGCATGCAATCTCTTAGAAGTACTGGCAGTTGGTTACCACTGAAGCTTTAAAGGGGAACTATCAACAGGTTAGATGAATAGAGCCCGGGACACTTCCCGCACTGTTAGACTGTTGTGACCTCACAGCGTCATTCGGCCCACTTGCTCCATTGACTATCAATGGAGGTAGCAGGCCTGATGACGCTGTGGGGGTGGGGAAATGCTCCTAATAGCACTCCCAGCTAAAGATTATGCTGATTAACAGCACAGGACTGGCGCAGAGGAGGAAGGTAAGACACATACCTTCCACCTCAGTGTCCTGGGCCCTATATTGGGCCTAACCTGCTGATAGTTCAAGTAGCATTGTGGGAAAGTTTATGCTCTGTTGCATAGAAACAACAGGGTCACAGTTCACAGAGGAAATTAGGAAGTTATTAGATTCATGAGGGAAAAGAACAGTACATGGATGTAAGTTAAAAGCATGTGTACTCTTTTGCATATATGTACAGTATGTAGTACACATCTGATTTGACAAAACTTTGTTGCTGCAAACACCTTAAGTTTCATTGGGAGCCTGTACACTATTATCACCTTCAACTAGGGCTTAAAAATGTTATCAGTCAGCTTAAGCTGGGTGCAATAAATTCATAGAAATAGCTACTTTTTAGCAGAAACAGCACTACCCTTGTCTCCAGATTGTGTGTGTTTTTAATATTCATCTCCATTCCCAAAAGAAGGGGTTTTCTAAGCCTGGATAACCCCTTTAAGCCTATTGTTTCATACACTGATCTCAAAGCAAATTGAGGTGGAGCAAGATGTGGCAAACTCATTACGAGAAATTGGCCTTATAATAAATTTGACAGTCCATGGGCCACACTCTAAAATCAAATCTATGCCAGCAAAATCAGACTACTATTAGCAGTAGAGATTTTCTATGGGGATTTGCTTCTCTTTTGGACAGTTCTTGTCAAGGACAGAGGTGGCAGCAGAGAGCACTGTGTCAGACTGGAAAGAATACACCTCTTCCTGCAGGACACACAGCAGCTCATAAGTACTGGAAGGCTTGATATTTTTTAAATAATTGTAATTTACAAATCTGTATCACTTTCTGACACCAGATGATTTGAAAACAATTTATTTTAATTGGAGAACCCCTTCAAATTTACAAGTGCAAAACTATTCATAATTTTACATGAGAAAACAGGTTCACATAGTTAATGACCCCCTTTATTCCCTCTTGTGTACCTTTATGTTTGTCCTGTTGAGGTCCTTTAATGATTGTCACTATAGCAGTTCTATGTATAGCAGCTCTATGTGCACATCTGGAGTGTACCTGTAGGAGTTGCAGAAATAGCAACAGCATCTGAGACCTGATGTCTAGGGAAGCTCTAGCCCACCCAGGTGTAGGAAGGGAGTCACACCATTTGTATGCAGAGCGGAGGAGTGATAATACTGTAATGATATAATACTTGTTAGAGTGATCTGACTGTATATTAGGTGCAATGCGAAACTCCTGGGATTCAATGCAAAATCCGTCCCGCTATCTCCCAACCATCACATATCATTTGTAATCACATGTATCATCCAAATTCTGCTGGAGATCTGGGAAGGTTTTTCCATGGATTTCACTGTTCTACGTCAGTATATTGATCTGTATTTTACATCAGTATTTATGAGCCAGGACCAGGAGTGAGTGCAAAATATGGAACATCTACAACTCCTTTTCAACCTGTTTTTGGCTTACAAATACTGATCGAATACTGACCAATATACTAGAAGTTTATATGGATGCATCCTTGTTTAAAGGGGTTATCCAGAAAAAAAATGTTTCTTTCAAATTAACTTGTTTCAGAAAGCTGTATGGCTTTGTAATTTAATTTTGTTAAAAAATCTCAAGTATTTCAGTACTTATCAGCTGCTGTATGTCCTGCAGGAAGTGATGTATTCTTTCCAGTCTGACACAGTGCTCTCTGCTGCCACCTCTGTCCATGTCAGGAACTGTCCAGAGCAGAAGAGGTTTTCTATGGAGATTTGCTACTGCTCTGGGCAGTTCCTATCACAGACAGAGGTGGCAGCAGAGAGCACTATGTCAGACTGGAAAGAATACACCACCTACTGCAGGACATACAGCAGCTAATACATCCTAGTAGACCCCCTTTAATCATATTGATTTCTGTATTAGGCTTCTTAGTAAAGATTAAGCCTAAGGGAAGAACAAGCCCCATATCACAGGTCCCTAGTTTTCTAGTGATCACTGAAACCAGATCCAAGAACATTTTCATTTATTGGAACAGGAAGTATAACTAATTTCTTCAGGGTCGGGTCTCGTGGTGCACAACATGGACGACAATGATGCAACTGAGAACTTTGCAGGTTGTTTTGTTTTCTATAGATTATTATTGGACGCTCGGTTTGCAAATTGTTTTTCAAAGCTGTGAGACCAATAATACATAGCCCCCATGGGAGGACAAGGTAAACACCATGCGGCCATTAACAGTCAATGACAAACAGTGGAAAATAGCCTGATCACATGGTTTTATCAGCATCATGGCAGCACTTTAGTCACCTGGCATCTGCACCCGCCACATTGCTTATTGTAGCCCTAAGAGAATTACAAGAGAATGGCCGTTCAACAGGGATCTGGGGACGTTACAGGGGGCTTGCCCCTCTGATGCAACATGTCAGATTTCTTTCTACACAACCATCACTATAAAACAGACAGCTGGCAATCTGAGTACGTGCAATACCTCTATGCCATATGGTACATGTTATTTTTGCATGAATGATTGGAAATACAGGCGGCCCTTAGAGATGCCATTACCTCTGGGCTGAGGGTGGCTTATTCTGCTAAGCCGCCTCAGTCACATCAGTTGCTTAGATATAATTGGACTTCAGTTTCTATGCGAAATATGTACCGTAATCGTGAGGCGTAATGTAATACACATATTATCTAGAGACCCATAAAACTGCAGGCTGTAAAATGTGCACAAACCCTGTTAACCCTTAGAGGACCCGGCCAATTTAAATTTTTGTGTTTTTCGTTTTTCCCTCCTTGTGCTTAAAAGGCTATAGCAGTTGCATTTTTTCACCTAGAAACCCACAAGAGCCCTTATTTTTTGCGCCACTAATTGTACTTTGCAATGACAGGCTGAATTTTTTCATAAAGTACACTGCGAAACCAGAAAAAAATTCAAAGTGTGGTGAAATAAAAAAAAAACGCATTTCTTTTATTTTTTTTTTTTTTTTTCGTTTTTACGCCATTCGCCCTGGGGTAAAACAGACTTGTTACATATGTTCCTCAAGTCGTTATGATTACAACGATATATAACATGTATAACTTTTATATTATGTGATGGCTTGTAAAAAAATCAAACCATTGTTAACAAATATATGTTCCTTAAAATCGCTCCATTCCCAGGCTTATAGCGCTTTTATCCTTTGGTCTATGGGGCTGTGTGAGGTGTCATTTTTTGCGCCATGATGTGTTCTTTCTATCGGTACCTTGATTGCGCATATGCGACTTTTTGATCGCTTATTACAATTTTTCTGGATTTGATGCGACCGTGTGAGATCAGGAATGTGATTATATATTAGTTTGGGCGATTACGCACGCGGCAATACCAAACATCTTTATTTATTTATTTACTTTTATTTATAACATGGGAAAAGGGGGGTGATTCAAACTTTTATTAGGGGAGGTTTTTTTTTTATTAAAAACAACACTTTTATATTTACTTTTACACTTATATTAAAAGCCCCCCTGGGGGACTTCTAGTATAAGTACTCTGATCTCTCATACAGATCTATGCTGCATAGATATGCAGCATAGATCTGCTACAGCCGGAAGCAATCGAGTGCCGAGCCGGGATCAGCGCCATTACGGCGCTGACCCCGGACAGGGTAAGATGTGTGGATCGCTCCTCAAGGACAACGTCCAGGAGGAGCGATCCTCCCCACTAGACACCAGGGAACGGCTGCATCAAGTAATCGGATGCATCTGTCAACTTTGACAGCTGCATCCAATTACTGTATTAGCGGACACGGCGGACGGACCGTGCCCGCTAATAGCTGCGGTCCCAGGCTACGAGCGGCACCCTGGACCGCGGCCGCCGCGCGGCCCTGCTCTGAACTCATGGGGGCGGCCCAGGACGTACGGGTACGTCCAGGGTCGCCTAGGGGTTAAAAGGTGATTCTATGAATTTTGTGATTATAAATATATTTTCCATTCTCTATAAAACCATAAAAGGGGTATTCCGGGGGAAAATGTACTTTTCCTCTATCCACAGGATAGGGGAGAAGTAAGAGGTTGTGGGAGGACCGACCCCTGAACCCCCCGGCGATCTCCATATCGGACCCCGCCGACTCTGTTATGAATAGAGTCCCGGGTTGGCTACAGCTCTATTCATTCCTATGGGGCGACGGAAAGAATAACGCTCTTCCGACGTTCTTGGCTTTTTCTGACACTTAATGGGAATAAATAGAGATGCCGGTCACGTGCCGACCGAGGGCTCTATTCATAACAGAGCCAGCGGGGTCTGATACGGAGATCGCCAGGGGGTTTACAGGTGATCTCCTACTTTTCCCCTATATTATGGATAGGAAAAAAAAATATTTTTCCTGGTATACCCCTTTAAGTACCAAGTACACAGCCATATCTAAGATGAGTCTAAGATATCAGATGAGTCTAATACAACCCTCTGACAATTTATTTGGATAAGATGTATCTGATACTTCACCTATCATCTTACTGCATGTGTATTTTATATTTCTATTTTAAATGTTCATATATATATATATATATATATATATATATATATATATATATATATATATGGGACGTTTAAAAAAGTGCACTGTCCCTCTAAAGCTTTTGCTCCACAAAGTTTTTTCTGCCATTTTTTTTAGCCAGTTCCTAAGCATAAAACATCTGGAATTTGCTATACATAACAGCATCCTCAGGGGTGCAGTGTAAACTTCGGGAACACCGAACACATAAACCTGTATTCTAAACCAACTCGGACTGGATGATTGTGAGTATTCAATGTTCTATAGTTAGGCCACAGTCCATGTTTTTAGTGAGAAGCTCCATCTTATATCTTTATAACACCCATGTTTTTGTAGAAATACACGCCCAGGTTGATCTTCCTCTGAGGAAGCTGTCCTGCAGAGTGAAATATGTTGGTTTTCTTCCTACCACCGGGGGTTCTGGTAAATGGCATTGCATTATTTATTTTATTTTATTTTTTTTTTATTAACAAATAAATAGAGATGAGCAAATCTCAAGCACACTTGGGTTCGTCCAAACTTGAGCGAGCAGCATTTGATTACCGGTGGCTAAAGAAGTTGGATGCAGCCTTCAGGAGTCCTGAAGAACATGATACAGCCTATGGCCTATGGCAGTATCCATGTTTTCCAGGCAGCCTGCCTTAGGGCTTCATCCAACTTCTTCAGCCACTGGTAATCAAATACTGCACGCTCAGGTTCGGACGAACCCAAGTGTGCTTGATATTTGCTCATCTCTATTTATTTTGTCTAATACCATTTCTTTTGTAATTCATCTGTATGCACGTTACTGAATATTTGATCCAGTGGTTGATTACCATTGGGTTGGCACTAGTGGCACTCACATTTTGGATATTTTGTTAGTTGGCGTAATATGGTGCTGCATGGTTTAATCTGTGCCACTGGCCTGGGCATCACCATGATTGACCATGAGGACCTGCACTTCTCCCTTTTTATCTTGTAGCTGTGATTTTTAATTCTAAAAGGATGATACGTTGTGAATGTCACTTTCCAGTGTAAAAATATTACAGGCCTGGGTCCTATTTTACATCTGCATAATGGGAAGAGAAAATAAATGATCTTTAAAAAAAATCATGCTAAAAGAACACCGATTTAAAAAATAAAATTATATATATATATATATATATATATATATATATATATATATATACTGTATATATACAGTGTGTATGTATATATATATATATATATATATATATATATATAAATGCTCGAATGAAAGTGAAGCTCAACATTTTAGAAATATGGGAGGAGATTTATCAAACATGGTGTAAAGTGAAACTGGCTCAGTTGCCCCTAGCAACCAATCAGATTCCACCTTTCATTCCTCACAGACTCTTTGTAAAATGAAAGGTGGAATCTGATTGGTTGCTAGGGGCAACTAAGCCAGTTTCACTTTACACCATGTTTGATAAATCTCCCCCATGGTGTAAGTAACAAGCACAATTTTTGAAATTAGAAACTAACCCAATTTCTAATAGAGGTGTCCCCCGTGTGAAACCATGCTAAAATTCTGATATTCTGGCTTTGCCTGTGAGAAAGTAAAAACACTCCTAGTGATATTTAAAATGAAAATGTCAGGACTCAATAATTTACAGGTTTCCCCGAAAAGCGGTCCAGCATCTTGTTTTAGCCATTAATAGACATGCTGAAGTTTTTTCCAAAAATGAACAATCCAGATTTCTAATTTGGTTTTCAATTACCGATTCCCTAGTTGCCATGTGTATGTACACAATGTGCTGGGGGAGGAAGCGGAATATTGTTTTCCTTTCTTTACTTCTTTCTTCAACATGAATACATCAAGATATTGTCTCAAAAGGGTTCTGCTATGTAAATAGCCTCTGGGTCCTGTAAGGTCATATTACCAGTGCAAAGTTACAACGTGTATCATACACTTGCGGTTAAGATTCAGTTTGCTGTCCTCATCCTCTATAGAAATATTCTGTCCAAGGCATTGTGGCCCCCTGTTATTGCCCCCTGGCACCCAGGTCATATGCTGTGCCAGCAATGTATCACTGGTCTGCCACTGTTCTGTCAGATTCACATAAACCAATGAATCTGTCACTAGTTTATGCTGCCTTTATTTAAGGCAAGATAAACTAGTGACAGAACTGCTGAACAGAACAGTGTATTACTAACATCATACTGTTCAACTGTTCTTCTGAAATGCAAGAGAATAGGCTGTGAGCTGTGCCACTCCCTCCACCCTCCAGAAGTTGATTGACAGCTGTCTACCTATATTCAGTATAAATGCATGGTATAGATACCCAACTGCCAATCCGTGGCTGGTAAGCAGAGTTTGCTGGTGCTCATAAATATCCAGGACTACTGAGCAAACCACATAGTGGAGAGCATTAGTTTGCTATTCTCAGTGTCTAGGTTAATCAGGAGGAGATCTCTGCATCACATGCGCAGAACAATGTAAGTGATAAATGATTCTTTTCAGCTTCTCTGTTACTAGTTTATGCTACCCTGAGATAGGACACCATAAACCTTCTGACAGATTCTCTTTAAGTGTTACATATTTACTATACCAAGCTCTTAACATAGATCTATGTTAATAGCTCGGTATACTATATATGGCTATGTTCATACAACGTTAAAAATAAAGAAAAGGCGTCCTATTTTGATATTTAAAATAACATCAGCGATTTAACTGACTGCAATGGCAATGCATTGAAGTCACAATGTGTGAATAACGGACGTTTTTGCCACGGATGTCAAAATAATGAACATGATCATTATTTTCGGACGTCTTTTGCGGACATTTATTATTAGTTGTTCACAAGCAGTTTTTCTTATGTCACCGTTCTTTCTCCATTTTTACTAATAAATTCAATGGACTTTTCAATTAAGCCGCACCCAAAGGGCAATTAGTAATCCCAAACTAGAATAATGTGCCAACAGCCGTCATTGCACTAAGGGGAGGCCAGGCTGCTAAATAACGGCCATTATTTTAGACTCAAAATGACAGACGTCATTTTAAACGGAGATGAAAAAAAACGTTGTGTGAACATAGCCTATAGCACCAAAACCAACCTCATTATATGACTACAGAACCAATCTGAGGCTATGTTCACACACCGTGAAAACGACAGCTGTTTGTATTGGATGACTGTCATTTAATGGAAAATAACGTCTACTATTTTAAAACAACGGTCGTTATTCTTGCCATAATTACAGCACCAGAATCAAGCTCATTGGGTATATACAGCACCAGAACCAACCCAAGTATAAATATAAATACATACAAATATAAATACAGCCCCACCATGTACCCCTATATAAATAAGGCCCTCGCAGTGTACCCCTATATAAATATGGCCCTCGCAGTGTACGCCCTATACACAGTGTACTCCTATATAAATATGGCTCCCATGTTGTGCTAAGATACACATGTATATCTGTTACTGTGCCTCCTACTGTGGCTTATAATTTTAATAAGCCCCATGCTGGCTGACATTACCTACCAGGCCTATATATCTGGTAAATATTTGCAAAAAAAAAACCAAAACACTAGCGCTATGTTTTTCTAAATAATTTAGATTTATAGATTTTTATAGGCGATTTGTATATTTAAAAAATATATATTTTTTAAATGTACTAATATATTATTTTTAGCCATAAATGTACAAATATAATCTTATTTTCCACAGCACTGCAGAATTCCTGTGAACTCAACTGAGATGATTCCATGGGGATATATTCTGGGAAGCTGGCCATTGTTCAAAACTGTATATAGTGGAACCAAGCCCGTGGAGACACAGCATGTGGTGGGATTATAATCTCAAGAATGCACAGCAATTATTATTATGGTTTTGAAGGCAAAGAAGTTTACACAGATTTTCCTTCTCCAAACAATATTGGGATTCTAATAAGTTTACTTTGAAGTTATGTTTTTCCTACCACGTCTCCATATGCAGGTATAATGCTGCTCCGGTGGCCTGGCCCCTGCGGGTTAGTGGTATATTTGACGGCCAGATATGCAGTGGTTAGTGGTATCCTGATCTCTGGTGGTCATGAGTCTAGTATGACCCAAGTAAATAAGACCTGAGAGGGGACATGACATCAGTGCAGGAGCACTGCCCAAGTTAAAGGTTGTTATATTGAATACAGTGAAACCTTGAATTATGAGCATAATTCGTTCCGGGAAACATGCTCGTATATCAAAGCAAATTTTCCCTTAAATAATTGAAACGCAGACGATTCGTTCCACAACCCCCAAAAAAAGGTAGATAAGGTGTTCTGTATCAATAAAGAACACTGTATCAGTAAAGAAGGGGTTAATCTGTTTCTCACACACAACTCCCCAGGTGGCTGCAAACCTGCTGGTGTTAGTACCTGCTGATACTAGTGTCGGCTGCCTGGGCAGCTATCAGTGAAGGGGTCAGAGGGAAGCAATGGTCATACACCATCCAGCGTCACAAGTAGGCAAGATGGCGGTAACACATGCGCAGCAGCAGCAGCAGGAGATGTCCACACAAGGCCCTGGGGAGTTGAAGCACCAGTGGGTTAAAGTGAGAGGGCTTACTACCAAGTACAGTATCATAATAGGGACACAGAGGTGCTGGTATTAGCAAATCTTGTATTTTTACAATTTTTTAAAGTTGTTAGCTTGTCTTGCTAAATGCTTTACTTGTAATTCAAGGTTTCACTCTATATGTATTGAGTTGAATGGCAGTTTTTTGGTAGTTGGTAGACCTATATTAAAGCGATACTGTATCCACCCACCCACCCCCACAAACTGCTGGTACCATCTATTTGATGAGAGTAAGTCCTTCCTGGTGGTGTCTTTTAAAATGTGTCCGGTGCCGTGGTTAGGCCTCGTTCACACAGAGCAAGAGGGGCGGAATTCCGTGGCAGAATTGTCCGCTGTGGAATGCCGTTAGCTTCCGTGTCATAATGACAATCTACGGGAGGCGCGCGCACTGCATCTTTTCGAGCTGAAGAATGAGCAATGCGGCACGCGCGCCTCACATTGAGCGTCATTGTGACACGGGGGCTAATGGCATTTCGCAGTGGACAATCCCACCACAGAATTCCGCCCCTCTTGGTGTGTGAATGGGGCCTTAGGGTAAAAAAAAATATTGTTTAATCTGCGGCAGCCGAGGCAATGGGGCGTGGCACTGTTTAGACAAGCAACGAATATGAGAAATCCCAGTGGCGTTCCTAAAGACAAGGAGGGTGGGGAGGAAGAAAGGAGAGGAGTCACAGGCCTGGGGCACGGACGAAATTGACTCAGCTGCTGATTAAAAAATCATTTGGCATAGATCAGTATATGCAATCTATTGATTGCATGTTTTAAAATGAAAGTAAGTGTAAAAAAAAATAGTAAAAAAAAGAAAAGGTTTTAAAAGTATTAAAAAACCCTTATAACCCCCCAATAAAAGTTTAAAATACCCCCTTGCCCATTATAAAAATAAAAAACATATCGAAGCGTGCGGAATTGTCCGATCTATTGAAATATTATACATTATACAAAAAATAATACATTATTGTTCCTGCACTGTGAACCGTGTAAACAAAAAAAAAAACAGCAGGATTGCTGATTTTTAAAAATTACATATCAGAAAAAAAATTAATAAAAAGCGATAAAAATGTTTCTGTTTCAACAATATGATATTAATAAAAACTAGAGATCATGGCGCAAAAAATCACACCCCAATTAGCCCTGTAGGTGGAAAAATAAAAGTGCTATGACTAGAAGGCGGGGAGGAACATTAATTTGCATTAATTTGACCAGGCATCAATGGGCTCTGTCTTGAAGGGGTTAAAGGAGTTTTCCGATTTAATCACTGGTTCCCTATCCACAGGAATGCTGTACTCTTTTGTCATTAGGTCTTTTGTCATTAGAGGTGTAGAGGGCCTAAGACTGAGTTGCTCAAATGACCGCTATTGTGAACGACCTTAAATTGTTCACCCAATTATGATCGTTCTTGCGGTTGTCTTGACGTCGCTATTGTGTTCGTCGCTACTGTGAACGACCGAATGACGTCTTATTCCATGCGCACGATTTGCGAACGATCAACAATAAAAATAGGTCCAAACTCTATCAAACGACTAACGATTTTTCGTTGGTCGTTTAATCATTGTCTGCTATTACACTAAACGATTATCGTTCAAATCCGAACGATCGAACGATTTTTCAAACAATAATCATCCCGTGTAATAAGGCCCTTACACTTGGGTTATGCTCTTTTTTCAAGTGCATTACACGTGTGTCCAGGGTTGGGTTCCAACACCACTCCTGGCCACCATGACAAATGACCAAGTGTACCCAAGCCAACCGTGCTGTACCACCACCTCACAGGTTATGAAGCTTGGGGATATTAAGTTTAGGAAAAAAACACAATGATTTTTACAATGATGAAAGTAAGCACAATGTACTCATATATGGACAGTACAGAGATCTTTCTCGTGATTTTTTTAATACCCAGGCCTATAATCATGACAGGGGACATCCTCTATGTCTAGAGGAAAGAAGGTTCCACCATCACTGTAAGAGCAGTGAGACTATGGAATTCTCTGCCACATAATGTTTTGTTTATTCATTGAATTCAAGAAGGGCATGGGTGTCTTTCTAAAAAAAAAAAGTTATAGGTGCTAGACAAAGAGAACCAATCAAATCTTTATTTTTCTATTTTTTGTAAAGATCTGGCTGCAAAATTTTTCTTTTGCAATAAGAAAACTACTGGAAAATGGCAGGAGAAATAAATATAAAATAAACAACCAAACCAAAAAAAAACAAAAAAAAAAAACACAATGAGAAGAGTTTATTAACAGTCTTGAAGGGGGACTCCGGTTAAGATAGGTTCAACCCTGCTCAATCCCCACCGATAATCTAAGCTTGTTCGTAATAGGCTTCTATTAAATGAATTGGTCCGTTTGTCTGCAGCATTTTCTAACTCTAAAGCTGCTGAAAATCCTCACTTCCTTCCTGGTCCACATGGTCTCTGCTCCTCTGTTCTCCCCCTCCCTTCTGAGACTAAAGTCACATGATCTTTGTCTCTTCTGGTGCCAGAAAAGTTGTAACTAGAGATGAGCGAACCTGGAGCATGCTCGAGTCGATCCGAACCCGAACTTTCGGCATTTGATTAGTGGTGGCTGCTGAAGTTGGATAAAGCCCTAAGGCTATATGGAAATCATGGATATAGTCATTGGCTGTATCCATGTTTTCCAGACAACCTTAGAGCTTTATCCAACTTTAGCAGCCCCAGCTAATCAAATACCGAACGTTCGGGTTCGGATGGACTCGAACCCGAACCCGGTTCGCTCATCTCTAGTTGTAACACCTCATCTGTAACCTCTCCTGAGTAGTATAGGGGAAATGAGACACTGTTGTTTCATCTCTCTTTGGCTATGTTCTCACGTTATGTGAAAAACAATCATAATCAATAATGTCCGTCTTTAGCAAAAGATTAACTTTTTCATGTAAAAAAGATGTTTTGGGAACATAGCCTTTTGCTAATCCATTTATATAGTTGAATAGATGGATGGATAGATAGACACTGTGTTTACTTTGCAAAGCAGAACAGATCGAGCCAGTGGTGGGCAGATAGTATGAGGTACCAGGGGTGGGCAGTTGGTTCCGAGGAGCAATGCATGCTGGGAGATGTAGTTTCCTGGATGGGTGCCATGATGTAAAACTGTAATCAAATGTAAAAGTTTGAATCTGGGGCTTGTGCAGTGTACACAAGTCGGAAAGGTGGCAAATAATCAGAGGGAGATCAGTGAGTGCACCTATATGTTTTTTGCGCATTCTATTTTTTTATGAGATTGCTAGAGTTCCCCTTTCATATGAAATTTGTTGGCGTACCAATTCTCTGATTTATTACTCCTGCAATGCACACTTATTATTATTAACACTTATGTAGCATAAATTGTGATATATCCGAAGGTGCAGGAGGCCACGCCTCCCTCCATGACCACTTTACACCAAGCACTGCCCACTTGGCAAACAAGTAGACTTTTTATAGTCTGTGCCAAGCCTAGCCTAACTACCTGAATAATTGTATCTGAAATACAACTTTCTGTACTCCACATGACAATCTCTAATCCATAGACACAGAGTAATGTGATGTGTGGAATGCATTAGACGTTTGGCCTGTAGTAACTCTGGAGGCTGGGAGACACCGGGGGGAGGTCTGCTCAGACATAATTCTCCATCTACACGTGGTCATGTTTAAACTCGCAGTCTCATCCAGAGTCATTAAATCAGCTTATAAGATTTTGGCGTTAGACATTCCATTTTCTTACACAGCTCAACTATAAAGTCATCTTTTTCTTAGGTTGTGACTCCAAGGGATTAGACATGAATGAATAAAAGGGTTATTATACATACTAGAAACCTATACTTTCCTCAAATCCAAGTAATGCAGCACAACAATAATCAAAATGGGAAAAAGTTAGCTATAGCAAGTTATTTCATAAGTAGCAATATGCTGAAAGGCAGGGGCACCCCAAAATGTCAGTAAGCAATTGGCCCTAGTAACTGGAATGGAAGGCAATAGATGTGAGCCTAAGGGTTAAAGGGGTACCGTATTGTCCGGCGTATAAGGCGACGGGGCGTATAAGATGACCCCTGACTTTTAAGAAGATTGTCAAGGGTTCGCCTTATACGTCGGAAAATGTTAACCCCTGCCTGACTGCAAGGGTTAACTGACCACAAGGGTTAACATTTAACTCACCTGGGGCCCGTTCCCGGCATCAGCACACCTCCCGAACCTCTCTCGGATGCCGAGCATCTCCAAGCGTCTCCGGTGAGATGCTCAGCTCAGAGAGGTTTGGGGATCTCCATCTCTGGCGCAGCTAATGTACGTCACACTGCCTGCGCCGGGAGCGGTACGGGAGGCGCACCGCTGTTGGGAATGGGCCCCTGGTGAGTTAACTGTTTGTTTTTTTTGGTCACCCCAAACGGTGGGGATGCGGCCATTTTTTAGCCCCCCCACCTTACCATACCCAGCATATAAGACGACCCCTCGTCTTCTAAGAAGAATTTTTGGGGTTAAAAACACGTCTTATACACTGGAAAATACTGTACTCTATCAAAAATCCTTTTCTTTTAGATCAACTGGTATCAGAAAGGTATACAGACTTATAACTTACTTCTATTTAAAATTCTCTAATCATCCAGTACTTATTAGCTGCTGTATGTTATGCAGGAAGTGGTGTTTTCTTTTCAGTCTGACACAGTGCTCTCTGCTGCCACCTCTGTCCATGTCAGGAACTTTCCACAGCTGTAGCAAATCCCTTTATCCCAGTGCTTCTCAATTCCAGTCCTCAGGCCTCACCAACAGGTCATGTTTTGAGGATTTCCTTAGTATTTCACAGGTGATACAATTATACTCAGTGCATCAGGTATTATCACAGGTGTCCTTTGTATGGGATATCCTCAAAACATGACCTGTTGGTGAGGCCTGAGGACTGGAATTGAGAAGCACTGGTTTAGAAAACCTCTACTGCTCTGGACAGAGATGGCTGCAGAGAGCCCTGTGTCAGAATACACCACTTCCTGCAGGGCATACAGCCGCTGATAAGTACTGGAAGAATAGAGATTTTCAAGTAGAAGTAAATTGCAAATCCCTATATAACTTTCTGAAATCAGTTGATTTGAAAGAAAAAGATTTTCACCGGAGTACCCCTTTGAATCTAGGAATAAATCCAGCTCCCCCTCACCTGCTCCATTAGATTGGCAGCTATGACGGAGAAGAGGGGGGGGGGGGATAATGGTTTTGGTCCATATGGGAGCAGCATTTACTTCTTCTTGATGATATTTTTTCTTGTTCTACTTTTGCTTGTTTCTCATACATTTCTAAGGGTCCATTTACACAGAAATATTATCTGACAGATTATCTGCCAAAGATTTGAAGCCAAAGCCAGGAATGGATTTGAAAATAGGAGAAATCTCAGGCTTTCCTTTATGACCTGATCTCTGTTTATAGTCTGTTTCTGGCTTTGGCTTCAAATCTTTGGCAGATAATCTGTCACATAATCTTTCTGTGTAAATGGACCCTAATGATATGATATTGTACTTTGTATTTATTATATTGATTTTATATGTAAATTGATAGGGTGACTTTCTCCATGCTACATTTAGGGCCAATTGACCCGGCACATACATGTATTGTAGCTGGTGACCTAGTAGTTTTTTTTATTCCTGTGTTTGTTGGAAGGTTTTTGTATTAATAAAGCATTGATATTTTACCAATTATTGGTTAGTGTGCATACAGTACACCAGCTGTTCCTCTTTTATTTTTTCTATAATTATTCTAATGGTTGTGAAGGGGTGCCTCTGCCTGCGAAGGGGTTGTGCTGCATTTATTATAACCTATATTATAAATAAATCACCTTACAAAACAAATAAATCACCTTACACATTATAAGGTCATGTTCATATACTGTATTTTCGCATTAAACAATGGCCGATGTTTCTACAATGTGTGAACATAGCCTAAACTGTGTGAAACTTTTTAGATTTTTTTATAATGTGTGTATCCATCACTGTGCTTTTGCATTGAACTTTATTCCAGTTTTCCAGACAGAACAACCGTCACCAACCATAGTATGTACCTGGCAAATGAGCAGGTGTGTCTGATAATCCCCAGGCAAACACATAGAGCTCTATAACAGTTCCCCTGTAGCTGCTGAGAAAATCTCTTAGTATACACCCTGTCGCTGCTGGTCTATGTAACAAGTTACTCCCAAACTGCACATATTCACAATTCTGTATTATTCCTGATTAACTATAGAATTCTTGCACTAATAAAAATTATTATTTTATGCAGTTGGCTATACACACAGCTAGGCTTATAGGTGTGCAACCCCTGAGGTCACAGTGTACACTTTACTAGCTGTTATTAAAGGGGTATTCCAGGAAAAATAAACTTTTCTTCTATGCACAGGATGGGGGGTCCGACTTCTGTACCACCCGACGATCTCTGTATCAGGCCACGGCTTCTGTATTATGAATAATGCACTTGACCTGTGGCTCTAGTCATTCCTATGCAACCAACGTAAAGAGCCGAATACATCGCTCTCACCGCGTACTCGGCTCCTTTTGTCACTCCACAGGAATGAATAGAGGCGCGGGTCACATGCCATACCCACAACTCTATCAATAATTATGAAGGCGGGGCCGGATACGGAGATTGGCAGGGGGTCCAGAGGTCGGACTCCCACGTTCTCCTACTTTTCCACCTGCGGATAGGGGAAACATTTATTTTTCCTGGAATACCTCTTTAAGGAGATCCCACTGTCCTTAAAGGGGTTATTCAGAGTTAGAAAAACATGACCACTTTCTTTCAGAGACAGCACCACTCTTGTCTCCAGGTTGGGTGTAGGTTTTGCAACTCAGTTCCATTGAAGCAAATGGAGCTTAATTGCAAACCGCACCTGAACTGGAGACAAGAGCGGCGCTGTCTCTGGAAGAAAGCGGCCATGTTTTTCTAATGTTTGATAATCCTATTAATGGCCTGGACACCCATAAATTGCTACCCGAATCCAACATTTCAAACCTTGGAACAGGTTTAAACTTGATATACATTTCTTAGTTATTTGATTGCTTCTACATAGTTACTGAAGTTGCAGTCATAGAAGGATGAAGAGTCTATTTACATAGGGCACTCAAAGGGATTTTAAAGGGGTTATCCAGCGCTACAAAAACATAGCCACTTTCGCTCTACTGTTGTCTCCAGTTTGGGTGGGGTTTTGAAACTCAGTTCCATTGAAGTAAATGGAGCTTAATTGCAAACCGCACCTGAACTGGAGACAACAGTAGGGGGAAAAGTGCCCATGTTTTTGTAGCGCTGGATAACCCCTTTAAATGCACAGCCATTTGTATTCAAAAACAGCACCACCCCTGTCCCCTGTTCGTGTGTATTATTACAACTCAGTTCCATTCGTTTTATTTGAACTGAGCTGCAATACCACACAGTGGTGCTGTGCCTGCAGCTAGGTTTTTTTAAAAATTCCAGATAACCCCTTTAAATTGCTATCACTTTCCCACTGCAAACACATTGATACAGAGCTCCCCCATGATCTCCCCCAGTTGTCAAGAGCAGCGGGAACATCTCCTTGTATCGTCCCCAGGATCCTCAGCTGTTACACACAGGCAGCAGGTACACACAGGTAACACTGTAGATGTGATGTAAATCATTAGACATGTTTCAGGACGTCTGATATAATTACACAGTTATGAATCATCGTTCTGCTTTGATACAATGAATACTCCAGAAAATAATCTATACATTATATTTCAATATATAAGGAAAAGGTGCATTAAAACATAGAGCAGTCAGCTGTGAATTGTAATCTATAGTATTGCATACAGTTTATGTTAAAGGAGTACTCCGCTATCAGAAAATTGTATTTAAATAAAACTATCACCTCGAGACATATAACTTATTAATAAAGAGAAGGCCCAGAGCTGAGCATAGCCAAGTGTAGGCCTGGCATGACTGGGTTTAGCTGGGATAGAAGGCAGTGACAGGGTTAATAGGTAGGGAGTAATAGGAAGTGAAGGCGGGAAAGTAAGAGAGGGTCAGAGACAGGACAGTGAAGGGCAGGGGGCAGTAAATAGAGTAACTGGTTACAACCCCTCACCAGCAGGTGGAGCAAGGGCCCATTAATGGGGGAAGGGGGGTGAAGCAGCAGTTCCTGCCGACCTGTGGCTGTGACTACTAGAGTGGTTGGGTGAGGGTCTTTTGTTCTTTGTCTTGACAACCTGCGGTAGGGAGGTCTTGCAGGGCACTTCAGAGTCTGCTCTCAAAGAAGGGACACATAAAAGGGAGAGTGAGGTGTGCTTGCAGCATGCTCAGTGACGTAGCTACCACGGTCGCAGCGCTGCGACATGGCCGCAACCACGCTACCCTTGCCACTGTACTGCTCCCCTCCCACTCCCTCTTGTTACAGCAAGCAATGTTTTGCTTGCGATCACAAGAGGGATGCTGGGATGGGCCCCTGGCTGACTTGCAGCTCCCAGCTCCCTGGCTCTGTCCCCCATCGCCGGCAGGCTGCAGCACACACACCAGTGAGCTCTGTGTGCGTCCCGTCACTGCCCCGGCGCACACAGAGCTCACTGGTGTGTGTGCTGCATAGACAGCCCCAGCAAAACCAAGTCCCGGGAAGCTCCGCCCCACCCCCCACCAGTGCGTGTGACTAGGAGGCTACGGAAACCATACAGGTCAGGATAATGAAGGGTGGTGTAGTGGTATGATGTTGGAAGGGCAGGAGGATGATGAGGGGTGTAGTGGTATGATGCTGAAGAGAGGATGATGAGGGGTGTAGTGGTATGATGTTGGAAGGGCAGGAGGATGATGAGGGGTGTAGTGGTATGATGTTGGAAGGGCAGGAGGATGATGAAGGGTGTAGTGGTATGATGCTGAAGAGAGGATGATGAGGGGTGTAGTGGTATGATGTTGGAAGGGCAGGAGGATGATGAGGGGTGTAGTGGTATGATGTTGGAAGAGCAGGAGGATGATGAAGGGTGTAGTGGTATGATGCTGAAGAGAGGATGATGAGGGGTGTAGTGGTATGATGTTGGAAGGGCAGGAGGATGATGAGGGGTGTAGTGGTATGATGTTGGAAGGGCAGGAGGATGACGAGGGGTGTAGTGGTATGATGATGAAGAAACAAGAGGATGATGAGGGGTGTAGTGGTATGATGATGGAAGGGCAGGAGGATGATGAAGGGTGTAGTGGTATGATGATGAAGGAACAAGAGGATGATGAGGGGTTTAGTGATATGATGATGAAGGAACAAGAGGATGACGAGGGGTGTAGTGGTATGATGATGAAGGAACAAGAGGATGATGAACGGTGTAGTGGTTTGATGATGAAGGAACAAGAGGATGATGAGGGGTGTAGAGGTATATTGATGGAAGGGCAGGAGGATGATGAGGGGTGTAGTGGTATGATGAAGGAAGAAGAGGATGATGAGGGGTGTAGTGGTATGATGATAAAGGAACAAGGATGATGAGGGGTGTAGTGGTATGACGAATGAACAAGAGGATGAAGGGTGGTGTAGTGGTATGATGAAGTAACAAGAGGATGATGAAGGGTGTAGTGGTATGATGATGAAGGAACAAGAGGATGATGAACGGTGTAGTGGTATGTTGATGGAAGGGCAGGAGGATGATAAGGAGGGGTGTAGTGGTATGATGATAAAAAGGGCAGGAGGATAATGAAGGGTGTAGTGGTATGATGATAAAAAGGGCAGGAGGATAATGAAGGGTGTAGTGGTATGATGGTAAAGGAACAAGAGGATGATGAGGGGAGTAGTGGTATGATGATGAAGGAACAAGAGGATGATGAGGGGTGTAGTGGTATGATGATGAAGGAACAAGAGGATGATGAGGGGTGTAGTGGTATGATGAAGGAACAAGAGGTATAGATTGCCAGCTGCTGCGGGCTTTGGGACCATATCAAGTCCCGGCTTGTGTAGGGCGCAGGTGTCCAAGATACCACAGGATGAAGTGGTTATTTCATGGAAAGGATATTTATTTAAAAAACGACGCGTTTCGGCCGCCAAATACAAGGTGGCCTTTCTCAAGTTTACACAGAGTGATAGTAAGCATGGGTTTAAATGATGTATGGTCCGGTTAAATGAATCATCACTTCCGGGTCAATTACATAAATATGAGAAATGCCCTGAGTATGGACAGATCTATTGACCCGAAAGTGATGATTCATTTAACCGGACCATACATCATTTAAACCCATGCTTACTATCACTCTGTGTAAACTTGAGAAAGGCCACCTTGTATTTGGCGGCCGAAACGCGTCGTTTTTTAAATAAATATCCTTTCCATGAAATAACCACTTCATCCAGTGGTATCTTGGACACCTGCGCCCTACACAAGCCGGGACTTGATATGGTCCCAAAGCCCGCAGCAGCTGGCAATCTATACGTTTTACTGTACGACTTCCTTGGACGTACCCCGGCAGGAGCTGCGGTGTCCTACTTTCCATGCTTGCTATAGAGTTGTGCCTATAATCCAGCACAACTCTCTTAGGTGAGTGCAACACCCCCTTTGTGTTTGACACTTTCTACCATCATTTATTGCACCAGGAGGCGCCCCCGTTTCTCCTTTTCTCTTTTTTTTTCCTATATTAGCACTTGTTCACACGGAAGGAACAAGAGGATGAAGGGTGGTGTAGTGGTATGATGAAGGAACAAGAGGATGATGAAGGGTGTAGTGGTATGATGAAGGAACAAGAGGATGATGAACGGTGTAGTGGTGTGATGATGAAGGAACAAGAGGATGATGAAGGGTGTAGTGGTATGATGATGAAAGCGCAGGAGGATGATGAAGGGGTATTAGTATGATGATGGACATACATGAAGGGGGTAGTAATATAAAGATGGAGCATCAGGAGGATGAAAGAAGGTTGTAGTATGATGATGGAGGGGCAGGAGGATAAAAGTGGTAGTAGTATGGTGTTGATGTTCTGCAACAGCTTTGGGTGGAGAACTGTCGGGAGTGCTGGAAGGGGAGAAGACAGGGTGGTAGGACTGTGATGAAAAGCTGAGAGAAAGCAATGCATTCTGAGTACTAAGCAATCTAGTTTTAGGGTGCTTTCACACGTATCTGATCCGCAACGGAGTTCACACTGCGATTTGCAGCAAAATCCACTGCGGATCTGGGTATAGTGAAGTTCTATTGGGGTCCTATACCTGCAGCGTAATTTTCCTTCTTTTGCGGATATGTGACCCGGCCCCTTTAACCCCCGGCCGTCCGCAGCCCGCAGCCCGCAGCATACATTACCTGCTTGGCGCCACGGCTGTATGGGAGGCTCACGGCTACCCTCGCTCCCCATCAGCCAATCAGGGCATGGCAGCACTGATTGGCTGATGAGGAGCGAGGGGACCAGGGAGCTTCGCACAACTGCGGTGCCAAGCAGGTAATATATGCTCCGAGCAGCCCTGGTGCATACATCACCTGCTCCAGGCTCCTGCTTGATTGTAAGCCTCCCGGCATCTCCCAATCTGCCAATCAGTGTGCTGAGGCGGGGAAGCACGCTTATTGGCTGACCGCCGGCAGATGCTGGGAGGCCCTGAAGCAAGCAGGAGCCTGGAGCAGGTGATGTGGGTGGCCGAGGGTTAAAGGGGCCGGGTTACATATCTGCAGCGGAATGAAAAACTTGTAGCGTGAAATCCGCTGCGGATCCGGTACGTGTGAAGGCACCCTTAGCCATTTGTATTTATCCTTGTGCTTGGTGAATTTATCAAAAATTGTGCTTGTCCTAAAACAAAATTGTGCATGGCTTTGTGCGCAACATTTTCTGTATAAGAGCCAAGTGAAATGTATTCAACCAGTCCGGATCAGATGTAAGTTGCCCCAGTAGGTGGAACTTTACATTTTTACGCACATGATATATAAGGCTCAAATCCTGTATTATTATTATGCAAATATTTAGGTGAATACATTGTGGTGACCCCTGGAGGATGTTGTAGCGGTGGGACGCCACTACTGTGGTGGATGGCAGAGATACAGCCGGACCTTTAGGGTTTTGTCACGTCATTGTGACGTCATTGCCTGGTGGGCACACAGGTGTGATGGCACGCCTGCTTTTAGAAGATAAGGCCGGTTGTACCCTTCTCCCCTGTGGTCGGTGTCCTGTCGGGTTGCTGCAGGGTCCCTTGGGCTAGGGTAGTCACAGGTGGTCAGAGCGGTGTAGTGACCCTCCCAAATAGTGGTAGCACCCGCCACCCACAGAAAGGGGAAATGTCCCAAGGTTCCGGTGTAAGTGCTGTGCAGGTGGTAGTGAAGAATCACAGAATCAGTTGGTAACGTTGACTGGGTTTACTTCTTGTAAATATGCAGCAGGTAACACAACAAATCTTGAAATATACTTGATACAGTTTCAGTAAATACACACACATAGAACCACCAGATCTGTAAGATAAGTGCTGATTAGGATGTAGCTGAGTTGATAAGGTTGTACTGAGGTAGAGAGGAGGATGCCATGAGAGTCTCAACCCAAGTAGTTATGTGCTCTGCCAGGAGGTGGGAGTGCTTAGAAGAATACTTGTAGAAGATGAAGAAACAACCTGTGCCTGTGTTTTGACCTTTCCTATAGTCTTCACACCACCTGATGCCCACTAGCTTTGGCTGAACCGTGCTGATGGGTGACAAAGGCCCCAGACCCTGTTACCTGGAATGAGCGGAATGGTTAGGATTTCCTAAGTACACCCACGCTGCGAGATGGAGTTCATCGACTTTTAGTAACTTTGCTCCACCCGGATCAGGTCCTAGCTCTTTGGCTCTTTTGAGAAGACTGTCCTGCACTGTAGTGACTCCTAATCCTTGGCGTGGGTTGAGGTCATCTGTAGGCTAGTCCTTTCCTGAAGGGCTTAGCAGCGCATCATACAGCTTGTTTGGTGTTTCAAGAATGAGGTTTGTAAGAGCTGACTGTTCTGTGTGCCACCCATGCGGGGTACTGACTAAGAACTAACACTAACTTGGAGGCTCCTTCTCTTACCGTCCAACATGCGTGTAAAGTGTGCTGCGGTTGGGTGGAAAGGGTGCAATAGAGAAGAGGGAAAGAAAGAGAGGATAGGATAGAAGAAAGGAGTGATCCTACTGACTAACAGAATCTGGTACACACACATACAAATAACCCTTGAGATACTTCAGCTGTGCAGCTTCTGGACCTTAGTTATACCATACAGCGACATCTAGTGGTCATCTCTGGTAACACTACAGCTATAACAAGACCACAAACAAGTACAGACTTTTACGAGGGGTGTAAGGAATAGCAACACCCACAGTGGGACACCACAACATAAAACAGATTAATAAAAAAAATGCATGTTAGTTATTGTGCGAATACTGGTTCATAAATACCACAAAAAAAAAAAATGGGCGCAATCAACACTTATTCACCTAAAAATAGGCGTAAAGCCCATGATAAATGTCCCTCTAAGATCCAAAAAACAATTGGATTTTTGTTTGCCAGGTGCACATGTGAATAAAGCTGCATCCCATGGATTCCCCATATGAGTTCAACAAGCCAGTGGTTTCATGGTCTGGTGAGACTTCCCCTCCCATGCCTTAGGACTAACGGCTATCATCCAACAATCCTTAAATTGGTAAATGCTATAGGCACCAGTTAACTGATCATTGGGCAGCGCGAGCGATCTAAGGATGCTGCTCCCTGCTCACTATCTTTGTGTATAATAGCACAGGCAGCAAGCGGGGAACTAGGGGATGTGAGCGCTGATCAGTCCCCCACTTCCTGGTCTGAGAGGGTACCTGGGACTTGATAGGTCAGGCCTGACATGTCATGTCCCCGGGTGCTGGTTGCTATGTTCAGCCACCTCCTCCCTGGCTGTTTTTTAAAGAAGGACGGACCCCAGGCTTTTCCTTTAAATTTGGCTATTAGTGTAACCTAAGCATTAGGTGTGTGAAAGGACGGTGAAGCTACCAATTCTTCACTGCTATAGTATTATAGTCATGTTTAGTCATACGTTGGCTTGTGTCTTGGTTTTGTCCATCTTGTATTCAAGAATAGAGAAAGGGAAGGAAATCATTAGGGCTATGGGAGTATACCACAATTAGGGATAATTTATGATCATTTTCCTCTGTTGATATGATCTTTGGCTGCACTATGGCATATACTGTATAGTATACTGGTTAAGTATCTGCATGTAAACTGTAAAATTAAACATGTAAATTACTATGTAGTTTTCTAAGGATAACCTGAAAAATAGTAAATATGGAGGGATTTTGTACTACTTTCTCTATCTTAGGGAGAGATTTACCAAACTGGTGTAAAGTAGAATTGTCTTAGTTGCCCCTAGCAACCAATCAGATTCCACCTTTCATTCCTCACAGATTCTTTAAAAAATGAAAGGTGGATTGGTTGCTAGGGGCAACTAAGACAATTCTACTTTACACCAGTTTGATAAATTTCCTCTTACTGCTAGAAAAAATATCCTCTTCTTAAAGGGGAACTCCACATAAGGAAAACTGTTTTTCTATTAAAAGTACATTAAAAGTTAGACGTGTCTATACAATGTATTACCATATCTGTGCCTTTCTGCCACACTAGTAGCTGATTGATATCCAGGAAGTGAAGAAAACTGGCCTCTGTGGCAATTCACATTGACTCCTGCTCCCACTGCTCTCCGACCTTAGGAGACAAATACTCCATGCCTCTGTCTCACATTGTGTGTGTTTGCTGTGCGCAGGCTGATGATGCAGAAAGGGGGCAGGGTGTGATGTCACAGGAGGTTTGGCTGAATCCCCCAATCCCCTGAGTGATTCACCATCTCTGACCGGCCAGAAGCAGCTGCTGCACTGATTTAACTGATTGTGCAAAACTCTGGAGTGAAATTAGGGCTGTGTTCACACACGTTGGAGCTTCATTGCAGTACTGCAGCGTATTCACAGAAATGATGCAGTAACACAATTAAATGATGCTAAAAGGCAGAGAGGATCAGAGACAGCAGTGCCAATCCCACCTGGACAAAAAACAAGGCATAAACAGTATATCCCATGTAAGATAATATCGGATAAAGTCCTTATTGTGGGGCTCAACCTCAAAGATAAAAGATGCTTGATCATAATATGTGCGTGGAGATGAAAAGAAAAAAAATGTAATTCAAAAAGTTCTTTACTTTATTCCAATATCAGCGTTACAGGTAGTAACAGTGCGCTATGTGGTGGTACAGGTAGAGAATACAGTGTGCTATGTGGTGGTACAGGTAGAGAATATAGTGTGCTGTGTGGTGTTACAGGTAGAGAATACAGTGTGCTGTGTGGTGTTACAGGTAGAGAATACAGTGCGCTGTGTGGTGTTACAGGTAGAGAATACAGCGTGCTGTGTGGTGTTACAGGTAGAGAATACAGCGTGCTGTGTGGTGTTACAGGTAGAGAATACAGCGTGCTGTGTGGTGTTACAGGTAGAGAATACAGGCCACTGTGTGGTGTTACAGGTAGAGAATACAGTGCTGTGTGGTGTTACAGGTAGAGAATACAGCGTGCTGTGTGGTGTTACAGGTAGAGAATACAGCGTGCTGTGTGGTGTTACAGGTAGAGAATACAGCGTGCTGTGTGGTGTTACAGGTAGAGAATACAGCATCCTGTGTGGTGTTACAGGTAGAGAATACAGGGTGCTGTGTGGTGTTACAGGTAGAGAATACAGCATGCTGTGTGATGTTACAGGTAGAGAATACAATGTGCTGTGTGGTGTTACAGGTAGAGAATACAGCGTGCTGTGTGGTGTTACAAGTAGAGAATACAGCGTGCTGTGTGGTGTTACAGGTAGAGAATACAATGTGCTGTGTGGTGTTACAGGTAGAGAATACAGCGTGCTGTGTGGTGTTACAGGTAGAGAATACAGCGTGCTGTGTGGTGTTACAGGTAGAGAATACAGCGTGCTGTGTGGTGTTACAGGTAGAGAATACAGCGTGCTGTGTGGTGTTACAGGTAGAGGATACAGCGTGCTGTGTGGTGTTACAGGTAGAGAATACAGTGCGCTGTGTGGTGTTACAGGAAAGGCGTCTGAACACTGTTCAGCCCTGTTCAGGCCTGGCTCCGTTACGATGAGCAGTTCCGGCAGCGGAAGGCCATACGGCCTTCCATTCGCTGGGATCATAAGGATATAGGCCTATGGTTGAGGGTCATGGCTCCCACACAGTATGGGCACCCCTTTCAGAGAGGGGCCAGGTCAGCCGGCCATGGAGCTTCGGGTGAAGCCCCCTCCGCTGGTGGCCTGCAGACGGGACAGAAGTCCGGCGTCTGCTGGCAGTTCAATGATGGGCAGTGTAGGTGGGGGAATGACTGCAAGTTTAAGCATGCCTGCTCCGTCTGTAACAGCACCACCCACGGGGCCGCTAGGTGTCTTAGAAAGGGGAAGGGCCCGGGACAGGGGAATAGCCAAGGGGGTAACCCCGGTGAAGCTGGTCGAGATGCTCCCGCATCTAAGTAGATTTCCCGATAGGCGGAGAGCGGAATTGTTGATTTCTGGGTTTCGGGATGGTTTTGTTATCCCCCCTCCACCTCACCCTATACCCTTGTCATTGAAGAATTTGAAATCGGCTTATCAGTACCCTCAGGTGATTCAGGAAAAGTTAGCTAAGGAGGTGGCGCTAGGTAGGATGGCAGGTCCCTTTGACTCTCCCCCCATACCAGATTTGGTGGTCTCTCCTCTGGGAGTGGTCCCTAAAAGGGAGCCAAACAAATTTCGGCTCATACACCATCTGTCGCATCCCAGGGGTGCTTCAGTTAACAATGGTATAGACCCAGAGCTTTGCTGTGTGGTGTATACGTCATTTGACGCAGCGCTGCATTGGGTTAGATTGTATGGGGAGGGGGCTCTAATGGCCAAGGCCGATGTGGAAGCCATGTTTCGGCTTCTGCCGGTCCATGCTGATAGTGTCCGGCTTCTGGGTTGCTTTGGGGATGGGGCTTATTACGTGGATCGTTGTCTGCCCATGGGATGCTCTTTCTCATGTGCATACTTCGAGGCCTTTAGTTCATTCATAGAGTGGGTAGTGCGGGATGTGACGGGGGTCGGATCTCTCATCCACTATTTGGATGACTTCTTATGTATTGGTCCCGGGGGTTCTCCCATTTGTCGGGCACTACTTAGTTCTTTGGAAGGGGTAGCATGCTCTTTCGGTGTCCCTCTGGCACCGGAAAAGACTGAAGGGCCCGCTACAGAGCTAAATTTTCTGGGGATTACCATTGATTCTCTGGCTATGGAATGTCGGCTGCCGGAGGACAAACTCTTGTCCTTGAGGCATGAAGTGGGATGGGTGAAGCGGTGCAGGAAAGTTCAGTTGAAAGGGCTACAGTCTTTGTTGGGGAAGCTGAACTTTGCCTGCAGGATCATCCCTATGGGTCGGGTGTTCTGCAGGAGGTTGGCAGCTGCTACCTCGGGTGTGACGGCACCTCACCATTATATCCGGTTGACCTGGGATCATAGGGATGATTTGGAGGTGTGGGATAGTTTCCTCCAGCAGTACAATGGTAGATCTCTAGTGATGGCTGAGGTTATGGATACTGCCGATTTTGAACTTTACACAGATGCGGTGGGAAGCTGGAGGTTTGGGGTATTCTGTCAGGGGCAGTGGTGTGCGGTGAAGTGGCCGTTAGAGTGGGAGGGGGCGGGGTTGCTGCGGAATCTGGCTTTCCTGGAGATGTTCCCAATAGTAGTGTCAGTGTTTCTGTGGGGGGACAGGTTTAGGGATCGCAAGGTTAGGTTTCATTGTGACAACATGGCGATGGTGTTGGCCCTGAACCACCTGACGGCCTCTTCCCCACCGGTTGTTGCGGCTGCTGCGTTGTCTGGTGTTAGAATGTTTGAAGTTAAATGCGTGGGTGGTGGCTGTCCATGTGCCAGGGAGTCTTAACTCAATTGCAGATTCTCTCTCCCGATCGCAGTTCGATCGCTTCTGGCAGCTGGCGCCCGATGCGGAGATCCAGGGCTTGAAGTGTCCGGAGCACCTCTGGGAGCTGGGCTGCGAGCAGCGGGGCAGTTGATTCAGGCTTCCCTGGCTACTGGTACGTGGGGCGCCTACGAGTCTGCATGGCGTATGTGGGAGGTGTGGTGTGAGGGTTGTGGTGGAGTGTCCTAGAAGGAGGAGAGTAAACTTCTTTTGTTGTGCTGGTTGGGGGACATGTCTGTGAAGGGTTGGTCCATAGCAAAATTGAATCGGGTGTTGGCGGGCTTAGCTTTTGGGTTTAAGTTGCGTTGGTTGCCCGATCTTACTAAGGATTTTGTGGTGGCCCAGGCGGTGAGGGAATTTTGGAGGGGGAGGTCCACCAGGGATACCCATCGGCCAGTGGGTTTTCAGCTGTTGGAACGGTTGGGGGAGGTGGTCGATGGCATTTGTCGTTCTCCATACGAGGCGGCTTTGTTTAGGTTGGCCTTTGTATTTGCCTTTTTTGGTCCATTGCGGATAGGTGAGCTTGTTGCGCCTAGTGGATGTAGATTGAGTGGGTTATTAAGGGCAGATGTAGAGCTTTATCCGGGGTGGGTAGAGTTCTGGATTAGAAAGGCCAAGACGGATCAGTTGGGGGCTGGGCGGAGGGTTGTATTGGGTCAGCTGTCCGGTTCTGGGGTTTGCCCAATGCGGTGCTTGGAGTCATACCTGCGAGTGCGCCCGCCTTGGGCTCTTCTGCTGCTGTGCCATGCGGATGGGACGTACTTGTCCCGTTCACAGCTATTTTTTGCCGGGGCTTGTCGGTTTTGGGGTTGGACCCGAGCTGGGGTTTGGGGGCTGAAGTAGTGAAAAAGATAGGTCGTTGGGACTCTGACCATTATAGAGGGTATATTCGCCCCCACTGTGTTTAAGCTTAAGGGAATTGATTGAGTGGAGTCGGGGGGGTTTGGGGGGTTTCCCAGTTAGTGCGGGTTGCTCGTTATGTGTTTGCTGTTTTTGTGTTACAGATAGATCAACTTGCCTAGTGTGGATATTTGGGCACTCTTACGTGGCTCGTGGGGCTCAGCATGCTGATATTCGCCCCAACAGGAGGCAGGTTTTGGCGGGCTGGTCTGGAGTAGAGTGCTGCCCGAAATTCGTCGTTTTGTGGGGTTGGACCGCTCCCCGGAGGTATTAATTTTGCATATGGGGGGGGGGAATGATATAGGGGTTCGCCCCATGGGGGAGTTGATCCAGGACATCCGGAATCACCTGTTCAGGCTGTGGACTGGGTACCCGGGGGCGGTCGTGGTCTGGTCAGAGATCGTTCCTCGGGCGACTTGGCGCACAGCCAGATCAGTTGAGAAGCTGAATAAAGCGAGAATAAAGGTTAACAGGGCGATTTCCGGTTTTGTTACACACAATGGGGGCGTGGCTGTGCGGCATGTGGATCTGGAGGGCGGTCAGGGGGCTTTCTGGTTAAGGGATGGGGTACATTTGAATGCAGTGGGCATTGACCTGTGGGCCTTGGCATTACAGGATGGAGTTGAGAGGGCTTTGCGGGTGGGGGGGTTACTCGCAGGCTTGAGGTAGTCAAGGCCTACTCGCAGGTGGCAGGGGGGAGCTCCTTGTAGTTGGAGGCCAAATTGATGGGGGGATGGGGGGGATCATCCTAGGGTATGACCCTCCTCCTCAATGATGATTAAGCAACTTTGGGGGTCTATTTTAAGGGCTCTCACTGAAGGTGTATCACCAGAGAGCAGAGGTTGGCTTGGGAGCCATACATGGTTACATGGTGTCTCCGAGTCGGGCTGGGCGGCTGGAGGCAAATTAAGGACAGCAATAATTAGTTCATCGAAGTGGGAGTCAGATCTTGTTTGGGAACTACAAGGACCTTTTCTACGGCTATTTGAAACTGAGTTAGTGGTTCATAGGAAGTTTTATTTTGCTAAATGTTTGTATGTTTATATTTAAATAAACTATGGCTGCTGTGGCCATATTTAGCCAAAAGAACGGTCTCTGTGTCTTCTTGGTGATAGGGTGGGGGGGTATGGGGTTTTATGCGGGGGTAAGTGATGACAGTAGGGGAGGGGCAAGTGGTTGTTTTGCTTTTGTGGGGTATGTTCTTAGGGACCGTACTCTACAATACCAAAGTCATGTAGTTTTGCAACAGCTGGAGGGCCGAAAGTTCCCCATCCCTACTTTAATGCCTGCAGTTTTAGGATAAGTGTAGTGTAATCTTATATATAAATAATTTTCCTGGTCATTCTGCTGTATATTATATGCTATTAATCTGTACAGTAGATGCATACTTTTCCTAATTGCGGGAACATGATGTGGACATATGCATATATACCAGTCAGCCAATATTAACAAGTAACCAAACAATAGTCATTGCTTGTGACTAACACAATTTGTATAGTCATAGCTTGTGACTTGTGATTTGTATAGTCATAGCTTGTGACTAGCACAATTTGTCCTGTAGGACATACAGCAGCTGATAAGTATGGGAAGACGTTCTGAAATTTTCTGAACCCAGTTGATTTGAACTAAAAATATTTTCACTGGAGCACCCCTTTAAGGTTGCAGGAACTGGATGTCCAGACCAACCAAGCGTAGAGAATTACCATACGGGACATTATACGGGTAATTCACCAATAAAGTGCCCTTGCTCACAATCAATGCAGAAAATATTATCAAAATAATAAAGTGTAATCTATAGCGACAGGTAATGTAGAAGTATAGTTTGCCAAACTATCAACCATAATAATACAGGTTCTTTCATTTCTAGATATTCACAGCAACAAAGGATGTTTTTTTTTATTTTTTTTATTCTGTAGTCACAATGTAAACTTGAAGGACATAAAACCAGTTCCAAGCTCCATACATCTACTCAGTCTATTACCACAATAAAGAAAACAAAAAAAGTCCATTGTTTGGTCTACCACAATAATAACTACTGTAGATAAAAGAAATGTCATGCCAAGTTGTAGGATTGTGAGAAAATAAGGGAATAAAAATAAAATTGGGTCCTCTTTGTGACAGATACAACATCAGGCGTGATACTGTACATGTGAAGTCATGTATTTTATTCATTTATTAGCTTTACACAGGCAGCCAATGCTTTTGAGTTCTGTAAATAAAAAGTATACACTCCCAAATGTACCGTGCATAGTCACTAAGTCTGCGGTCAAGGTAAGAATAGGGTGTGTGTTGCATGTAGTGCCATGTAAGGCATATTACACGACACGATTATTGACCTTACTTGGCCGATTTATAGCCGTTTAGGCTGGTAATTATTTTCTGTAGTAGCGCATGTTGAAAGGCAATGATCAGTGGACATACACGATACATGGACTTTATCCTATGCTTGGTGTCACACGTTGATATACCGGTCTGTCAGTTTTCTGATGTATACCACACATGTGGTTTCAGATGTGAACCTCACACAGTGGTGTGGCAGAAAGTTGTAATGTGAGCACATCAGTAAAATGTGGCCCATTTTTTTCTCCTTGTCCTTTACTACAAGAGGTACAGTACATATTCCCTATTTGTAGAAAGACAGAACTTTAAAAATAACCAAGATAGGGGGTTCAGAATCCAGCTCTTCCTCCCTACACTTTGCCGCTAAATTCCGGCAAGAAACTTTGGCATCAAACTTCATCTACAAAGGAACTACAGTTCACGAAACAGGGTCCCTGTCCGAAGGTATATTCTGCCCTGAATCTCTTTAGGAACACCCCATCAGGCCTTCAAATATTTAAAGCAAATGTACCAGCAATACAGCGCTTTTTGTACATCGCTTTTTTGTTTTTACCATGAATAGACTGGTGCTGGCACTGGGATGCCACTGCTGCTGTTTTTTAAACCGTGGCCCAGTTCCCACGCAGGGCGCTGGTCTACCACTGAACACCAGTAATGAAGCATTGGAGGCAGGCCAGCCCGTCCCCAGTAGGAGGAAACCCGTGCTCCTTTATGACGTGGCTCCATTAGAATCAATGGCGCAGCGCCATATAGGATCAGGGCGTTTCCTCCCACTGGGGACGGGCCGGCCCACCGCCAGTGCTTGAGTGCCATGTGAGACGTCCCATTGAAACAGACGGCAGGTGGGAGCTCTCTGCCGCGGAATTCACAATTTTACTCTGTGTGAACTGACCCTTACACTAACCACATACTGTAGTTTGTCCCTCCTTGGACAGTGAGCTAGTGCCTGAAATCCGGGACTGATCTGCTGGATCTGAGATGGTTTAGAAGTCTGCTACACTCCCTACATATAAAGGTCTCACTGCCAGGGCCGTATTACCAGATGCTGCTGCCTTAGGCACTAAACTTGAAGACGCCCCATTTTGTGGAGTGTGGGGGAGCCTGGTTTCTGCCACATGCATTTCTCTACATGTAGAAACATTGGCTGAATCGCGTTTTTCATGGTTTTTAACTGCTTAAAACATAAACAGATTTCCACATTGAATCAATGATTAGAGCCGTCTGTATATTGTCTGACGGAATTCTCACCAAAAGATTGGTATACTGGTAGGTAATAGCTGCAGACATCACATTTACCACTACCTGACCAGTACCCCCAATAGCCTCCTTGGGGTTTCTTGTTTGTGTGATATATATGTTGCAGTAAAATGATAGAATCAGGGATTTGATCAAATCTCGAGAAATGATGAAATGACCGCACCGTTCCATCATTTCCCTAGGGAATTGATCAAATCACTGACCCCTTTCAGAGAAATGATGGAATGAACTCTATTATTTCCCCCTGCGACATGGAATTCGCTTACCGTATCGCCTCTCTGCTCCCCCAGCCTGTCCGATCTGTTCCCGGTCCGCCTCCGCCACCTCTCTGCTCCCTGTTCCTCTCATTTCCCCTGCGGCACGCCTCCTGCTCCCCTGCCCTGTACACTCCGCTCCCCATCCGCCCCTGCCTCCATACGCCTGCCGTGAGGTGTGGCGCTCTGCTTCCTGTCCGCCTTCGGTCCTGTCCACCCCACCCTGCGGCATGTCTCCTGCTCCCCCGGGCCTTCTGCTCCGGTCCTCGCCCCTGCCCCAACGCCGTATGCCTGCCTGGAGGTGTGCCGCTCTGCTTCTTGTCTGCCTCCAGTCCCGTCCACCCCGCGCCACATGCCTGCTGGGGAGGTGTGCCGCTCTGCTCCCCCATCCACCTTCGCCAACGTGCCTGCCGGCAGTTCCCATCCACCCCTGCCACCATATGCCTGTTGGGAAGGTGTGCCACACTGCTCCCCCGTCCGCCTTCGCCGCCAAACATAGAGCCGGGTGACTCCTCAATCGTTCATTCCATCATTTACCTCAAAGGAGGCAGGCATTTAATCAAATCCCTAGGAAAATGATGCAATGGTGCGGTTATTCCATTGTTCCATCAAATCACTGGATTCTATCATTTCACAGCAACATATACACCCAAAGGATCCTGGGGTATCGTTATGTTCTCCAAGCTATAGCTAGAGAGAACCTCAAGATTACTCTGAGATTACTCAAAATTATTCTGCCGATTCTTTGTTAGATATTCTGATGTGATACTAACGGTTCCCTCACTAATTGTAGACATGAAAGCAAAACACAGTTTTTCACTGTGAAATATTTTTTTTTAATTCCACCTTTCCTTTTGAGAGCACCTTAGGCAGCTACCTAAACTGCCTACCTGTGGTCATGCTCCTGCATCCTCCAATGATTACAGCCCCATAGTAATGAATGTGATTTCTATAATTGGTGCCTTATATAGAACGTTCTTTGGTTGTTCATTAGTTGGGATTGTGCAGTGGATCTGGCACTGACACAGCGACAATATGATGACTTTGGAGTCTGATTTCTATGCTCCAATGATTGCTACTTAAGCCCTGCATTCCCGCAGCGATTAGTGCACCAGACAGAGATGCTGGCAGTGGGAAAGGAATGTAAGGCCAATGAAGGCTGGGAAAAAAACACACGTCCCTTTTACCTTCACAGATGTAACAGCTAGCAAAATGGGGAGCACGTCATTACACTAATTTATAAAAAGGCCGGTGTGCTGATCAAAGCTGGGCCGGTGACAGCTCAGTGTGCTCCGGCATTGTACTCATCAACAGCCATGCCGCTGCCAGGACATGTTATGATTTGGGATTAAAGTCTATTTAAAAGTAACTCTGACTTCTGTTTAATGACCACAAAATACACTGAACATAATCTACTCATGGCTAAACCTCTGTAAGAACATGTTCTCTTAGCTCCTACAGTTGTGCTCAAAAGTTTACATACCCAGGCCGAATTTTTGCTTTCTTTTCCTTTTTTCAGAGAATATGAATGATAACACAATTTTTTTTTCCCATTCATGGTTAGTGGTTGGGTGAAGCCATTTATTGTCAAACAACTGTGTTTTCTCTTTTTAAATTATAATGACAACCAAAAACACCCAAATGACCCTGATCAAAAGTCTACATACCCAAGTTCTTAATACCCTGTTTTGCCCCCTCAAACATCAATGACAGCTTGAAGTCCTTTGTGGTAGTTGTGGATGAGGCTCTTTATTTTCTCAGATGGTAAAGCTGCCCATTTTTCATGGCAAAAAGCCTCCAGTTCCTGTAAATTCCTGGCCTGTCTTGCATGGACTGCTTGTTTGAGATCTCCTTAGAGTGTCTCAATGATATTGAGGTCAGGAGACTGAGATGGCCACTCCAGAACCTTCACTTTGTTCTGCTGTAGCCACTGACTGGTTGACTTGGCCTTGTGTTTTGGATCGTTGTCATGCTGGAACGTCCAAGTATGTCCCATGCCAAGTATGTCCCAGCCTCTGGGCTGATGAGTGCAAATTTGCCTACAGTATTTCCTGATAACGTGCTTCAGTCATCTTTGCTTCAAAAACCAGGTTTCCTGTGCCTTTGTATCTTACACATCCCAAAAACATCAGCGATCCATCTCTGTGCTTTATAGTAGGAATGGTGTTCCTTTCATCATAGGCCTCCTTTCCTAATGTAAAAGTTTATGGTTGTTGGCAAAAAGTTTGATTTTGATCTTATCACTCCAAATGACCTTGTTCCAGAAGTTTTGAGGCTTGTCTCTGTGCTGTTTGCGTATTTTAGATGAGATTCTTTGTGGCATTTGAGCAGTAATGGCGTTCTTCTAGTGACTTAACCATGCAGTCCATTTTTCTTCAAGTGCCTCCTTATTGTGCATATTGAAACTGCCGCACCGCTAGTTTTCAGAGAGTCCTGGATTTCAGCGGATTTCAGCTGATGGCCACAACGGCCTACTTTTACCGAGGTGGAACAATGCCTGTTGTTCTATGGGATCCCGGCCGGAGCGTGCACACATTGTACACGCTCCGGCCGGGATCCCATACGCCGCCGCAAACAACTGACGTTCAAGTTTTCTGCGGACGGAATTCAGTGAATTCCGGCCGCAGAAAGCCCTGTCAGTTCACACAGTTAAGCGAGCAGCTCCGGCCGCTTGCTTCACTGTGCGCTATGGGAAGCTCTGATGCGGGCGCCCGCTGAAAGCTCGATTCCCAATGAAGTTTGAAAAAATTTGCTTAGTTTACAAGCCTTGTTTTTAAATTCATTCAAGATGGCAGCCACTCCAGCCGCCTCCAGCCCGCTCAGCCAAATACTGACTGAGCGGGACTGCGCCACAGCCAGTGATTGGCTGATTGGGCTGTCATTCTTGTGTCTTTAGAGTGACAGCCCACTCAGCCAATCACTGGCCGCAGTGCTGTCTCTCAGTAAGTAATTCGCCGAGCAAGATTTTGGCTGCGGGGGAAATCGGAGACCAGAGAACGAAGACACCAGGGGACAGGTAAGTATGATGAGCAAACAGCTACAGTAAACCAAACCAAAAGAGCTAAACACCTGCAATTGTTTAGCTGTTTTAGCGTAGTTTGTTGAAGTTCAGTTTGCAAGTTCGCAAATTTCACAACACTCTCCATTTTTTTTTTTGTAAAGGATAACGTGTCCATAGATAATTCTTGCAGGAGAAAATTCTTGCATAAAAAATTTGTGCACAGAAGTCATGCACTAACATAGAGCTCCAATAGAGAGCATTGCAAAGTCACAGCCGCACATCTGTCTCCTGCAATAATCTATAGGGTCAGCACAGAGAAGGAAAGGGAAGCTGATTTTGTTTGACTTGCTGATCCTGGTACAAGAATTTCAGCACTAGATGGGGATTACAGGGCAGTTTTATGTGGGCTCTAAATGGGAAAATATGACTTCCACATTTTATATCGGCACTATATAGTGATATTTTTAGGCTCTATATAGCAGCATTACAGTATTTTGGCATTATATGGTGGCATTATGTGGGCTGTATAAAAAATATTATATAATTGTATTATTTGGGCATTGAATAGAAGTATTTGATGTACTGCTAATGACTGTGATGTAATAGGCAGTACATCTACGTCAAACGGAGTCTGGGTGCTGAGATCTCCACCAAACGTTAGATCAAGCTGACGGCTTCTCTACTCATCTCTTCTCTACTCATCGCTGCAGGAGACAGATTCTAAAATAAGTCCATGGAGCCCATCCTATGCAGCAAGGAGAGAGAAGGAGAGAAGTGCTCAACTAGATGCTTCTCCCTGCTCATTCCAGTGATCAGTGGGAATCTTAGCACTAATACTCTAACAAAACACAACAATCACTGAACTCAGAGAGAACAGTGAAAAATTCCAATGGAGTACTCAATTACGAGTCTCCATTGATTGTCCCATACAAAATTTGAATATGCAAAAAAGGGGTCCGTGGAGCCTCAGTTACGAGTCTCAAAACACAGAAATAGCCAGATATCCCTCTCTCCAGAGAAGGAAGCCCATTGCCAAGGGGTGCCTCCTAGTGGGGAGAGCACCAAACCACCCTGATACGTAGTCCCTCAGGTCCTCACTCTGTTGCGAGCTTTGGGACCTAAATAGGGAAACACCAGGGTGGCCCCTGTGAGTCAAAGTCTAACTCTGTGGCGAGTATAACGACATAAGACAAGGGTTACCAAGGCTAGGCATCCATCCACAGACTGCAGTTTCGGGGTATTTGCCCCTCATCAGTGTGCAGCAGGATTCTGGCTAGTGGGGCAATGATAAATAGACCAACAAAACACAACAATCACTGAACTCATGGAGAACAGTGAAAAATTCTAATGGAGTACTCATTTATGAGTCTCCATTAATTGTCCCATACAAAGTTTGAATATGCAAAAAAGGGGTCCGTGGAGCCTCAGTTACGAGTCTCAAAACACGGGAATAGCCAGATATCCCTCCAGAGAAGGAAGCCCATTGCCAAGGGGTGCCTCCTAGTGGGGAGAGCACCAAACCACCCTGATACGTAGTCCCTCAGGTCCTCACTCTGTTGCGAGCTTTGGGACCTAAATAGGGAAACACCAGGGTGTTTCCCTATTTAGGTCCCAAAGCTCGCAACAGAGTGAGGATCCGAGGGACTACGTATCAGGGTGGTTTGGTGCTCTCCCCACTAGGAGGCACCCCTTGGCAATGGGCTTCCTTCTCTGGAGGGATATCTGGCTATTCCCGTGTTTTGAGACTCGTAACTGAGGCTCCACGGACCCCTTTTTTGCATACACTAATACTCTAACCAATCAAAACTTTTGACGTCTCCATTTTTTCACTGCCTGTAAGGAGTAGACTTAATATGGTGTAGATGGGCACCAATGCTGCACAGTGCATCCTCTAGAACTAACACTGTCACTCCTATAATTCTACTGAACCAAATAGTTTATTTAGTCTATATATCTGATGTAACACCCAGACTCATTGTGGTTTTATTAACCTGAATATACAAAACACCTGTGATACTATAAGTTAGCTTTAGCAGATTTATGGTCTATATGAGTCACTTAGAAAGTCTCTTTGGGTATAATAAGCCCATATCAATGAATATCGTATGAAGAATGAGCGTCCTGTGACTTCTACAGATTTTTTTCTGTATATTAACCCTAGGTGGAATCATTAAACTTCAATGACACATTGTTAAAGCTTTTAGCACAGTTGTAATGAACCTGCTGGTAATGTTGATAATGTCTGTGAATTTAGATACAGAATTGGCTGCGTTCCACGGGAGGCATCAGCATTTATTTTTAACAGGTCAGTTTCTGACATTTTCTACTGACCAACAAAGCAAAGCTCTTTATTCTGCATACAGAACTACTACCAGTGTTACAGAGCGGGATAATCTTAACTGGCCTGGTTGCTCCATTCACAAACTAGCCCTGTCATCACCCCACATAACTCTTTTATTTGCTGAAGGGTTCCTGTCATTTTTACAGCAGTCAGCAATAGCCAAAAAGGCAATTTAATACTATACTATTTTTAAAGTGGCCCTCCGATAAATAAAAAATCATAATTAACCCAACTGACATACTTTAGTTTTATTTTTTAATTCTGGGAACCTTTTTTCAGCCATCATGGCTGCTGTGTTTTTAACGTATGCACATAGGAGTCCATCCTAGCCAATTTTCTTGAACACAGTGAGAATGACATCCCCTGCTGTGTCTGAGCCTACAACCTACACTCACCCACCCAGGACTGAAACACCTCCCACTGAGGATCTGGCATACTGTAGATGGTGCTGTGCACTGCAGTAAAGAAATGCAGAGGAATAGTGCAGTAAAGTAATCCACTGCAGTAAAGAAATGCAGAGGAATAGTGCAGTTAAGTAATCCACTGCAGTAAAGACATGCAGAGGAATACTGCAGTTAAAGAAATGCAGAGGAATAGTTCAGTAAAGAAATCCACTGCAGTAAAGAAATTCAGAGGAATAGTACAGTAAAGAAATCCACTGCAGTAAAGAAATGCAGAAGAATAGTGCAGTAAAGAAATCCACTGCAGTAAAGAAATGCAGAGGAATAGTGTAGTAAAGAAATACACTATGGTAAAGAAATTCAGAGGAATAGTGCAATAAAGAATTCCTCTACAGTAAAGAAATGCAAAGGAATAGTACAGTAAAGAAATCCACTGCAGTAAAGAAATGCAGAGGAATAGTGCAGTAAAGAAATCCACTATGGTAAAGAAATGCAGAGGAATACTGCAGTAAAGAAATCCACTGCACTAAAGACATGCAGAGGAATACTGCAGTATAGAAATGCAGATGACTACTGCAGTAAAGAAATCCATTGCAATAAACACATGGAGAGGAATACTGCAGTAAAGAAATCCATAGCAGTAAGGAAATGCAGAGGAATAGTACAGTAAAGAAATCCACTGCAGTAAATATATATCAATGTCGTGGACATTGAGAACTCACTGACATCGTCCTTCATAGGGGAGGGTCACATCTGAAGCTACCCTACAGTTGTGGTATATGTTGGCAAACTGGTGAGGTGGTATGCAGACATATACCAGCTCATGCATACACCAGGTCCATTGAATTTAACTGACTGAATAGTCTTATAGCGGTTACATTGTATAAAGTTTTTATTCACCGGAGTCAAATGCATGCAGCAAGGCTTTTGGGTCCTGCAAAAAACAGTATACATACGGAATAGGTCACTGGTTTTTTTTACATTAAGTCTAATAAAATCAATAAATCCAGCTCGAATAAAAACAACTGTAGCGTGGGCTTGCGATGTGAACTAATACTACTAATATAGATTCAGTTTTATATTAAAATGAATCTGTAGGCACCATTGACCCCCCCCCCCCCCCTTCTAAACTGCTGGTACTGTTGACACCTGTGATCCATGTTCAGTCCCGGGGTCCACTTCTCTCTTGGTGCCAGTACTTGCATAAAAAAGGCTTTTATTCTGGAGGTGCAGTGTCAAAGAGGCGGGGCCTAGAGCATCTGTGGCCTAGGCCTGCAGCGCCTCTCTTTTGTTTAGTTCTTTAGTAATCCATCCCAGGGACGTGGCTAAGAAAATGAAAGGCAGGGAAAAAGAGAGAGAGATGCTGCAAGTATAGAGTATGGATGCTCTACACCCCACCTCTTTGACACAGCCTTGCTGAAATAAAAGTAGTTTTTTACGCATCTGCGGGCATCTGGTGAGAAGCGGATCCCGGGAACGGACATGGATCTTCACTGGCAATGCAACGCTACAGGCGATTGGGGAGGGGGGGGGGGGGTTGGTGCCTACAGATTTGCTTTAATTTTAAAGCCTGATATCCCAGACCGCCCTAGGATGGTGAGGGGAATAAATGTTAGCAAAAAACATTAGTGGAAATTGGCTTTAAGCTACAAAGACTCCAAAATTCATCATCATGATATCCGAAGATAATGGAATAGTTAGCGGATATTGAACATGTGTCCTATGGGGAAATTCTCCCACTACTTCCTTGAACACACAGCAATTGAGGGCCAGTCCTGTCGGCTAAGAAGCTTAACACCACCACAGCTGCAGTGGGTTTGGAACCTTTACGCCCAGTAAATCTATTGTTCATATCGTGGCCTGGAAGTCATGCTCATTAGTTTTGTGATTGCGGTATTTGCATTGTTTAAGAAGTGGGCGAAAGGTGATGTTGTCATTGAGCGTCAATGTAGCTTACTGATTTCAAAAGGCTGCGATATGTGGAGAAGAATTATGGAAAAAGAATTATTAGAAGACAGACATTCCTTTCTATATTACCTTCTGTAGTTCATTGTCTAAAGTAAAGTATTTCATTAAGTGAATTGAAAAAACAGAAGAAAAATGTTTTCAGCAACGATTTCCATTTCTCCACCTGAGCTGTTGGTCTGATCTGTTCGGCCTCTTTTAAATGTATGTAACATATGGTTACAAGCACTATAACATGGGCAGATATAGGGTCTAAATAAGTGCTTGAGAGTGGGTGAGGAATGCATATGTGAAAAGTAAAGAGAGAGATGATAGGTGAGTAGAGGAAAGAACTCTCATAGCGTACAGATCCATGTGGTACACAAATAAACAATAACCCTGTGAGTACTACAGCTGTGCAATAACAGAGTATACACACTTGAAATAACGACATCTTGTGGTGAAGCTCTGGTACTACTATATTACCACCTACACTTAAAAGTACAGGCTTTTACGAAGGATGTAACCAATAGCAACACCCGTGGTGGGACACCACACTCCCTAGGATGGCAAAAAAAAATAAAAAATAGATGTGTGTGAACATTAATTTGATGTCTGCTGTGAACAACGACCGTTATTCTATGCGTTGTGTGAACTAACAGCCAATGTTTCCGTAGGCTTCAGAGGAAATCATTGAAGACTGAGAACAACAGACGTTATTTTGAGCACCAAAAAATGGCTGTTATTTTACTGAAAAAGACAGTGTGTGAACTTGGCTGAATACAGTTTAAATTACCTCAATGTTTTCCTTGGTCTTGGGCAATTTGATACAGGCCAAATTCAGGAGAGGGGGAGTTCACTGTCATTGGTAGATGGGCAGAAGATCAAGACAGGCAACAGACAGATTGAATTCAGGTTCTATCGACAAAAGGGGACCGCTATAGGTACAAGAATGGCTCCCGTCTATGCCAATATATTTATGGGCCAGTTCAATAGGCAGCATACCTTACCCAATCATCAATTTAGGAGAGATGTAAAAATGTTCAGATTTGTCTATGACCCCTTCTTCATTTGGGAAGGATTGGAGGAAGAAAATTAGGCCTATAAAGCATTATTGAATAATAACCAATGGAAACACTTTCACGTTGAGTTGAAATAGAGACAGAAGAGTACTCCTGTAAAACCATTGATACAAACAGTTCACTGGAATTTAAAAGTACACATCTTAAACATTGGACAGATGATCAGTAATAGAGTACACAGAACACCTGTGCTCTATACTGGGACCTTGGGAATATTATTGTTTAGGCACAGGGCTATGGATTAGGGGTATCTAAAAGAATAGGGTGACAGATTCCTGCATGAGGAGGGAAAGCTTTGACATGCACTCACCCCTTAAGAGGCAGTCAGTTTATACTTGCTAGAGACAGCACCTGAGGTCCTAGAAGAAAGCCAGTTGTGGCAAGCAGGACAGCAGGCAGGGAGGCTTGGGTGGTGAGTATAGAACACAAGTAGATTAAACATGACATTCAGTATTGGGGGCTATAACTGAACTGTAAAAAATTAAGATATTTTCTATAAAATATCCCCTGAACTCTGGCAGTACTCCTAAAACCTTTACCCCAGTCTCGTACATTCTTGGTATCAGTTTTGGACACTCATATTGTCTGAGAATAGAAATGTAGATGTTGGGAAATGAGGCAATATGACTTGACTAGGCTACAAAGACCATGAGTCACTCTGTTATCTTCTCTTGAAATAGCAGATTTCAGTCTTTTCAGTCCTGTGGTTTTAAAGAAAACATGGGGAAATCTCTGTCTTCTGACCTATTTACCCTTCAAATACTTATTAAGAAACAGGGAATAGATGTCCAGTCCATTAAGATATGTTTTTCTGTGCTCATATTTTGCCCATATTAACTCATACCTTACTGACTATACAAAAAACTGGTGCAAATCCATTGTGGCTTATGACCCAATGATGGGCATATTCATAGCTTTCAATATCACTTTTACACTTAAGGCAATGAGACTAAACCAGTCCTGCCAAACTCTGGCTGTGGTACCATTATTTTTGGCCTGCCATGCTTTTCCATGGCTGTGTTAAATTTGGCCCACCTGACGTTGCACCAGATTATAATATGGGTGGTCCGTAGAGCCGCTTGGACCACCCATATTACAATCTCGTAGGCCGCAGGCAGTTTTTAGCCCGTGGCCTAGAAGTATCTCAGTAGTGCCTCAACCCTGGCAATGTGGTGAAGTCATTGCGCGTATCCTCCGACGGGCGCCTCCTGCAGCCTCTGAGGCGCCCGTCGGAGGATACAGGCGCAGAAGGAGTCCAAGCTAAGGGGGCAGTCATGAACAACTAAAGTAGGGGCTGGCTTCTATTTTAGAGACTAATCTTGAGGAATGGCTTCTACATAAGAGACTGTTGGGGAGGTCTGGCTACTATATAAGACTACTGGAGAGGGCTTACGACTATAAAAAAAAATATTTTATGGACTGGCTTCTATATAAGACACAATTGGGGAGGGCTGGGTACTATATAAGAGACTATTGGGAGGACTGGCTACTATATAAGACACTATTGGGAAGGATGGCTACTATATAGGACACTATTGGGAGGACTGGCTACTATATAAGACACTATTGGGAGGACTGGCTACTATATAAGACACTATTGGGAGGACTGGCTACTATATAAGACACTATCGGGAGGGCTGGCTACTATATAAGACACTATTGGGAGGACTGGCTACTATATAAGACACTATAAGGAGGGCTGGCTATAATATAAGACACAATTGGAAGGGCTGGCTATAATATAAGACACAATTGGAAGGGCTGGCTATAATATAAGACACAATTGGAAGGGCTGGCTACTATATTGGGCACTTAGGAGGGCTGGTTACTATATAAGACACTATTGGGGAGGGCTGGCTACTATATAAGACACTATTGGGGACTGGTTACTATATGGGACACTATTGGAAGGGCTGGCTACTATGTAGGTCTCTAATAGTAGGCCTGGCTAGTATGTGGGGCACTATTTAAGGGGGCTACTACATGAGGCACAATTATGGGATTACCTACTGCTTGAGGGATATAATGGGTAACTTCCAAGTCGGGAAATATACTTTAGGATAGGCAGTGCCAGGAACGCCGCACGCTGCTCTGACAGTGCCAGAAACACTGCATGCAATCTTCATTAAATATCATGGTTGGCCCGCGACATTGTCCAATTTTATAATTTTGGCCCACTGTGCATTTGAGTTTGATACCCCTGGACTAAACCCTCTGAAAGAGAACTCGGGGCAAAATTTATTTTTTTTATATGTTACATAAGAAAAGTTAGACAAATTGCTAATGTACACTAATTATGAGAAATGCACATATTGTGCTAATCTAATTTAGTAGATCAGACAGGCTTCAATTTCTCTAAAAAAAGTGACGTCACAAATCGGGTGTAATTCATATGAAGTGTCCAGCAGGGGGCGCAGTATATGGAGAAATTACATTGTAAGAATAACAAGGGACTTATTTATGCTTTATTCACAAAATACAGCTATTGTGGCCACGCCAACCTCCCCCTGCCCTGTAGTGTATAAGTTACCCCCCCCAAGGACCCCCAAACTCCCCCCGGGCCACCCCAAATGCATTGCAAGTGCCAGCAACCCTGTCCACGGCACATTAGACGGGGCTGCTGGCACTTGTGGTGTGGCTGCCCCCCCCCTTCAGCTGCCTCCCCTCTTCCCACGCCAGCAGCCCTCAGTGGACACCTCCTCCCAAAGACCCCTTAAACTACCCCCTTCACAAGTGCCAGCAGCCTCGCCCACGGTACATAAGACGGGGCTGCTGGCACTTGTGGGGCGGCTGCCCCCGCAGCCCCCCTCCAGCCTGGTCCTGTGTGCAGCAGGGTGAACGCAGTCCCCATTGTTTCTCTCCCGATAAACAAAGTCATGTACTGCAGCGGGAGAGGAGAGAGACACAGCGGGGAGACGCTCCTCCTGTTTGTGTGGCTCGGGGGCCCATGGGGTGGGTTTGGGGGTAAGCATGGGGGTCTTTAGAGGGGGGGTCACTGGTCTGGGGGCTGATGACATGGGGGGGCACCAAAGTGCCAGCAGCCCTGTCCTATGTGCTGAGGATGGGGCTGCTGGCACTTGTAATGGGGGTAGTTTGGGGGTCTTTACTGGGGCTGCTGTCGCAGGGGGGAGAGGCACCTCAAGTGCCAGCAGCCCCATCCTATGTGCTGTGGACGGTGGCCAAGGGGGGAGTTTAGGGGTCCTTAAGAGGGGGGTAACTTTTACACTACAGTGCAGGGTGAGGTTGGGGGAGCCACAATAGGTGTATTTTGTGAATAAAGCATAAATAAGTCCCTAGTTATTCTTACAATGTAATTTCTCCATATACTGCGCCCCCTGCTGGACATTTTATATGAATTACACCGGATTGTTGACGTCATGAAATTGAAGCCTGTCTGATCTACCAAATTGAGGGAAATAGTGCTTTATGTGCATTTTCCATAATTTGTGTATATAACAATTTGTCTAACTTTCCTTATGTTACAACATATTAAAAAATACATTTTGCCCGAAGTTCTCCTTTAACCCTTAGGTGACCCTGGACGTACCCTTGTGTTCTGAGTGGGGCCGCACGGCGGTCGCGGTCTGAACCGCCGCAGTCCCGGGTGCCACTCGTAGTTCGGGACCACGGCTATTAGCGGGCACGGTCTGATCGCCGTGTCCGCTAATAAAGTAATCGGATGCACCTGTCAAAGTTGACAGCTGCATCCGATTACCTGATGCAGCTGTTCCCTGGTGTCTAGTGGGGAGGATCGCTCCTCCGGGCCGCTGTCCACACATCCTACCCCGTCCGGGGTCAGCACTGTAATGGCGCTGATCCCAACTCGGCACTCAATTGCTTCCGGCTGCAGCAGCCGAAATCAATCAATGTGCCTATCTCATCGATCTATGCTGCATATCTATGCAGCATAGATCTGTATGAGAGATCATTGCACTTATACTAGAGGTCCCCCATGGGACTTCTAGTATAAGTGTAAAAGTAAAAATAAAAGTGTTGTTATTAATAAAAAGCCCCCTCCCCTAATAAAAGTTTGAATCACCCCCCTTTTCCCTTGTTATAAATAAAAAAAATAAAAAAAATAAACATGTTTGCTATCGCTGCGTGCGTAATCGCCTGAACTATTAATTAATCACATTACTGATCTCGCACGGTAAATGGCGTAAGCGCAAAAAATCCCAAAGTGCAAAATTGCGCATTTTTGGTTGCATCAAATCCAGAAAAATTTTAATAAAAAGCGATCAAAAAGTCGTATATGCGCAATCAAGGTACCGATAGAAAGAACACATCATGGCGCAAAAAATGACACCTGACACAGCCCCATAGACCAAAGGATAAAAGCGCTATAAGCCTGGGAATGGAGCGATTTAAGGAACATATATTTGTTAACAATGGTTTGAATTTTTTACAAGCCATCAGATACAATATAAGTTATACATGTTATATATCGTTGTAATCGTAACGACTTGAGGAACATATATAACAAGTCAGTTTTACCCCAGGGCCAAAAAAAACAAATAAAAGAAATGGATTTTTTTTTCAATTTCACCGCACTTTGAATTTTTTCTGGTTTTTCAGTGTACTTTATGAAAAAATTCAGCCTGTCATTGCAAAGTACAATTAGTGGCGCAAAAAATAAGGGCTCATGTGGGTTTCTAGGTGAAAAAATGCAAGTGCTATGGCTTTTTAATCACAAGGAGGAAAAAAAACGAAAACGCAAAAATTTAAATTGGCCCGGTCCTTAGTTAGTTTCAGACTGTGTATCAGTCATCTCCTCCTTGATCCCTTTTCTGCTTCTGATTTCTAAAACTCAACATGGGCAAAACTGAATTCAGTGTCTTTCCTCCATTCCCAACTCTGAACTTTCAAAGACCAATAATGACTCCACACTGTCTCACTGGTTCTTTACCTTGGGGGAGACTTTCTATGCTGTCTGCTAATACCTTCACTTGCTATACATCTTCCAATGCATACAAGATGCTGAAAACAACGTAGAAGAAATCCCACAAGCATCTTGGCCCTTATCTTGCAATACTTCTCTACAAGTATTCTCAGATTTTTGTAATACATTCTTCTCGGCTATCTTCTTGTCTATACCTCATACATCTCCAAGATTACTCCATATTCTGGAAATCCCCAAATCTACATGTTAGGACTCTTTCACATGGCCATATTGGTGTTATGGTCAGAAAAACCATGGATCGATAGGGCAGGGGTAGACCATGGAGTGCCATTTATGGGCCACCCGCAACCACGAATCTTGCATGTTTGAAGGAGGTCATGTGCATGGGCTTATAGACTAGAGTTATATTATTCATATTTTATATGGACCATATTCTGAAAGTATGTGCAAGAGGGCTCATATAATTGCCTTTTAGAAATGCTTACAACCTACAATAATCCTCCACTACACTACTACCATGTTTCCCCGGAAACAGGACATCCTCTGAAAATAAGGCATAGTAGAGAATTTACATTATAGCTTAAAATAAGGCATCCCCCGAAAGTAAGACCCCCGCCGCCACCATGGCTGCTACCCTCTGCCACCTTCCACCACCAGCCCCTCGTGGTCCTGCACAGCAGGAATACTGCTGATCCATGGCGCCAACGCCCTGCCGCACGCCCAAGGTCACGTTGTCCCGCACGCCTGAGGTCACATCCTGCTGCACATTTTGAGTTCCTGCTGCTCGGGTGACGTCCCTCAGCATTGCTCCTGTCTTCAGCAAGCACATACTGAGGACCCAGGACTTTGGTGAGTATTCTAAGCATGGAATAAGATATCCACTGAAAATAAGACATAGCGCATCTTTGGGAGCAAAAATTAATATAAGACGCTGTCTTTTTTGGGGGGGTAACACAGTATCCTATAAGCAGCTTCCATCCTCATCCGTTGTCTCCTTCCCCTTATCCTTGCATTGAAGTCAATGGAATGTCCAATGCACACAGTGTATAAAATGATGGATGTTATCTGCGCAGACGTCAAAATAATGATCATGTCAATTATTTTCGGACGTCTATTGCAAACAGTAGATGTTATTTTTTTAGTTTGTCACACAGTTTTTCACCGTCTTTTCACCGTTTTTACTATTGGACTTTTCAATTAAAGACACACTCAAAGGCCAATTAGTAAACCCAAACTAGAATAATGTACCAACAGCTGTTATTGTAGCCAAACAGCAAAAATGTTGTTAGGGGCAGTCAGACAACAAAATGACGTCTGTCATTTTAGACTCAAAATGACGGACCTCATTTTAACGGAGCTAAAAAAACATTGTGTGAACATAGTCTTATCATGTTTATTGTACTTTTTGCCCTTTTCTTATTTTATGCATTTAAGGCTATGTTCACACAACGTGAAACCCGGCTGTTCCGTGACCCCGGCCGGGTCACGTAACGGCCGGTCTCAGCCCGGGTGATCTTTCCGACCGCAGAGATCTGATGTGGGTGCATCAGCGCGCGCCCGCATCACAGCTTCCATAGCCCACAGTGAAGCAAGTGGCCGGAGCCGCTTGCTTCACTGTGTGAACTGACAGGGCTTTCTGCGGCCGGAATTCACTGAATTCCGGCTGCAGAAAACTGACAAGTCAGTTTTTTCCGGCGCCGCATGGGATCCCGGCCGGAGCGCATACGATGTGTGTACGCTCCGGCCGGGATCCCATTGAAAATAAGGCTATGTTCCACCCCTTAAAACTACGGCAGTAGTTCTGCGGCGAGAACTACAGCCGTAGTTTTATGTAGTGTGAACATAGCCTAAACATATATATATATATGCGCAAAAGTTTAGTGTGAAACAAATGATGCAAAGTCAGCAGGGCCAATGTCATTAAAAACTATCTTTAATGAAAAGAAGAACAACGAATTTTGGAAGTGCACCCTGATCTGATCTCAACATTATGCACAGAAGATCTGTGGTTAGTTTGGAATAACCGCCCTCTTGAGTTCCTGCAAAATCTATGTGCAAGCTATCAGATGAATCTAAAAAAAATAATAAAGCAGTAACTGTTTTAACAGCTTGTAAACCTTATCGGGAGCCTGGGTGTGTCTCTTTGTGGTTGGTCATGTAGCTTGCTCAGTCAGTTTAATTGATCCATTTTTCTCTTCCAAGAACAACGTTCAGTCTTGTCATATAAGACTTGTTAAAGGTATTTTGGTGGTTTGAAGCAGATTTGAGGTTACTAAAGTACATGCTTATTGTGTAAGAGAATGGTGCCGGGATGATGTTTATTGCACAGTGCTAAGCCAGGGTCTTAGTAGTCAGGTTTGTGGTGATCAACTATGCCCCCAACCTCATCCTCCATATAGGTGATTACGGTGCAATTATATCCAGTGACTTACAGAAGGCCTCTTTTCTGATTAGAATTGTGCTTTTTTATTTTTCTTCTCCATTTTGGCCAGGAATCCTCTCTACAGAATTTGCTAGGCAAATTTTTAGGCTCTTCGCTCCAGTTTTGTTCTCACCTCTTTGTGTCCCATATAATAGACCTCTTATACGCCTCTGTATAGTAGTTACCCCTATGTAGTCCCATATAATAGTTAGGTCCCCTCTATGTCCCCATGTAGTAGTTAAACCTCTCTGACTGTACCCCTATATAGTGCTAGGCCTCTCCATGTTCCATATAGTAATTAAGCCAACTTTGTGCCTCTACATAGTGCTGGACTGCTCTGTGCCCCCTATAGAGTATAAGTCTTCTCTGTGCTCCCATATACTATTAGGCCTCTTCTGCACCCCAAAGTAACGGTTACAATCCTTCTTTCCCCCTGTATAGTATTAGATCCCCTCTATGTTCTCAAGTGGCCGCATTAAAAAAAAACTTACCTGTCATACAATTGCTCCACAGCTCTTCTCTCAGCTTGTCGTTCAGGTCCTCTTCTCTCTCAGCTTCCAATGTAGGCAGCATGGTAATGAAATCTGAGCCTGAAGTCCTAGATACCCTGTTCTCTGCTTCGCTCTTTTAACTGTGTGTGCTTGTTAAAGGTGCACAGACAGTTTAAACACATGCTAACACATATGTCCTGGATTTCAGGCAGGGGCATGCAGCACAAACATCAGGGCCCCTCTGATCCTCCAGTCCTTTGGAGGGCTGATCTGACACTGGCTAAGCGGTTAAGTCATTGGGCAGCCAATTATATGTCGACCACTGAAGTGGCTACAAAATGCATGTCCTACACTGGAAGACCTTGAACATCCATGTGTTATATACACAGCCCACTGATTTCAGTAAACCGAAGGTGCATGTGTATGGGGAGGCTGAGAAATAACGGTTATTGACAATGTATGAGGAGTCAGACCTTTAGTCTAATAAGTATTGAAATGATCAAGTTTAGAAATGATCAGAAAAAATTCTCATAAAGGAACCTTGTAACACATTTTTTGTGTTTTTTTGTGCTACGTTTAGTCATAGGGCATGTACATTGTCATGTTTTTGGCTGTTTATGGAGACTTTGAATATTGGCTGCTTTCCTAATTGCACAAATAGAATCGTGTTGGAATACAATAGAAAGGTTAAGAGGTTGGCTCTTCTCTCTTCCTCAATAAGACTCAACTCAGCAGCAAACTTCCTGTGTTTGTGCCCTTTGTGCTTCAATACTGTTTTGTTTTACTGATATACGTTCAATTTTAATCGTAAAGAGATGCAGCATGATGTTCAGTCTCTCCTGACATTCCATTATAACTAAGTTTCTATTTTTATAAAGGATTCTGGGAGTAATTGGGTCTACTGGAAACTTTCAATAATAAGAGCTCCATAAAGACACAGTATAGCTGGCCAAACAAATTGGCCCTGATTTACTAGGACTATCTGGTTTTTAACAACCCAACACATTAACGTTCTAGTTTCCCAAAGTGTCTGATTGTACTTAGCAAATTTGTTGGGTTTTTCACATGACAAAATTAAACCCACCCTTCCCGCCACACTAGAGAGGACTAATTTTTAGAATGATAAACCTATAATAAAATGATTTGGTTGGCAAATATGTTGGTTATGGCGGATTGTAAGGAAACACTCCCACAACACGGCAACTTTTCATTTTTAAAGCACAAAAATCCAGGCGTTTCGGTTTTTAGAGATCCTTTTGGCGGACAGCGCTAGTAAATATGGTGAAAGAAGAAACCAACAAGGAAAAGCAAGTAAACAAAATTGATGAGAGAAACACGTTAGTAAATGAGGCCTATTATATTAATGTCGGCAAAACCCACCAATTTTCAAGGTCTAGTCAATCAAGTAATGTTCATAGGGGCTTCCCAACTCTCCCCTGATGGCAGATGTCAAGGATTAAAGAGGTATTAAATTCCAACTTATTATACCCTAGTTATAGAAAACGGGATAACAATCTGATTGGTGGGGGTCTGACCTTCACCAGTCCTGAGAACAGGGACAAAATTGTCAATGGAAAAAATAATCTACTTGAAAATGTTCCATAGACCCACAAATAATAAATGAAGCAGTAGCCATGCAAACATAGTGGGCTCGATCCATTCTGGGGATAGTTTTGTCCCCATTCTCTGGATCGGTATGGCATTCCACTATAGGATGGGGATGGGAATACACTAAAAGATTGGGATCGGAATACACCTTTAAGAGTTGTGCTTGTCAGATTTTATCTGAGCCAGTTGCTGAGCTATGTATGGGTCATTTCCTTAACATATACGTTTATTTACTCATAAGCATGGTGAGCTCGGATTGTGCAAGTATAAGTGTAGGAAATTACCAGAACGCAGTCAGTAGTTGACTACTTCACTCCATTAAAGTTGATGGAGCCTGTGCTTGTCCGTACAAGTGTATGTCGCCATCCCTTTTTGACGGGTTGCTGACGTAGAAGTATCACAGAGGGCAGAACTGTAATGTGAATGCTGTCAAACAGATTTTATCATCGTTAAGCAAACAAAGTTACTACAAAAAGCAGAGATGCCGAAAGCCTTGAGGAACTAAGATAAAAGGTATACAGAACATTGTAGATCTGTTCAATCTACAATAAATAATCCTCATGAAACCGGACTAACCCTTTAAGCCTACATTTAGCCATTTATAGTATTATCTATAAGTAAAATATAAAAAAACAACATATTCTACATAAAGCCTACGTCTAAGAGTATTTAACATAAAAGCTGATTTCTGAGCCAAATAAAGAAAGAACTGTTTTTGGTAGAAATCCTATTATTAGGCGAGAAGACAAGTCAGCCACGAATTTCTTGTTTGAACAAAACCTGCAGTTTCCAACTTGAATTCAGAACAATAAGTCCTCTAAGTCCTGACAGCATGACGCGTTTATAATTCCTCAAGCCAAGATTTCTAGAAAGGTCCTTCAACCATTCAATCATTTCAGCTCAGCATTATATGTAAATATATATATATATATATATATTATATATATATTATATATATAACAGTGGTGCCTTGGATTACGAGCATAATCCGTTCCGGGACCGTGCTTGTAATCCAAATCCACTCTTAAACCAAAGCAAAGTTTCCCATATGAAATCACTGATATGCAGACAATTGGTTCCACACCCCAAAAATAATGATTTTATATCCCAAATAACATGTAGAACAGATGAAACAAAGAATGAGAAACAGCTGAATATGTGATATAAGTTACTGTACAGTATAGCAATCAGCATGAGGAGTATAATATATAATACGGCATAAACCTGAAAACACAGCAGCAGTTTGTAGATACAGGATGGAACTGCAGATCCCCATAATGCAGTAGCATAGTACAACAGGCTAGAATAGAGAAGCATGGCTGCTGTCAGAGGTCTGTGTGGTCACATGATCACAATGTGGAAGGGGCAGGGCCGGATTAAAGAGGGGGCAACAGGGGCTCCTGCCCACGGGCCTCCACCACTAGGGGGGGCCCCCACCAGCAGGAACCCGGAAGTGAGTAAAAACAGTACCTGGGAAGAATCTGCAAGAGGGAGGGAGGCCTGTAAATGGTCTGACTCGCTCAATGGATTCAGTATGCTAAAAATCTGCACAGTCTCTTTGAAACTTTATACATAATGTTATTGGTAATTGTAACGGTGTAATGGTAAAGATTTCCCTTTCTAGGTGAGTACTGACTCTGGGTGGTCGTGAGTATTGGTCTGGGGACGGGAGTGAATGGGTCAGTGGGGCGACACCGTGTGTCTACTGGGGCACTCTATTCCAATCCAATTGAAGGATGGTTATTAGTGTAAGAATGACAAATATAGAAGAGGGGGTAAAAGATAGAAGTACACAGTCTAGAGCTGGGTGGAGATACATCCCATGGATCGTAAAGTACTGTAAAATGCAATATTGATGGAAATAAGTGAATTAAGCTACACCTAATTTAAGTAACCTTGGAGGGGTTGGGCATCACAAGCCTCTATCTAATAATTTTATGTGGATCTTTGTATGTATAAGCGATTTGTTAATAAATAGTAATAAAAAAAAAAAAAAACAGTACCTGGACACAGCACTGGACAAACTACATGCTGTCCAGGGAAGGAGGGAGGTGTAGGGTTAATCTTGTGTAAATATCTTCTACCCGGCAAACTCAGACTCCCCCCTGGCAGGCCCCGAGTGGATTCTTCCTGTCAGGATGTCTGTCTCCTGCCGATGACCTCACTCCCCCCTCCCCCGCCTCACTGAGGAGAGGACAGTGTGGGACCTAAGCAGTGAAACCTGATCTCTCCAGCAGCAGCAGGAGGTGACATCATGGAGCCTGCTAGAGGATCCGTCACAGCGGCTGCCAGGCTGAGGATACAGTACAGAGCCAGAAGAGAGAAGATCCAGAAGAGACGAGCCAGGAGAGAGAAGAGCCATCCCCCGCCCAGATCAGGTGAGTAGGAGGTTTTGTTTTGTGTTGGGGCACATCAGAACAGGGGTATATACTATGGGGGACATTACAGCAGGGGTATATACTATGGAGGACATTACAGCAGGTGTATATACTATGGAGGACATTACAGCAGGTGTATATACTATGGAGGACATTACAGCAGGTGTATATACTATGGAGGACATTACAGCAGGTGTATACACTATGGAGGACATTACAGCAGGGGTATATATACTATGGAGGACATTACAGCAGGGGTATATACTATGGAGGACATTACAGCAAGTATATATACTATGGAGGACATTACAGCAGGGGTATATACTATGGGGGACATTACAGCAGGGGTGTATATACTATGGAGGACATTACAGCAGGTGTATATACTATGGAGGACATTACAGCAGGGGTATATATACTATGGAGGACATTACAGCAGGTGGTATATACTATGGAGGATATTACAGCAGGTGTATATACTATGGAGGACATTACAGCAGGGGTATATACTATGGGGGACATTACAGCAGGGGTATATACTATGGAGGACATTACAGCAGGGGTATATATATACTATGGAGGACATTACAGCAGGTGTATATACTATGGAGGACATTACAGCAGGTGTATATACTATGGAGGACATTACAGCAGGTGTATACACTATGGAGGACATTACAGCAGGGGTATATATACTATGGAGGACATTACAGCAGGGGTATATACTATGGAGGACATTACAGCAAGTATATATACTATGGAGGACATTACAGCAGGGGTATATACTATGGGGGACATTACAGCAGGTGGTATATACTATGGAGGATATTACAGCAGGTGTATATACTATGGAGGACATTACAGCAGGGGTATATACTATGGGGGACATTACAGCAGGGGTATATACTATGGAGGACATTACAGCAGGGGTATATATATATACTATGGAGGACATTACAGCAGGGGTATATATATACTATGGAGGACATTACAGCAGGGGTATATACTATGGGGGACATTACGGCAGGGGTATATACTATGGGGGATATTACAGCAGGGGTATATATACTATGGGGGACGTTACAGCAGGGGTATATATACTATGGGGACATTACAGCAGGGGTATATATACTATAGGGGACATTACAGCAGGGATATATATATACTATGGAGGACATTACAGCAGAGATATATTTACTATGGGGGGACATTACAGCAGGGATATATATACTATGGGGGCACATTACAGCAGGGGTATATACTATGGGGGCACATTACAGCAGGGGTATGTACTATGGGGGCACATTACAGCAGGGGTATATACTATGGGGATACATTACAGCAGGGGTATATACTATGGTGGACATTACAGCAGGGGTATATATTATAAGGGACATTACAGCAGGTGGTATATACTATAGAGGACATTACAGCAGATGTATATACTATGGGGGTACATTACAGCAGGGGTATATACTATGGTGGACATTACAGCAGGGGTATATACTATGGGGGACATTACAGTAGGTGGTATATACTATGGAGGATATTACAGCAGAGGTATATACAGTATATAGCCTGTGTGCCGCATATGCTTTATACTGTATATAGTCTGTGTGCCGCATATGGTATATACTGTATATAGTCTGTGTGCAGCATATGAGATATATATAGCCTGTGTGCAGCATATGGTATGTACTGTATATAGTCTGTGTGCAGCATATGGTATGTACTGTATATAGTCTGTGTGCAGCATATGGTATGTACTGTATATAGCCTGTGTGCAGTGTGTGAGATATAGCTTGAGAGCAGTGTATGATATATATCCTGTGTGCAGCATATGGTATATGCTGTATATAGTCTGTGTGCAGCATATGGTATATACTTTATATAGTCTGTGTGCAGCATATGATATATAGCCTGTGTGCAGCATATGATATATACTGTATATAGCCTGCGTGCCGCATATGGTATATACTGTATATAGTCTGTGTGCAGCATATGGTATATACTGTATATAGTCTGTGTGCAGCATATGGTATATACTGTATATAATCTGTGTGCAGCATATGGTATATACTTTATATAGCCTGTGTGCAGCATATGATATATAGCCTGAGAGCAGTGTATGACATATAGCCTGTGTGCAGCATATGATATATAGCCTGTGTGCAGTGTATGATATATATCCTATATATGTCATATGCTGCACACAGGCTATACTGTATATTCCATATCATATGCTGCACACAGCTGTGTATTTTAATCCTTAGGGTACGTTCATATGTACCAAATCCGCTATATATTCTACACAGCCTTTAAGTACTTTCTGGTTGCTCCTTACTGCTTCAGGTAGTGTACATGGTTGGGAACTGCAGATGGGACTTGCAAGTCCAGGTTCTGCCTGTGATTCCCAACTCCATATGCTAACTGTGGGGGCTAACACAGTGGGCAAGAGAGCACAGAAAGTGCTGAAGTGCTGCGTTCTCGCATTATGCATTATTAACATAAGCACAAAGTGGGAATACACCCCTCCCCGTCCTGTCTCTAGGGCCTGGCATCTTCCTCTGGACTGCAGCCTATAATGTGACCATTATATGCAGAACAGAGGAGGATACTGAGCCACACAGCCAGGAGTGAGGAGGGGTAGGTGCTACAGTAAGAAGCTACCTAAATAGATCACTGTATGGGTTATATTTGAAAAAAAAATGGGGGACCCCCAACAAAATTTTTGCCCAGGCCCTCCACCCAGAGAGCTTTAAAAACCCAGGTGTGCCAAACAGTTTATTGCCAGTGGTATGCCCCCTCCCTCGCCAATTAGCTGTTGATAGATTATCCTGTGGACAAGCCATGAATACTTTTTCCTTTTCCTTTACTTTTTACTTTTACTTAAATGGGTACTTCAGCTAATAAATAGTTTTTTTTTTTTATTTACATATGCAATTCCCTTGAGTGTAAGCAGTAAGGGGCAACACAGGCCCTGTGGAGTCTTAATATCCACTAGGTTTGGACCCTTTATCCTATTCCAGGATGCAAAAGCTGGATTTCCAATGCTAGAGGATACCAGCTTACTATCCTAAGAGCAGCCCCAATTACGGTAACTGCTGGATCAGGCAGATGCAATGTCCGATTTAGGAACAGGAACATGCAGTGGGTGTCCACAGCTCTTTTTTTTAGCAAGTATAAGTCTTTATTGTATGTATGTATATGTACTGAGAATCAGGACTGTAGCATGCTACTCCCGCCACTTGGTCTCACTGGCGGATACGAACCACTGGCGTTACAATATGCATCAACTTGGAAAAGATGGAAAAACAGTCAATTTTATTCCAATATAAGATGAGTAGAAGTACAATAGGAAAGAAAAGACCATTCATCAATTACAATTTTTATGCTGTTTTGATCTGTTAAAAATGATTTCATAGATCCATAAAACAGAACAATTCACACTAATGTGAATAGAGGCAGAGAAAAAAACATGTTTTATCATCATGCCATAAGATGACCCCAGGTATAGTATGTACTTGCCTATAAGGGACTATTAGTCTGTGGTTTTCATCAGTTCTATCGGTAAATGATCAGCTAAGCGCTGAAAGGAACATAAAAGGGAAAAAGGTCAGGGAGCAAGGAATCACCAAAACTGCTCCAGGCCTAAGGTAATGGTGCGAAACCTGACGCCCTACAGCTGTTGCAGAACTGCAAGAGCTTTGGCTTTGCTTGTCAAGGCATGATGGGAATTGTAGTTTTCCAACAGCTGAAGGGCCACAGGTTTAACATCTGTGGCCTAGGGTAACATTGTGACACAATCTGACTGTGGTCCAGAGCCATCAGCACCTGAGAAGTCAGCTACTTATGCTTAGAAATATTTAAAGGTTATACTAATAACTCTGACAGTACTGTATAAGAACATGAATACAACATGAAATACAATATAATAATTAAGATATACTTCATTGTTTCTGCCAGAGTAAAGAATCATAAACCAGTGAAGGTTTGCTGCCCTCTAGGGTTATAAACTGGAATTTCATCCAAAAATACTTGGAGAATCTAATCCAGACATTTCATCACCCTAAACCCCAGCTCCCTCTTTAGGGTATGTTCACACTGAGCAAATGTGGTAGAATCCCCCCTGCCTCAGTGTCAAATGGTGTCTCTATGGGAGGGCTTGCGCACCTTCGCTCAAATAATTGACATATCAAATCTTTGAGCGGAGAGCGGAGGTGCGCAAGCCCTCCCATAGAGAGTTTGACACTGAGGCAGGGGGGATTCCACCACTTTGTTCCGTGTAAACCGTCCCTGAGTCCACAAATCTGGACATATAGGATCAATTGAACTCTGTGTAAAACACTATATGGCACTTGTAATTTGCTGCAGCAATTTTTTTTATTTTTGTCTCTTTGTTAGCCACAGCTGCGTGTTTCTAGAAGAAAGCAGCTATTTCTTTTTTTTTTTTTTTTTTTTTTACTAATCTTGGATAACTCCTTTAAGATTTGATGTACTCCCATACAATCATGTTCTTTTACTTTACTGATGTTGCCCTATTTATAGATACACCTATCTATGTGACTAGTGTGCCTCATATAGTTCATGTACTTTGGTGACATCTACTGGAGATTATTGTAATGGCAGAGCATATACCCAGGGTGATATACAGCCTTATGCACACCCATATATGGTCAGGAAACGTCTAGAAAGAAAGAAGTCCCTGCTTAACCACCAATCACTTCTCACCTAGGGAGGATCTTAGTCTAGCTAGTAGTCTGCATTCTGCAGAATAGTTTAGTGTAGTGCAGTAGAGAAATGCTGGGTGACTGAGCTCCTGCACTGAGCACCAACAAATAAATTGTTCCAGAAATCCAGCTCACCAATCTCTTCTACAATGTTATACAACCTAGATGTAACCCCCGGGCTCCACTACCCCACTGACACCGCACTGTAGTAATAGTGGCTGCCACACGGCACTGCACTAAACAGGGGCAGATAGAAAAGCTCACCATGTGCTCTCAGCCAAAAAGCTGGAGAGAGCTAGGTATAGATCCTATATAGAATTCTAATTAACACACCTCGGGAGGTAATGGAGGATTCCTAGACCGAGGCAAAAAAAAAATTGGGGGGGGAGGGCAGAAAATTTTCTCCCATGAATAGTGTGTTTAAGAAAAATACTCATGGATAACTTAAAGCGGCACTATCAGCAGGTTCTGCCGAGAGAACCTGCCGATAAGCCACAGAAGTCCTCTACCTTAGGAGTTGATTGATGTTACTAACGCTCCTCTGCCCCTCCACATTCTTTATAAGTTTGCCAATTGCCCCTATGCAAATGTGGGTCTTAAGAGCATTTGGGGCGTTGCCTTTGTCCCGAAGCACCTGCTCGGCCCACCCAGTCTGCCCACATCTGTCCTGTCCCCGCCCATCCAGCTCGCCCAGCCCACCCCGCACAGTTCTGCCCACCATGCCTTTTCCCAGCGCATGTGATGTGCCAGGAAGCTGTCTGTCTAACCCCATTGTAACCTATTCCCCCCACTGTGTGCTCCCCCTCGACCTGGAGCTCCGGAGCTCACCCGCCCTGCATCCTGTGTGGCCCTACACCCCCCCCCGCATTTGAATTGATGGCTGAGCAGCATCGCCCGCACCCACCCCACCATCTGACACCTGGTGGCCACCTGGTGATCGCGGGTCCCAATACACCCTCCGAACCATATCTCCATATCAGACCTGGTGTCCGCCGGCCGCCAGCGGCATTGATCCCCCAGCATCTGACTCACATGCTTGCACATGCACTGGGAAGAGACCGGGGGGGATTGCTTCCGCTGGTGGCGGGCGGACACCAGGACCAGGTCAGATATGGTATGGGGGGTGTATCGGGACTTGCGATCACCGGGTGGCCACCAGGTGTCAGATATATTTAGGGGGGTGCGGGCGATGCCGCATACCCACCAATTCAGATGCAGGGGGGGGGGGCTGCACAGGATGCCGGGCGGGTGAGCTCCGGGGCGAGGGGGAGCACACAGTGGGGGGAATAGGTTACAGTGGGGTTAGACAGACAGCTTCCTGGCACATCACGTGAGCTGGGAAGAGGCATAGTGGGCAGAACTGTGTGGGGTGGGCGAGCTGGATGGGTGGGGAGGGGGCAGGGGGACGGCACAGATGGGGGCGGACTGGGTGGACCGAGCAAGTGCTCCGGGACAAAGGTGATGCCTCAAATGCTCTTAAGCCCCACATTTGCATAGGGGCAATTAGCTTTAAGGGTATTTTCACTAAGTGGGGGTATGCTTACATTTTAATCGTTGCTGTTAACATAATTGCTTATTCCAATTCATTATTTAGAAACAGAGAAGATTGTCTGCATAAAAAGACCACTGGGCCCAAATAGTCTGCCCTTTTAGTATTTCCCTTCTTATTATCTTAGGATAGATATATGTTTATCCCAGACAGGTTTACGTTCACTTACTGTACATTTACCAACCACATCTGCTGGAAGTTTGTTCCAAGCATCTACTACTCTTTTAGTAAAGTAAGATTTTCTAATGTTGCTCCTGATTTTTCACCTAAATAACCTCTCACTGTGTCACCTTGTTCTTGTGTTTAGGTTTTTTGTTTTTTTTACTAAAAATACTTCCCTCTTGAACCTTATTTAGTCCTGTAACATATTTAAATGTTTCGATCATGTCCCCACTTAACCCTTCTTTCCTCCAGGCAATAAAGATTAGATCCTTAAAAGATAAGTCTGGGCACAGACTTTTTTTTTTTAAAAGAAACAGCCGGGGAGAAGGTGGCTGAACATAATAGCATGCTTTTACCCCCTGGCTCCAGCGCTGGGGTCCACTGTCCTCCACTCAGGTCCCTGGCCCCTTCTAGGCCTCAGTGGGATCTAGGACGTGACTTGTCAGGCTCGTTTACCCAGTCAGCCGCCGAGGCAGGACCCCTCAGAACATGACTGGGGATTTCATAAATGAAGCCAGAAAGTTCCCTGAATGAGAGGCTACTGATCTGAAGGCAGCTGTGGTGAGGTTGTCGCCCCATGTCAGTATAGAGAAGAGTGTTGGCTAGCTACCTCTTGGCGTCAGAGAGTTGCTTTGCATTTACTTCTTTACGGTATCACACACACAGAGAAATTACACCGGCATTACGGGATCACGGCTGCCCCACGTTGTCAGATAGGCATTACCTTCACCTTAGGTGGTCTTGGTGGTGCACTATTTTTGACAGAAGTCCATGAATGTATAATATAGAAGAGGCAATAGAATGGCACATCACCATAAAAAACTTCACCTTTATTTCATCAGACAGTAAATAGCAGACAGCATCTGGGAGGCGCTCACTCCCTGCCCTTCTTTACGGTATATTGATATTCTTGACTTTATGTTGAATGTGATTTGCTCATTGTATACTTGTCTATTTGTTAGCTGTAAGGATGAGCGATCCGAACCGTTACGAACCAGATTCGTTACGAACTTTGCAAAAAGTTCAGTCCGGTACTGAACCGAACTTTGAGAAAGTTTGTTACAAATCTGTTTAAAATAACAACAGCGATGCAAAACTGTACTTTTTTCACAGAATAGACCAGGATACAAGGTATTATTACTCCTATAATGCCTTGTATTCTGGTTTTCTGTAAAAATCAAGATGTGTGAGATGCCGTCAACCCCGTTTAGCTGTACCAAAAAAAGTTTAAATAAAGTTTCTTTCTCATAAGCTGTTATAGGTATAGCAGCAAAACTTACTGAAGCCCTCCATAGAGTGTGACGCTAAGTCAGCGCCCCACAAAACCTATCCATTTCTGCTTTGCTGGGTGCCGTCAACCCTGTTTAGCTGCACCAAAAAAGTTTTAAAAAACTGTTTAAAAAAAGTATAAAAAAAACTGGGTGCAATTAAGTGCTGCCTCATCCTTCACCTCAATTTGTCTCTTCTCAACTATACTGGCCTTAGTGCAATCAAGTGCTGCCTCCTCCTGCTCCTCAACTTGTCTCTTCTCAACTATACTGTCCTTTTTTTAAATGTATTATTATTATTTTTTATTTACTATTTTTTTCACTATTTTTGCGCTTTGATTTTTTCCACTTTTTTCATTGTAATAGCAACTGCAACTAAACGAAACTATACCCTATCAGACTCCCACTATTGTAGCTGCAATTATTCAGCCATTATAGCAAGTTTCGTTTTAGGTTCAGTTCATACGAATGTGAACTTCACGAAAGTTCGCCGGATGGAACCGAACCAAACCTTTCAAAAGTTCGCTGATCCCTAGTCCCTATTTTAAGGTATACAGTATTATATGGAGACATATTGTCAGGATGGGGAGGTAGGGACAAGACAAGACAGTGGGCCCTGAGTCTAAACCCACCCACTGTCCCTACCTACTTGCCTCAAACGGCCCTAGGCATCCGCGGACAACCACGAAGACGTGCCCTATACTGCACTACACAGCAAGCCAAAGGAAAACTTTCCGTTCCCATGCTTTTTTTTTTAATAAATAATAATTTTAATAAAGTGGGGTCTCCCTTATTTCCATAACCAGACAGACACAAAACCAAGCAGTAGTAGCATTACTAAGGTGATGAAGCCTATTTATATCCTGGCATTACCAGGATTTAAATTATCCACTGTCATCTTAATAATAAAAGCTTGCAACCCCCTAGGCTCAACTGTAATTTTTGATAGCTTGGAGTTGCTGGTACCTGGTTCTTCTCAGTACCCCTGGTGCCAGTTGTAGTAGTGGGATTAGCATTAGCCATTTTTTAACTAATACTAAGCCATTGATTAGAAACAGATGGCGCAAAAATTCTTGCCATTTATTGTACCAAGTTTAAACTAATTCAGTGTGAACTACACTTGTTGAGGTTTGACCAAAGCTCCGAGATCTGGGGTCACTCTGCTGGGAGTTGTGTAGTGTGTCCATGTAATGGGTTATGAGGCCAGGTAGTCAGTAGCGGATTATAATAGGCCCTTTTCAGGCGGTAGCTCGGGGCCCTGAGCTCCTGGGGGCCCATGGCCACCCAAAAAGAATTATACTTTGAGTGGTATACTGTCTCCTGGCTACAGTTCTACCATGATTTGCAAAAAATCACTGCTTTTTTACCAAAATTTTGCACAAATCAGGGCATCATGACATTATCTATCCTGCACTTTGAACCTCACACTAGTGTTGCCATAGTTACAGTGGGGTGGGGGGCCCAAGCTTGGTCAACAGCCCAGGGCCTATGGTAAACTTAATCTGCCACTGCAGGTGGTAGACTGTGTTCTTGTTTCAATGACTGGGATGTTGTAATCAGTTTGTATTCCCACATTTTCCTATCCCTGCCTTTCTTAAAATTACCTTACAGCAAAGACCTTCACTTCATTTTATTGATTTCATCTTATTGTATGTCTGTCTAAATTACTTTTAGTTTTTACGTTACATGGGGCAATTATATTGTATCGCCCTCTGTAAAAAGGGCCAGCGTTAAGTCAACAAATGAACAAAGGCTTGTTTGTCGGCTGATCCCATTTTTTGACAGGTCAAATCAAAAACTGTTGAGTAATGAAAGCAAAGAACCCGCCCAAATGAGCCAGTGGTTTTTTAGAAAAGAGATTGTCCTGATGCAATAACCAGTTACAAGCATTGTCAGACAACTAAAAGAATATACAAAGAAACCTAATGGCCCTATTACTCAAAGCGATTATTGGCCGTATTCGGCTGATCATTGTCTTTCAACAGGCTGAAACGGCAACAATCAGCCTGGCAATGATCTGCTGTGGTCGCTCTGTGTAATAGGAGTGACTGCAGCAGACCGCCGCTGTCTCCTATGGGATGCCTATCTGACGATCACCCCGGGAAGCCCCCTCGCAACTTCCCGCGCCCCCCTGCTCTTACCTGCTTCTCTTTGCTCGCTGTCAGCGCATGTAATAGCTTTGGCAGCGGGCGGGGGAATGAGGAGCAAGCGAGCACTGACCTGACAGGTTATTAGGAAGCATAAATAGGCCGTTCTACATGTTATTGTGCTGGGTTCTTGTGTTACCAAATTCAATTCAAAACTGATGGAACTATGACTAATGTCTTACAAGTCAATCAAACTGCTTAACACCTTAATGACCAGGGGCGTCTAAATGAACATACATTGGTAAATAACCAACCAATAAACCTTGTGTTGCCAAATGAATCAGATTTTTATTAAAAAAAAAAAAAAAAAAAGAAATGTATTCAGATGGAGGGTTCCTCAATGCCAGGATCTGAGTTTATTTTTCATATATACTATGATAACTAGTCATACATACAGCAAACAGCAGAAACATTAGAAAATATTTTAAAACCTTTTATACTTCAACACATAACTTAATAATAACGGAAAAATTCTCACAAAATGAACAGAAATAAGACGCACTATGAATGCGGTAACATTTGCAGAATAAATAACCAGTGGCATTTCCCCACTTGTTTCTCCCAAAGGCAGCTTCTGTCCTCTCTATATCACATACACGATCGCGCACTACAATGGAAGGCACGAGCAACACTGTAGCGTACTAGATACACATCCGGTAATGTTATGCAGTTGTCTCTAGTTTGTTGTATTCTCCTCCCGGCCTCACTGTCAACTGGACGGATTCATCTTCATTTGGGTTTCTCCGGAAACTGACCTGCGTCCGTAGTTTGAGTTCAGGATCTGGACAGAACAAGTATTCGTAGATGAAACTAGCAAGAATGGCGCCCATCATAGGTCCGACCCAGTAGATCTGTTGGGAAATACAAATACTTTTAGAGTATATGTATAGTAGGGTTATATCATATTAAATTATGTGATTCAGATACCATGAATAGAATGTATATGGAGGGGTTTACTCTTTCTGCTTTCTCTGTTTCTAGACATGTTTCTAGTCTATGTTTATCTTATATGTCTCCAGGATATTTTATTACTTGGAAACTAGGGATGGTCCGAAACTGCCGAGGTTCATGTTGGTATGAACCCGAACGCTCGGCATTCGATTCCCGCTGTCTGCCCGCTCCGAGCAGCGGGTGGATACGGCGGGAGGACCGCCTGGAAAACTGGGATACAGCCTATGGCTATGGCTGTATGCCAGTTTTCCAGGCGGTCCTCCCGCTGTATCCACCCTCTCCACGGAGCGGGCAGACAGCCGGAATCATTTCCGAGAGTTCGGGTTCGTACGACTTGGTTCACACCATCCCTATTGGCATCCAGTCAGAAAGCATCTATTGGATGGTTTATACCTTTAGACATGTACTTGTTGGGGGTTGAGGATCCACATTCTTTAATAGATTATATTAAATTGGTCTCCACCTGCTCAAATGTAAAGGGGGGGTGAAGGTTCTCTCTTAAAGTTTGAGAAGGGGTGGAGACGAAGGGCGACATTTATCAAACCTATGGCCGTGCTGTACGCCAAGGAGAAGGTGCAGATTCACCCATTCTCTCTGGTGTATGCCTGCCGTATCTTGGGAGAGGGATGTTAAGGTGGGCAGGAGGTGTGGCCTGCTCCTGCGTCTCATTTATCATAATTATTATGATGATTCAAATCTACAAATAGATTTGGTATGCCGAGTGCGGGTTTGGGCACACGCCTGGCCAGATTTAGTAAGAGGTTTAAGCCAAGGGCGGGCAAAAGGGGCGGGGCCAAATTTAAAATCGACGGATGAGTACGCCCAAGAATATTTAAAATTCGGGTGCACAAAGAACAAGGGAGGTCTTTTGAAACTTCATAGTTCATATGTACATGGTTGCTCAGGTGGAGTCATGTTTCGAAACTACTCTCCAACCAGGTTTGTCTTGGATATCCATCCCATGGACAGCCTCCCCCCCTCAGACAGGTTATCTGTATATCTTCTCCTTGTTTGCTTCTTTGTATAACCTCCTGCTTTCTTTTTATTACTACAGTAAACCACTAAGCTATTGTTTTCGGAACTATCTATTTAGATAGCTTAAAGTGTCACTGTCACCCCCTTTCTGGATGAGGACTTTTCTACACAGCTGTAAAGCCTAAATTGTGCAGTTTTCATCTCTTACACCTGGGTGGGGCTTCACACCCGCTCCCGCTGCGCCACATTGCTCCACCCATATTGCCGCCGTAGGCCCCGCACTCCATTATGTCACCTAAGTCTAGGCCCCACCTCCTTGCCGGCCATTGGAATGGGCCGACCTAGAGGGGGTTTGGCCTAGACCTCTAGGCCGGCCATTCCAATGACCCCTATCTCCACTGGCATCATCTGTCAGTGGTCAGTGGGGAGAGCCCCATATACCAACAGCAGTTACGGCCGGCAAAAGTGTAATGTGTATTGGGACATCTTATACCCCAAGACATACGTAATAGAGAGCTATAGATACTTAAATTGGCTCTCGAGGTGTTCTCATAAAGTAAATATCATTTATTATATATAGTACTTATGAAATATTGACCCTATTTATTATATTTAGTAAATGATATTTACTTTATGAGAACACCTTGATAGCCAACTCAGGTATCTCGAAAACAGTTTTAACTTCAGTTGTTCCTGCTGTATAATCATTAAGCTAGTCACTGTGGTTTCCATTGATTGTGTGCATTATCTGTATATTATATCTTAGCCAGTACATGCCTTATCTACATTGTCTATAACTTCATAGCCTAGTTTATTATAGTACATGTATAACAAAGTATACTAATACAAATGCCTTAGCACACAACACTAAAGTCTCACTCTTTGATTTTATTATACTCTATTGAACACTACGGTAATGTGGTCCCTCTGGAGTGAACTTGTAAAGTGAGGGACTTTACTAGACAAGTAAATTCTATACTTTTCATAAGTACTTTACAGTATTTTATTTTGGGTTATAGCAAAACCTTTTCTTTTGGGACATATATAGCCCACAATATGTTCCAAAATACAGCCATACAAGCAAATACAGATCCTGACACTCAATTTTAAAGCCGTAATGACTGGCAATGTCTGGGAATTAAAGATACCCATACACCTAATACTTTTGTCTGCCATACCTGCTGCTTGTGGCCGCTACTGCCCTCAGTATAAGTCAGGGATGGGGAACCTTCGCCCCCCCAGCTGTTGCAAAACTACAATTCCCATTGTGCCTGGACAGCAAAAGCAAGACACGATAGGAATTGTAGTTTTGCAACAGCTGGAGGACCGAAGGTTCCTCAACCCTGGTATAAGGCTTATTGGGCACTCCCAAACGACCAATAACAGATGATAAGAGAAACAGATCACTGATCTCGGGAAGACCAGCCAAAGATAACACTGCCGGCTGCTATTTAAAGCGCTCAATGCCACGCCTTGACTGGGTCCTTCCCGGAGGGATATCTGGCAAGTCCTGTGTTTTGAGACACTTGAGTGAGACTCCACGGGCTGTTTTTTTGCATATTTAATTTTTTTAGGGGGCAATGTACCTAGGATTTCACTGCATTGAGCGCTTTCACTAGCAGCTGGCAGTATTATCTTTGGCTGGTCTCCCTGAGTTCAGCAATTTGTTTCTCTTATGGCTCTACTAGGCATTGCTCCCACCTAGCCAGAATCCTGCTCCACACTGATGAGGGGCAACACCCCGAAACAGCTGTCTATGGATGGACACCTGGCCTTGGTTTTTCCCTTGTCATTACATGGACTTATAGGGCCACTTATTTTGGTGGTTTTGGTGGTTTCCCTACAGGAGCTGCCCCGTGGCTGGGTCCTTCCCGGAGGGATATCTGGCTAGTCCTGTGTTTTGAGACTCTTGAATGAGGCTCCACTGGCTCTTTTTTTGCAATAACAGATGATGTTGGTGGATAAAGGGGTCAGGAGTGATGAATAATCACCACCCAACTTAACATAACACAGTGGTAAAACAAAGAACTTTTTTGGCCTTTTTTTTAAATTTTATTTTATACCCCCAAAACAGCCCAAAATAACATGTGTGTTATAGAGATGAACGAACCTGGAGCATGCTCGAGTCCATCCAAACCTGATCGTTCGGCATTTGATTAGCGGTGGCTGCTGAAGTTGAATAAAGCCCTAAGGCTATGTGGAAAACATGGATATAGTCATTGGCTCTATCAATGTTTTCCAGACAACCTTAGAGCTTTATCCAACTTCAGCAGCCACAGCTAATCAAATGCTGAACGATCGGGTTCGGATGGACTTGAGCATGCTCCAGGTTCGCTCATCTCTAGTGTGTACATAACCTTGGAGTTCAGAATAACTTGTTTTAAAGGAATGAATAGGGCATAAAATATTCTCCCACTATATTTGCAACATATCAGACAAATTAGATTACTTGAAAAATTACATTTTTAGGACTTTATTTTAATGTGATTAATTAACCCTCAGAGGACACAGCCTGTTTTGGCGTTTATGACACCGCCAGATCTTTCAAATATGACATGTGTCACTTTAAGCCTCAATAACTTTGAAATGCTTTTACCACTCCTTGTGATTCCAAGATTGTTTTTTTAGACATATTCTACTTTATGTTAGTGGTAAATTTGGGTTTATAGCTTTATATTATTTTTGTAAAAAACTCCAAAATGTTGTTAAAATTTTTAAAAAAATTGCATTTCTCTACATTTGAAGGTGCCAATAAGGAAAACAGTAATACTACATAAATTATGACTACTAGAACATGTCTACTTTATATTAGCAGCATTTGGTGAACATGCTTTTACTTTTTAAGGATGTTAGAGGCCGTAAATGTTTAGTAGCAATTTTCATGAAAATTTCAAACTGAGAAATTCTTTAGGCTCCAGTTCAGTTTTGGAGTATATTTTAGAGACCTGTATACTAGAAATCCCCATAATTTACCCCATTTTGAAATCTTCACCCTTTCAAGTATTCAAATTTACACTCATACAGTTTTTTAACCCTTTGGGCATTTCACAGGAATAACTGCAAAGTAAGAGTTCAAGTTAGCATTTTGTTTGCAGAGATTTCAATTGTAATCCTATGTATTTTTTACCATACCAGTTACTGTTACTGATTCACCAATGCCCAATTGCCGATGCTGGACCCCCCTTTGGGGGACAATTCAATTGCTGCTTCCGGTCACTGCTTATGTGAGCATCTGAAGCAGGTCAGTTATAGTACGTCCCCGTGCTGAAACTAACCTCCTACAAGGACTTATTATAACTGACTGGTGCAGCTAGGGGTTAAAATGTAAGAAAAATCTTCAAATTGTCGTCATTCTACAACTTACCCAATGGTTGTCCCATCTGTTGAACACAACACTGGTTCCGAGTGATCTGGCTGGGTTCATGCTGGCTCCAGTGTACGGAATCTGATGGAGACAACAGGATGAGCATAGTGTATGTGTATAGAATACCATTTATTACATGAAACAGATTGTACATAAAGGATTATTATTATTAGAGCATCAAGTAATAATGCATCATGTAAAAGTCATGATACAATAGCCCCCCCCTGATTTACTAAAACTAATGTTTCTATTCTCAATCTAAGTAAAAAGTGATTTTATCCAATTATTAAAAGGTAAGTTAAGGTCACCATACACTTTAGACTTTTGAAGGCTGCATCTGCCACTCACAGTGGGTTTGGCCGTAATTTATGGCTGGGTTCACACTATGTATATTTGAGGCTGTATTTGTGAGGCTGTATAGCAACCAAAACCAGGAGTGGATTGAAAACACAGAAAGGCTATGTTCACATAATGTTGTAATTGAGTGGATGGCCGTCATTTAATGGCAAATTTTTGCTGTTATTTTAAAACAACGGCTGTTATATTGAAATGATGGCAGTTATTTACCGTTATATGACGGCCATCCACTCAATTTCAACATTGTGTGAACAGAGCCTTTCTGTGTTTTCAATCCACTCCTGGTTTTGGTTGCTATGAGGACCTGACATGAGGACCAAATACTGCCTGAAATATACAGTGTGTGAACCCAGCCTATAGGTGTATGGGGCACTCCTGACCAACCACTAACAGATGATGTTGGTGGAAATAGGGGTTGGGTGTGATGGAAAATCACTGCCTGCTCCCTATGTTTTGGGATAGATAAACCACAGTCAGAGCTGTCTGCATTTTACTCCTCCCCTCCACTTAGCTGTGCTGAAACTTCCTGTGTATGGGGAGGATGGGCGGCGGGCAGGAGAGATGGCTGATGGTTGAATGATTGTTGGCTCACTTAAAGGTCAGAAAATGAAATCTCTACACTGATGAGGGGCAACACCCAGAAACAGCTGTCTGTGGATGGATACCTGGCTTTGGTATTTCCCTAGTCATATCATCAGACTCATAATTGAGCTGCATATTGGCTGAAAGTGCAACTTAATAAGGTGGTTTTAGTGGTCTCCTTACAAGAGCCACCCAATGGCTGGGTCCTTCCCTGGAGGGATATCTGGGTAGTCCTATTTTGAGACTCATATTTTGACTTTTTTGCATGCAAAATAAAATCTACGTCCACTATAAACGGACCTAAATTTGCACCAACATTTACACATTTTGAGACCTTGTCCAGAAAACCACACCTACTCTTCTTTGCAGCCTTAATTTTTTTTAAATACAGAGAAACGTTGCAATTTTCTGTGTAAAAGTGTTACATATAAAGTAATTTTTCTCACCACAATTTACATCCAGACCCAACAGCCAAATAAATGTTTTTATTTCAAGATTTTCTTTCTCATTATGTTGTTATCATAACTTGATAACTTGTCTAATAAGGGAACTAAAAAGCATTTTTTTAAAAAAAGGAAAAGAAAAGAAACCGGTTTTTAAAAGTATAACGAAAAAATCTCTAATAATCTCTAAAAAATATCTAATAATAATTGAAATAGAATATTTTCAAATGTTTAAAGAAGTGTAGCAAAATAAAAACAATAAAAACAGGTTAAGGCTATGTTCACACTGCGTATCAGACTGGCCGTTCCGTGACCCTGGCCGGGTCACGGAACGGCCGGTCTGTGCCCGGATCATCGCGGCCGATACTTAAGTACCGGCCGGGTGATCCGTCCGGCTGCAGAGCTCTGATGCGGGCGCATCAGCGTGCGCCCGCATCAGAGCTTCCCATAGCCCACAGTGAAGCGAGCAGCCGGAGCCGCTCGCTTTACTGTTTGAACTGACAGGGCTTTCTGCGGCCGAAATTCACTGGATTCCGGCCGCAGAAAACTGACATGTCAGTTTTTTCCAGCGCCGCATAGGATCCCGGCCGGAGCGCATACGTTGTGTGTACGCTCCGGCCGGGATCCCATTACAATTTAGGCTATGTTCCACCCTCAAAACTACAGCCATAGTTCTGCGGCGTAGTTTTACGTAGTGTGAACATAGCCTAAAAAAGCAATTAATAATAAAATAATCCACACAAAGCTACACAATTATATTTTTGGTTTTTCAGTACATCAAAAGCTAAAATGAAGGCTGCCGCAATAATGAATCTCTTATACTGTATGTCATTGAAAAATAAAAAAATATTGATCTTAATGGGTGAGGCAGAAAAGAGGTAAAAGAAAACAACAAGCGCCAGCAAGACCGTATTAAGGAAGACAAGTTTCATGTAAAAATGATATAACCAGTTACAAATGTCAGAAATAACAGAAGACTGCTTATACAGCAACGGCGTAATCTCTATCTGCCGCCTACACTAGGGGATGGGCTGAGGAACGTATAGGTGCGAACAACTCTCACGTAACTAGAACCTACATAAGGTATGTGACATGTGACCTGTCTGGTGGCTACATTTCTGCTGATCTCATATGTAGAACTTTGTGGCCAATTTGTAACATTCACAGTCATAAAACTCTGTAAACTTTGAAAAAATTTTGTTGTACGACATGAAGACAGAATACTTTAATGGGCACTGTCATCAAAATAAAAATTTTGCTATGTCTTTACAACTAGAGATGAGCGAACTTCAAGTGTGCTCGGGTTCATCAGAAGCTGATCACTCTGTATTTGATTACCGATGGCTGAAGATTTTGGATGCAATTTTGGGAGTCTTGGAAAACATTGATACAGTGGGAAAAAAAGTATTTAGTCAGTCACCAATAGTGCAAGTTCCACCACTTAAAAAGATGAGAGGCGTCTGTAATTGACACCATATGTAGACCTCAACTATGGGAGACAAAATGAGAAAACAAATCCAGAAAATCACATTGTCTGATTTTGTAAGAATTTATTTGCAAATTATGGTGGAAAATAAGTATTTTGTCAGTAACAAAATTTCATCTCAATACTTTGTTATATATCCTTTGTTGGCAATGACAGAGGTCCTGTCATTTGACCTGGTGGTACATCCTCTTTAAGGTGGTTTCTAGACTATCCCTATATAAAAGATGATGAGAGGCTGGAATTTAATATGTGTGATTCTTTAAGGTCCGACGAATGTCCCCATGTTCTCTATAGAGACGGGTAAGCCACAGCCACAGTGCTCTGGTGGTGGAGGCTTATCCCTACAGAAAAAAAGGAGGTCAGGCAGTGATTATCACACCTGACCCCATCTCCATCTACATCATCTATCAGTGGAGTCTCATAAGTATGACGTATATGGGGATCTTAAGTACTAAAAGGAGGTACGCCACTATGAGATGAGTCTGGCAGAAAGCATGCACACTCTGCTGAGTGTATATGTGTATGGGGTTAGGAGGAGATGGCTGTCAGCCTAATAAACAGCTGTCTTCACCATGTGGAAAGCTTTACACCATTCCAGCACATCTATTATAATCCACTATAACCATTATACTCCACTATAAAGAGGCGTACACTTACTGCAAACAGATGTCCAATGGTAACCGATAAGCCAATGATGAGAGGAATGGGAACTTTAATATCACTTCTTTTCTTATCACATGAAGCAAATATGGTGAAGACCAACTGGAATGTGATAATGGTTTCCACCAGAAGGGCCTGTCCGTGTGATAAAGTCTCATGCTCCTGTAATTGAAAATGTGGGTAAGACATGACGTGTACAGTTATTTTATATGATTTACTTCCACATAAGACGTATCATTTGATTCCAGGCTAGACCACCAGATATTGTCCATACTATACCATACTTACATGGTTAATTTCCAAGCAAAGTCTACGTTCTATTAAAGAGAATTATGAACCACTTTACATTAATTTAATAGTTTTCTAGTTTTCTGTTTGGTAAAATTCACTCATTAGGCTAGGGCTACATAGTGACTTTAGCCATGTGATATTTCTTGTGGCCAAAGATCTCTGTATTGCACTGTCTCTGTCTGCTTGGCAGCTAATGAAAGTAAAGGTGTTGGCATCGAAATGTGCAAGTTACTGCAACCTGACTGCTGGCAGAAATCCATCAGGTCTGGATTTCTAGGAACAGTCAACGTGACTGCATTCACTTTTATTGGCTGCCACCAGCATTGTGGAGGCAGCAGGCCAAATAGATCTTAGACTATACATATGGCACTCCAGAAGCTGTCATGTATGAACAGTGTTCTATGTTGCTGAGCAAGAAAGGGAGTAAATAAGAATTCCTCTCAACATAGTAAGAAAAATATTTGTAAATGGAGTTTCAGTTAAATAAGAGAACAAAACAAATTTATTGTTTCCAGTGATGTAAGGATTCAATATAATTATTCAATGGACTTCTGAATTTATAATTAGATAAGAACTTTAATGAATGGAAAAATGATGGATGGAAATCAGACACAGTACCACTACTGCCCATATATTGTATTTGGTATTGTAGCTTAATACTATACATGTGAATGAGGATAGACTGTAGTACCAGATACAGTCTATCGACAAGGGTGGCACTATTTCTGTAGGTCAGCCTTATGTCCTCTTTATCCCTGCCCCCCAGCCTGCTTTCACCAACCTAACCCATTTGACTGACTGCCACTAGATAAGAGGACATGGGCTGGACTTTTTGTGCTCTTGCTGTGCTGGGGAACTCCCCCAGGCCACTCGAGCCTTATTTGCATTATAACAAAAGCTTCTTTAAAAAAAAAAAAAAGAAAAAGAAAAGGCATGCCCACAAGCTCTCTGTAATGTTACCCAACCCGATGATCGCTGTAAGCAAGTTTCAAACTGTTAGATTGATGCTCATTTACAGGGCTTAATAAGTGGCTTGTAAGCGATATCTGTGCAGCCTTTTCTTTCTATAGAAAATAATACTTACCTGTCCAGGCTCCCCTGGTGACCGGTTGTTTTTTCCCCGCTAACCGCAGCTGTCGCTAAAGCTTCTGAAGCTGTCTCTGATGGGGAAGCCCCCTCAGCTACTGACTGAGATAGGACAGTGCTAGTGATTGGCTGAGCAGCCTATCCCTTCAGAGATGGCTTCAGAGTCGGCTGTGGTGAGCAGGGAATTCAGGGAAAAGGCAGCAGGACACTGAGGGAGCCTAAACAGGTAAGTATAATCTGTATTATTTTCTTTACACTATCATGAGCCATTGGCTGCGCATGGCTATTACACGTAGTGATGTGCGATCGGCAGCTGATGATTTTAAAAAATGTTGAAAGACAACGATCAGCCAATGATTGGCTTGACTTTATTACACGGAGTGATATCTTCCCAAATTAGTCTGATTTGGAAGATAATTGCTCCATATAATAGGGCCCTTACCATGGACATTTTTTACCATCCTGTTTTCCATTTGATAGGTCCTCTTTAACGTCCGATGAGCCTACTAGTTTTGGTGGGACCAGTTAAGGTTGGAGGAGCAAGGGATTCAGCAGTTGGATTTCAGCATAACTAATCCATTTGTTCTTAGAGAAGAGAAGCCACAGCCAGTTACTGCCAGAGGTACCTGGCTTTTACCCTACTCTTTCTAATCAGAGCACATGTCCATGTATGGGCTGGTAGGGAGGTATAGCTGTCCGCACCACAAGCTTTTGTCTGACAGTGTACTGCCGACCCAAAAGTAACAGACAGGTTATGTATCAGGATCATGTTATATATTGCATGTCGTATAGTGTCTAACTTTAAACTTAAAGTGTACCTGTCGTTTCACAAAACTTTTGACATGTCATAGTGTCATGTCAAGTTTTGATGGGCCCGGGTCTGAGTATTCTCTCCCGTCTCTGTGTCACGTGATCAGTTGGACTTAAAATGGAGCTCTAAGGAGCCCGACTGATAAGTCTGACTGATCACATGACACAGAGCCAGTAAAGGACCAGCTTCTCAGACCAGGACCAATGAAAACTTTTGACATGTCTCTATGACATGTCAAAAGTTTTTGAGAAACAACAGTGATACTCTAAGATTACCTTTATAGATGACTTGACTATACTAATCTTATGGACAGATAACTAGATAGACTCAAATGCTTAAACTAAACCCTTAGTCTTGACTTACAATAATAATTTTACTTAGTCACAGACAAGAAGAACTAGGTCATTTACTCTGGAATCATGTTCCCTGAACGTCATCGGTCACATTTACCTTGGTAATTCCAACCGGCCATTTTTCTTGTGGTGTAATAAGGGCGACCACTCCAGTACCAGCAATAGCAGCCACACATTGGATAATAATGTAAAATATTCCTTTGGCCACTGATATTTTTCTGGTACATATCATAGCCACTGCCACAGCAGGATTCAAGAAAGCTTCACATATGTGTCCAAAGCAATGAATCAGTATGGCAATGCTTAGTCCAAAGCAGAAGGCAATATGTGTATCTGAAGGTCCAGGTATGTTCATCCCTGTGGTGGATCCCAAACTTACTACCAGAAAAAGGAAAACTGCCAAAAATTCTCCAGCCATGGAGGTCCAGAATTGCCTTGTCCATATTCCCTTGAAGGCCGTCATCTTCACCCTCTGGTGTTCTCGGACACTGTGGTGAGTAAGTGAACAAAACTCTAGGAAGGGGGCTTGGGTTTTGTACAAGAGCAGTGAAACAGGTTGAACAAGTAGTGACGTGTGGTTGAAACAGCCCCTTCCTTTTAGACCAGAAACTTCTTGCTAGAAATACCTTTTTATGTAGTGCCTAGAGGAATGTTGCACAATCTCAAAGAGAAGGCTTGTGAAAACATGGACAAGATGGGGAAGTAAGATCCTATGATGGTCCCCACCCCGATTTTCTTCCAGACTCTGTTTTCCCTATTCAACATATTATATTAGTAGGAGAGGAGATGTCAGAACCCATTAAGACATTCCTGGGGATATATACTTAGAAAGGCAAACACTTGTGTTTAATGGCTAATACCAGGGAGCGGCTGTAGTAAAGTTCACCTTAATAGAAGGCTAATAATAACCATGTATGTGGTTACTAAATAAACCAAAATAAACACAAATCTATAGGAATAACCCAGTCCCAAATGATTTTTTTTCACAATTCACTGATATACAGGGCGATGCAGAGGAGCAAACGAGTGCCGACCTGTCAGTTCAGTGCTCGCTTGCTCTTCGTTCCCCGCTTGCTGCCAGCCCTTTTACACGTGTGAGCGGCGAGCAGGTAAGAGCAGGGGGGGCTGCAGGGAGCTGAGGGGGGGGGGGGGGGGGGGTCTGCCCGGGTGATCGCTAGATCGTCTGGGCAGCCCATAGAAGATAGCGGGGTCTGCTGCTGCCGCTCCTCTTGCATGTTGGCTGATCGTTGCCTTCTATTACACCAAGCAATTATCAGCCGTAACGGTCGGTATAGGACAAATACGGCCGATAATCGCTTTGGTCTTTCCTGAGCAGTTTTTGCATTTTTAGGCGACTTCCCACTCTGCATGAACATCGGCCGTTGTATGTCTCCACATACAGTATAATGCCCTCAAAGTGCCCCAATACATACACAGTTATCTTACAACATTGTTGACAATAAATATTACCACCATACAGTGATTACATATTGCCTTCATACTGCAACTGAAGAAAACAGAAAGACATTATCAATCATACCGCTACATAATATTTCCACACCATGACCACTAATAATACAGACCCTATAGGAGAGTGCAGTTGCGGCGAAGCAGTATGGGGTGCTGTTGGCCGGGGTAGCTCTGGCAGTGATGTGGCTGCTAGGTGGGTGTAGGCCTCTTGGGCACTTGTCACAGTAGCCAGAAGTGGCATTGATACCCACCCCCAGTCAGACAGGCACTGCTTCCACAGGTTTGGATAACCCAAGTGTTAGCTGGTGTGTAGATGTGTATGATTGACAGAGTCCAGTAGCTTAACGAGAATAACCACGGCTTACTGTGGTACTTTTTCAGTGCAACACAAAACAAGGCCTTTCGTAACTGCAGGTGCAGGTGAGAGGTAGAAGAGGCTGGAACACCAGAAGTGCAAGTACAGGAGCGTCTTGAGGGCCCGGCCAATTTAGAGAAAAACAACAAACTATTTACGTATCTTGACCGCCTAATGCCCTACAGTGTTGGGATACCCGTCCTATAAGGGTAGTACGAGGCCCCAGGTCCCTGTGCTGGGGAAGCTTCCCAAAACCTTGTAGAATAGCCGTGCATTACAGTAGGATACGTAGGCAAGTGGCAGCTTTGTCCTGCTGGTTCAGTACCATATTCAAGTATACTGCCCTGTATCTTGTAGAATGTATCCCTGGTGTGGACAAGGTCATCCTCAGAGGACGTCCTTTCCTCCTGACGGGTTCTAGCACTGCATGCTAGCTGACGTTACTTGCTGACTTGGAACACTCTTTCTGTGCGTCTTTTTCTCTCCAACTCCTCATTAGAAGATGACCCAAGACTCCTCCCACAAGGAACTAACCTCCTTTTATAGAGAAAAAGACGAAGATAGGATAGAAGAAGGAGGGAACCAACCTGCACCTGTGATTGGACATAAGAATAACATGTGACAGAAAATATTTAACCCAGTAAATTCCTTCAGCTATGCAGAACATAAGGCATATGAAAACACAGTAGTGACACCTAGTGGGGGAAAACACAGAATACACTATATAGATCCCACTGACTATATCCCACTGTGAGAACCTGATACCAATTACTTTACTGGGACACTACACAGTTACATCCAGTGACTCACAGGGGGTGTCTTCTCTGATCAGTCGTTCACTTTTTCTCTCCATTCTGCCTGGGCCATGAATCCTCTGTCCAGAATTTGCCAGAGAAACATTTAAGGCTACTTGCTCCAGCACATCATGGTTAGATCCCCTGTCCCCCTATATAGCAGTCTGGCCCCTCTGTGAAGCCCTTATATAGTAGGTGGCCCCTTTTGTGCAGTCTTCATATAGTAGGTGCCCCCCCTTCTGTGCCATCTCCTATAGTAATACTCCCCCTGGCCCCTATAGTTAGTAGCCCCCTCTATGCAGACCCCTATTGTAATGGCCCCCCTTGTGCTCTACTTATAGTAATGCCCCCCTGTGTGTTCCCCTATCGTAATGGCCCCCTTTGTGCTCTACTTTAGTAATGCCCCCTGTGTGCTCCTCTTTTAGTAATGCCACCATGTGCTCCCCTTATGGTAATGCCCCCTCCCCATATTAATGCTGCTTTCCTATAGTAATGCCCCCTCCGCATGTGCTCTACCCATAGTAAAGCCCCCCTCGCACATCAGAAACAAACTAACCTAATGCAGGCTCAACCACAGCAACATCTCTCCCCGTGCAACTCTCTTCTCCTTTCCTCCGGCACAGACATATTGTTGGAGACGCTGTCTGTGCCAGAAGTCCAGCCAGCCAGCGTACAAATATATGAATGGTGCGCTCACCCAGGATAGGTGGCCCTGCAGCCGTCAGCAGCGCAGTATCACCAGCTCACTGACAAATGCTGATCTCCAGTTTTCCTCCAAACTAGCCGCTCAGCCAGTCAGCGACTACAGAAATGTCCCGCCTCAATCACTGACTGGCTTATTGGGCATTTCTGTGGTTGGTGCTTTGGGGGCACAGGGACATACCTCCATTAAGCCTAATATATAATAGTAATATTGAGAAAGTGTTTCTTCTGAAGATATCTGTAAACATATAACACATATAACTGGAGATAAACTTTCATCTAAAGTAACTAAACCAACGTAATATATCATATATGTGGATTTAACATGATGAGACTGCTGCAAGCATACATTCCATTCATAACATATCGAGGCCCGGACTTGATTTTAACACAGGGAACAAAACACCTATAGGAAAACAAAGTCTGGGAAAGGAGTGAGGGAAGAGAAGCCAAGATATTTACATTTATATACCACCGCCTAATATTGTGTAGTGACTAGAGATGAACGCACTTAGGGACCTATTTTACAGTAACGATAATCGGCCGAATTGGCCCCATTTGGCCCGATTCGGCCGATTATCGTTCGGTGAAATAGACAGAACGATCAGCCGATGATTGTGTCAACGGCTGATCGTTCATTTAGGGCCAGACCTAAAATCATCGTTCCCCCACCGCGCATCGCTACGGTTGAATAGTGGTGCACGGCGGGCGACCGACGATTTGACAAGCAGCAGCATCATACATTACCTGTCCAGGCTTCTTCTCCGCGCTGTCTTCATCCCCGGGTCCCGCGCGCTCTATCATCAGAATGGCCGGTCAGCCCCGGGGCCCCGGGACCGCCGCGGCCTGTGATTGGCTGAGTGTGGCCTGTCAGCTGACCGGCCATTCTGAAGTTAGAGCGCGGGACTCGGGGATGAAGAAAGCGTGGAGAAGAAGCCTGGACAGGTAATGTATGATGCTGCAAGGGCTGCAAGGACATCGGTAACGATGTCCCTGCAGCCCTCGCTCAACGATCATCGGGCCGTGGAATAGGCACAGTAAACGAGGGGCGATCTAGCAGATCGCCGCTCGTTTACATCGTTGATCGGGCCCTCCTCGGCCCATGGAATAGGACCCTTACAGTAAGTCCCGGTCTGTATGAACCCGAACACTCAACATTTGACTTCCACTGGAGAAGATGGATGTCCTAGGGCTGCCTAGAAAACAATGATACAGTGATAGATATAGCCACAGGAGACCTATATTTTCTAGGCAGCCCTAGGAATGCATCCATCTTCTCCAGGTGGCGGGAGGTAAATGCTGAGTGTTCAGGTTCATGCAAACCCGGACTTACTTTAGGTTTGCTCATCTCTAGTAGTCACCCTCATCCACCCAAAACTGGATCTCCACAAGACATTTAAAGGTGGCCTGTGGTATCTGGCACCAAGAATCTTTAGCGGGCATTCGCACACATCCGCAATTTTGTGGACGTTACAGACAGGGAAGGCAAGTACTTGCCTCCCCCAAGGAATTAGATATACCATAGAAGACAGTAATAATAGTCATAAAGAGAATAAAAAAATAGAAAAACAGTGATGTTACCAAGAAATGGATGTCCCTCACAAATTGATGAGGAAAGAAGAAAATTGGTTTGGGGCTGCCAAGAGGCCTACAGCAACATTAAAGGAGCTGCAGGAATTTCTGGCAAGTACAGGTTATGTACTGCATGTGACAACAATCTTCCTTATTCTTCATATGTCTGGACTGTGGGGTAGGGTGACGAGATGGAAGTCTTTCATTACAAAGAAAAAAAATCCAAGCCGTTTATGTTTTTCAAAACTCTACACTGAGACTGCCAAACGCATGTGGGAAAACGAATTATGGCCTGATATCAATTTTTGGCTATAATTCCATAAAAAAATGGTTGGCACACAGCCAACACTATCCATCACCAAAAGAAAACCATACCCACAATGCCACATGGTGGAGGTAGCAATATGCTTTTTTCTCCATCTAGAACTGGGACTATAGTCAAGGTGGAGGGAATTATGAGCAGTTCTAAATAAAAGTACACAATAAGAAAAAGTGATCAGCACTACAGTATCCTGAGGTATGGGGAAAAGTTATAGGTGGTGCTAACTTCTCCAAGCAATGTCCATAAATGCTAACAATGAAGAAAAAAAGAAGACTCAATCACCATTAAAATCTTCCTTTATTCAGTCCACATGATAAAATTAGTCCATCCTTATAGCTGTTTCGTGCTAATCACAGCACTTCTTCTGACGTCAGAGGAAGTGCTGTGATTAGCACGAAACCGCTTTTTTTCTACTTCATTGTTGGCATCTAAATAAAAGTATATTTTGGCACAATAACTTCAGATCTAGACTAAAAAGCTAAAATTTAAGAGGAATTTGACCCTTCCGCATGACAATGACACAAAGCATACCTCCACATCAACAAAAGAACAGCTTCATCAGGAGTAGATATGTCTGAAATGGCCAGTCAGAGCCCAGATCTGAATCCATATGAAAGAATATGAAATTGTATGCCCCCATCTGTGATGCCCCACATATAGACCAAGAGACACAATAAAAAAAACAAAGAAAATATTTATTATACTGAACACAAGAATCTATATAAAATGCATATATTTATTACTATGGCACTATGATAAATACACACTGGTATCCTCAATTTCATTGCACTCATTATCCAGATACTCAATAATAATATTTCCTCCATTGTATAAAGGATTTTCTGTACTAGACAGCCACGTCTCCAGAGAGCTGTCCATTGGTAGAGCCGCACCTGTCTCTGCATGGCACACTCTCAGCTTCTGTAAGACAAAGATGGCGCACAATGTTATTATGGCCTGCCATGTAGAGAGCAGAACTTTATAGTATAGCTTTTATTCTATAAGAAAATGTATAATGCTACTGCTGAGACAGACAGGGGTTTTTCCCTCCCTCTACCTTCCTCCATTGCTTTTTAGGTAAATGCCAGTCTTGTATAAATTGGACATTTATCAGGCAGAAAGTGACAGGTATGAAGCTGAGATCTCATTACACTATAACTTGTATGGGACCAAAGTGGTAAGCTCCACATGGAATTATGGGAAAAAGATATGCAAAGCAGCTTCCTGACACCACCTTTTGGAAATAGCTTCCCCTTAAAGGGGTTATCCAGGATTTAAAAAAAAAAAAAAAAAAAGCTACTTTCTTGCAAAACTGTGCCACCCCTTTCCTCAGGTTGTGTGTGATATTATAATTCACTTCAATGGAACCAAGCTGCAGACCCACATCCAAACTGAGAAAAAGAGTCATGCTGTCTCTGGAAGAAAGCGGCCATGTTTTTCTAAGCCTGGACAACCCATTGATTCCCCAGTGATCAGTGTTTATCTAGAATATGACTGGGGATTTAATAAGCCAGAAGGGGAAGTTACCCATTTGTAGAAAGCTATAAGGGGAAAGGTGGTGTCAGAGAGCTGCTTTACATATTGATCTCCCCATATAACCCCTATTAAGTGGGAACAGCCAGAAAGCAGAAGAAAGGGGGGTAGTCAGGTTACCTTACACTTTAGGCAGACATTTTTGGCTTACTCTCTTTCTGCAATCATCAAGATAAAGAAATAAGGGAGGAAAATTTCTATCATATGATATTGACAAGAAGGTACATGTCACACCTGAATAACTGTGAACCATCTATAACACAGTCCTATGTATACAATGAGGAATACTTGGCACAGGACAGACTATGCACTGACTAGGGAACATGGACGTACCTTGGCAGTGGCCTTATTATTGTCATTTTTCAGGCTTACTATAGAAGCTGCATAGTCAACAACTTTTCCAATACTCCACTTCTTACAGAAGAACATGGGCTTGCTTTTCTCCTTTCCACCCTTAGGCAAGTATGTTTGAAAGTAGATTCTTTCTAACTGAAATATACAAAGACTGAAAAGATTAATGGAAAGTGCTTGGAGAAGACATCTGAAATAGACTATGAGCCCTCCAGTGTAGCACCTGAGCCATGAGCCCTCCAGTGTACCTGTAGTATATACCATAATCACATCACATACCTGTAGTATATACCATAATCACATCACACACCTGTAGTATATACCATAATCACATCACATACCTGTAGTATATACCATAATCACATCACATACCTGTAGTATATACCATAATCACATCACATACCTGTAGTATATACCATAATCACATCACATACCTGTAGTATATACCATAATCACATCACATACCTGTAGTATATACCATAATCACATCACATACCTGTAGTATATACCATAATCACATCACATACCTGTAGTATATACCATAATCACATCACACACCTGTAGTATATACCATAATCACATCACATACCTGTAGTATATACCATAATCACATCACATACCTGTAGTATATACCATAATCACATCACATACCTGTAGTATATACCAAAATCACATCACACACCTGTAGTATATACCATAATCACATCACATACCTGTAGTATATACCATAATCACATCACATACCTGTAGTATATACCATAATCACATCACACACCTGTAGTATATACCATAATCACATCCTATACCTGTAGTATATACCATAATCACATCACATACCTGTAGTATATACCATAATCACATCACACACCTGTAGTATATACCATAAGCACATCACACACCTGTAGTATATACCATAAGCACATCACACACTTGTAGTATATACCATAATCACATCACATACCTGTAGTATATACCATAAGCACATCACACACTTGTAGTATATACCATAATCACATCACACACCTGTAGTATATACCATAATCACATCACATACCTGTAGTATATACCATAATCACATCACATACCTGTAGTATATACCATAATCACATCACACACCTGTAGTATATACCATAATCACATCACACACTTGTAGTATATACCATAATCACATCACATACCTGTAGTATATACCATAATCACATCACACACCTGTAGTATATACCATAATCACATCACATACCTGTAGTATATACCATAAGCACATCACACACTTGTAGTATATACCATAATCACATCCTATACCTGTAGTATATACCATAATCACATCACACACTTGTAGTATATACCATAATCACATCACACACCTGTAGTATATACCATAATCACATCACATACCTGTAGTATATACCATAATCACATCACACACTTGTAGTATATACCATAATCACATCACATACCTGTAGTATATACCATAATCACATCACATACCTGTAGTATATACCATAATCACATCACACACTTGTAGTATATACCATAATCACATCATATACCTGTAGTATATACCATAATCACATGACACACCTGTAGTATATACCATAATCACATCACATACCTGTAGTATATACCATAATCACATCACACACCTGTAGTATATACCATAAACACATGACATACCTGTAGTATATACCATAATCACATCACACACCTGTAGTATATACCATAATCACATCACATACCTGTAGTATATACCATAATCACATCACATACCTGTAGTTTATACCATAAGCACATCACACACTTGTAGTATATACCATAATCACATCCTATACCTGTAGTATATGCCATATTCACATCCTATACCTGTAGTATATGCTATAAGCACATCACATACCTATAGAGCATACCGTAATCACATTGCATACCCATGGAACATACAGTAATGACATCACATACCCATGGAACATACAGTAATGACATCACATACCCATAGAACATACAGTAATGACATCACATAGCTATAGAACATACAGTAATGACATCACATACCCATAGAACATACAGTAATGACATCACATAGCTATAGAACATACAGTAATCACATTACATACCCATAGAACATACAGTAATCACATATCCATAGAACATACAGTAATCACATCATATACCTGTAGAACATACCATAATGCAGAGGCATCAAACATTATCCAAGTTGTGTCAGGAACATATTACACATATTTCAGAAATTATTTTATATGCTGTAATGATTTAGTCATAAACTAGTATCAGAGTTTTCCTTGAAATTGGACTAAAGAAAAAAATAGACAGAGGTCTGTCTTACATAAGTGGATGATACACATGAGGTAGAGTATGTGGCAAGACAGAATTACTAGAATGCTATGTCACTCTTCTGCTCTGATTACACATCACATATGTGCCGATCCTGAAAAACACATGTCAGCGCCCTCTGGTGGCTGCTCATATGTATCTCGCAAAAATAGTTGCCCTCATATGGCTCATAACTTTTTTTTCTTTTCTGTTGACAGAGCCCTTATAGGGACTTGTTTTTGGCACAATTACTTTCAGATTTCATTTATTTTAATTTATATAACTTTTTTATTCCTGTTTTTGGGTGGTGGGATAAACAAAAAGGGCTAAATTGGCATTGTTCTTTTGGCTTCCTTTTTTTTTAAAAACATATAGGACTACAGACTATACAGGGTATATACCAGTAATAATTTTATAGTATGTTATGTATGTGATAATACCAATTATGTGTTTTTTGTCAGTAATAAAACATTGTATAGAGGAAAGACACACTATACAACTATAACACTTGGCCGTACCATATGTGGTTATATAATGGCAAAAAAGTGCACAACTGAAACTGGTATACAGGGGAAAAGACATATTAAAAAAGTGTGAAAAAGTCAGAAATGATAAATTCCTTTATATTCTTACCTGAGGCAATGATTTATCTCCCATTGCATGTAGCTTCAGCTTCATCAGCGCCACCTTTGCTGCAGTCTCTGCGTTCTTTGCCCCTCTGCGCACTTTATTAGGAGGCGCGGACTTTTTGGAATCTGAAAATCATTCATGTTATATGGTAAGAAATAGATATTATACAGGGGCAGCAGAAAGTAAGTAACACAATATGAAACAAGCATAAAAAACAGTCGCACAGGCATGGGATCTATGAAACCAAGTCACTTTCCTATCAATGAGTGCTAAATTAAAAACTTTTTGAAAACTAAAGGGGTACTCCAGTGAAATTTTGTTTCTTTTAAATCAACTGGTGTCAGAAAGTTATATAGATTTGTAATTTACTTCTATTTAAAAATCTCTTATCAGCTGCTGTGTGACCTGCAGGAAGTTCATTCTCTCCAGTCTGACACAGTGCTCTCTGCTGCCACCTCTGTCCAAAGCAGGGCAGCTTTTCTATGGAGATTTGCTACTGCTCTGGACAGTTCCTGACATGGACAGAGGTGGCAGCAGAGAGCACTGCGTCAGACTGAAAAGAATGCACCACTTCCTGCAGGACATAAAGCAGCTGATAAGTACTGGAAGACTGATATTTTTAAACAGAAGTAATTTACAAATCTATATAACTTTCTGACACCGGTTGATCTGAAGGAAAAATAAAATTTTACTGGAGTACGCCTTTAACAAAAATTGTGTTCATATTTGGAGATTTGTTACAGAAATTTTCCATAAATGCAAAAATCCTTGCTGCTGAAACATCTCCAGTCATATAGTATAGGCTTTTTATGTTGAGAGGTTTCTGCCACGTGTGAACACACCCTGTGGTACCGGCCTGTACATTGTAGCTATCTTGGTGCCATTCACCATCCCAGTGGTCTTACACACTTACATACCCACAATCTCTTTCACCAGCTGCTGGGTTGCACACATCCTTGGCTTTGGGGTCTCCAGTTTCTCACACTGATGGTCTGGCTGGTGCCGATGCCTGGATAACACAGAGGACGCCATATAAAACACAACACAGCGAGAGGGTGCAGCTATATGTATGAGACAAAACAAACCTCAAGCAGAAATGTTTTGTGCAGAACGGACATAAAACCTCCACCAATTCCTTTCCACTGCAGCCGGTGTAGGAACAGGGGTACTGTGTGCTGCCCCCGGACTGTGCACCTCTACTGGCAGCAGGTACCTGGAAGATACACCATGTATTACAGTATATGTAGGAGATACATCATGTGTTACAGTATATGTAGGAGATACACCATGTGTTACAGTATATGTAGAAGATACATCATGTATTACAGTATATGTAGGAGATACACCATGTGTTACAGTATATGTAGAAGATACATCATGGATTACAGTATATGTAGGAGATACATCATGTGTTACAGTATATGTAGGAGATACATCATGTGTTACAGTATATACAGAAGATACATCATGTGTCACAGTATATATGGAAGATACATCATGTGTTACAGTATATACAGAAGATACATCATGTGTCACAGTATATATGGAAGATACATTATGTGTTACAGTATATGTAGAAGATATACCATGTGTTACAGTATGTATAGAAGATACACCATGTGTTACAGTATATAAAGAAGAATAGAAGATACATAATGTGTTACAGTATAGAAGATACATCATGTGTTACAGTATATATAGAAGATACACCATGTGTTACAGTATATGTAGAAGATACATAATGTGTTACAGTATATATAGAAGATACACCATGTGTCACAGTATATGTAGGAAATACACCATGTGCTCCAGTATATATAGAAGATACATCATGTGCTCCAGTTTATATAGAAGATATATCATGTGTTCTAAATTATAAAGGAGACACATCATGTGTTCCAGTATATGTAGAAGATACATCACGTGTTCCAGTATATATAGAAGATACATCATGTGCTCCAGTATATATAGAAGATACATCATGTGCTCCAGTATATATAGAAGATACATCATGAGCTCCAGTATATGTAGAAGATATACCATGTGTTACAGTATATATAGAAGATACACCATGTGCTCCAGTATATATAGAAGATACATCATATGCTCCAGTATATATATATATAGAATCATATAATCATAATCATGTGTTCTAAATTATAAAGGAGACACATCATGTGTTCCAGAATATAAAGGAGATACACCATGTGTTACAGTATATGTGGAAGATACACCATGTGTTACAGTATATATAGAAGATACATCACACAAAGAAAAATGTGTTGAACGGCACTGTGGCTCTATGGCTCAAGATCGGGTGCTCAGTCTCCCGGTCCCAGACCCAGGTCCCGGCGATACAAGAAATGTAGAGATGAGGCGGCACTCCAGATATAAGTGAATAAAAAGTGGTTTGGTTTATTCACCCAACATGCAACGTTTCAATCTACTCAATGAGATCTTTGTCAAGCACTGCTTGACAAAGATCTCATTGAGTAGATTGAAACGTTGCATGTTGGGTGAATAAACCAAACCACTTTTTATTCACTTATATCTGGAGTGCCGCCTCATCTCTACATTTCTTAGAAGATATATCATGTGCTACAGTATATATATATATATATATATATATATATATATATATATATGATACATTATGTGCTCCAGTATATGTAGAAGATACATCATGTGTTACAGTATATATAGAAGATACATGTGTTACAATGTATGTAGAAGATACATCATGTGTTACAGTATATATATATAGAAGATACATCATTTGTTACAGTATACATAGAAGATACACTGCAGGTGGATGAGCACTGCAGAAGTCATTAGTCACCATGTTATTGTCATGTGTCTTGTTTATCATGTCCAAAACTGAAAAACAAAAACAATAACCACACCCATTGTCCTAGATATCTTCACTTACCTCAGGGCAGCCATGGGAATCCCTGCTTCTATGTGTGAGGCTAAAAAACAAAACAAGTACCATTGCTCATATACAGTATATATGATGTAATGCAAACACATAGTTGACAAATATGTCTGGAATATTTTGTAGGCAAAAACTAATATACATCTCATGGCTGTCAGGGTGACATGTAACAGAGATTTTACCACTCTGCCAGTCAGTGACTGGGGCGGGGCACAGCTGGACTCACTGATTGGCAGAGCGGGCAATCCACCAGCCAGGTCGGTATTCCCCCCCCCTCCCCGAGTCCTGACAACATTGCCATTGGGGGGACAATGAGTCCTGGCAGGAGTCCGGGAGCCTGTGATGTTGTGCTTAGGGGAAATGAGGAGAGGTAAGTAGCACTTATTTATTATGTCCCCCCTCCCTGCGTGCTGGAAAATTAATATTTTCACCGACTTCAAGAAAAAAAAATCAGATGACTTGCAAAACAGGGTAATTCTCAAACCTGTATAGAGAAATAGACTCACCAGAAGACTCCTGAGCAGCCATCACACACAAAGGGAAGAAAATCTACAAAACAACACAGTGAGAACACGTTAAATGGTAATCCACTCTGAATGATTATATAGAGGTTACAAGTAGTGATGGGAAATCAAGTTCATTTGGGGACTAGGGTCCATTTACACAGAAAGATTATCTGACAGATTATCTGCCAAAGATTTGAAGCCAAAGCCAGGAATGGATTTGAAAAGAGGAGAAATCTCAGGCTTTTCTTTGTGACCTGATCTCTGTTTATAGTCTGTTTCTGGCTTTGGCTTCAAATCTTTGGCAGATAGTCTTTCTGTGTAAATGGACCCTTACCACTAGATCTAGTTCATTAGGCGTAGTTCAGAAGATTGTTTAGTTTTTTAGTTCATTATGTCTCCGGATCTGGGACACAGAGAAGATCTGCTTCTAGTGACTTCTTATCAATTACACTCAGAGCTTTCAGTACCGGCTGCTTACATGAAATATAATTTGGTAAAATGATGACATTTCAATAATTATGATTTTTGTTAATGCAATCAATTATATAACAAGCTCATAGTGTCAGGCTCAACTCTGCAAAATGGTCAGTTTATAGGCTAATAGACAAAGGACCCAAAATCTGAGGATGTTACCATTTTTTTATTCTGCTTTTAAAACTTTATTGCATTTTTTTAAATCCAAAAACCCTGCTATAAAAATGCTATAAATCAGCTGGGAGCCAATAAAGTAATATGAGATGTCATACCCACATTCATACCTGTCATACCCACATGGTACTTTTATTATTGCCATTTTTTGGCTCAGTGATAGTTTTTCAGAATAATGGCACACTTTGGCTTAGGTTTCTGTAAATGACAGAAAAAAACATTGCTACAGTATAGGCTCTAGCGTGGCTGAGGAGCCTCATAGGTGATGGAGATACATGGTAGAGAATAGAGAAGTACAGTACGGGCTCCATCATGTCTGTAGCTTACAGCTCTGTGTCCTGAGGAGCCTCATAGGTGATGGAGATACATGGTAGAGAATAGAGAAGTACAGTACGGGCTCCATCATGTCTGTAGCTTACAGCTCTGTGTCCTGAGGAGCCTCATAGGTGATGGAGATACATGGTAGAGAATAGAGAGGTACAGTACTGGCTCCATCATGTCTGTAGCTTACTGCTCTTTGTCCTGAGGAGCCTCATAGGTGATGGAGATACATGGTAGAGAATAGAGAGGTATAGTACAGTCTCCATCATGGCTGCAGCTTACGGCTCTGTGTCTGACTCCTGAGGAGCCTCATAGGTGATGGATCATGATGTAATCTGTGAACTAACTGAGCTATTGAACTCAATGTGCCAGGAGAATGAATCAGGAGAGTCTAGTTCACTTACATACATATGACTGTGCTCAACAGTGACACCAATTGTGGTTGCAGGTACTGACTCATGCGGAATGTAGGAGGGAGCTGATAAGCAGCAAAGCTGCAAGTAGCATACAGTATATAGCACAGAGTGAGGATACAGGAGCCAGTGGTGGTAACAAGAGGACTATCGCAGCAGGTGAGCTGGATGAACATTCTCTCACACATGGGATCTCTAGTGCAGTCTCATAGTTTCTATTAGATTAGTATATTCTGGCATGTGCTGTGTCTTATTACTTTCTTTTTCCAGCATGGAGGACTGAAATGTACTTGCTTGGGAGTGTGACAGTGATGGAGCTGGAGCTGCTGTGCTGGACTCTCTGCCTTAGTTCATGATAAACTAATCTTTGCCAGGGAAGAAAACTTGATCATTTAGTTCACTTTGAAGATTAGTTCATTTTGAACTGTTCATTCACAAAGTGTCACTTAAAAAATACTTTGATATATTTTTGACTGTTGTGTAATTTCACATTGTGTTCCCCATTGATATAGATTTGTGTTTATATAATTTCACAGGAAACAAACAACAGATGAAAGTCACCACGAGATGTAGCTTAACGGGGGATTCTGGGGAAAAAGTAAGTTTTCCTCTGGATAGTGGATGCACTGGATAGTGGAAAAGTAGGAGATTGCTAGGGTGGGGGTCCGAGCTCTGAACCCTCCCCTCTGGCGATCTCCGTATAGGACCCCGCCGGCTCTAATCTGAATAGAGCCCCAGGTGGGCACGCGACCTACGACTCTATTCATTCCTATGGAGCGACAAAAAGAGACGAGTACAGTGCTCTTGCGGCATATTCAGATTTTTCCGTCCCTCCATAGGAATGAATAGAGCGCTGGGGCACGTGCCGACCTGGGGCTCTATTCATAACATAGATGATGGGGTCCGATACGGAGATTGCCGGGGGGGTCAGGGATAAGACCTCCCGCAATCTCCTATTTTTCCCATATCCACAGTTAAAGTAAATTTTTCCTGGAATACCCCTTTAGGGTAGCTTCACACGTACTGTATCGCTGCTGATTTTACGCAAGAAAATCGCAGATCCGCCCCTGCGATTTTAGGTGCAGAAAAATCGCATGAATTGACCTGCGTATTATGTGCGTAATTTACGCTACATTTTTTATATATACATAATACGCAGGTCAATTCATGTGATTTTTCTGCATCTAAAATCGCAGGGGCGAATCTGCGATTTTCTTGCGTTTTTGCGTGCGTAAAAACAGCAGCGATACGGTACGTGTGAAGCTACCCTCAGGGTGCGTTCACACGTACAGGATCTGCAGCAGATTTGATGGCGCAGATTTGAAGTTGCAGATTCAAGGCAAAGTAACTCTGGGCCATCAAATCTGCTGTGGATCCTGTACGTGTGAACGCACCCTTAAGGCGTCAGTCCTATATAAAGCTGTAATCATACTGTGTGTAACATATATATATGTGTGTGTGTGTGTATATATATATATATATATATATATATATATATATCTGAAGTGTATCACAGTCTCACTACTAACTGATACAGCAGGGGGCGCTGTGGTATATGATAGCATCCCTTTCTCCATGTTTGCCAATGTATACCACAGACTTTGCATTGTATTATGCCTGTACAGACCCTAAGAGCTCCACCAGGGAGTGAAGCGCACAGCTGCGACCTTCTCCCTCTATGTCTAATGATTTAAACTGCTCCTTCTGAAAAGATACAAGACTATACCAATGTGTGTAATCTACTCCTATAGTGACACATAGACACATTCCCTCCTCTGTTTATAACCATTTCAGTCAGTACAGACTATGCATGATACTGTATATATTACCCAGCTGCCCGCAGTGCTCCACATCACAGTGCTGCCCGATCTCCAGCTCTGCCATGATTATCTGATCCACAGGTAACTATACAGGAAGCCAATGAGTAGCACCAGGAGAATCTGATGGCGATCTCTATGTACAGTGATCAGTGGGGAACAGCTCGCTTTCCTGTTGTCATGTTGTCTGAGACGCTTTGTTATGACGTCATCACCAGGCGATCTTAGGATAGGTCTATCTAAGGCACAGCCACATTCCGGCACAGGGTTAGAGTTGGTGTGGGGCTCCCCCTGGTGGGTAGATGACGGTTGTGCAGGGTATTTCGCGCTGTATACAGATGTAGATGGTTTCAGTACATCCAGAATAGAAAGAAGTTTCTATCACACGTTTGGATAGCTGTCCTCGTATGTAATATACATATATCATCTTACAGGCATGAATATTTAGGCTGTCAGGAGTGGGGGTCCTAGGTACAGCAGGGATAGGCATGTAGTACAGCTCATCCTGCTCAGATACACCTGTTCCTATTACTTCTCTTGGACAAATCCCACCTCTTTAATTTCCCTGTTCTTCCCTCCTCCTCTCCCTCTTCTGAGAGCCCTTTTCTGTCCTTTAAGACTCATATGAGAGTGTATTGTTTGTAGGAGAAATTGTACTTTAACATTTTACCATATACTGTACCGAGAAACCACAAGAGAAAAATGTATATCATGCTCAGATCTGCAGACATGGACAGATTTGTAGATAAAACTAATTACACCACTTAAACGATGGCTGTTTGCAAAGTTATAAAATCACACTTTCCTTCCAAGTGTCATAGATGGAATACTGAGCTGCAGCATGCATGCCTCATCCCTCTCTCTCCCCCACCCCTCCCTACCCTGTATGATTGATGTGCACTATTTCTGAACATCAGTCATGCAGAGCAGGAAGGGGTGGGGAGGGGGAAGACATGCATGCTGCTGCTCAGCACCATCTTTATGACATATGAGCTTGGAAGCAAAACATGATTTTATATATGCACAAGCCAAAAAATGGCTGCACATCACACCCATGGCTGACACGAAAGCTTATTCAGCTACATTTAAAACCAACATCAGAAGTTAGTATATAATTTGGCCAAACCATATTGCCTCATGTACCACGTGCAGGTCTTCTGATACACATGAGTCCCTAACCAAAAAACATCACTGTGCTGGTCAGCGACCACAATCCCCGCAAAGCGTGCGCATACAGAGAAGTGGGGCCACGGAATGGCCCTGCAACCCCATCGTCACAGGACCAGACCCTAAAGGGCCCCCGCCGACCCCGCAGGCGCCACCGAACATGATTTTATAACTGTGCAAACAGCCGTCATCTAATAGACTGGTAACATATGTTTTATCTCACTGCTATCATCTGCTGTCTGCCCATGTCTGCCACTCTGAGCATAATGTACAGCTGACAGATTCCCTTTAATGAACAGTTCAAAAGTCTTGATAAAGTGATAAAATTTAACATTTTTAACATATGTTATAACAATAAGAAGCCATGGGTAAAGTTATTAAAGAGAAACCATCAGCAGATTAGAAGCGTCTAACCTGCTAGTATGTTCCTATTGTGCAGGGGGAGCTGAGGATGAAGGTAGGTTTCTTATATCTATCATCTGCGCCTTTCACGTTCTATTAGGAGTTTAATATTTATGCTAATTAGACATTTTGGTGCACTGGGGCAGGACTACCACACCCAGTGCACCAATTCACTCCCCGGTTGGCTGGCCCCTTCGATTGAATATTAGTGCAGTAAGTCAGCTGGCCGGGGGTGGGTGGGTGCACTGGGTGTGGTAGTCCCGCCCCCAGTGCACCAAAACGTCTAATTAGCATAAATACTAAACTCATAACATCATGTAAACAGCACTGAGAATGAGGTTAAGAAACATACCTTCATTCTTGAACCCAGAAAAAAAGACAAATTTGGTCAGCTCTCCTAGAACACCATTCACACTAGGCAGGAGCAAACACACAAAAACACAGAAAAATGCAACAGCCCACCGCAATGGCAAGACACAGACCACTACAGACATGAAAATAGTTAAAAGCAGCCCCCCCCCAACTGCTAAAAAAAAATTCCCACAAAAGTAATGAGGCTCTTGGTTACCATTTGCAAACAGTGTAAACCACCCCGCCACAATAAGGTGGCCTCATGCTCGGGGTGGACCAAGAGCCTCATTATTTTTGTGGGAATTTTTTTTGGCAGTTGGGGGGGGGCTGCTTTTAACTATTTTTATGTCTGTAGTGGGTCTGTATCTTGCCATTGCGGTGGGCTGTTGCATTTTTTTGTGTGTTTGCAATTTCAACCATAGCAACGTGCTCCTGCCTAGTGTGAATGGTGTTCTAGGAGAGCTGACCAAATTTGTCTTTTTTTCTGTGTTCCAGATGGGGGGAGTGGCTGCCTCTACTTGGTCTTGCACTCCACCTTTCCCACTCAGGTGGTGTAATTACTTTTGCCGGTTGAGGGTACAAACCTACACACCGTATACGCAGCAGATACGCAACAAATACGCAGCAGATTTGATGGTGCAGATTTGATGCTGTGTTCAGTTATTTAGATCTAATCTGCTGCGTATTTGCTGCGTATCGCAGTAGTAAATACGCTGCATATATGGTGTGTGGGTTTATACCCATAAGATGGATCTTGCATGCCCAGAGCATAGGTGCATTTCATGCCATGGAGAGGCCATAGTACAGTGTACTGTAGGTCCACCCCGGCATGGGGCCACCTTATCGTTGGTGGGGTGGTTTACACTGTTTGGAAATGGTAACCAAGAGCCTCATTATTTTTTGGGAATTTTTATTAGCCATTGGGGGGGCTGCTTTTAACTAGTTTCATGTCTGTAGTGGGTCTGTATCTTGCCATTGCGGTGAGCTGTTGCATTTTTCTGTTTTTTTTTTTTTTTGTATACCTTCATTCTTGGCGCTCTGTGCGCGATAGGGACATATTAGCATATTAGATACTTCCAACCTGCTGATAGTTTCCCTTTAAATGTTTATGCTAAAAAAATCTTACCCGTGATGTAATAGACATAAAAAAAAAATCATCTGTAAGTGTAGAAGTTTAGCGTTCTTCTCTTAAGGTGTGAACAGAACCATTATTATAACCCCCCGGTGGTCGCTCACCAGTGATCACTTTGTGTAGTCGGGGGGCTTTACATATATTAGTAAATTACATTCCTATTGAATTCATTGTTGATTTCATACAAAGTCCAATCATTTGCATTGATGTCTGCAGCTTTGCATTTTCTCCTCCGCCATTCATGCCTCGCCATTTAACGCTTATAAACAAAAGATTATTTGTTTCAAGTTAGCTGATATCGGATGAATAACTTACGAGAAAACATTGGCAGTGTCACCGTCTTCAGGGGAATTGGGTTTCACATAGCGTAAAATTCCTAAGTGCTGTCAAAGGGAAGATAAGGCGCTGAGTGGGAGCGGGGGGGATAGAAACAACTGGAAAATCAAATTACTGTCTCCAAAGACAAATGCCTCCTGAATCGCATTACAATTGCTGCAAATGATGCCCCATAATGAATGCGAGGGGCTTCACGCTGATGCAGGGAGCGCGAGGACTGAAAATAGCAGCAAGGTTCAGCCACAGTGATACAATGTATTCTGGGGAGACAATGAATGGATGTTGTATCATTATAGCTTATGCAATGGGCGTCTATCAGCTTTGTCTACCGGTTGAATGGAAGATACCGATAAAGCTTTGTGAAGCTATGCAAATTTAGTTTTATATAGCCGCATTTATAATAGACACAACTTTTTTTAAGGCTCTGTTCACACTTTAGAAACTTCCCTTGAGGGTTTCTCATTGGCTATTTTGCTATGGTTGATGGGAAGAATAGCTTAGACAGAAGAGTTATTCGTATAATTAACAGTACTGGAACCTTCACAGACCCTATTAAAGTGTTATGAGGTTACTCCAGTGGAAAAGGGGCACTCCAGCGAAAAAAATAAAAAAATTCAACTGGTACCAGAAAATTGTAAATTAATTCTATTTGAAAATCTTAAGTCTTCCAGTACATATCAGCTGCTTTATGTCCTGCAGGAAGTAGTGTATTCTTTCCAGTCTTACACTCTGCTCTCTGCTGCCACCTCTGTCCATGACAGGAACTGTCCAGAGCAGGAGAGGCTTTCTATGAAGATTTGCTACTACTCTGGACAGTTCCTAACATGGACAGAGGTGGCAGCAGAGAGCAGACTGGAAAGTGTACACCACTTCCTGCAGGACATACAGCAGGTGATAAGTGCTAGGAGATTTTTAAAGAGGTTATCCAGCGCTACAAAAACATGGCCACTTTTCCCCCTCTCTTGTCTCCAGACTGGGTGGGGTTTGGGACTCAGTTTCATTGAAGTAAATGGAGCTTAATTGCAAACCACACCTGAACTGGAGACAAAAGAGGGGGAAAAGTGGCCATGTTTTTGTAGCACTGGATAACCCCTTTAAATAGAAGTAATTTACAAAGCTATATAACTTTCTAAAATCAGTTAGATTTTTTTTCTGCTGGAAATGACAGTTAGTGACTTTTGGTCCATTTATAGCAAAAGTCATGAAGTTAGTGTGAACAGAGGCTAACACAGTGCATGCAGGGGTGATTCTAGCCTCTCTGCTGCCCGAGGCGAACTATAGAATGACGCCCCCCCCCCCCCGTCAATCCGCCCACATTATAATCCACTACTGCCCCCCCCCCCCACTGCTGTCCCCAATAAACCTAATGTTTGGTCCCTTTCTGCACAGAGGATGTCAGGAGAGGAGGGGGCTGACTTTATAGGAGAGGTCCCAGCAGCACAGAGGATGTCAGGAGAGGAGGGGGCTAATCCTATAGGAGAGGTCCCAGCAGCACAGGGGATGTCAGGAGAGGAGGGGGCTAATCCTATAGGAGAGGTCCCAGCAGCACAGAGGATGTCAGGAGAGGAGGGGGCTAATCCTATAGGAGAGGTCCCAGCAGCACAGAGGATGTCAGGAGATGAGGGTGCTAATCCTATAGGAGAGGTCCCAGCAGCACAGAGGATGTCAGGAGAGGAGGGTGCTAATCCTATAGGAGAAGTCCCAGCAGCACAGAGGATGTCAGGAGAGGAGGGTGCTGATCTTTTAGGAGATGGTCCCCCTCTTCCCCCCTTATAGATGGTCCCCCTCTTCCCCCCCTTATAGATGGTCCCCCTCTTCCCCCCCTTATAGATGGTCCCCCCCCTTATAGATGGTCCCCCTCTCCCCCCCCCCCTTATAGATGGTCCCCCTCTCCCCCCTCCCTTATAGATGGTCCCCCTCTCCCCCCTCCCTTATAGATGGTCCCCCTCTCCCCCCTCCCTTATAGATGGTCCCCCTCTTTCCCCTCCCTTATAGATGGTCCCCCTCTTCCCCCCCCTTATAGATGGTCCCCCTCTTCCCTCTCTCCCCCCCCTTATAGATGGTCCCCCTCTCCCCCCCCTTATAGATGGTCCCCCTCTTCCCTCTCTCCCCCCCTTATAGATGGTCCCCCTCTTCCCCCCCCCCCCTTATAGATGGTCCCCTCTCCCTTATAGATGGTCCCCCTCTCCCCCCCCTTATAGATGGTCCCCCTCTTCCCTCTCTTCCCCCCTTATAGATGGTCCCCCTCTCCCCCCCCTTATAGATGGTCCCCCTCTTCCCCCCCCTTATAGATGGTCCCCCTCTCCCCCTCCCTTATAGATGGTCCCCTCTCCCTTATAGATGGTCCCCCTCCCCCCCTTATACATGGTCCCCCTCTCCCCCCTCCCTTATAGATGCCCCCTTATAGATGGTCCCCCTCTTTCCCCATCCCTTATAGATGGTCCCCCTCTTCCCCCCCCTTATAGATGGTCCCCCTCTCCCCCCCCCCCTTATAGACAGTCCCCCTCCCGCCCCTCCCTTATAGATGGTCCCCCTCTTTCCCCCCTTCTTATAGATGGTCCCCCCCTTATAGATGGTCCCCCTCTTTCCCCCCTTCTTATAGATGGTCCCCCCCTTATAGATGGTCCCCCTCTTTCCCCCCTCCCTTATAGATGGTCCCCTTCCCCCCCCTATAGATGGTCCCCCTCTTCCCTCTCCCCCTACCTTATAGATGGTCCTCCCCCCCTACCTTATAGATCGTCCCCCTCTTTCCCCCCTCCCTTATAGATGGTCCCCTTCCCCCCCTACCTTATAGATGGTCCTCCCCCCCTACCTTATAGATCGTCCCCCTCTTTCCCCCCTCCCTTATAGATGGTCCCCTTTCCCCCCTCCCTTATAGATGGTCCTCCCCCCCTCCCTTATAGATGGTCCCCCTCCCCCCCCCCCCCTGCACAGCAGATAAAACAAAAACAAAAAACAGCACACAACTCACCTGCCCTCCGTTCCCCCGTCGAGCCTCTCTGGTCTGGTCCCGGCTGATGTGCGGCTGCCCGGGGTGTCCCGTCCTGTCCCCGGCAGCGCGCGCATCAGACAGCTCCCCGTGCGCCTGTGGCTGTGACTTCCGGCGCACGGGGATCTCTCTGATGCGCGCGCTGCCGGAGACAGGATGGGACACCTCCGGCAGCCGCACATCAGCCGGGGGACTAAGGCTGCATTCCCACGTTCCGTGATCCTGACGGATCACGGACGTGGAATGCATTTACTGGAGCCCCCCCGCCCCCGGGCAGTATCTGTAATGAGATGCTGTGAGCGGGGGGGACTGTATTCATAAGCGCTGCGCTGTAGTAACAGCACCGCGCGGCTGATTCATTACAGCGCGGCGCTTATGAATACAGTCTCCCCTGCTCACAGCATCTCATTACAGATGCTGTCCGGGGGCGGGGGGGCTCCAGTACATGGTACAATCAGTGGCGGATTATAATGTGGGCGGCCGCCCGAACCGCTCATATTATAATCTGCCACTGAATGCCGCCCCCATGAAGACAGCTGGTGGCGCCGCCTGAGGCAGACGACTCAGGTCGCCTCATGATTGCGGCGCCCCTGAGTGCATGCATACAGCAGAGCCCTATGCACGGAGCATGGAGAACAGTACATGGAAGCTGTATGGCTACTTTGTGCAGAGCCATAGAGCCTCCATACACTGCTGTACAGCTCTACCAGAATCTGCATATTTTATAAGAAAAATTTCTGTACACAATAGACATATACACAGCTTTCCTGAATGGCTGAATGACGCTGATCCCAGGCTCGGCAATACATTGCTATGGCCTGCAGCAGGCCATAGCAATGGATCACCGATATGATGGATCATTGCTGTGTATAAACACAGCATTGATCTCTATGAGAGATCAGTGCTGTGTATATACAAGTCCCCCAGGGGAACTTCTAGTTAATGTAGAAATGAAAGTAATAATGTTTTTTTATTAATAAAAAAAATCCCCTCCCCTATTAAAAGTCCAAATCACCCCCCTTTTCCCATTTTCTAAATATAAATAATTAAACAAATAAATAAACATATTTGGTATCGCCGCGTGCGTAATCGCCCGAACTAGTAATTAATCTCATTCCTGATCTCGCACGGTAAACGGCGTAAGTGCCAAAAAATTCCAAAGTGCAAAATTGCACATTTTTAGTCGCATCAAATCCAGAAAAAATTTAATAAAAAGCGATCAAAAAGTTGCATATTTGCAATCAAGGTATCGATAGAAAGAACACATCATGGCGCAAAAAATGACACCTCACACAGCCCCATAGACCAAAGGATAACAGCGCTATAAGCCTGGGAATGGAGCGATTTTAAGGAACATATATCTGTTAACAATGGTTTGAATTTTTTACAGACCATCATATACAATAAAAGTTATACTTGTTATATATCATTTTAATCGTAACAACTTGAGGAACATGCATAACAAGTCAATTTTACCCCAGGGCAAACGGACTAAATGCAAAACTCCCCGAAATCAAAACAAATTTCTTTTTTATTTCAATTTGACAGCGCAAATGATTCTTTTCCGGTTTCGCAGCATATTTTATGGAAAAATAATGCCTGTCATTGCAAATTACCATCGGTTTAGCAAAAAATAAGGGCTCATATGGGTCTCTAGGTAAAAAATGCAAGTGCTATGGCCTTTTAAACATAAAGTGGAAAAAGCAAAAGTGCAAAAATGAAAATTGGCTTTGACCTTAAAGGGTTAAAGCAGCCAAGTCACTGCAATACATCTGGTGTGTTTTTAGGCTGCCTGGTATAAATTTATGCTAAGTATTAGACACCGTTAGTCAATCTCTCCCAATCTTACAGGGATCCTGCCATTATGAATGTGGATGTGGAAAATTATCTTTATCTTCCTTTGATGCTATAACAAGAGCAAAGAGCATTCTTTACTGCAGGGAGGGAAGGAAACTGCAGTCACTCACCTGATGCTATTAGTAAGGTGTGAGATTATCGGCCAGGTATTCAGCTACGTAATAGATCACTTGACTCGCTCGCCCCACCCATTCTACCAGGTTAAACTACTGGAAGTTGCCTTTCGAGTTTTACTTGACAGGAAATGACAGGTGTCTGACTGCCAGATCAGATCTCTGTGTTTTCTTCTCGGCATTCACAGCTCTTTGTAAAGGATATCATTCAGCAGTGAATGGAGTTCTGGTGCTAGTCAGAACGTCAAGATACAACAATGAGTAAGATCACCAAGCTCTTCAAGACCTCTGGGGGGTCGGGTTCCTCTTCAAGAAGTCGGAAGGGGGGTCCAAGTCCTCAGGAAGCTTTGTTCAGGCTTCGGGAAACGGAGGACATGTTAACGAAAAAACAGGAGTACTTAGAAAAGAAAATAGAACAGGAGCTGGCTACGGCACGGAAGCATGGAACCAAGAATAAGAGGGGTAAGTGGGGGGGACGAGGCGGAATCCTGACTCTTCTCTTTTGGTTATGAAGCTTTCTGTTCTTATATAAACACTCAAAGTTCATCGCCACTTCTTGACAATTCGAATTATACATTATAATATCTTATATTGTGTTAAGGACTAGGTGAATATCTCTTATTACAATATACGCACTTTAAGAATAGAAAACTGTTCTGTCAATATATGCCTTTGAGTTGTCGTCTCCCCCCAAGGTATTTTCTTACGTATAAGGCCTTATTATTCTCACGTTCAGTAAAGTTGTCCGTAATTGCGGATGCCTAATTACGGTTCAACTTAGAGCACATTGATATATATTGGGCTATTTACACGGACCGTTTTAATTTTGATTCGTAATTCGTTTTGTAAAAAAAAGGACATGCTGTAGTGCGGACTGTGATTGCGATACGGATTACCAATTGAAGCCTATGGGATCCATGTTTTTTACGGACATCACGGATGTCACATCCATGACGGATCACGGATCAAATCTATGCGAACTAGTATTATTCACATTTTACGGAAACTAATAAGGAAACTGATGCAATTACAGATGCAAATAGAGATGAATTTATACGGACCACGGAGTAAAAATAGCGGGAGGTTTCGCAGTCCAGAAAAATTACCGAACGTCTGGAAAAGATGGATGCCAGTAGGGTCACAACAATTATAACCAGATTTGGAAGGGCACACCAGAGGACCGTAGGATCCTCTGGTGGGCCCCCAGCTTTAGAACCTGCACAAACACTGACTGACATGTCTATTCCGACTGGTTGTTCATTGGTGGGCCCCTAGGATCATTTCCTCTTCTGGGCCCTTGATACCCCAGTCCGACACTGATTATAACTCCCATAAGAGTTTCCTCAGGCCTTCGGAATAACAAATTGAGTAATCACATTTTAGGCTGTGCAGAACTAGGATAATGTACCATTCAGGATCTCAGATAAGCTGGGTACAAATTCTGCCGGGAGCTGTATTGTAAAAATATTACCCCTCCCTTTTTGTTATACCGTAATTTTTCTCATGCCTCATATAATGGATTTTTTTTTCCGTGGACATAAAGGGTTAAGTAATCCTGGAGTTTTGTACGAAAGCAGCAAGTCTTAAGATGGAGGTCTATTCTTAGGCCCCAGCAGGAAAGGCGTGCCTTGTTTTCCTTCTATTATGACCATATAATTATAGGCATTATACTCCAGTAATGTTTCCCTTTGTAACCTCAGCTGGAAGGAACGTCGCCTGCAATGTTAATATTTTAGGTTGTTCAATATGTGAATGTCTTCGAATGAATTGTTAATGGATATAGTTTGCTAAAGGAGTGAATTATGAAGTGAAATAGTATCTTGGAGTAAGAGAAGGGATGTTTTGTCTGGGAAGACCGAAACTTAAAACCACTATAAGATGCTAGTGCTGATGGGTAGAGAGTATCCCTATCATTGTGCTCATTGGTGGAAAGCAAACTCTGATCACTGCCTGAAAATTCTGGATTCAGTGTGTGAGATTCCATTGTCCTATTCCTCCCCTCTAACTTCCGGGGTCCAAGAAACAGGTGGTCACTGGAAAGTTTCTATACCAGGGGTAGGGAACCTCGGATCTCCAGCTGTTGCAAAACTACAACACCCATAATGCCTGGACAGCCAAAGCGAACGCTTTGGCTGTCCAGGCATGATGGGAGTTGCAGTTTTGAAACAGCTGGAGAGTCAAGGTTCCCTACCCCTGGTCTATAAGGTAAATACACACTAGACAATGCCCATTTTTTTACTTAAAAAAAAAAATGGGGGGAGATTTATCAAACATGAGGTAAAGTGAAACTGGCTCAGTTGCCCCTAGCAACCAATCAGATTCCACCTTTCATTTTCCAAAGAGTCTGTGAGGAATGAAAAGTGGAATCTGATTGGTTGCTAGGGGCAACTGAGCCAGTTTCACTTTACCTCATGTTTGATAAATCTCCCCAATGGTGTGTGAACGTAGCCATAGGCCATAGCCATATGTTCACACAACGTCTTTTCAGGGGAAATAACAGCCATTGTTTTTAGAATAACAGCCGTTATTTTATAACGACGTCAATAATTATCATCATTATTATCAATGGCCTTCACTATCAAGGAACAGCCGTGTTTTTTTGCCTAAAAAAAAATGTTGTGTGAACATAGCTATCTGCCCCTTTTTTTTTATGCAAAATGGCTAAAAACAAAACAGGCAAAAAACAAAAGTTAACTCAATAGAGTGTTACAGACGAAGCAATTTACATTTTTAAATCCATTATTTGGCCTGTATTTTGAGCTGTAAATATGGCCCGAATTCTAGTTATTTTCTGGGCTATCATTGTCAAAACCTGGCTACGAATGTAGCAAATAAATAGAAAATCCACCTGGTGTGTACTTACCCCAAAAGGGTTGTCTCCCAAAGAAGTCCGCTCTTTTAAAAGCTGGGAAGCCTTACGTGGTGGTAGGTACACCCACTTACTTAGAATGTAGCTGTCTGTCCATTGCTTTAGGCATAAAGTGTCATAAGGTGGGCTCAAGTTATCAGGACAAGTAGAAAGGTTGCACACGAGGATGAGTAAAGGCGGGCATACCCCTTCAATAACTGTTGGCCAAATGATTGTTTGGACAACGGTTATCTCTCCCGTCCTTTCCATACACATGAACGTTTGGCACGGCCATACGTTTCTTTGTTTGATATGGGAGGACACAGGTGCATACAGACTGCTGTGGTGGTGGCTTATCTCGCTGAGAACAAAGGGGTTGGGCAATGAAAATCAATCCCACCTGACCCCTATCTTTATCCGGAGACTGTCATACACTTTATACTGATGACCGAACCCGCCACAAGCAGTGGCCTTATCTGATATGATCTTTAAGTGTATGGGGACGTTAAGGCTGGTACTGATGCACAAATAGAGACATCACCACAGACCAGGAGAGTGTAATTTCCTTCCTTTTTTTAAGCATATGAGATAACTATCTCACTAAAGGGGGGTCCAACTGCTTAGTGTCCCTATGAATTGAGTGGCAGGTTGTGCATCCTCATTTCGGCTCCATTTATTATTCTGTATAAGCTTCAATCTTCATCTGTTGTTTGCCATTAAATGATGGCCATCCAATAAAAACATAGTTCCCCTTTTAGGCTATCAGCAGGTTAGCCAAAGCTAACCTGCTGATAGCCCCCTAATGCGCATGGGGCGCAGAGGCAGAAGATATGTTTCTTACCTTCCTCCTTGGCGCACTTCCCATGCAGTTAGTAGTTGAATCAATGTCAATGTTTTTACTAGAATGCACCAATTTTTTGTTTGAACAAAACACAGAAAAAGTCACACAAATAACCAATTGCTCTAAACTTTAAATTTTTGCCAGAACCTACAAAGAGCCATTGGCAAAGCAGCAGTTTGTGCCACAGTAGTTCTTCTGTGGGATGAGACCTGACAGACTAGAATTCGCTCATCACATGGAATAGTGTATACTGATGGTTTGCCAATTGTTCTTCCTTGGACCATTTTTGTAGGGTATTGACCACTTTAGACTGGTAACACCCTACAAGACCGGTCATTTCTGAGATGCTCTCGGGCAACAGTCAAGTCATCACAATTTGGCTCTTGTCAATGTTGCTCAGATTTTGTACAAAAAAAAGCAGAGGAAAACTATACAATCTTTTTGAGCTTTTTTGAATGTAGAGCGTTAAATATATGTCGTATAAAGGAAAAACACCAACATATTCCACAGAGAGATTACCATGCAAATTGCTATCATACACATCAAGCTAATTTCCATATCTCCCACAGGCACACATTAGGGCAAATATCATAGGAGGCCAGTTAGCATGTGTAGGTAAGAACAGGTAAGCCCACATCTGATGACCAATAGAGGCAGAATGTGCATGGTGTGCTGTTGCCCACATGCTATGATGGTGACTAACACCCTCTCTTCTCTGAAGGTATATTTCAGAGACATGCAGAGGGCAGAAGTCAGAGTTGGGAACAGAACACATAGAAACTTAGGCTGCATTAACACGTCCATTGAAATGTATTCATTCACACGATCTGTGAAAATGGGATATGTCCTAGTGCGGAGGAGGATCGCGGCGCGGATCCCCCAATAAAAGCCCAATATGGGCTGCACTTCTTTTGGGGGATCCATGTCACAATCCTCCTCCGAGACCTTTTTTTTGCGGCACGGATCGTGTGAATGAGGCCTTAGACATTCCCCTTCCAACAGAGAATTTGGGGGTGGAGTTGAACATAACTAAAAATGAACATACAGTAACTGTGAAAGTGTTGAGGTTTATATATCTGTTTCATAGCTTTATTGGAATTAAAAAAAGTTCCCATGTAGACATCATGCTAGATGCATAGACGCGTTTCGGTTATACAATCCTTAGTCACTATATCAGATGTAGTGCCCGATCAGAGTCTGTGGAGCCTCGGTTGCGAGTCTCAAAACACGGGGATAGCCAGATATCCCTAGCCTGATGACATGGTGTGCCTCCATGATGGGGAGAGCACCACACCACCCTGATAAATAGCCCCTTAAGTCCCACTCGGTTGCGAGTATTGGAACATAAATAGGGAAACAACAGGGTGGCCCCTTTTTGTCAATGTCTAACTCAAGGTACGAGTATTGCGATCATGACAAGGGCTTGCCAAGGCAGGCCTCTATCCACAGACAGCTGTTTCGGGGTATTTGCCCCTCGTCAGTGTGGAGCAGGATTCTGGCTAGTTGGGGCAATGACAAATCAACCAACAAAACACAGCAATCACTGAACTCAAGGAGATCAGCGAAAAATTCCAATGAAGTACTCAATCAAGAGTCTTCACTGATGCCCCCAAAAATTTAAATATGCAAAATAAGAGTCCGTGGAGCCTCGGTTGCGAGTCTCAAAACACGGGACAGCCTAATATCCCTAGCCTGTTGCCACGGGGTGTCTCCATGATGGGGAGAGCACCACACCACCTTGATAGATAGCCCCTGCAAAAGCCATACACAGTCACAGAGAGACTAAGATTGGTGGGTTTGGCCTACTTTTTTCTAGTCTGTATGGGAGCCTTACTGTACATAATGTAAAGCGTTGTAAGGGTCCTATAAGACGAAGCAATTTTTCCACCAATTAACTATAAACGAGCATGTGAATTATGACCAAATAAGTGCACATACACCAAAGGATTTGCAGACAATTACCAATGATTTTATGGTTAGCTCAAAAGATGCGATCAACGACATAAGAATTAATTTTTGTTAGTGGTTTGAACGTGGCTGCATACACGCAGGAAGATGATTGCTTATAGTCAAATGATATAATTATTTTTCACATGATAATCTTTCCGTGTAATAGGGCCATAAGGTCAAACATCACTCCAATACTACTAAATCTCTAATTTCTAAATCTCAGAATTAAATTCATTGTTTTGTTCTTTTTTACAATAATCTATTCATTATAGTTAGGATCTGTGAGCAGTGCATATTCAGTGCATTCCAGCAAAAGTAATATACATTGGGGGAAATTTAACAAACATGGTGTAAAGTGAAACTGCCTCAGTTGCCCCTAGCAACCAATCAGATTCCACCTTACATTCCTCACAGACTCTTTGGAAAATGAAATATGGAATCTGATTGGTTGCTAGGGGCAACTGAGCCAGTTTCTCTGTATACCATGTTTGATAAATCTCCCCCATTGTGTATAAGGAATGGGCAATAAGCCAACTCTATAGTATACAGCTGCATAAGTTTGGGCTGTTCAGTCAGTATGTACAATGGGAAATTTCCTCTGTGCATATGTCAAAGATGCACTATACATACAGACAGGACTGTACACTTCATTAGGGTTATTCCGCACACATCAAAGTGTTTTCCTGCAGATTTGTCTCAGAACCATGTGTTACATGCAGATTTTATTGATCTCACCCCTATACACTAACATCGGTAAAATCACTCACAGATCCACCGTTCTGCAGGGTTACAGAAGCCCTGTCCTAGCACAGTTAGATATCACTAATAGAGATCCCTAATCACTAGCGATAGTGCGCCAGCCCTAATGTCTATTCTAATGCATATTAGAAATAGAATAGGCATAAGTAGAGATGAGCGAATATGATTCGATCGAGATGGTATTCGATTGAATATTGCGTTATTCGAAAGATTCAAATTCAATCGAGTAGTGTGACAAATATGCGGGAAACATCCGAAAGCCCTCCCATTGCACTTGGCGCTTTTTTTAATCCAATCACCATGCAGGGAGGTCGTAAGGGACCCTGGGAGTACGCACGCAGCGCAAAAAACGGCGTCTACTCTCATTGGATGGCTGAACCACATGACCTCTCGCCCGCAGATATGCTTTCAACCTAGCCAGGGAGAGATCTTCGAGCAGGGAGAGATAGGTTTTAGTAGCATTTTGGCTAGGCAGGATTACTACTGAACCCAAAAGTCCTTTTCAGGGCTAAGATACAGCGAAAAAGGTCATGTCTGAATAAAAAGCACTTGCCCAGTAAAAGGCACCAGTTGCCCAGTAAAAGGCAAGTGATACCTATCGTGCCAGTTGCCCAGTAAAAGGCAAGTGATACCTATTGTGCCAGTTGCCCAGTAAAAGGCAAGTGATACCTATTGTGCCAGTTGCCCAGTAAAGGGCACGTGATACCTATTGTGCCAGTTGCCCAGTAAAGGGCACGTGATACCTATTGTGCCAGTTGCCCAGTAAATGGCACTTGATACCTGTAGTTGCCTAATCTCTGCTCTGCTGCGGCCTAGCGTTCGTACAGCATAATGGGTGATACGCGCGAATAACGTGACGCACTACGGACGCACATTGTAATCATGTATGTAACGTTGCGCACGAAATACAAAGGAAATGTGTAAACATTGCGGTAAACATACGTAAAGCGTTCGCAAATATTTTTCGTTCTCAACTGCGGAGAGTGGCACTATACTGCGATTTTGGGGTGTGGGGTGCACCCAGGAATGCTCCCCCTGATGTCACAGTGTCATTATGGAGGTGTTGGCATTGTTTAGGGAGGTTTTTATGGGGGACTTGGTGACCTCCAAGTGGAAGAATTTGGTTTTCCAAGTGCCGAGAATTTTTTTCCCATAGACTATAATGGGATAAAAATATTCATTCGAATCGTCGAATATCGGTGCCTATTCGATTTGAATTCTCGAAAGTCGAATATTTCACTACTCGCTCATCTCTAGGCATAAGAGTTGGGCAAGCAGCCTGTGCCATTAGGTGCCAGAGGTTGTTTTGGGAACTGCAGGGTTACAGAAGCCCTGTCCCAGCACAATTAGATATCACTAATAAAGATCTCTAAAAATTAGTGATAGTCAGCCTGCCCTAATGTCTATTCTAATGCATAGAAGAATTAGAATAGATATTAGTTGGGGAACCGGCCTGTGCCTGGGGCGCTGCAATCACCACACAGTGAAGCAGAGCGAGCGGGGTGAACTATTAATTACCTTTCATGGCAAAATAGCATCACCAAGGCAGCAAAGATGCACCATTAAAGCGAAATAAACGCCATAAGTGAACACAACCTAATGCTAATATGCATTAAAATAAACATTAGGGAGGCTCTGTATTGCCTATGCTGTATGCTGTGTCAATATCTATTTGGACCAGGACTTCTGAAGCACTGCAGTTCCTGACACAGCCACTGGTGGCAGCAGAGGAGCCATGTTGCTATGTTAAACCCCTTAAGGGCTGCCCCTCTCACCACTGCTTCCCTCGGACAGGCCATTCTGGTGCATAGTGGTAATTTGGACAACCCTTGTTACTGTATGCAAGAATTTAATATATCGATCAATGGATGACTTGTGCAATTGGATCCTTTTTGGCAGTTTTTGGCAGACTTCTTCCCCGCCGCAATGTCCCGTGGTCTCCACTAGCCTTGTTTTAGTAGACTGTAACCCCTGCCCTCCTAAGAAATCTTTGGATTAACCCTTTAACTTTTAAATCAAATAGTTACTATCCTGGACTTTGTTGTTTTTCCCACACCTCAGGTCTGATAGATTTATCTGCGCTCCACTATTTACCCCTGTGAAACCTTCCATCGGGAACCTTGTTCTGCTCTTATCACACTTTTTGTCATATGACACATGAATGTGGCCAGCTATTACAGTACACCAGTCACACCCTGTAAACTACGGACACAACCAGTCGGTCTACTTTCCTGAAACCATGTACAAGGATAGGTACAGGAAAATGATCATTCTGTATAAGAGTACAAAAGTCGTAGTTTATTGGACTATAAAAGACTTATATTATTGATTTTAGCGACACTGGTGTGTACTCCATTCTCTGTCCTGTTTGGACAACCCCTCGTAAGACTTTAGGATGCTTTGGGCCAGAAGCTCATTGTCTGCTTGTAATTGGAGTAACAAAGTATTTCCCTATATAGCATAGCATAGACATTCATGGTAATCCCTGTCATTCATTGTGCACAGACTCATTACTTCTATTTACTATGGCTGTTTTGATAAGTTGTATGGATCATCAACAATGGGTGTTGTCTGGTTATGAGCAAACGACCCGAACGTTCGGGGTTCCCCTGAACCTGAACGCTCAGTATTTGACTCCCGTCAAAGCCTTAAGGAGTCCTGGAAAACATGCATATAGGCATAGGCTGTATCCATGATTTCCAAGCAGCCCTAGGGCAGCATCCAACTTCTCCAGCCACCGGGAGCCAAATGCTGAGCGTTCAGGTTTGGATGGTTCACTCATCACTAGTGGTCTCTTGTTGGTCAACATACCATGATGAGAGGCCATTTCCTCTGCACATACATATGATAGTCCACTCCGCCACTAGGAGTGCTCTGGCCTAGTTGTCTCTTTGGCTGTAACCCCAAGTAGTTGTCATTGACTGTCACTGCTTTGCTGTCACTGTTGTGAATCACAGGTCAGTATACAGTCTCACAGCTCTCTATAATCACAGCTCTTGTCCAGTCTTAGATGGCCCAGACTCGGCTCTCCAGAAACGCTCTCTAGTCACTTTTCTCATACTGTACTTTGTTACAGTCCTCATCAAAAACCTGATTACCGTTTGGTAGGAACTAACTCATTTGTAAGCCACCATGAAGAATCCCACATAGGACAGGGATATGTTTTTTTCATGATACACCAATCATAGCTACACAATGGTCTCTCCATTTTTGCTGCTTCTAAGCATCTATAGCCACAAGGCTCCCGGAAGCAAACCTGCCACCTTGTTGCCAATCTGCATAGAAACCGATAATGTTATACAACATATTATAGTTGGCCCACTGATAAATGGCACAAAAGGTTAACAATATATAACATTGAAAAAACAAACTTCTCCATTGTGTAAGGAGGGCACCAGAGGGGTTCTTGTGTAATTCACTGGTTACCACGTTTTACCCACCTACCAAATGGTCTTATGGCTATGTTCACACACCGGTGTTATTTTATAAGACGCTATTTGAATAACCACAACTGTTGCTGTTACTTGGCTTAGAAATAATGGACATCCTTAAAACAGCCAAAGAAAGACATGGGAACACAGCCTATCTGTGCCAAAATGTGGCCTTCCTGCAGTTAGGGCAGGGGGTCTTGTGTTCTTATGAAAAAGACTGCAGTTGGGTTACAGGACTGTATAAAATGTAATAACCTGTGGTCATTGTATGTTTGTCAAACCGTAACTGATCGGTGGAATGTATTTCTCTTCTCAGCTGCATTACAAGCTTTAAAAAGAAAGAAGAGACTGGAGAAGCATTTAACACAGATAGACGGGACACTGTCCACCATCGAGTTCCAGAGAGAAGCTCTGGAGAATTCCCACACCAATACTGAGGTTTTGAAAAACATGGGATATGCTGCCCAAGCCATGAAAACAGTCCACAAAAACATGTAAGTAAGGCCCATACATGCCCAATACAGGGATATGTTCACACATGGTGGATCTGCTGCAGATTTTCCCAATCAACTTCAATAGGAAAATCATAATATGCAGCAATTCCCCCACGTTTAAACCTATTCCATTTTGTCAAAATGTTAGTTAGGGTTAAGTGTTCATGCGGTATTCCCCAGCACGGTAAAGTCCAGGCAAGTCCAACCAATGTCCTTTTATTCACCTCTGTACCCACTTGCATTCTCCTACCCCAATTGACTGGCAGCCACTAGAAGGGAATATGGACTTGACCTGGGCTCTTACCGTGCTGGGGAACATCGCCTGTACTCATCTGGACTTTTACCTACTGTTCGACCATAACATCGAAACCATTAAAAAGTAACATTAATGACACTGATTATCTAGTGACCATGATTACTGTCAAGGGGTGGGATATATTGGACAGCAGGTAAACAGTCAGTTATATGTTGGAAGCGGGAAAAATCGACAAGTGTAAGGATCAGAGCGACTCCAACCAAGCCTGTTCTAATGAAAGACCTGGCCTGTTGATGACATGGCACATGTGTGTCACTGTGGAAGAGGTGGTACCAGGATAATGGAGGTAGTGTGTTGCTCTGAGTAGTGTTCTACTAAAAACATGCCCCTTCATGGCAAAGGTAGTCTTAAAGGAAGCAGCCTTCTTCAGCAGAATAATGCACCCCACCACAGTTTAATGGCCCCCATACACCTTGGACCCCCATACAGATGGACAAACATGGCACTCATGGCGGAAACAGCCATCAATCTAAGGTGTATGGGGCCTTTCCAAACAACCACCAACAGATAATGTCGGTGGTGGACCATCACAGCTGACCCCTTTGTTTGGAGACATACTCCACAGTGAGACCTATCTTCGAATGTTCCTGTGTATGGGGAGGATGGGGGCCAGGTGGGAGTAATAACTAAAGGCCAAACATCTTTCAGCCATCAGTTATTGAATGTATGTAGAAATTAAAGGGGTATTTCACCTTAAACATATATGTTGCTGCCTATAGTGAGACTAACCATTCATTCCATACTTGTTATCTATTCAGTCTCCTTCCCTCAGTTTTGAGCTGCTGTTTTCTGCTGAAGACACAAAAAACTGTGTGTGAGCTTTTCTCTTGATCTTCCCCTCCAGGGCCGTTTCTAGGTAACTACAGGGCGAATCTTGCTAAAAGGGCCGCCCCCCCCCACCATAAAAAAAAAAGTAATTCAGTGACTTACAGGTGATGTCTTCTTTGATATGAGGTGTCACTTTCCTTTTCCTCTCCTTCTGGCCCGGACCACCATGATGATTTCTTGCAGCTACAATTCTTCTCTTCATAACCTGCCAAACAAACATCTTAGGCTCCACACTTTTACAACAACTTTTTTGTGTCATGTGCAGTGAAGTCAGTAGGTATGTGGGTTACCCCCTGTATATAGGATTCCCTGCTGTGCCCCCATATAGTAATAATGTCCCCCTGTGCTCGTTCCCATAGTAATATCCCCCCTGTGCTTCACTTCCATAGTAATAATCCCCCCTGTGCTCCCCACCATATTAATAATTCCTCCTGTGCTTCCCCCATAGTAATAATCCCACCTGTGCTCCCCCTATAGTAATAATCCCCCTATGCCCCCCCATAGTAATAATCCCCCTGTGCTCCCCCTTGTAATAATCCCACATGTGCTCCCCCATAGTAATAACCCCACAAGTCCGGGTGCCGTGGGGCTACAGCGGTGAGCTTCCGGGCCGGTATGGCAGGCTGCCTGTGCCGGAAGCTCACTATACTTGCAAGAAATCCTGCGGCCGCAGCCCCTTAACACCCCTGAAAGGACCGGCCCGGGGGTCACATGCTCCCCGGCCCAGCCCGACCCTGCCGGGCGGGGTGGCGGTGAGGTGCAGATGATGGGGCGAGCGGGCGGCCGGGCAGGGGAGTGCGCCGCTAGGTGAGGTCCGATGGGGAGGGGAGAGGAGGGTGCCACCAGCGCCCCCTAGCTGTCGGCGCCCCGTGCGGTCGCCCGGCCCGCTCGCCACTAGAAACGACCCTGTCCCCCTCCTCTCCCTTCCGAGACAGCAGATGTAAAAGAGTCTCTGTCAGGCTGCATCTGCAACTTCTTTGTAATGCTGAGGGGTTAGTCTGAAGTCAAGTTGCCGATGAACTCACTGTGATTATCCCTCCCAGCATTAGAAAATTGCAGATAGGAACTTATTTACATCAGCTGTCTTGGAAAGGAAGTTTAGGAAGGCTGAGACAATTTCAACAGAAAGCAGCAGCAGCTCAGAACTGGGAGAAGGAGACAAAATTGATAATAACAAGCATGGAAGGAATTGTTTGCTTTTTCATGGGCAGCAACATATGAACAGAGCAGACTACCCCTTTATGGTGCGTTCACACGTACACTATATGCAGCAGATCTGCAGCAGATTTGATGGCGCAGATTTGAATCTGCAGCAGATCCTCCTTGACTTGGCCTCAAAATGCCCCAGATCATAATCTAGTTTAATCTGGTCCACCGAATGTGATGTAGTTCTCCAGATAATGAATAATGAAAAAATAAATAAAATTGTAAATAGAGGGTGTGCTTCCCTGCTGGCCAAGTCCAAGGCCAAGTCACTAGTGCAGAAGGGAAGAGAACCTAGAAAGTGTTAAAAAGGCTGTTCCCATATTGTCTTTAACATAAACATAATACAGGAACAACACTTACCCATCCCCAGTCCTGGGGGGGTATTAGTTTGGGGCATCAATGTAGGGCAGCATGAACTCCAAGGGTTGTGCACCACTGTTCTAGAAAAGGAAGAACATAGCCAAATGCATACAAACTAATTCAGTGTCTGCACATTATTACACTCCATGCGCAGTAAGGATTTGAACGTAGTGTAAGGGTCGGTTCACACTGAGGAATTCTCAAGGAATTGTAGAGGAAAGTTTTCTGCTTGAAATTCCTCGACTATTCCAGCAGAAAAGGGGCAGAATTAGAGCGAAATTTGAGCGGAATTCAAGTGGAATGTAAGCGGAATTCGAGCTGAATTTCAAGCAGAATTAAAGCCCCATTGACTCCTATAGGATTCCTTTAGCGGAATCCGCCCAAAGAATTGACATGTCAATTCTACAGACGGAAAGCGGATCCGCGGTGGAATTTTCAGCTCGGAAATTCTGCTGTGTGAACAAATAAGCGGAAGGCCCATTAAAGCCAATGTACATTCACAATGTTCATTCTTTACGGGCGGGATTCCGTGCGGATTCCGCGCGCATTTTGACGCAGAATCCGCCGGAAAATCCGCGAGAATTCCTCAGTGTGAACCCACCCTAACAGAACTACTGCCACACCACAACCGTTCTGGTGACTACACCCTTCACGCCTCTATAGGAATGCGCATGCACAATACAGAAGATGGCTGGCGGTTGCAAATTTGTATTTGCTCCAGGATCTCACAGCCGGCAGTTCGCTAAACTAGTTTGTTTATACCATCACTTTTATCTAATTTACAGCAATACATATATATATATATATATATATATATATATATATATACAATCATTGCTTTTGTGTCTGTGATATTCTATTCCATAACCCCGCAGGAGCTACTGAAGCAATTCTTCAGTATTTTGTAGAAACTTTTTGACTATGTTAGCTATTGTTTTCAATCATTATAGACCGAGGTTACAATCGTGATATATTTGCTTTGTGTACGCTATGAACCTGAAGCCACATATTGACACTCTGAGTAATCCAATAAAATATCTCTTAACTTGGTCATTGTTCTTTTTGATCATTCTGCAGAATACAGATAGAGCCCAGAACTCACAGCCATCGCAAAATATTGATTTATGTGGGCCATTATACAAAGACTACTCTAAGGCGAGAGAAATAAAAGCTCTCTATTGTGCTCTTACCAGTAAAGATGATGGAATTCATAGCGGCAGCCAATGACAGAATTCACGATTTAATTAAGGACACGTTCATTCTCAATGGGCAAGAGCAATAGAAGCTCTAACTGCGACCTGAAGTTTTTTTTTTTTTATACTTTTATAGCATTGTATTTCTTTATAATATGTGAAATGTTGTTACCTGCAGGGATCTGGATAAGATTGATGATTTGATGCAGGACATTCACGAACAACAGGATGTAGCACAAGAAATTTCAGATGCCATTTCTCGCCCCGTCAGTTTCGGAGAAGAGTTTGATGAGGTAATTGCTGGAGACAAAGTTTGGGATTTGTGTGTTTTTTTTGTTACTGGGATTATTGTATACCCATTGTAGATTCTTCTGTACAGTTGTGGTGTGAAGCTGTTGGTTTCCTCCATGCAATTCTGTTACAGATAAACAAATAACTTTGCGTTTAAAGGGGACATGTCATATGTCATCAGAGAATTACTGATTGTTTAAGGCGTTACTGTCACTTTTAAGAACATTTGACATGTCACATGGAAATGTCAACATTTTTAATCTGTTGGGCACCTCCGCGATATCTAAATCTCGGTTGGAGAGTTGTGCAGCTGTGTGCTTTACTCCCCGGTTCAGCATTAAATTTATTTCAGTGCACGGGACATGCTGCATAGGCTTAAAGGCTGCTTGCAGCTATGTCTACTGGCTATATCTAAAGATTAGTGGGGGTCTCAGCAATGAGATGCCAAATTTTGAAAAAGTTAAAAGAATATCATGCAGACATGAAAAGTGACAGTAACTCTTTAAGTTAAGTTTTTATGTTAACCCTTTTAGGACCAGGCTAATTGTGAACCAGGGATGGTCCGAACCTGCCGAGGTTTGGGTTCAGACGAACCCGAACTCTCGGCAATGATTCCCGCTGTCTGGCTGCTCCGTGGAGAGGGTGGATACAGCGGGAGGACCGCCTGGAAAACCGGGATGCAGCCATAGCCATAGGCTGTATCCCAGTTTTCCAGGCGGTCCTCCCGCTGTTTCCACCCGCTGCACGGAGCGGCCAGACAGCGGGAATCTGAAGCCGAGCATTCGGGTTCATATGAACCTGAACCTCGACAGGTTCAGACCATCCTTATTGTGAACTTTAAGGGGAGGTTCAACAAAAAAAAAAATCATCTGGTTCCAGAAAGTGCCAGCGATTTGTAATTTACTTCTATTAAAAATTGCATGTCTTCCAGTACTTATCAGCTGCTGTATGTCCTGCAGGAAGTGGTGTATTCTGTCCAGTCTAACACAATGCTCTCTGCTGCCACCTCTGTTTGTGTCAGGAACTATTCAGAGCAGTAGCAAATCCCCATAGAAAACCTCACTTGCTCTTCACACTTAAAAGAATACAGTACTTCCTGTAGGACATATAGCAGCTGATAAGTACTAGAAGACTTGCGATTTTTTTTTTTAGAAATAAATTGCAAATCTCTGGCACTTTCTGACATCAGTTGATTTGAAAGAAATTATATTTTACTGACCTACCCCTTTAATGCCTATCGTTGGCATAGATAATCAGAAACTGCCTTAGGGCAGAGCTTAATTGACTTCGGTATCCAGGACATCACCATGGCTACCATCAGGACTCTGAGATCACTTTGCAGTGCCCCGACGCTGAACAGAGGGAGACTTATTTTCTCTGTTAACACTGCTAGATGCTGTGGTTGCATTGACCGCAGCATCTATAGGGTTAATTGTGGGTTAAGTCCCAACAATTGTGGCGGGTGCCTGGCTATCACTGATAGCTGGGACCCGCAGAGGATGGCACAGGCACTGGTTTAAAATAATTCAGAAATCTTTTTACTCTTACTAAAAATAAGCTGACCATTTCAGACAGGATTCCAATGAAATGACACCAGGAACTACATAAGATAAGATCAGGCTATTCAAAATAGGTGATGGTCAGAGCCTAGCCTCCCCGTCCCTCCAAAATTACCTTAGCACAGGTCACAGAGCATGCCTAGAAAACTCTTTCACAGAAGTTGCTTTAAATATATAGTCTGATTAGCCAGCCATCTGTTATAGAGCAGGATTTGTATTCAAATTTATAGCATTTGTATTACAAATGATATATCTTCTTAGCTTCTCCTGCCCTATAACTGGATACCCAGTTCAGACCTCAAGTTCGATATGATAGGCTCCTTTTAAGCTAGAATGTTCTTTAGGTTCTGATGGAAAACATGACTGAATGCAGAAAAATGCCTGTATTTAAATATACTCCCAGAAAGATGTCAATTATTATTAGGTTTTTTTAGTCTAGAGGTGTAATTGATTATCCGGGACCCTAGTGCAAAATCATCAGAACACATAGTTCCTCTGTAGTTACACCGCCACAACATATAAAACAGTAGACAGCAAAAACCTGCTCACTGACACTTCCTTCCTGTGAGCTGAATCCAATCTGATTTGTGCATGCAACATGGAAAAAAACAGGATTTTTTAGAAGCCTCACTCGGCTGCTAGGGTTTTTACTGGTAACAGTAGGCCAGAAGAAGCGCGTATAGGCAAAACAGTCATTACCTCAGTGGGATGCACCGACTTCATGTTTGTCTGCCCGCACACTTGCGATCCAGTCCTAAGGAAATAAACCTGCATTTTGGTGAGTGGCCGCTGTGGTTCCTCTTCCTTATGTTTAACATGGGAAAAACCATCTCAATCCAGCATTCATGTAAAATTATGTCCATGTCCATGTATAGTTATTAAAAAAATCTTCAGGAAGGTGAGAAGCACAATGGCAATAATGCTTAAAGGTTTTTAATGGTAAGCGAGCAGGAAGCAACGGAAATGTGTAAACCATGTGTAAATTATTGCCCTAAGATTTTTCACATAAATTTTAAATTACTATGAAATAAAGTTGTGGACATATGGTGCTGCACTTTATGCGGTGTGGACACACTTAGAAAGAGATCACAGAGGGACAATGGCCAATATGTTTGCGCCTTAAAATTTTTTCTTAACTCCAAAGGATCACTGTAGGAATTGGAAATCCCATGATTTTATACAATTGTGAACTGTTGCAGGTATTGGGCCTGGCATAGTACAGGGACTTGGGTGACATTCACACCTCCACAATCTTTTTCCACATTTATGAACAAAGTACAGTCCCACTGATTTCTATAGAGCCCACTCACAAACCAGTGGAGGCGGTGAGATGCACATCTGTGAGACTATAATTCTACTCTAGTTTCTACTTTCCATATTGCATAACCAATAATATGAGGTCATGATACTGATGTTGTGTTATCAACCTGCAAAATGCTCCAGAGTGGGTAGAGTTACGTAAGCTGCCTACCTTACATAGTATGCCCTAGAGAATTGCACTGATGACTTCTGATTCTTACAGGATGAGCTACTGGCAGAATTAGAAGAACTGGAACAAGAAGATCTCAACAGTCAAATGGCCAACGTCAAGTTACCAAGTGTGCCATCCTCCAAGCTGCCATCCAGACCAGGTAACCAGCTGGGTTAGAAAATCCATTTACATGTATCAGTTGGCCAGTTGAGTACCACACTGGCATGCATTATATGGATTAGCATTCAGTTTCCCAGTAGTTGCTCTACATTGTGCCACAATCTGCACAATAACTTGGTATAGCATTATGTTCAGCTAGATTGTGTGTTGATCTGGGGACAATTGTGGCCATCCATAGAGGATGTAGCTTTGCTTCCCTCACATAGTTGTAAAAGGACTAGGTGGAGTGGAAGTTCTCTTAACTCTCTTTCTACTTGAGCCAGTGGTAGTCCGTCTTCAATATATACCCACAGAAATTCTGGTGGATAAAAAAAAGTCATAATACTAGTCTGTATAGGAACATAGGGATTAGGAATCATCACCCATGTACTGCAGTATCTGTTACTAGGCAATTCTGAGAAGAAAGAAATGCAGGGCTGTTTCAGTACTGATGTTCCTTCATGGTTTTACCTGCACAGTGGTGCTTCTGGCTGTGCAAGGATCAACGGCTTCCCCTCTTCACTTTAATGGAGCTGTGCTGTAGTGGCTAAAGCGCCAATGAACAAGAAAAGGCTGAGATAGGACCAAAGCTCTGAATCAGCCAATGCAGTTTCTTCACTCTCTGGATTGGTGGGGGTCCTTAAGGTCAGACCCCAACCAATCATATGGTGATAGGATATCCTAATAATACACAGATTGGGCAATTCACATCTGCGTACAAGACTGTGTTTGGGCCTCTATCACTAGATCCGTTCAAATAACTGGACCAAAAAAATGCAGCATTTTTTGTCAAGTTATATTTCTATATAGAATGATGGACACCCGTTGGGCCCCGCTAAAGTCAAAGAGGGTTAGTTGGGCTTTGTTGGTGTCCATCACACAGTGGACTGTCTGGCTCCATTTTTCACTGCTGAAAAGAGACTATGCTGGAGGCACCAGACAGAGCCTAGACTTGCTCCATGGCAGTCAGTCTGACACACAAATGTTTAGAATAGTTTTAGTATGTTCTACAGCTAAAAAAAAAGAAAAAAAAAACTACCACCATGTAATGTCACAAAATAAACATGCCATTAAGAACACTTGAGATACATGCCATTTCTTACAAGTGTTTAAAAACACAGAGTGAAGTGTCTGTGAAGTTGTGAAGTGAGAGAGAGCATTACACTATGGTACCACCATTATCCCCCTGACAGCATAATAAGTGTGATTTATTATAAAGGATTGGGGCTATGGTTCTGTTCCTAGGCCAGTGCTCCAAAAACAATCTCTAACAATATACTCTCTTTATGTCAGCCGCAGCATCGACAAGGAAGAGGGTGGAAGATGATGACGATATGCGGATGCTGGCCGCCTGGGCCAACTAATCGAGAACTTTTCCAGACTGTATTACCCAACCAGAGGCTATGGAGCTTCATGCCCCCCCCCCCTTTCCTACTACTGTGGATTCAATGACACTAGTGATGTTATAGCACCAATAAAACCTGGATCCATGATGAGCACCATATGCCTGGCAGATGACACCAGGATAAGTACCATATCATTGTCACTTGGCTTCTGGGTCAGGGTGCTATGAGGGGCACTTGGCACTACCACCTGGAATGACAAACTGGATGTTACACCTATGGATTCCACATGCAATTTTCCCCGCTTACATTTTCTGCTTCATTATTTCATTTGTTCTCCTTAGTAACTGGATTATACATGTACTTCATATCAGTCAGATGTAGCCTGAGACCACCTGCGGCTTCCATGCTAGCACAGGTTGGGGAGCTCTGCTTTATACAGATTTGTACAGACGTGTAAATGGTTTGATAGACATCTATTATATATCTATTTGTGTGCTTTTCTAGGTACAGCGAATGAGAGATCTGCCCTAAAATTCTGTATACTTATATATATGTATATACTTGTGCAGCCAAGCATTGCTTTGCATTCAAAATGGAAAAGCTCTATGTTGTAAATGAATAAAGATCTGTAAACTCTGTATTGTACATGGAGACACACATACATTTTGTTGTAGGGATATCTAGGCTGTCTATTGTGTGGTGCTCTTAATAAAATACTATTGTGCTTACAGGCGGGTACTTATAGTGTGATACACAGAATGTGCAGAGTGGTGGTCGTGGTGTGTGTGTGTGTGGGGGGGTCTCCATACAGTGACTCTCGAGTTTTTACGAAACTACAACTCCCAACGTGCAACATTTGAAAAGACAATTGGTGTGTAAGATATGTTCCTCTTTTGGTATTTTAGTGTATTGGTGATGTAGTCACATCAGCGTTCCCCAACCTTTATAGCTTTTCAAGGCAGCTGGGGAAAACAAAATTGTATCATATATATTATGCTGCATTTTGTTTACACACGCAGAGACATAACATATGTAATGTTTCCTAATTCATATCGCTGGATATTTTTTATACATTTAAGTTACATTTTATGATCCAGAAAAAAATCACAACAGAATAAAAGTTTGGACTTTAGCACTTAGGAAGGAAACATTTGTCCACAGGTGATATTGCATGTGACCACTAGATGGCAGTACCATCATTAGCTGCACAGTCTACTATAATACTTTGTGTGTGTGTGTGTGTGTGTGTGTTTTTTAAATATACGCGCGCACACACACACAATCAGTGTACTCATTTATACCTGATGTAGAGGATAAAAATACTTGATCAGATTGCTTTGCTGTTTCCAACAATGTGATGTGATGAACGTCTTCCATTACTTCTTATTGCAAACTGAGAACTGCAATGTATCTGCAATACAACCTAATCGAATGTTTTCACCCATAGGGGTTCCAAAAATGCTGTGTGCTAAAATTAAATCCAGGATCAAACTATGCACTGGATACATCTTTTCCCTTCTAAGAACCCCTAGTTGTCTGTCTCCACCAAAAGTTTTTTTTTTCTAATTTATTTCTACAATGTGTCTCGCAGCAACCGCCCCAGTTATACTTTAGGGCAGTAGTCTTCAACCTATTGTTTTCCAGCTGCTGCAAAACTACAACTCCCAGCATGCCCTGACAGCCAATGACCTAGGAATGCAGGTGGTTTTGCCTGGAGGCTTCAATTAGAGATGATCGAACATCGGGAATTCTTAGATTCGATCGAACTCGAACATTCGCCATTTGATCGTTGATGCCTTCCCGTTACGTGGGGAAGGTGGAGACAGCCCAAGTACTGCCTGGAAAACAGGGATACAGCCTAGGTAAAAGGCTGTATCCTTGTTTTCCAGGCAGTTCTCAGGCTTGCTCCACTCCACCTTCCACACGGAACGGGAAGGCATCGGGAATCAAATGGCGAAGGTTTGAGAAGGTTCAAGTTCGATCGAATCTAAGAATTCCCGATGTTCTATCATCTCTATTCAGGTTCTGGAGAGGTCAGGCAAAATTAAAAGTAGCCTTAAAAACAAGAGTTTTCACAGTTCTAGCCAGTTAGACATCACCTGATACTGTAGCTCAATAACAAGAATAATAAATATAAAGAACACTTGGTGTAATCTATAGACCCCCCAACATTACTGAGGAGGTAGATGGCCAGTTGAATAGACAAATAGAGCGGGCTGCCCGGGAGGGAACAGTAGTGATAATGGGGGACCTCAACTACCCAGATATAGATTGGGGTCACGGTTCAGCTAAAACCACAAAGGGGAGGGAATTTCTTAACCTCCTGCAGGATAATTTTCTGGGCCAGTTTGTGGAGGAGCCAACTAGAAGTGATGCCTTGTTGGATCTGGTTATTTCTAACAACGCTGAGCTGGTTGGGGATGTCACTGTCCATGAACACCTGGGTAATAGTGACCACAATATAGTGACTTTTAGCTTAAAGTGTAGAAAAGAAAAACATGTTGGGAGGGCAAAAACTCTTAATTTTAAAAGGGCCAATTTTCCTGGGTTAAGGGCAGAACTTCAGGGCATAGACTGGGAGCGGCTGCTGTCACATACGGATACAGCTAATAAATGGGAAATCTTCAAATCCACATTAAATAACTGTACTGCCAAATATATTCCTATGGGTAACAAATATAAACGGTTAAAATCCAATCCCACATGGCTTACAACCGAGGTTAGAAGGGCTATAAATGAGAAAAAAGGGGCATTCAAAAAATATAAATCAGAGGGGTCAGCTGTAGCATTTAAACATTACAAAGAAGTCAACAAAACCTGTAAAAATGTAATAAAAGCAGCAAAAATTCACAATGAAAGGCAGGTAGCTATAGAAAGCAAAAGAAACCCCAAAAAATTCTTCAAATATATTAATGCAAAAAAACCAAGGTCAGAGCATGTAGGACCCCTAAATAATGGCGACGGGGAATTAATAACTGGGGATCAGGAGAAAGCTGAGTTACTTAATGGGTTCTTCAGTTCTGTATATACAAAAGAGGATGGAGCTGTGGTGGGTGGGGCCAGTACTGAGGTGGGTGGGGCCAGTGCTGCTAACACATGTAATGTACTGAACTGGTTTACTATAGATATGGTCCAAGATAAATTAAACAAACTCAATGTAACCAAAGCTCCAGGGCCTGATGGATTGCACCCCAGAGTTCTTAGGGAACTCAGTTCTGTAATTTCACTACCCTTGTATGAAATATTCCGTGATTCTTTGCTTACTGGTATTGTGCCGAGGGACTGGCGTAAGGCAAATGTAATGCCGATCTTCAAAAAGGGCTCTCGAACTTCCCCAGGTAACTATAGACCCGTAAGCTTAACGTCCATTGTGGGGAAACTATTTGAGGGGCTTATAAGGGACTACATCCAGGAGTATGTAGTGGCTAATAGTATTATAAGTGATAACCAGCATGGTTTTACTAAGGACAGAAGCTGTCAAACCAACCTAATATGTTTCTATGAAGAGGTAAGTAGAAGCCTGGATGGCGGCGCGGCTGTGGATATAGTGTACCTGGATTTTGCAAAAGCGTTTGACACAGTTCCTCATGGACGTCTGATGGGTAAGTTAAAGTCTATTGGTTTGGAAAATTTAATGTGTAACTGGATTGAAAACTGGCTTAATAATCGTACCCAGAGAGTGGTGGTCAATGATTCCTACTCCGAATGGTCCCCGGTAATAAGTGGTGTACCCCAAGGGTCAGTACTGGGCCCTCTTCTGTTTAACTTGTTTATTAATGATATTGAGAATGGAATTAACAGCAATGTTTCTATCTTTGCAGATGACACCAAGCTTTGTAGTACAGTACAGTCTATGGAGGATGTGCAGATGTTACAGGATGACTTAGACACACTGAGTGTTTGGGCGTCCACTTGGCAAATGAGGTTCAATGTGGATAAATGTAAAGTTATGCACCTGGGTACTAATAACCCGCATGCATCATATGTCCTGGGGGGAGTTACTCTGGGAGAGTCACTGATGGAGAAGGATCTGGGTGTACTTGTAGATAATAGACTACAGAACAGTACACAATGTCAGTCAGCTGCTTCTAAGGCCAGTAGGATATTGTCATGCATTAAAACAGGCATGGACTCTCGGGACAGGGATATAATATTACCGCTTTATAAAGCTTTGGTGCGGCCCCATCTGGAGTATGCCGTCCAGTTTTGGAACCCGATTCATAAAAAGGATGTTCTAGAGCTGGAGAGGGTACAAAGACGGGCAACTAAACTAATAAGGGGAATGGAGCATCTTAGTTATGAGGAGAGATTAAAAGAATTACATTTGTTTAGTCTGGAGAAGAGACGTTTAAGGGGAGATATGATTAACTTATTTAAATATATAAATGGCCCCTACAAGAGATATGGGGAAAAGATGTTCCAGGTAAAACCCCCTCAAAGGACAAGAGGGCACTGCCTCCGCCTGGAGAAAAAAAGGTTCAATCTCCGGAGGCGACAAGCCTTCTTTACCATGAGAACTGTGAATCTGTGGAACAGTCTACCACAGGATCTGGTCACAGCAAAAACAGTAGAGGGCTTCAAAACAGGGCTAGACAAGTTCTTAGACCAAAATAATATAGATGCATATGTATAGAACATATCACCCCTCCCCCTTCCCTGTATCCATCCCCTCCTTGGTTGAACTTGATGGACATGTGTCTTTTTTCAACCGTATTAACTATGTAACTATGTAACTATGTAACTATGTAACACGACATGTAATGAAGAATCACTTTATTTTTAGTGTAACAATTACAGCCGTATACCATGTTCCAGATGATATCACAAACCTGACAACCCCAGGAGTCGGATCCAATTCACCAGCCACATAGAAATAGTGTTTACACCTTAGCTGGATCCAATTGCATTTCCACGGATTACCTGGAACAATACTGTCTCTGGGAAAGGACGAGTGAATAAAGACTAGAAAGACTGAGATATAGAGCTCAGGCCATACAAATCTGTAAAGTTACACGGAGCGGACCTTCAACCCCATTAGTAACAGCAAACACATACTTGCATAATAGCACTTCATAGACCCATAAAGGGGTTGTCTCATGATTAAGTATTAGTTTATTTGTTACATCAGGCAAAACAGAACTGGCTTTCAATTGGAATCAAGTATAATCCCCATTCCTGAATGTAGACACTGATGTGCAGGCCGAAAAAGAATCATGGCACTAGATGAGGCTCCTCACTAGAGATGATCAAACAGCGGAAAATCTTAGGTTCTATAGAACTCGATCCTTGTCGAACCTTCTGCACGTGATTCCCGATGCCTTCCCAGTCCGTATGGAAGGAGGAGACAGCCCAAGTACCGCCTGGAATTCTGGGATTCAGCCTAGGTAATAAGCTGAATCCCGGAATTCCAGGCAGTACCCGGGCTGTCTCCTACTTCCCCACAGACCAGGAAGGCATCGGGAATCAAATGTGGAAGGTTCAACAAGGTTCAAGTTCTATAGAACCTAAGATTTTCCACTGTTCGATCATCTCTCACCAGGACTGTATACGTTAGGTGGACATTCTTAGAGTAACTCAAAATAACACCAGGGGGCGAGATCATAAATATAGAACAGCAGTATTGACACACAGGAACACATCATAAACTTATTCCAGTTGATGACTGGTTACGTTTTGCATGAGCTAACAAAGAAATAAATATATTTTAAGGGATGTTCAGCTCTAACATAACTTTTCATACATTGCTGCTAATGGTGAAACTAACAATTCATTCCATACTTGTTATTATCTATTCAGTCTCCTCCCCACAGTTCTGAGCTGCTGCTTTCTGCTTAAGACAGAAAAAAAATGTATTTGAGCTGCTCTCTCCCTCTCACATTCCCTTCCGAGGCGGCTGATGTAAACAAGTCCCTAACAGGCTGTATCTGCAACTTTGCAGCTTCTTTGTAATGCTGGGAGGGTTAAGCTAAGGTCAGGTTGCTGAGGAACTCACTGTAAATATCCTTCCCGGCATTACAAAGTTGCAGAGAGGGACTTGTTTACATCAGCTGGCTTGGAAAGGAGGGGGGAGGAGGAGGGAGAGATGGACAGAAAGGCTCACACACAGATTTTTGTGTCTTCAGCAGAAAGCAGCAGCTGAGAACTGGGAGAAGGAGACTGAATAAATAATAACAAGTATGGAAGGAATTAATAATCTCACCATGGGATGCAACAAATGAAAAGTTAAGTTTGAGCGGAATACCACTTTAAATGTATTATATATGTTGCAGATTATGTTGTTTGTTTTCATAATAGAAAATAAACGGATATTAAAAGATCTCATGCTATGATCCTCTTCTCTGTAAGTCCTCACTGAGCCAACTTCATATGCTGAAATAAGTTTGAAAATTGCTCTTCTTATTTCTTCTCTTCTATTTCATGCACCTGGATCTTAAAAGTGACTGTGTACCCACAATCTGATCCCCCCCAAACCTCTTGTACCGTCAGATAGCTGCTTTTAATCCAAGATCTGTCCTGAGGTCTGTTTGGCAGGTGATGCAGTTATTGTCCTAAAAAACAACTTTTAAACTGGCAACCCCGTGCCCAACGGCTGTGGCCTAGATTGCGTATGCATTAGGCTGGTACAACCTCTCTGTCCCTCCTCCCCGCCCTCCTCATCATTAGGAATGCTCCAGGCAGGTATTCTCCAATTCATCAGCTGTGTCAGCATGGCACCTGTGCAATGTTCAGACAGGAGAAAATGTTACAGTGGCATTCCTAATGATGAAAAGGGTGGGGAGGAGGGATGGAGGGGTGGTGCAAAGTTAGGGCACAGATATTCTAAGCCCCCTGGCTGTTGGGCACGGGGCTGCAAGTTTAAAAGTTGTTTTTTAGGACAATAACTGCATCACCTGCTAAACGGACCCCAGGACAGATCTTGGATTAAAAGCAGCTATCCAAAGGTACAAGCGGTTTGGGAGGGAAAGTTTGTAGGTACAGAGTCACTTTAATTCTTTATTACAAAAAAAAAGAAGAAGAAAAAAAAATCCTCAGAACTGGTGCTATACTGACAGGGTGCCTATCATAAACTATTATCTGGAATATAGCAGTAGAATAAATTTTTGAAACGCTGCAATATAATCTTTATTAGATGAAAGTGACATGTCTCTTTCTTTTCAGCAGCCTGTAGCTCCCCTTCCCACAGGCTCTCTTTAAGGCTGGGTTCACATTAGTGTAATATTGAGGCATTTTTGCACAAATTACAGCTGCGCCTCCTGGCTGTCAGTTCAGGTCATCACACCTGGTGGCCATAGAGACACACTTAACGTCAGTAATAGAGACGAGCGCAACTGGAGCACGCTGAAGTTTGGTAGTTCGGAATTTAAAGACGTTGGATTCAGCCCTAGGGAGTCCAGGAACACTTGTATTCAGCCTATGGCTTGTATGAAGAGGAAGTAAACCAAATGCAAATCACTGAAATAATAGATCGCAGACACTCAATGATTTATGGGCAGGGAATGTAGTGAATGTACACGACGTGGCCTGATCAGACCTCACACGATGTGTCAGCCAGGTAAGGCCGAATGTTCCACAACAAACTCCATAACCATCTCCAACATCCGGTTCAGGGAAGAAAAAGAGTGCTGCACCTCACACCTATGGCTGATACTAGTACCTCTCGGCTGCATAAAAAACATCAGAATTCTGTATGTGAATTGATCAAGCCACACTGCCCCATGTACCTCGTGCAGGTATCTGATACACATGGGTCCCTACACTAAGGTATTGCACTCATCATAGCTATCACAGATAGAATGGGACAGACAGGTCCCTACACTAAGTTCACACTGTGCCGGTCAGTGACCACCACCCCCGCAGGCGTGCACAGTCAGGGAAGGGAGGCCATCTCCAACATCATTGTGCTGGTTTTTTAATTGTTTCTACTTAGGGAATTGCTGATGAAACATGACCTAAATAATCATCCAAACTGTATATACTTATAGTAAGAAAAAGACTAAAAGAATAGAGAAGGCTAATCAGCGCTTGCAAGTAACATTACTGAATTACGATTCAGTGGAGACACTGTACAAAATTGTTAGAAGGATAATTTTACTAACTGCATGACAAAGCTTTAGGGGCCTATTCCATGGGAGCGATTATTGGCCGAATCGGGACGATTACCGCTCGGTGGAATAGAGAAAACGATCAGCCGATGATCGTGTCATCGGCTGACTGTTTATTTAGGGCCAGACCTAAAATCATCGGTCCCCCACCGCGCATCGCTACGCTGGAATAGCTGTGCTCGGCGGGCGACCGACGATTTGTGAAGCGCAGCATACATTACCCGTCCGAGCTGCTCCTCCGCTCCGTCTTCCTCCCCGGGTCCCGCTCGCAGCATCAGCAGCTCCGGAGCGGCGTGACTGAGCAGTCAGTCCGCTCAGCCAATCACAGGCCAGCTATTCATCAGCTGTGTCAGCATGGCACATGGGCTGGATCGTTAAGCACCTGTGCAATGTTAAGCATGGAGAAAATGTTTCAGTGGCATTCCTAATGATGAGGAGGGCGAAGAGGAGGGACGGAGGGGTGGTACAAAGTTAGGGCACAGATACTCTAAGCCCCGGCCGTTGGGCACGGGGCTGCAAGTTTCAAACTTATTTTTTAGGACAATAACTGCTTCACCTGCCAAACGGACCCCAGGACAGATCTTGGATTAAAAGCAGCTATCCGAAGGTTTGGGAGGATCAGATTGTGGGTACAGAGTCGCCTAAACTTAATTTATCCCCTATCCACATGATAGAGAATAAGGCAAATAGGCAATAAGGCAAATAGCACTAAATAAGGTTCAGGAGGGAAGTGTTTTTAATTAAAACAAAAAACTGAACTCTAGAAAAAGGGGGACACAGTAAGAGGTTAGTTGGGGGAAACATCAAAAGCAATGTGAGAAAATATTACTTTTCTGAAAGAGTAGTAGATGCTTGGAACAAACTTCCAGCAGATGTGGTAGGTGAAGGTTTTTTGCACCAGTTATAGTGTATAGTTCCTGGATTACCTCATATTGTGCTGGTAGGATCCCTTCATAAACTTCACAGCATCTTTCAGTACTGGGCCAAGAATTTACATTGGGCCCTTCTTTTCCAATTTAATTGTAGGGTCAAGAACTGCTGGAGGCATAGGTAATGAACAACATTTGTATATAGCTTAACATTGGAGAAAGCTTGTGTAGCAACATAACATGTTGCCAGATACATTATCTAGTGTACAACCCACCACAGCTTCTTAAAGCAAATGTACCATTAGGTACATTCGCTTTAAGATTTATGCATCTATAGACTGGCGCCAGTGCTGGGATGCCAGTGGCATGGTCCTTCTTTTGAAATGCGGCCCATTTCCTGCGCATGGTGCTGGTCTATTCCCAGGCGCCATCCCGGCCTGAAGCACTGGAGGTGGGCCCACTGGCTCCCCAGTGTGATGATAGGCCCCTCCCCTCTGTGATGCATCTCCATTAATTCTAATGGAACCGCGTCACAGAGGGGAGGGCAGAATGTCACACTGGGAGTGGGCGAGTCTGCCTTCAGTGCTTCAGACCGGGATGGTGCCCAGGACCAGCAACGTGCAGAGGAACTGGGCCGCATTTAAAAAAAAAAAGGAACATGCCACCGGCATCCACGTGCTGGTAAAAACAGGATACTGCTGTGGACAGGTGTAAGTCCTGCACCAAGCATGTAGACGGCAGAAGATCGGTGAACTCGATGGTGCTGAATAGGAGATGTGAGGGGCGTGTGCTAGGCAAGTAGGCCTTTATGCAAGCACCAAAATAAGATACCAATAGCCATAGGCTGTATCCATGTTTTCCTGACTCCCTAGGGCTGCATCCAACTTCTTCAGCCAATGACTGGACATGAGCATGCTCGAGTTGCCCTCATCTCTCCCATATACTTTAGATAAAAGCAGCTGAACTTGCCAACTCTGTCTTGACTCTTCCCCACAACAGATGATATAAAAGGAAAGAAGGGTCAAGCATGTTGTAGTTCAATTGCCCGACCCAATTGTTCTAGAAGACATAATCCATCAGCAGAGCTGTCTGGCTGTGGTTTAACCCTTTCCATTAAAGACACATGAACATTCGAAGGACCTGAAGGGTCAGGAAAGGCAGCTGTCTGCCAACTCTATAACAACTGAAAGTGTATGGACACCTTTAGTTGGAAGCTCTGTAGCCAACCAGTATTCTGCTGTATAGTGAGGAGGGAATGTGCAAAAGAAGAGCCTGTGGAGCCTCATTGAAAAGTCTCAAAACACAATATCAATATCCCTACAGGAAGGTTATAGTTAAAGATAGGAAGGAGGGAGCCCGAAACTGCTGCCAATAAATCAGCGATTCAGCCTTTGTTAAAGTGACTGTACCAACAGGCCCAGGCTGAAGCACTGGAGGCAGGCCGACCCACCCCGAGTGGGAAGAAACCCCAGCCCCTCTATGACGTGACTCCATTAGAATCAATGGAGCCCTATCATAGAGGGGCTAGGGTTTCCTACCACTAAGGGTGGGTCGGCCCGCCTCCAGTGCTTCAGCCTGGGCCTGGTGGTACAATTAAGAAACTCTGGGTTGGCTAGTATGAGGTGACATTGTGCAGCTTATGGGCACTGTATACACCTGCCCCCTCATATCTTAGAGCAGAGATGGGAACCTTCGGTCCTCCGGCTGTTGCAAAACTACAATTCCCATCCCATGTCTGTCCAGTGAGTGCTGGGAGCCATAGTCTGCTCCCTAGACAACCCCTTTAAAATAGAGTGAACTTGCATACTTAGAATCCATCTGAACTCTTATGAATAGAAGCCATGACATATGTATCAACAGATTATTATTTTGTATATATTATGTATTCCTGTTCAGTAAATACATACGTTCTACGACGCTAGTGCGGCAGTGGGTAGCGTGCTGCTATGGATGATAATACAAAAAAAGAGTCCCCTCCCCTTTGTACAAGTTAAATCTCCAATCATTAATCGTGCATCCAGCGCTTCTACATATACGCTCTGTAATGATATGTCAGGTAACATTTACTATTGGTAGTAGTGTCAGTCCAGATTCTATTGCTTTCCAACATGGAAAATGTCAGTGGTGTATACTGGGAGCGCGCCCCGGCTGGCGGCATATATATACAGCAATATATGCAGAGAATTAAAAAAAAAAAAAAAAAAAAAAAAGATACGTCGCAGTGGGATAAAACATAAGGAGGTATATAATGGAGGTATGTAAATGTACTGTACACCAGAATTTGCAGTTTGTGAATTTTTTCTACATCAAAAACTTTTTAATGGGTTTTTGTGCACTTTGCAGCCCTTTAATCTACAGCTCTCCAGAGAGCACTAATGTAATAGCGGGGGAATTCTGCGCATATTCCATTCTCTTCAGACACTGGAACCTGCGCTGCCCTTGGCTAACAGCATAAAACAATTTCCCAGATGGTAATAAAATCAGAGCATTGAGATGTGAGCTATTGAGCAGCTTCACCGGGCCACAGTCCTCCCAAATGATCTACTACCTTTTATTCTGACACAAGGGATTTAAGAGTACCGAGCCTAATGGAATCCGATCCAAAATGTTATCCGATTTACTAATGAAAATATAGTAGAGGCACAGACAATACACTTAGCCGAGGACAGGACAGCGAGGCCAAGAGCCAATAACCATCACATTATAGGTGAATGCTCTAAAGAAATGCTCACTACATGATCTAATTCTTCTAAAACTCATCCAGATGCGACTGGGAGAATTCAGATTTAGCCCGTCATCCATTATGGTTGGAGATAGAGGTGCACGACTAATGGGTAATGTATGTTTCAAGGGAATCTATTTCTAAGCTACTTTATAGTGAAAGTCCATACCAAACACTATGTTGCCTTTAATATTTAAAGGAGGTTATCCAGGCTCAGAGAGACATCTATTCTAGAGACAGCGCCACTCCTGTCCTCAGTTTAGATGTGGGTTTTGCAGCTCAGTTCTACTGAAGTGAATGGAGCTTAATTGCAATTCCACACACAACCTGAGGACAAGGGTAGCACTGTTTTTGCAAGAAAGTAGATGGTTTTTTCTAATCCATCTGAACTCTGCTTTTGATCCCTCTTATTCCTCCTCTCTCATTGATAACTCTGGATTAATAAGTAAAATGTGTTCACTGACAGATCAGATTACAGTTGCATTTAATGAAGTCTATGGAGATGGGATGCAGCTGTTGCTTCTGGTAAGTGTTCTGTAATAGCATCAATGCAGTAGAAATAAAGACATGAAGCTACTCCATCAACTTAAAATGTAGTTTAGCTGCAAAGCAGCAATTAAATTGTAGTCAAAAGGTCCTTTAAATGATACAATCAGGGCTGTGGAGTCGGAGTCGGAGCTAGTTTTGGCTGGAGTCGGAGTTGGAACTAGTTTTGGCTGGAGTTGGAGACGGAAAAAAATGTACCGACTCCAGCTTTAAAAAAAACTTTAAAAATTTAGATTTGAGTTTTGATATGAATTTTATAAGTTTTTCTCATCAATATATTTTATGAGCAACATTCTAATAGGACACTGGCCCTATTAGATAAGGGTGGTCGGGGAAAAGTTGTCAGCCACTATTTGGCCGTTTGTTTCTAAGCTGGAATACAGGAGTCCATTGTGTGGGGGGAGATCTGTGCTGGTCTCTTCCTGGATGCTGAAAGAATGTATATGAGCAGCAGTGTAATATGGAGATATCCTGTGTAATATAGAGGAGGAGGAGAAGACATAAGTAGTGTAGCTGTAACCTCTGTCCTCAGTGTGGTGTTTTCTCTCTGAGAGAAGATTGTGTGTTTTTCTTCAGTGTTCTATGGCAGCAGCTGTGTGTGTGTGTGTGTGTGCTATGGCTGCAGCAGGCTGTATGTGTATGTATGCATGTATGTATGTGTGCTATGGCTACAGCAGGCTGTGTGTGTGTGCACGCACATGTATATATGTGTGCTATGGCTGCAGCAGGCTTTGTGTGTATGCTATGGCTGCAGCAGGCTGTGTGTTATTGCGTGCCCCCACAGTGACCCTCACTATGTGTGACCCCTCTCTATCAGTTTGGCTGACCCCTCTGTATCACAGGGATTTGGCATTGTTAGCAGTGTTTCTTTGTGTATGGTGAGTATTTAGTTAGAAACATAAAAGACTGTCAGCAGGAAAAAACACCTGCTCCATCTAGTCTAGTTCTGAGTTGTTCAGGACATGGAGGCTGGAGACTGGCTGCATCCACTGCACACACAGGAGAAGCTGCTTTATATACATTAATCCTTTAGTCACTCAGAAGTCGCCCCAGGATCATGTAGGACATTAGGGAGAAGCTGCTAAGCCAGTGTGATAAATAACTCCCCTGGTATCTGATCGGCCATTTATCTAGGAGCAGGAGTCGGGAGTCGGTTCTGATAAAATTCAGGAGTCAGAGTTGGATTCAGAGCTGCGGCTTACAGACTCCACAGCCCTGGATACAATAGTCACAGAGGTCCCAGTATCTTAAAAGTACAGTCGAATAGGTAATAAAATACTTTTATTCACAAGACATGTATGATATTTCAACCCGGTTCCTTCCTGAGCATAATAGAACAATGTACTGTAGTATATGTACAGCTACACTGTCTATTACTGCTATGTCACTATCATTGTACTCATTGCTTGACAAAAACCTCATGTAGGTCGAAATGTTGCATTTGCTGTACCTGACTATAACAATAAAGCGTGGAATCTGATCACACACGATGCTGTTGGACTACTCTCTTTATGTCATCATCCACTTCTGGGCTACTTGCCAATTCAGATAGTTTAGCCTCATTATAATCAATGAGGCTAAAAGGAGAGAAAAAAAAAAAAAGAGGTCTGTACCCTAAGTGCATAGAGTGTGCAGAGATTATGGGTTAATAGCCTGGGACAAATGGGAGACCAATGATGGTCGGCGTACAAAAAAAACAACACAGTTTTAATCAAGGCACGATGCTATGGGAAACATTTCCACAATTATACAAAGCTTTTAATGAATAGATAGTAAAGCCTGCATCTGAAATGCAACCATTTACCATTTGGGACACTTATACTAATAATAGTACATTGTGATAAATTATAAAGATTTTAAAGGCATAGTAAAACAAGTGAAATTACTGAGTTTTAAGGCTTTTGTTAAAAACAGGTACCAATGGCAATGGAGGGTCCTGGAACCAGATTTTAGGGTAACATATGCATCCTAAGGCTATGTTCACACAACGTACTTTACAAAAAGATGCAATGACCGTTGTTCACACAATGTATTGAATAGCTGTTGTTTGCTGCGACTGTCGAAATAATCATCATGTAAACTATTTTGCCATTGTCTTCAATGTAATTTGCATGTGAAACAACGGCTGTTTATACAGCATGTGCATATAGCCTAAAACCGTACCTAATGGATTCTCTGCCCTTGAATGTCATCTGTACCTGTTTTTAGTACACATATGATATGGAGAAACATAGGGAAAAGGGGTTAATGTGAACAAATCCTGAAAGGCTAGGCCATCAAAGTGAGATTTGTAGGGGAGTTCGATGACTCGGATCTCCTCCAAGAGGCAATGCACATAGGCTGTAAGGCTTCATCCATAAAAGAGTCGGCTCTCAATGGTCAAACATTGATGGCATTGCCTAGTATTTGCCATGTCATTAATACATTAAAAAAAATTACAAAAGCAAAACTGGTTATATAACATATAAACACACACAGATACACATGCACCAGAAGTTGCAATAACACCATAAAAGACCAGCTAACTATGGTGCGGACTGAGTTAAATAGTGGGAGCAATGATTCTACATCTGCAATCAAAATGGTGTATAGGGAGATTATGGGTAAGGTTTATCAAACGTTGGGGGAGATTTATCAAACATGGTGTAAAGTGAAACTGGCTCAGTTGCCCCTAGCAACCAATCAGATTCCACCTTTCATTCCTCACAGACGCTTTGGAAAATGAAAGGTGGAATCTGATTGGTTACTAGGGGCAACTGAGACAGTTTCTCTTTACACCATGTTTGATAAATCTCCCCCATGGTGTAAAGTGAAACTGGCTCAGTTGCCCCTAGCAACCAATCAGACTCCACCTTTCACTTTCCAGAGTCTGTGAGGAATGAAAGGTGGAATCTGATTGGTTGCTAGGGGCAACTGAGCCAGTTTGACCTTACACCATGTTTGATAAATCTCTATATATATATATATATATATATATATATATATATATATATATATATATATATATCTGTATCCATCTTCTTTAGCTCCCCTTTCCCTATAGTGTAAAATATATATGACCAGTCACTTTTTTTTTTCCTTCCTTCCTTTATAAATACATGACTTTTACATTTGGTACATCTAGTCTTAGATTGCTTCTGCTAAAATATTGGAAATTCATAGAGATGAGGAGTCTTTCAATAAAAGCAGGTGTTACTGGGAGATATGCGGGGTTGTGATTGTGCTTACAAACAATGCTCTGCCTGTCCTCTTACCTATCACACCTGGGCAGAGATTCTGCTTATTCACGCGCGCTGTAGGCATTTAGCTTGACAGGGAGTTGCCAGACGTCAGGTGTATCTTCCGTGAATCATTCGGTGCTAATAATACAACCTATACTTTTGCTCAGTTACTAGAACGGCTTTTTCCTTTTTCTGAGCGGCTGCTGATAAAAATAACTCGGTTGGCAACATCCACGGCATTGAACAATTCATTCTTTGTGTAAAAAAAAAGAAAAAAAAAAAAGAAAAAAGTCTTGGCAAAGCAGAACATGCCCCGGTGGCACTAATGAGAATAACGACAAATTCTACCAAAGTGCTTGAAACAGTGCCACAAGGAGACAGATACAGCCAGGCCATTACTGGTGTATTAATAGTGTACGAAAGCAGTCACAAGGGTCTCAGGTCTAAGATGGCAAGTCCTTTGGAGCAGTCTCCATTGGGCCGGTCAGTTAGCAGCAAGAACCGCACGTCCTTCACTAGAACTGGTTTCTGTAAACTACTTGTGTGGTCCTCTTCTAGACCCAATATAGGACAACAGCTCAGCGTACAGGGGACGCACAGAACACGTCCCATATCATTACAGGCACATTACACTTCTTCATCGGGATCGGCCACTTCTGCTACTTCTATCTCAGGCAGGGACTCATTCCAGCAGTTCTCACTACTCTCCTTAAAGGAACTGGAAATTGGGAGAAAGACAGAGTCATGGATTAGATACACAACATGGTACACTCAATATTTACAGGTTTAAAGAATTCACCACAACCATATGATATATTACAAAAGGCTTCAGCTGTACTACGCCCTTAAAGCGACTCTGTACCCAAAATCTGATCCCCCCCCAAACCACTTGTACCTTCAGATAGCTGCTTTTAATCCAAGATCTGTCCTGGGGTCGGTTCGGCAGGTGATATAGTTATAATCCTAAAAAACTACTTTTAAACTTGCAGCCCTGTGCCCAGCGCCGGGCTTAGAGTATCTGTGCCCTAACTTTGCACCACCCCTCCGTCCCTCCTCCCCACCCTCTTGATCATTAGGAATGCCACTGGAACATTTTCTTCATGCTTAACATTGCACAAGTGCTTAACGATCCAGCCCATGTGCCATGCTGACACAGGTGATGAATAGGAGACAATCTGCCTGGAGCATTCCTAATGATGAGGAGGGCGGGGAGGGACAGAGAGGGTGTGCCAGCCTAAGGCATACACAATCTAAGCCCCGGCCATTGGGCATGGGGCTGCCAGTTTAAAAGTTGTTTTTAGCAGAATAACTGCATCACCTGCTAAACGGACCCCAGGACAGATCTTGGATTAAAAGGTACAAGTGGTTTGGGGGGGGGGGGGGGGGGGGTCAGATTGTGGGTACAGAGTCGCTTTAAAACTAGTAATAAATATTATCAATAGTTGTAAAATGAAAATTATGGTATCCATATCATATAATATAAAAACAAGCAGATAAATCTAGGGACCCTGTAAAAATAATTTGACCCCCCCTCCCGTCCTTCTAGTACTAAAATGAGGCTTCAAGATTACTTAAAAGAAAACTTGTCACATTGAAGATGCTGGACAGCTTAGCCCACCCAAAGAGGAAGATTGACAGCTCTCCCTGTATAAGCTGAATGTGCCCAGAAGGCTGTCAATCATCCTGTGTGGGCAGGGTATTCAGGAATCTGTCTTTCGTAGGAATCCTGCATCCTGATGGTGTCTGTCACTGTAAGAAGTATTTGACTTGTTCTAGAGACATGTGCAAAACTTTGATCAGTCGGGGTCTAGGGGGATCAGAACCTCATTGAGGCATTCAGCTGCGGAGTGAAGCGCTTAAGGCCCTAATACATGGAACAATTATCGGCCGCTAATCGTCTTGTGTAATAGAAGACAACAATCAGTTGATATGAACGATATGGGCTGATCATTGCGGTCGTTTGTCTTTCAACATGTTGAAAGACAAGTGACAATGATAGCAGCAATCTGCTGCCGTTGCTCCGTGGAATAGGAGCAGTGGCAGTAGACCGCCGCTATCCTCTAAGGGGCTGCCCAGACGATCTAGCCATCACCATGGCAGCCGCTCTGCACCTCCCCACTGCCCCCTCTGGCGACTGTGAGGAGCAAGAAAGCGCTCGTTCCTCGCACGTTGCCGGAGCTATTACACGCGTCGGCAGCGAGCGGGGAACCAGGAACGAGCACTCATTTGCTCCTCACAGCTCACAGTCGCCCCGTGTAATAGGGGCTTTAGCTGATCGCTTCTCCTGACTAACAGGGCTCTATGGCATTTCTGCCTCACAGTGTCTCCATTTTAAGTCTATGGAGCCCATCTCCTGCAATGTGATGGATCAATCCACAGAAAGAAGCTCTCTTCCCAGCTATCTGAAAAGATTTAGTGAGCATCTGAACACCCAGACCTGACTAATCCAAACTTTCGACGTGTCTCTGGGACAAGTCAAAAGTTTCTTTTTCTAAAGTGACAGCGCTCATTAAATTCTCCATAGGGAGTCAGTTTTCTTTTTGAAGCATATTGTCTATCTTTAAGAGCTCCATACTTTTCTGATTTTCTTCATAGTCAGGTGCTTTATACACAGAACAGCTTGGAGCAATAATCTATGCATGATAACCTCTTACCTGTCATTGTCTATGGAAGCCACCTGATCTGCCTCTATGGCAGAGGACTCCACCTCTCCACTGCATTCACTCTCCTCTCCAGAAGGTCTACGTGTCTTACCGTGCTCTGCGCCAATCTCCCTATATAAATGATATGAAAGCATCAGAAGACAGCAATACTAGATAACCTACAGGTATCAGAACTTGCCTTAAAATATTCGTAAACTCCAGAAACAAACAGCAATTCCCCAATTATGAATAAAAGAACATATGGAAAAAACATTGCTGAAAGATGGTTCTATTCTCCACGGCCAGTCAGGGTAGATGAAGGACAGTAAGCATGCTTATGTGTGGACGTGCGTGCGTCATCACTGAACTACCCCGCACTGCAGTTATTATTCAGTCCTCAGGCTTGGACATACAGTTCTGGCCCAGTGCTCTCTCACCTGCTCAATATTCAGCTGGTTCACTATGAGTGAATCATATGATTTTGATCATCTGTTATCTCTTTTTTTCTAGTTTTTCTGTATTTTGTTTAACTTTAGGAGAACTCCAGCAACTGTCCAGAGCAGGAGAGGTTTTCTATGGGGATTTGCTATTGCTCTGGCAGTTCCTGACATGGACAGAGGTGGCAGCAGAGAGCACCGTGTCAGACTGAAAAGAATACACCACTTCCTGCAGGACATACAGCAGCGGAAAACTTGAGATTTTTAAATCGTATTAAATTACAAATCTATATAAAACTTTCTGACACCAGCTGAGTAAATAAATATCTGTAAGAAAGTTATAGTCTGCCATTTCGTACAAACCAAACAGGATGGAGACTACAATGCCTGAATGTTGTCATCTTATTATAGGTCTATACAGGGGATATGGAGCTTGATAGGAGAATAATTCGGTAAAGTATTAGGCCAAAGCTACACAGTGACTTGGCTCATATGGCCAAAGATCGCCGTGCCACGCTTCAGGAATGGTGCTGCATCGCAGCTAATGTAACTGAATGGGATCAAGCTGTGACCAGAAGCAGGTGAGTCTCTATCTTGGATAGATTTTTGGCATGTTGCAGCTACTTCAGGATTGCAGTCTGACCCCAATCATTTAGACTCTCGCTTTCAATGCTAATGGTTGGACACAGGTTAGCTCCACACAGCAGGCTAATCTACATCCAGGATACCAAACATCGACCCCCAAGAAGCGACATGTTACTTTGTGGAATTGTTGTCTGTCTTGCAGCACAACAAATAGATGGGATGCAGATTCCTTATGACAGCCCTAGTGTGAGTGAGGCCTTAGAGGATTTTCACATTTCATATTGCAAAACAGTTCCCGATTTCCGTAACGCTACCTAGACCTCACAGAACATGTTAATAGGATATACTCACTGGATCCGGCTCTCCAGCCTCTCTATGTGCAATTGCTTTTCATTTAACAGCTTCTTCAAGGCTTCAAGCTCCTTCTGCTTCTCCGCGAGATCCCTTTGAAGTCTGTAATTCGTTTCTTCTAAAGTCTCACAAAAAGCCTGGACACATACACAGAGATTGTAATATATATATATATATATATATATATATATATATATATATATATATATATATATATATTACACACAAACACATGGTCAAACGTTGCAGCCAGACTGAATATGATAAGAATGATGTGCATGGATGAGCCTGTTACCGATACCAGAGAGGCAAATGCCCCAAAGGTACAAGATAAAAGAATCCCTATGGAGATGCATGGAGAATGTATTTTAATTTCCTTACCCTGCTCTCTTCCAGGCTATCAAAGGGACCGGGCGGATCATCCAGACACAGAAATAATCTCACAGGGGCGCTGGAAGAAAAGGCAGCTCTTTAATAGAGTTTCCAGACACTTCTTACATTGCGTTATTTATCCTGTACAGATTCTTATTGGGAATTTATAGTAATTTGACATAGGAAACAAAAAAAATGTCTCTCCCACTTAGTCCCACGCTTTGTCCATGTGACATGTCACAGTGATGCAAAGGTTAAAGAGGTACAATCATTTGTATTAACTTTTGACTTGTCAAAAGTAAAGATCCCACCGGGTTTCAATGTTGACACCGACCGTGATCATAAGTTACAGCCAAAGCAGGCAACCATGTTTCACTCTCTGTGGTGGGGAAGAGGTGGAACGGCTCCAGACAGGTGACTGACACACATTACAAAGTTATATAACTTTGTAATGTGTGTTAGTTAAGGGGGGGGGGGAACAAAAAACGAGTTGTCCTTTAAATTTTGACATGACTGAATATCACGTTATTTTTTTTTAAATGTCTGTGTGAATAAGGTTGAATTTTGCACAAATCAATAGCACAAGCCCTTCTTCTCTGCACGATTGCTGCTCACCATTCTCTAAGGAATCTTAAAAAAAATATTTATATTTCTTTGCTTTCTTTTAATGTCCCCCACACACACACAAAAAGCACCATCATAACATTATAAAAACTTATATCCCAACCCCTTCTCCTGTGCATAGCAGATAACCCCTTTAAGAGCTTAGTGCTTTTCTCAATGAACTGCCCAGTAAATTCCTGTGACAGCTGACTCTCTACAGCGATGCAACAGGTTTCATGTGGAATGCTAACAGTACTGGGAAAAATCTCTCTCTTTCCATGTAAAGTTGGTGTTTAGGCTGGGACTGCTGTCCTCCTGCTTCTACACTAGACTACTCTGCGGCTCCAGCAATAAACCCCCCAGATCCCTGCTCTAAAAATAACCCAAACAGCAAAGTAATAAACTACAGGAGGATCGGAGACGCCCCCTGCTTTGTGATGTTGAGAGTCGTCAGCACACGTGACGGACTGGGCACTGTACACACATTGTTCAGGGAGACAGATTCCCACAGAAATCTGCATAGTATACAATATACGCTGCCAGACGTGTACTGCATCCTTCCTAGCCAGTTATGAGTGGGATGTTAGCCCACGTAGTGACAACAGCCGGGAGAGGAGAATGAGCAATTATTCTGCTGTTAGCCAATATAAAGCCCCATTATACCAGCAAGACCAGTGCACGGCATTGTCCTCCTCCCAGACAATTCCGAGTGACCTCCCGCACCCTGTGCTGATGGGGGCAATGCTCCAGACATGAAGATTTCTGATGCGTAAGCACGGCTCATAGCCGAGGAGACTAGAAGCTCAATGCCCGGAGCGATGGGTGCAGCACTGCTTCCATCTCACATCTTACCATATGAAGGAGAAGACATCACTGAGATTTCTTGCAACAGATTTAATGATTGTAAATTATTTTATTCTATTTTCCTTACATGCTTATGGTGTTGGCTGCCCTGAACTGCTGCTCTGCTGTGCACTCTTCACACACAGCAGCCATATGGACTAGATAAAACTGGTGTCTAAAGAGACCTTCTATAGGAGAGTGTTCTAGGCATGCTCTGTGACCTGAGCTGTGTTAGAACCCTACAATGAATGCAATGACTGTTGCCATGAAGTCTAAGTTGGTTTCTTCTCCTCCTGCTACCACCAGCAAATCCAAAAGTGGGGAAGCTACAGCTTTGGCTGTCCAGGCATGATGGGAATTGTAGTTTTTCAACAGCTTGGGGGCCGAAGGTTCCCCATCCCTGGTGTAGATTATAATAGGACACAATTATGGAGGAACTACAATGACCAGCAGATACACATTTTGGCAATGGTGCAGGAGTGGTCTGTGGCTCTAACTACATACAAAAAGATTACCACTTATACATGCTCAGACATGCTGGGAGTTGTAGTTCACAACAATAAGTTGACTGTGAAGATTAAATATCTGTCTTTATTGTATTGGTTTCTGGGAGAGATCCTCTGTGCTATTTGTCCGGAGCTTCTGGAAGGTATTCTACGTTACAGTGTGTTGTCTGGTACTGCTAGGGAGCACACTACACTGCAGAGGCAACATAAGCATTGTATGGTAATATATGCTGGGGTTCCACCACTGATGGGTTGATGAGGTCTGAGCAGAAACATTTTAGAAGCCCTGATTTATATGATTTATGTTGGAGTACCCCTTTAACTCTGTAAAGCAGTGCATATAGGGGGAAATTGATCAAACATGGTGTAAAGTGAAACTGTCTCAGTTGCCCCTAGCAACCAATCAGATTCCACTTTTCATTCCTCACAGACTCTTTGGAAAATGAAAGGAGGAATCTGATTGGTTGCTAGGGGCAACTGGGCCAGTTTCACTTTACACCATGTTTGATAAATCTCCCCTTATAGTCTATTCCATTCATATTTGGTGAGAAGCTGGTTAACAGCCACTATAATACACACCAATACATATTCAGATTTCAGTAACAAATGAGCAACTTTGAGCACTGTAAAAAACAAAAAATAATTTCTGATAATTCCCTACCACCAATGGTTAATAGGAGACAATGGCGGGCGGATTGCGTTTCATGGTTACGGTTAGGTATGTGTTACACAGCCAGTGATTATCACCCTCAATAGGATTAGGACTTGCCTGACAACTGCAGGGTACAACAGGATAATCTGCTGTAAGCTGCCGTATACAACCGTATTGGTAACACAGATGATGTGAAGCAGGGTTACAATAGGGGTCAGCCACTATTATACACGGTATATATGTGATATGCTACTTTAGCATGGGAATAAATACATCAACCTCAATCTGTGCCATTGTCTTTGGTTTCTTACACTTTTCTAGGTAAATTTATTAGGATATCAGAAATAGGCATGTTACAAAGCCATGTTTATCTTAAAGTATTCCTGTTCTTTAAAAGGGAATGTATGAGCAGAAAAAAAAACTATTGTTTACATGAAGTTTTTATGTCATTTTTTTTGCAGAGGCGGGTTACGCTATCAAAATCCTGCCACTGTTCAGGAGTACACACCGGGGACGGAACTCTTCTGGCAGTGACATTGACTGCATGACAGGATTCTGACAGCGTATCCTGCCACCAGCGAAGAATGATGGCTACACTCTAAACATATGTTTTATTCTGGTGATGTTTTATCTATTTTACTATCTATATTATAAAATAATCCTGACATTTTGCAGTTTGTAATCTGGCCACTAGGCCTAATATTATACTCCTGTTTCCTGTTCTCTGTGTGATAATAAGGAGGAGTCTGGTGGAAAGTGATCTGTCTAGAATTACAGTGAAAGAGGACATCAGTATATAGAGAAAACAGGAGCTCTGCTCTTTAGAATGACCCCTGCACAGGTCACAGAGCATGATTACAAATGTGTCCTATACAAAGTATAAGGTCTACAGACCGTGTCCATCTCTAGGAGGGCTGCTGTAAAGCATGTCACTAAATGCAGCTCAGGTAAGATGGCTGCTTCATAATATACCAAAAATAAATTATTATAAAAAAAGAAAACTAAACAAACAATATTGCTTTATTTTACTGAGGGAGGCTGAGGGTATCCTCTACCCAGACTATCATGGGATTGGACTGTAAATAACCAATGGCTGTCTCTTGGGCTGACAGAATATAATATTGCAATATCGAATATAACTATACATCTTCCATGTTAATACCATACACTATACTTCATCTGAACATATTTTCCTGCTATTATGTGCACATAAAAATAAAGCCCATTGGAGAGTGCTGCAACAATGATTCTAGAAGGGAAAATGGCATTTCATATAAAGTATCCGGGGCATTCTGCCATTCATCTTAAAGAATCTGACACCATACAATTGCTGGAATCCAATTCTCTATGGATCCTCTCAGTACAGAATTTATAGGATGTGATGGTCCCAGAATCTGACGTGTCGGCTTTTATGTGATGTAACATCATTATATGGTTATTGCAGTACAGTTGGTGGCTTACCAGTTCGCAATGTCCTTGTGAGCTACCAGGTTCTGTAAGAAAGCCTGCAGGCCCAGCTGCCTGTCCTCCAGGAAGTCGTAGTCGTAATTGTCCTTAAACCAACGTTTAGGTGGAAGAGCGAGCCGAAAACCAGGAAACATTTCTTTCAGCTGACCGAGATTTAATGGTAAATTTTATTATTTTTTTTGCACAGGATATCTTAATAGCAGCAGAAAACAGAAGGAAAAAAAGCGGACTGTCTGTGATGACACTAAAGCCAGAATATCTTGCGCTGTTATAAAAAACGCACAGATGGTTATAACATCCTTTATGTGCACTACAGGATATCCATGTGAACTTCCCCAAATCCACAGACATTTTACATTCCATGGCTAAGGAGGGGGAAGGTATGTCATATGGATTGCAAAAGCTGACATCCTTCCTCCCGGCTTTCCATCATCCTGAGTGAAGTACATCATACGACCCCGGGGTCTGAGCCGATTGCAAAGATCACTTGCTTTTCCAGTAAAGCAGAAATGACCAGACAGTAACTAGTCATTACCAAGTCCTTTAGATTTAATAAATGTATGTTGTATCAAAGCCTTGAAGCTCTCATTTAAAATGAAAAAAAATAAAAATAAAAAAAAGCTGTCCAACATAGAACTTTCCGCTAATAAAATTCTGCAGTAAAAAGCAATGTTCCTCCATATGCAGAAATCACTTCTACAGGCACAAAATCCCTCACCACTTACTGGCCAAAGATGTGATGGCAGTATTGGCAGTATAGATGAAATACAACTATAGCTGCCCGATTCTGCCTAATTGGCAGATAATCACCCAGTGTAAAAGGATCCTACCTCCCATAGTTTAGCTTAGCTTGTGGCTCATGCATGCTCAGGTGCAGCACTAGGAACTATAGGAGGGGAAAACAGGAGGGAGAGGCCAAAACTTGGAACTAATGTGAAAGGTTTAATTGTGGAGGAGCAGAATATAAAGTGCACTAGGGTGGAGGCTCAGTGTAAAGAAGTCAGTGGAATACACTGTTAGAGGAAGAGCTTGGAGTAGTTGTCTGCAATGCATAATATGGTCCACAGGGACTGCTACTGCCCCGCCAATCCTTCTGCACAGAGAAGCAGCATATAAGGAGCATGTGACAATCCATTGTAAATGTGCTCCGGACATGAAGATGGTGTTACATTGGAGCTCTGCAGCCATTTCCTGAGGGAAGAACATAGCTACTGTGTGCACCAGAATTGTTACATCATGGAAAACAGAAATACTAAGACAGACGCGTCAGGAGAGGTCACCAGTAGGTGTAACAATGCTCGGTGTATGGCCTGCCCTTTCAGGGTTACTGTGATTATATATATATATATATATATATATATATATATATATATATATATATATATATATATATATATATATATATATTATATAATGATCGCAAATTTGTAAAAAAAACAGCAATATAAGACCAGTACATGGCAAACAGAACTCACCTTGTCATTAAGCCTTGAAAAATCTGTGTACCTCCGAAACACCACCCAACTCTCATCCGGGCTTCTTCTCACCAGAATCTTGTAGACCTGCCGATCATAAAGATTAAATATAAATGGACCAAAAAGATAAAATCCATATACAAAGTATATACAAAACAATGCGAAATGCGATGTGCCAAGTATAATACCTTGAAGTGAAGAATAGGATTTCTACTAGAATCGCTAAATCCCAGCAGGATTGGCTACAGGTTCATTACAACAATGGAAAATACACCTAATATCAGGGGAAGCGCTGTCTGTCACAACACTACATGGAAACTCTTCATAGAAAAAGAGCACTGTGAACAATCACTCCAGTCTCCTGTCCTTCCAGGTGATTTCCAGCACCTACATTTAATAATAGCTCCCACTGAGGAATAGCGGCCTGTTCACACCAGCCAGCAACTAGACAGAGGACAATTGTTACAGCCTGAAGTGCAGATGGCAGCAGGAGAAACTACACAAACAATAGAAAAGTGACAAAACGAGAAGTCACACAACAGGTTTACTATAATAAAGGAAAAATTTATAATCCTTCTAAGGTCAATAAACTCTGATTGTCCAATATTAGTCTGCAAACACAACGTTATAGCATCAGGTCATGTAAAGTCTATATAGATGTATAACTTCCCTTCTCACTGGAAATCCACTTCTCTTTCTCTTTAAATGGGGAAATCTCATCATGACATTTTCAATGATAAAATTGTCAAAGGTATAACAAAACGTAACAAAAGGCATAACAAGTAGAGATGAGCAAACCTGGAGCATGCTCAAGTCCATCCGCACCCGAACGTTCGGTATTTGATTAGCGGTGGCTGCTGAAGTTGGATAAAGCTCTAAGGTTGTCTGGAAAACATGGATACGGCCAATGACTATATTCATGTTTTCCACATAGCCTTAGGGCTTTATCCAACTTCAGCAGCCACCGCTAATCAAATGCTGAATGTTCGGGTTCGTATGGGCTCGAGCATGCTCGAGGTTTGCTCTTCTCTAATAACAAGGTATAACAAAAGGTATAACAAAAAGTAACAATAGGTATAAAAAAGGTATAACAAGCCGCTACTGTAAAGCACCAGTCATTATCAGGACTCTCCAGATCTCCAATAAAATACAAGTAATGATGAGTTAATTTTTTCTTTTTACAGTTCGGTTCAGCATGTTCGCCAAACTTTGAAACAAAGTTTGGGTTCAACTCAAAATTTTGCAACCCCACGGATGGTGATGGCTGTCCTGGATTGTTTCCCCACCCCTCATAATGTATCAACGTAATGCCGGCAGCGGAGAAACTGTTTGAATCTCCGCTGATGTAGATACATCATGCCAGGTGGGGACACAATCCAGGACAGCCATTCACCGTCCGTGGGTCCGCAAAACATACAGACATGTGAATGCAGCCTAAAACAGCTGAACGATTGCAATAAACAGCACTAAAACAGCTGAATGTTTGGAAGCCTTTGGCAGTTTTAGTGCTGTTTATAAGGGTCCATTTACACAGAAAGATTCTCTGACAGATTATCTGCCAAAGATTTGAAGCCAAAGCCAGGAACGGATTTGAAAAGAGGAGAAATCTCAGGCTTTCCTTTATGACCTGATCTCTGGTTATAGTCTGTTTCTGGCTTTGGCTTTGCTAATCAACAGTTACTTGTCCATGCTCCTTCTCCAGGGTCCCACAAAGCGGCCTTCAGCGAGACAGCATCCCAACCAGCGTTTAGCTGAGCGGGTTTGTCACTCCTGAGATGAGAGAGACAGGCCAGTCAGCCAATCACTGGCACAGCCCCGCCTCCTGTAGGGGGACACCGGTGGAGTGCAGACAGGAGAGCATACCCTTTTTTGTTTTTTTTGTGTACATTAAATTGTGTGGCCTCCATCTTTCTGAACTCATTACAACGTTTGCAAAAAGTTTGGCTCAGTACCGAACTTTTTGTAAAATTCATAATGAATCACAGTTTGTAAAACTCAGTTCACTCATCTCTAAATACAAGATCAACCTGGCCGTGACATCCATATCCATGCCTAAACAGTGTGGGAGGTATTACAGAGATGTGACAACCCTTTCCTTAGGCGAAAGAATACTGATCCTTATATAAGGACGTATGCTGACGACAGATTTATAGAGGACCAATCACCTCTCTGGTGGGGTGTGAACCGTTCCCAGTAGCTTACAGCTGATGTGCAGAGCTCCCCAATTACAAAGAGTCCCCAGCGATCAGAGGTAATCTCTGGGAGACTCAAGGTGTATCTTATCAATATCTACAGATTCTGGAGGTCTCAGCACTGATCTGGCACATCAAAAGTTATTTTAAAATGACAGTAACACTGTCAGGAAACCACCCCAGAAATGCATTCATGTCAATGAACAAGTCTAATAAAGAGTAAAGGGGTTATCCAGCAAAAATCTTTTTCTTTCAAATCAACTGATGTCAGAAAGTTATATATATATTTGTAATTTATTTATATTTAATAATAACCAGTCTTCCAGTATTTATCAGCTGCTGTATGCCCTGCATGAAATTATATATTTTTTTCAGTCTGACAGTGCTCTCTGCTGCCACCTCTGTCCATGGCAGGAACTGTCCAGAGTAGGAGAAATTTTCCATGAGGATTTGCTGCTGCTTTGGACAGTTCCTGTCTCGGACAGAAGTGGCAGCAGAGAGCAATGTGTCAGACTGACAAGAAAACACCACTTCCTGCAAGACCTACAGCAGCTGATAGGTACTAGAAGACTTGAGATTTTGAAATAGAAGTAAATTACAAATCTATATAACTTTCTGAAACCAGTTGACTTGAAAGAAAAAGATTTTTTGCCGGACAACCCCTTATGATTTGCATGTGACTTCCATAGCCGACACACTGAACTGAAGAATATAAATGCAGAGAAACCTTTCTGACATGAACGGCTGAAAACACTGATCATATACACAAAAGGTAACATGTCTATAAGAACAGGAGGAAAACCCTGCACTGAATATCTATGTAAGAAGGATACACTTACTGTAAACTTTGCCCGTTCCTCCATCACTTCGTACCCTAGGATGGTGGGTGTTGAAGGCCTCTCTTCCAGCTCTGATGAGTCTGGAACATGTTCATGTGGCACTGGTCGGGAGTTATATTCTACAGAGGAGTCAAATTTAGTCCTTACGAGGGGGCTGCTACACATGGAGGACGTACAGCTCAGCTGGTCCGGGGCGCTGAGCTTCTTGCGGCTTCTGGGGTGGCCATCTTCCCCTGGCTCTTTCGAGGAGGTTGAGCTTGTTGAGCAGCTTCCGAGGGAAGAGCTTCTTTGGCTTCTAGTGGTTATGCTGCTTGAAGAGGGATTTCCTATTGGCACAGGCACATAAGGGGTCGCCATCTTTGTTGCCGTTTCACTCTGCTGAAAAACTCCATCAATTTATCCCAACATGGTACTCCATCACCAAAGCGATATCTGATACAAATAGAGAGGAGAAAGGTAAAGGAAAAAATTATTTATTACAGGAAATTATATATATATATATATATAAATAAAAAAATAACAAACAAAAGCCTCCATGATGTACAAAGCCTCTATTCATACACAGAGAAGACCAACCAGTGATTTTATGCTGACTTTCCTTTCACATCTCATTCTCATCTGACTGAGCACAATAATAACATACAGCCCTCAGAGCTGGCAGCACAAAGTCCAGCACACACAGCTTTGAATTTTTTATTAAAGGGGAACTCTTTTTTTTTTTTTTTTTTTTTTTTTTTTTTTAAATCAACTGGTGTCAGAAAGTTATATAGATTTTAGAGATGAGCGAACCTGGAGCATGCTCGAGTTGATCCGAACCCGATCATTCGGCGTTTGATTAGCGGTGGCTGCTGAAGTTGGGTAAAGTTCTAAGGTTGTCTGGAAAACATGGATACAGCCAATGACTATATCCATGATTTCCACATAGCCTTAGGGCTTTATCCAACTTCAGCAGCCACCACTAATCAAATGCCAAAAGTTCGGGTTCAGATGGACTCGAGCATGCTCCAGGTTCGCTCATCTGATAGATTTGTAGTTTACTTCTATTTAAAAATGTCCAGTCTTCCTGTACTTTTCACCTATTGTATGTTCTGCAGGAAGTGGTATTCTTTTTAGTCTGATACAATGCTCTCTGCTGCCACCTCTGTCTGTGACAGGAACTGACAAGAACAGGAGCAAATCCCCATAGAAAACCTCTCCTGCTCTAGACAGTTCCTGACATGGACAGAGGTGGCAGCAGCGACTGGAAGAAAAAATACACCACTTCCTGCAGGACATTCAGCAGCTGATAAGTAATGGAAGATATACAAATCTATATAACTTTCTGACACCAGTTGATCTGAAGTATTTTTCCCCACTGAAGTGCCCCTTTAAAAAATACAATATGGGCATTATTCAGGATGTCACCAGGACAGATCACTGTATTAAGAGGCATCTTACTCCACATAGGGGCAAATTTGGCATTAAAACCCCACAACAATGTAAACCTCTAAGGCAGTGTTTCTCAATTCAAGGCCTCATGACCCCCAAAAGGTTGTATTTTGAGGAATTCCTTAGTACTTCACATGTGATATAGTCAGTGAACCAGGTATTACAAGTCTTCTTTCTGTGGGATACCCTCCATTCATGGCCTGTTGGGGGTCTCAAGGAGTGGAGTTTAGAAACACTGTTTCCAGCGCAGAAAGTTATATAGATTTGTAATTCACCTCGATTTAAAGGACAACTCCCGCGGGACCCCAAAAAAAAAAAAAACACAGACACACACAGACACCATACTCACCATCTCTCCGGTGACGATCGCCACTCGATTCGCCCGCCGTCCGCCTCTCCGTCGCCGCCTTCCGCCATCCAGCGATGTCTCCAACTTCCGGGTCCAGGGGATGGAAAAGGCTGCCAGTGCGCTTGCGCACCGGCAGCCTTTTCATTGGCTGGAGCGCATCACATGGCTTCCAGCAAGCTTAGCCAATCAGGGCTGAGCAAGCTGGAAGCCATGTGATGCGCTCCAGCCAATGAAAAGGCTGCTGGTGCGCATGTGCACCAGCAGCCTTTTCATCCCCATTCACTTTGCATGAAGACGCCGAGGAGGAAGAAGACCCGGACCGCCCCTCGGCTCTGACGTCGTCGTCACCAGATGCCGCCCCGGAGAAGAGGACCGTGACGATCGTAATAGGTAATGTATATATTCCTTAACTTCCGGGGTGGGGGGTCGGGGGTCCGAAAGTGGGGGAAGGGGGCCAGGCCGGGTATTTAACCACATTACAAAGTTATATAACTTTGTAATGTGTGTTAAATGAGCAAAAAAAAATTTTTGTGGGAGTTGTCCTTTAATAATCTCAAGTCTTCCCATACTTATCAGCTGCTGTATGTCCAGCAATAAAGGTTTTCTTTTAAGTCTGACACAGTGCTCTCTGCTGCCATCTCTGTCAGAAAGCACGGTGTCAGACTAAAAAGAAAACATTTCCTGCAGGATATTCAGCAGCTGATAAGTATGGGAAGACTTGAGATTTTTAAATAGAAGCAAATCACAAATCTATCATTTTCTGAAACCAGTTGATTTGAAAGAAAAAGATTTTCACTGGAGTACCCCTTTAAGGATATGTTTGCACACTGTATTTTGGAGCACAAAACATGCCTATTTTCAAAGAAAAATGATCCTCATACATTCAAGCTTTCCTGGAGTGATTATATGCACTTTTCTATGTGACTTTTTTGTGTATGTGAATCAAGTCTGTGCTCGCATTTTCCAAACAAAGGCAAAAAGAAAACATAGCACCCCTACTAACACACTTTTTTTGCAGATACAACAGTATTACACCCAAAATAGGTACCATGTTGTTGCTGTTGTTTACGCCTAAAAATATACTCCAAAAAAAAAACACGTGTGAACATAGCCAAATAGAGAGAAGATGTGGAACCTTTGCAGAAAGATACCATTCTCCCACCATAAGACCACCACGTGTAGACAAAGGAAACACGAGTCCACTAGGGATACCATGCAGCTACATAGCAGCTCTGGTTGTGGAATACCAAGAGGACGGGACGGCTCAGCCACACTCTAAGCAATAATTGTATATGCATCATGATGATACACACAACCAAAACAGAAGAGTCACCAGAAATCCAAACCTACTGGATGGCTTGTCCCAGACTGTAAGCACGTTTCCCAGCACAGGGATCAATGTTAGTCATGTGTGACTACCACTCACCTGCAATAGGACAGCGATTTATTAAAGTGGTAATGCTGGGAGTTGTAGTTGTGCAACACATGGAGATACCTGGTATAAATTTTAACTCACACAAGTTGCTGCCTAAAAATAGTCACATGACAGCAAATAATGCACCCCTTAGGGTCACATGACTTATTATTTGAGACCAAAGCCTCCATAAGAGTCCCATCCATGCGGGGCCAATAAAACCGGATATGGAAGTGGCCAGGTGCACTCATCCATCTGTTCCCATTGTGAAAGTGTCAGAAAAGTTATAGAAAAACTTTACAAGTTAGTCTGTCCCCCCGGGGAGCCCTTTAAATGCAGATATTAGACCCTCCATAGAACAGTCACCAGCAGGTTCTGTTGCGCTCACTAAACTTTGCCTTAATCCCAGTTTGGGCTTCAGTATACGGCTTGGTTCACACTATGTAAAAATGACGGCCTGTGCCATATGCTACTGATGCATCAATCCTGACAGTCTATATCAGCAACTGAGAACCTTGGCCCTCCAGCTGTTGCAAAACTACAATTCCCATCATTCATGGACAGCCAAAGCGAAGCTTTGGCTGTCCAGGCATGATGGGAGTTGTAGTTTTGCAACAGCTGGAGGGCGGGAGGTTCCCCATCATCAGTGTTCACCAACCTATGGCTCTCTGGCTGTTGCAAAACTACAACTCCCATCAGGTACAGGCAGTTGGATGGCACATCATGATGGGAGTTGTAGTTTGTAAACAGGTGAAGGGTTAAAGATGGGGAACATTGGTCTATACTGTATATTATCATGTTCCCATATAAATCCCCAGCACAAGCAGTATAACCCACACTGATAGTGACACAGCTCAGTACTGATACTAAGTATCACCCCCATGTACACACATGATGACGGAGAGTCAGCAGATCCCATAGAACAGACAGTGCCGGGACTACACACACACAGGGCTGTGGGAGCCGCTCACCTGTAGAGCAGGGCCGCTGTGCTCCCTCCCTCTGTGCTGCTGTTGACCACACCGCTCAGCACTATACACGGGGTGTGGACCGGTGACCGCAGCACTCACCCGCTCCGCCGCCTCTGCTCCGCACACTCATACTGCCCTCACCACCGCACCGACACAGACACAGGACCTTTGATGATGTCACGGTCATGTGACCAGTCACATGGATGGGAGGGGCTGAGCGATGGGATTATAGGAAGTGTAGGAATGTAGACAGGAAGAGCGTGTGCTGTAGTGATGGGAAATCTAGTTCGTTTTGGTGATTAGTTCACTATGAACTAGTTCACTGAAAAGATTAGTTCAAAAGATTAGTTCATTTAGTTCAGTATTTCTCTGGATTCTGCTGAGAAGATATTGAACAGTTCTAGTTCATTACACAGAAGCTGTGGCTCCTAGGATGAGTTATAGTCTTCCCAGTACTTATCAGCTGCTGTTTGTCCCACAGAATGTCATGTTGCAAGGAGCTCTGTGTCAGACTGGGAAGATTACATGACTCCATGTCGGGCAGACTGCAACTGATAAGTATTGGAAAGCTTACTTTTTTTTTTTTTTTTAAATGTTCATCCTTCTCCAGTTCTCTCACTTGCCAGAACAATATCAGAAGGCTGAGCTGTGATTGGTTGCTATCCTATCTCTAAAACAGCCTGCTGATTCTCCAGCCATATCCTATGAGGAGCTGATAGAGAGAGGCATCATGTGACCTGTGAACTAAATGAACTAGATGAACTGCTGAACGAAATGGTTTGAGAGTGAATCAGGAATCAGGTCTAGTTCAATGTGATGCATATCACTGAGCCCAGCACTGCCCCCTGTGGTAGTGTAGAGTACTGACTCATAATAAATGAATGCTGAGAAGCAGATCAGCAGCCACCATTTTGAGTACAGAACAGGAGCCAGGGGGTAAAGATTTTAGCAAGACTGATCTTCTAGGCTCCAGGAGGCTGATCTAATCCCAAAGACAGGTGAGGGACATGAACCACACATAGAAACTGTCTCTCTCTCTCTCTCTCTCTCTCTCTCTCTCATACACACATATGGGCTGTGTCTGTCTACTGTGCAATTTCAATTTTATTAATATTATTACTATTATATTTGTATGTGATGTGTGCGGTATAGTGTTTTACTACCTCAGGAGCTATAGAGCAAGTGTGAGAGCAGGGAGCTTGTTTCCTTGAGCTGGATGAGGGATCACTGTCTCCTCACACTTTCTGTTTAGTTCATAATGAACTAATCTCTGTCAGGATGGTGAACTAGATGAACTAGTTCACTCTGAAGATTAGTTCATTTTGAACTAATCACTCACGAACTACCCATCACTAGTGTGCTGAGGCAGAGCCGGGTGTAGTACTGTGTGAGAGGAGGAGGAGGAGGAGGCAGAGCCGGGTGTAGTACTGTGTGAGAGGAGGGGGAGGAGGAGGAGGCAGAATCGGGTGTAGTGCTGTGTGAGAGGAGGAGGAGGAGGCAGAGCCGGGTGTAGTGCTGTGTGAGAGGAGGAGGCAGAGCCGGGTGTAGTACTGTGTGAGAGGAGGAGGAGGAGGAGGAGGCAGAGCCGGGTGTAGTGCTGTGTGAGAGGAGGAGGAGGAGGCAGAGCCGGGTGTAGTACTGTGTGAGAGGAGGAGGAGGAGGAGGCAGAGCCGGGTGTAGGGCTGTGTGAGAGGAGGAGGAGGAGGCAGAGCCGGGTGTATTACTGTGTGAGAGGAGGAGGAGGAGGAGGAGGCAGAGCCGGGTGTAGTGCTGTGTGAGAGGAGGAGGAGGAGGCAGAGCCGGGTGTAGTACTGTGTGAGAGGAGGAGGAGGAGGCAGAGCCGGGTGTAGTGCTGTGTGAGAGGAGGAGGAGGCAGAGCCGGGTGTAGTGCTGTGTGAGAGAGGAGGAGGAGGAGGCAGAGCCGGGTGTAGTGCTGTGTGAGAGGAGGAGGCAGAGCCGGGTGTAGTGCTGTGTGAGAGAGGAGGAGGAGGAGGCAGAGCCGGGTGTAGTGCTGTGTGAGAGCGGAGGAGGAGTCAGAGCCGGGTGTAGTGCTGTGTGAGAGCGGAGGAGGAGTCAGAGCCGGGTGTAGTGCTGTGTGAGAGCGGAGGAGGAGGAGGCAGAGCCGGGTGTAGTGCTCTGTGAGAGGAGGAGGAGGAGCCAGAGCCGGGTGTAGTGCTGTGTGAGAGGAGGAGGAGGAGGCAGAGCCGGGTGTAGTGCTGTGTGAGAGGAGGAGGCAGAGCCGGGTGTAGTGCTGTGTGAGAGGAGGAGGAGGCAGAGCCGGGTGTAGTGCTCTGTGAGAGGAGGAGGAGGCAGAGCCGGCTGTAGTGCTGTGTGAGAGGCGGAGGAGGCAGAGCCGGGTGTAGTGCTCTGAGAGAGGAGGAGGAGGAGGCAGAGCCGGGTGTAGTGCTGTGTGAGAGGCGGAGGCAGAGCCAGGTGTAGTGCTGTGTGAGAGAGGCGGAGGCAGAGCCGGGTGTTGTGCTCTGTGAGAGGAGGAGGAGGCAGAGCCGGGTGTTGTGCTCTGTGAGAGGAGGCGGAGGCAGAGCCGGGTGTTGTGCTCTGTGAGAGGAGGAGGAGGCAGAGCCGGGTGTTGTGCTCTGTGAGAGGAGGAGGAGGCAGAGCCGGGTGTAGTGCTGTGTGAGAGGAGGCGGAGGCAGAGCCGGGTGTAGTGCTGTGTGAGAGGAGGAGGAGGCAGAGCCGGGTGTAGTGCTCTGTGAGAGGAGGAGGAGGCAGAGCCGGGTGTAGTGTTCTGTGAGAGGAGGAGGCAGAGCCGGGTGTAGTGCTCTGAGAGAGGAGGAGGCAGAGCCGGGTGTAGTGCTCTGAGAGAAGAGGAGGCAGAGCCGGGTGTAGTGCTGTGTGAGAGAGGAGGAGGAGGCAAAGCCGGGTGTAGTGCTGTGAGAGGAGGAGGAGGCAGAGCCAGGTGTAGTGCTCTGTGAGAGGAGGAGGAGGCAGAGCCGGGTGTAGTGCTGTGTGATAGAGGAGGAGGAGGCAGAGCCGGGTGTAGTGCTCTGTGAGAGGAGGAGGAGGCAGAGCCGGGTGTAGTGCTCTGAGAGAGGAGGAGAAGGAGGCAGAGCCGGGTGTAGTGCTGTGTGAGAGGCGGAGGCAGAGCCAGGTGTAGTGCTGTGTGAGAGGAGGAGGCAGAGCCCGGTGTTGTGCTCTGTGAGAGGAGGAGGAGGCAGAGCCGGGTGTTGTGCTCTGTGAGAGGAGGAGGAGGCAGAGCCGGGTGTAGTGCTGTGTGAGAGGAGGAGGAGGCAGAGCCGGGTGTAGTGCTGTGTGAGAGGAGGAGGAGGCAGAGCCGGGTGTAGTGCTCTGAGAGAGGAGGAGGCAGAGTCGGGTGTTGTGCTCAGTGAGAGGAGGAGGCAGAGCCGGGTGTAGTGCTGTGTGAGAGGCGGAGGCAGAGCCGGGTGTAGTGCTCTGAGAGAGGAGGAGGCAGAGTCGGGTGTTGTGCTCAGTGAGAGGAGGAGGCAGAGCCGGGTGTAGTGCTGTGTGAGAAGCGGAGGCAGAGCCAGGTGTAGTGCTCTGAGAGAGGAGGAGGCAGAGCCGGGTGTAGTGCTGTGTGAGAGGCGGAGGCAGAGCCGGGTGTAGTGCTCTGTGAGAGAGGAGGAGGAGGCAGAGCCGGGTGTAGTGCTGTGTGAGAGACGAGAAGGAGGCAGAGCCGGGTTTAGTGCTCTGTGAGAGGGGAGGAGGAGGCAGAGCCGGGTGTAGTGCTGTGTGAGAGACGAGAAGGAGGCAGAGCCGGGTTTAGTGCTCTGTGAGAGGGGAGGAAGAGGCAGAGCCGGGTGTAGTGCTGTGTGAGGAGGAGGAGGAGGCAGAGCCGGGTGTAGTGTTGTGTGAGAGAGGAGGAGGAGGCAGAGCCGGGTGTAGTGCTCTGTGAGAGGAGGAGGAGGAGGCAGAGCCGGGTGTAGTGCTGTGAGAGAGGAGGAGGCAGAGCCGGGTGTAGTGCTGTGTAAGAGGAGAAAGCAGAGCCAGGTGTAGTGCTGTGTGAGAGGAGGAGGCAGAGTCGGGTGTAGTGCTCTGTGAGAGGAGGAGGAGGCAGAGCCGGGTGTAGTGCTCTGTGAGAGGAGGTGAAGGCAGAGCCGAGTGTAGTGCTGTGTGAGAGGCGGAGGCAGAGCCGGGTGTAGTGCTGTGTGAGAGGCGGAGGCAGAGCCAGGCGTAGTGCTCTGAGAGAGGAGGAGGCAGAGCTGGGTGTAGTGCTCTGAGAGAGGAGGAGGCAGAGTCGGGTGTAGTGCTGTGTGAGAGGCGGAGGCAGAGCCGGGTGTAGTGCTCTGAGAGAGGAGGAGGCAGAGCCGGGTGTAGTGCTGTGTGAGAGGAGGAGGCAGAGCCGGGTGTAGTGCTCTGAGAGAGGAGGAGGCAGAGCTGGGTGTAGTGCTCTGAGAGAGGCGGAGGCAGAGCCGGGTGTAGTGCTGTGTGAGAGGTGGAGGCAGAGCCGGGTGTAGTGCTGTGTGAGAGGAGGAGGAGGCAGAGCCGGGTGTAGTGCTCTGTGAGAGGAGGAGGAGGCAGAGCCGGGTGTAGTGCTGTGTGAGAGGCGGAGGCAGAGCCGGGTGTAGTGCTCTGAGAGAGGAGGAGGCAGAGCCGGGTGTTGTGCTCTGAGAGAGGAGGAGGCAGAGCCGGGTATAATGCTGTGTGAGAGGCGGAGGCAGAGCCGGTTGTAGTGCTGTGTGAGAGGCGGAGGCAGTGCGGGGTGTTGTGCTCTGAGAGAGGAGGAGGCAGAGCCGGGTGTAGTGCTGTGTGAGAGGCGAGGAGGAGGCAGAGCCGGGTGTAGTGCTGTGTGAGAGGCGGAGGCAGAGCCGGGTGTAGTGCTGTGTGAGAGACGAGGAGGAGGCAGAGCCGGGTGTAGTGCTCTGTGAGAGACGAGGAGGCAGAGCCACATGCTGCTGACTGAATAGTGCCTTATACAGTATCCAATCCCCCCACAAATGCCCTATACAGTATCCAATCCCTCCAAATAGTGCCCCACATAGTATCCAATCCCCCACATAGTGCCCCACATAGTATCCAATGCCCCCATGTAGTGCCCCACATAGTAGCCTATGCCCCCACATAGTGCCCCACATAGTAGACTATGCCGCCATATAGTGCCCCACATAGTAGCCTATGCCCCCATATAGTGCCCCACATAGCTAATCCCCCCATATAGTGCCCCACATAGTAGCCAATCCCCATATAGTGCCCCACATAGTAGCCGATCCCTCCACATAGTGCCCCACATAGTAGCGAATGCCCCATATAGTGCCCACATAGTAGCCAATGCCCCCATATATGCCTCACATAGTAGCCAATCCCCATATAGTGCCCCACATAGTAGCCAATCCCCCATATAGTGCCCACATAGTAGCCAATGCCCCCATATATGGCCCACATAGTAGCCAATGCCCCCATATAGTGCCCCACATAGTAGCCAATGCCCCCATATAGTGCCCACATAGTAGCCAATCCCCCATATAGTGTCCCACATAGTAGCCAATGCTTCCATATAGTGCCCACATAGTAGCCAATCCCCCCATATAGTGCCCACATAGTAGCCAATCCCCCCATATAGTGCCCACATAGTAGCCAATCCCCCCATATAGTGCCCCACATATTATCCAATCCCCCATATAGTGCCCACATAGTAGCCAATCACCATATAGTGCCCCACATAGTAGCCAATGCCCCATTTGTGTGGCCCGACCAGAAAAACAATAAGCCAGTAACTCACCTGTCAGCCGGTCCCAGCAGCTCCTCTCCCTGCAGAGCGCGCACTCCTGTCATCCTCCGTGGCGGGCAGCGGGATATACAGATACTGACTGTGCCAGAAGTAATTCTTGATGGAGGCTGCAGGTCACTTACGGTACAGTCAGTGTCTCTGAACCCCGCTGCCTGCCCCGGAGGATGACAGGAGTGCGCGCTCTGCCGGGAGAGGAGCTGCTGGGACCGGCAAACAGGTGAGTGACTGTTTTATTGTTTTTTTCCGGTGGGGCCACATATAATGAGGGACACTGGGTGATGTTCCGGGACCGCGGGACAACACCCCGAAAACGGGACTGTCCCACGGAATCCGGAACAGTTGGGAGCTATGGTAGTGCTGTGAGAGAGGAGGAGGCAGAGCCGGGTGTAGTGCTGTGTGGGAGGAGAAGGAGGCAGAGCCGGGTGTAGTGCACTGTGAGAGAGGAGGAGGCAGAGCTGGGTGTAGTGCTGTGTGAGAGGGGGAGGCAGAGCCGAGTGTAGTGCGCTGTGAGAGGAGGAGGCAGAGCCGGGTGTAGTGCTGTGTGGGAGGAGAAGGAGGCAGAGCCGGGTGTAGTGCACTGTGAGAGAGGAGGAGGCAGAGCCGGTTGTAGTGCTCTGTGAGAGAGGAGGAGGAGGCACAGCCGGGTGTAGTGCTGTGTGAGAGACGAGAAGGAGGCAGAGCCGGGTTTAGTGCTCTGTGAGGGGGGAGGAGGAGGCAGAGCTGGGTGTAGTGCTGTGTGAGAGGAGGAGGAGGCAGAGCCGGGTGTAGTGCTCTGTGAGAGAGGAGAAGGAGGCAGAGCCGGGTGTAGTGCTGTGTGAGAGACGAGAAGGAGGCAGAGCTGGGTTTAGTGCTCTGTGAGAGGGGAGGAGGAGGCAGAGCCGGGTGTAGTGCTGTGTGAGAGACGAGAAGGAGGCAGAGCCGGGTTTAGTGCTCTGTGAGAGGGGAGGAGGAGGCAGAGCCGGGTGTAGTGCTGTGTGAGGAGGAGGCAGAGCCAGGTGTAGTGCTGTGTGAGAGAGGAGGAGGAGGCAGAACCGGGTGTAGTGCTCTGTGAGAGGAGGAGGAGGAGGCAGAGCCGGGTGTAGTGCTGTGAGAGAGGAGGAGGCAGGGCCGGGTGTAGTGCTGTGTGAGAGGAGAAAGCAGAGCCAGGTGTAGTGCTCTGTGAGAGGAGGAGGCAGAGCAGGGTGTAGTGCTCTGTGAGAGGAGGAGGCAGAGCCGGGTGTAGTGCTCTGTGAGAGGAGGAGGAGGCAGAGCCGGGTGTAGTGGACTGTGGGAGAGGAGGACGAGGCAGAGCCGAGTGTAGTGCACTGTGAGTGGAGGAGGAGGCAGAGCTGGGTGTAGTGCTGTGTGAGCGGAGAAGGAGGCAGAGCCGGGTGTAGTGCACTGTGAGAGAGGAGGAGGAATAGCCGGGTGTAGTGCTGTGTGAGAGGAGAAAGCAGAGCCAGGTGTAGTGCTCTGTGAGAGGAGGAGGCAGAGCCGGGTGTAGTGCTCTGTGAGAGGAGGAGGCAGAGCCGGGTGTAGTGCTCTGTGAGAGGAGGAGGAGGCAGAGCCGGGTGTAGTGGACTGTGGGAGAGGAGGAGGAGGCAGAGCCGAGTGTAGTGCACTGTGAGTGGAGGAGGAGGCAGAGCTGGGTGTAGTGCTGTGTGAGCGGAGAAGGAGGCAGAGCCGGGTGTAGTGCACTGTGAGAGAGGAGGAGGCAGAGCCGGGTGTAGTGCACTGTGAGGGGAGGAGGAGGAGGCAAAGCCGGGTGTAGTGCTCTCTGAGAGGAGGAGGCAGAGCCGGGTGTAGTGCACTGTTGGAGAGGAGGAGGAGGCAGAGCCGAGTGTAGTGCACTGTGAGGGGAGGAGGAGGCAGAGCCGGGTTTAGTGCTGTGTGAGCGGCGGAGGAGGCAGAGCCGGGTGTAGTGCTGTGCGAGAGGAGGAGGCAGAGCCGGGTGTAGTGCTGTGTGAGATCAGGCAGAGCCGGGTGTAGTGCTGTGTGAGAGGAGGAGGCAGAGCCGGTGGAGTGCTGTGAGAAGAGGAGGCAGAGCCGGGTGTAGTGCTGTGTGAGAGGAGGAGGAGGCAGAGCTGGGTGTAGTGCTCTGTGAGAGGAGGAGGCAGAGCCGGGTGTAGTGCTGTGTGAGAGGAGGAGGCAGAGACCGATGTAGTGCTGTGTGAAATCAGGCAGAGCCGTGTGTAGTGCTGTGTGAGAGGAGGTGGCAGAGCCGGGCGTAGTGCTGTGTGAGAGGAGGAGGAGACAGAGCCGGGTGTTGTGCTGTGTGAGAGGAGGAGGAGACAGAGCCGGGTGTTGTGCTGTGTGAGAGAGGAGGAGGAGGCAGAGCCGGGTGTAGTACTATGTAAAAGGAGGAGGCAAAGCTGGATGTAGTGCTGTGTGAGAGGAGGAGGCAGAGCTGGGTGTAGTGCTGTGTGAGAGGGGGAGGCAGAGCCGGATTTAGTGCTGTGTGAGAGGAGGAGGCAGAGACAGGTGTAGTGCTGTGAGAAGAGGAGGCAGAGCCGGGTGTAGTACTATGTGAGAGGAGGCAAAGCTGGGTGTAGTGTTGTGTGTGAGAGGAGGAGGCAGAGCTGGGTGTAGTGCTGTGTGAGAGGAGGAGGCAAAGCTGGGTGTAGTGCTCTGTGAGAGGAGGAGGCAGAGCCGGTTGTAGTGCTGTGTGAGAGGAGGAGGCAGAGCTGGGTGTAGTGGACTGTGAGAGGGGGAGGCAGAGCCGGGTGTAGTGCTGTATGAGAGGAGGAGGCAGAGCCGGGTGTAGTGCTGTGTGAGAGGAGGAGGCAAAGCTGGGTGTAGTGCTCTGTGAGAGGAGGAGGCAGAGCCGGTTGTAGTGCTGTGTGAGAGGAGGAGGCAGAGCTGGGTGTAGTGCTCTGTGAGAGGGGGAGGCAGAGCTGGGTGTAGTGCTGTATGAGAGGAGGAGGCAGAGCCGGGTGTAGTGCTGTGTGAGAGGAGGAGGCAGAGCCAGGTGTAGTGCTGTGTAAGAGGAGGCAGAGTCAGGTATAGTGCTCTGCACTACATAAGAAAATGGAAATAAACAGTGCCCTAATCTAGCTTGGTCACTAAGTGGTTAACAGTTTTGAAAAGTGTAAAAAATAATAAAATAAAACATAACATCAAGAAAAAAAGTGAAGGACTTCCGGTTCCGGCGCTGACATGGCAGGACGCAAGTGAAGGAGCTCCCGCACCTGCTAGCCCCCGACCGTACTACCCGGTACCCCGGTCACCTGACCCGCACCGCTGACCCGCTTATAGAGGTACCTTACCCCGCCGGGAGCCCCCCCATGGAGCGCTACATTCTGAGGAGCAGCCAGAAGAGCCAGGACGGCACCGGGGACTCGCGGCCTCCCTCTCCCCTGCTTCAGGCGCCATTTTGCCCACAGCCCTCTGCTGCGCCATCGCTCATGTCGGCGTCGGCTGCACAGATGCAGGTAACCATGTCGCAACCAAACTTTGGCTCATGTGAGTCCCCGGCACCTCTGCCCCTAGACTACTCTCGCCTGGCGGACGAGGTGACTAGGAGGATCACCTCCAACATCCAGCAGACAGTGGCTGCAGCTATACAGGCCACTTTCTCACAGCTGCAAGCTGACAGGGCAGCTACTGTGGCACGATTAGATTCTACAGAACGTCGCCTAACCACTGTTGAGAGTAGGAGTGCTAATACTGGGGAAGGTTTGGGAGCTCTGAGACAGGAAAATGAACGGTTATGGCGGAAAATCGATGATATAGAGAACCACACGAGGAGGAATAACCTCCGGTTGGTGGGGCTCTCTGAAAACATTAAGACACTTGACTTGCATGCTATCTGTGAAAAAGAACTGCCGGAAGCTTTGGGGCTCACTCATTTCTGTCGGGTAGAGGGGGCTCACAGAGTGGGACCAGACCCCTTTCTCAATAACCGGAATTTAACAGCCCAAACCGAGACCAGACCGCGGCAGGTCATTATGAAAATGCTAGATTATAATGACAAGCAAGAACTGATGAGAGCCTTTAGGAGGCGCTCCTGATCAGGGGGAATACTGTTTTACTTTTTGACGATTACTCTGCGGAGGTTGCGCGACGCAGACGGGCCTTCAGCAAATTATGCTCAGAGCTGTACCGCCATAAGGTTCGCTTTCAACTACTATACCCGGCCGTGCTGAGGATTCACCATGACGACGGCTCCTTTTCTACACATCAATCTCCTGAGGAGGCGGTTGGAGTCCTAATACCCCCTTCTGCTGATCGCGGTGAACGGTCTCCAGGGTCCCCTGCCAGAGATGACTGTGACCAGCTGAGCGGCAGGAGAGGAGTTGGGGAGGAACGGGGGTTAAGTCGTTTCCCAAGCGGTTCCCAGGAGCGTTGATGGGTTCGCTGTATTTGATGTTGGGGGGCCTCATTAGCCTCAATGGGCCTGATGGCTAAAAGATATGGCTGTCACCGTAGCTGTTTTCTACAACAGAAGCCTGCTGAGAAGTTACCTGGCAACAGGAGCCGACGGGACTTTCCCCAATGCAGAGAAATTCCTATGAAACTACATTATAGACTATGAGGCTTCCCCCGGTTTGTTGTTCCTTTTTTATATGGTTGATGTTTAAGATATTTTCGCATTTATAACTGGTCTTCTTGAGGGCTAAGGGCCTTTGTTTAAGGGAGGGGGCGGGTTTTAGCTGGGAGGGGGCATAGTTCTTGCCACGCGTTAATGGGTGCTGTATTGTTGGGGTTCATAGCATTTTCAGGCTAGCAGGGCTGCCATGTTAGAAAAAAAGGAAGTCCTAGACCATAGTGCTGAGGGTCTTTCCACCTCCCTCTTTGCAGGCACTCTAGTGGTTCTTTCTGCTCTCAGAGCTTTTTCCTCTCTTATTTTCTGAGTTTATGTTGTTTTTTTTTTTTTTTATTATTATTATTATTATTATTATTATTATTATTCGGATATATTCAGTTGTATCTTTCCTGGGCTCTTTTTGTTGTTCCAGGGTAGTTTACTACTAGTTATTTGTGTTCTGTGTCTTTGTTTGTCTCCCCCCCGTCCCCTTTCCCTTTTTCACGTTCCTTTTCTTCTTTTCCCTTCCCCGTCTACGATCACTTTCTCTCTCTTCCCTCTCATTTTATTTCCCTCAGCTTATCAGGAGGTGATCTTTTTCAATGAAGGTGGTTTCTTGGAATGTCAAGGGGCTCCGTTCCCCCAACAAGAGGATACAGGTACTGAGACACCTAAAACGTCTACGCACGGACGTAGCCTTACTGCAAGAATCCCATCTGACTGCAGACGATATGGAGCGCATGAGAAAGCTCTGGGTGGAAAAGGTTTACGGCTCACCGGCAATAGCCGGCAAAGCGGGAGTCCTTATACTACTAAACAAACACTTCGGCTACACAGTCCTTTCTCATGAGCATGACCAGGAGGGTAGATGGGCTAGAGTGACACTTACAGCGGAGGGCATTGATTTTAGTATACACAATGTGTATGGCCCTAATGGTGACAATAAAAGTTTTTTTGCTGAGATGGGAGACAGACTGATGGCGGACTCTGTGACGAATAAGATACTGGGAGGCGACCTGAACACTGTACTTAATGTCCATGAGGACAGGAAAGGCCCAACAGATCACCACAGAGCGACCCGCCCCACTGATAAAGTACTCCCCACGTTTTTAGAGGTAGCTGGTCTTCAGGACATGTGGCGTCTACAGCACCCTGTGGACCGTGATTATACTCATTATTCCCATCCCCATAAAGCATGGTCGCGGATTGATTACGTTTGTGTAAATGATCGGTTGGTGGACAAGGTGGAGGGGTCGGAGATACATGATATGGTGATTTCTGACCACTCTCCTGTCTCTGTGGTGATCTCCAGCACTTACAGGAGGATACAGGAGTTTGTTTGGCGTTTCCCAGGATACATGATGAGGGACCAGAAATTCACAACAATGTTGAAGGGATGGTGGGCAGAGTACATCGCGGATAACTCCTCTCACTCCTCCAACGCCCCCCTGTTCTGGGAAACAGCCAAAGCGGTCCTCCGGGGAAGGGTAATGGCTTACATGTCCTCCTTGAAAAAGCGAACATTGGCCGAATATAAATCGGCAAGTGAAAACCTGCGACTGGCTTACTCGAGTTATATTGCCTCACCCTCCTCCACCAAATGTGATGAGTGGAAAGTGGCCAAGTCAAACTTCGATTTATGGGCGGAACGTAAGGTCAAGGCCTCAGCAGAAAGGATTAGAGCCGAGTACTTCCGTTTCGGTAATAAATCGGGAAGGTTGCTGGCCAGACTGGCGAAGGGGCGATACTTGCCACAATTTATTCCGAGACTTACTGACAAGACATGTGTAAAGCATAGTGACCCAACTGAGATTCTGGGGGTATTGAAAGAGTATTATGCGGACCTGTATTGCCCTCCTCCACCTACTGGAGAGGTCTGTAGATCTTTCCTTGACTCTGCCTGTTTACCCTCCATCTCCTCAGAACAACAGGAAGCCCTCAGTGTGGACTTCTCGGAGGAGGAGGTGCGGCACGCTGTTAAAGGCTTGGCAAATAATAAAGCTCCAGGCCCAGACGGGTATAGTGGTGAGTTCTACAAGTGCCTCCAGGAAGTAATTGTCTCTCCTCTGACGGCCTACTTCAACCAGCTGCTTCATACAGGTAACGTGCCCTTTCATGCCAACACCGCGCATATCAAATTACTCTTGAAACCCACCAAAGATCCTGAACTTCCCTCCTCCTGTAGACCGATCTCCCTCATTAATGTAGACCTTAAGCTCCCCTCCAATATTCTGGCAGATAGACTCAGCACCATACTCCCGGACCTGATTAACCCATCACAAGTGGGATTTGTCAAGGGCCGGTCCGCCGTCTACAATATCAGAAAGGTCCTAACGGTTTTGGATAGGGTGAAGCAATATCCCCAGCCAGGCGAATCCCCCATACTACTAGCGCTTGACGACGAAAAGGCATTTGATAACGTGCGGTGGGACTGGCTGGGGATGGTGCTTGAAAAGGTGGGCATTATGGGGGCCTTTAGAACATTCCTTAATGGGCTCTACCATGACCCCAAAGCCAGGATAGCGTTACCCTCCCGACTGTCTCCTAGTTTCACTCTTCATCGGGGAACGAGGCAGGGGTGCCCCCTATCCCCTCTGCTCTTTAAAGTATAAGCACGAAAGTACTCTCCAGCTCGCTTGATTACTTTTAAACCTTTATTGTATAATGTTTAAAAGGCCGACGCGTTTCGGGCTCTCTTGCCCTTATTCATGGCTCTAAACAACATGGAATACGGTGTGTTAGAACATACATATCTGCATATACAACCATGTAAGTAACAAAACAGATAAAAGAAAAAACCCACATATAAAGCATATATACATACAGAAATGTGAATGACATGCACAAAAACAAATACATGAAATTAGTAATGTTAATATTAAAACATGCAATGTCACGTATGAATTGAAAAAAGTACTGGGATGAAAAGAAAACTGGAATGAAAATGCTAGGATAGGAAAAAACAAACAAAAAAAAAAAAAAAAAAAAAAAAAAAAAACAAACAAACAAAAAAACACAAAACACCCTCTTATATGATGTGTCCTGAATGTGCCTATCTGGTTCCTACTTCATAGAAATATGTCTAGGTACTAATTGAACATGGGTTTACCTTATACCTATAGACATGTGTATGTAAAGACTGCCCGAATACACTGGTATGATGAACTTATTATATGTACAAGAGAAAACCTTGTTTGACTATCGGTTCAAATGATACCAAATGTTATTTAAAATAGCATACCTCTGTCAGGAGGTCCCGAGACGACCCATGAATTAAGAAGTCGTCACCCAAAATATAAGGGGGGACTATTCTAGACAAGATAAGATACAAACAAAAATATATATATATGAGAGCCATGATGCAGTTATAAACAAACAATAACATGAATAAAGATGGCAAATGTTTGTTCGATGTGTGATGATAAGATAGACTTACCCCTGTCCATGCCCTACAATGATAAAGGAGAAAGGTGAGCAGAGTGGCGTCAGTAGCCCCGCCACAAGAACTGCCTGCTCACCACTGTGTATCCTTAAATAGCTGCACATGAGGGCGGGACCCATGAACGATCACGTGCTGAAAGCAGCTGGTCTCCAGAAAGGTCATGTGATGCGCTCCAAACTGGAACACAGATGATCACATGCCGGAGAGCAGCTGGTCAAGGGGAAGTCATGTGATGCGTTCCGATTTGGAACGCAGCATCAGAAAGTAGAAAAAAAGAAAAGAAAGATGTGTGGGGCATATCAGATGAAGAGAAACCAAATTGAGATGTAAGAAACTAATAATAATGGTGGAAACTGTATGGACACAAATAAGTCTAAGCTTATGTATGTAGGGCAGAGTGGAAATGATAAAGTTGTGTGTGGGATGAAAAAAAAAAAAAAGGACCTGGTGGGATGCCAATTCTTTAAATAAATATTTGAGTAAACAAATGATACCAAGAGGCCTTAGAATCAAAAAGAAACCCACATTTATATTCAACGATGAGTTCATTAGAAGATGGGAAGCAGCCCTTACGGAGTGCTCCAATAAAATTATGTCCCTCATAGTTGAATTTGAGGAGATCAGATTGGAGGATATAAAAAGAGAGTTGGAAACAACATGGTCAGAAGTAACTGCATTTCAAACATTGCAGGGTTATGAGGATTTAAACAATAGAATGAAGAAGTCTCTTGGTGAACTAGAGGATACAATTGTGTCCATCAAAAAATCAAAATATTTAAGGGACCAAAGTGATTACAAAAATAACAAGGTGTATGACTGGCAGGAGGACCGGGAAGGTCAACCACCTAGGTCAATTATGAAAAAGAAAAGGCGGGGCGCCCCCCAAAAAAAGGAACACACTCGTGTAACCTTCTCGACCACAGAGGTGGAATCCTCTGATTTTTCGGACTCAGATAGAGTCCTATCAGATCATGACACAATAGCAGTAGAACAGAGACCACCATCAAACCAAACAGGACATAGAAGATACACAGGAAACAACAACAAGAAACAAAACACACAATCACAATCAAAAAACGGGGTAGAAGGGCAGGGAGGAAGCACAAACACCATAAATCGAGACAAAACAACGAGATCCAAAAAGAAATAACTAATGTCTTGGTTGGAAGTATAGACACTAATCCTTCCCCTCTTTGCCCATCTTTGTTGGATTCTAACAATGTTGTTAACTTGTCGTCATGTATTCTGAGTGTTGAACAATTGGAGATACTTACACGGGGTTTAAACTATGTTCCCTCTAAGCATTTCGATGTTTTTCAAACCATCTTAGATGTGAATAAAATGATTAGAACATTGACCGTAAAAAAGTTCTTTAAAAACAGCATGGCAGATGAAATTGAGGGAGAAAGTTCACAAGTGGACTATATGACCAATGAATTCATAGACCTTCCCTTTAAAGAACAATGCACCCTGGTATCGCTGAATAGCTTACAACTAGAATCTGATAGTAATCCCAAGCATATTGACAAGGTGAATGTTAAAACTAGCAATCCTTCGTTTTATCCCACGAATTCCAGAAACAATTTTATGGATATGTTTCAAACTACAGTAGAGCGTGATTTAATAAAACTCCATGACAGCAAGAAACATACAAATAGAGGTTTTAACACTAACCAGAAACAGTGGGCGGCCATTAAAGAACTCATGAACAATGACAATATTGTCATCAAAAATGCGGATAAGGGGGGGAAGGTAGTGGTCTTGGACAAGACAACCTATAAGGAAAGTGTACTCAACATCCTTAATGATAAAACTACCTATAGTAAAATCACCTACAACCCCACGGAAAATTTCAAAATAGCCTTAAGAGATCTAATAACCATGGGGGTCAATGAAGGCTTTTTTACAGAGAGGGAAGCAAAATACCTTGTACCTGACAACCCAGTGATTCCCATTTTTCACGGCCTTCCCAAGGTCCATAAAAATACCCTTCCTTTACCCCTGAGACCCATCATATCGGGCATAGGATCCCTTAATGAGAGACTATGTGTCTGGATAGATAACTTGCTACAACCACTGGTTTCACGTACTCCAGGATATATAAGGGATAGCAAAGAGCTCCTCAGAATTTTTGACAATTTTAAATGGAAAAAAGAATACACTTGGCTTACGTGTGATGTTACAGCCTTATATTCATCCATTCCACATGATGTTGCTATCATTGCCTTGTCACATCACCTATATAAATACAGCAAGTACACAGAGGACCTTTGTGAATACATTCTGGAATCTACCAGATTCCTTCTGGAGCATAATTACTTCATGTTTGATGAAAAGTTTTTTCTCCAGACAACAGGAGCCCCGATGGGCGCACGCTTCTCACCATCACTGGCCAATCTGGTCATGTCATGGTGGGAAGAGAAAACAATCTATTCAGAAACCAACATGTTCATGGATTCCATTGGATGGTATGGGCGATACATCGACGACATACTCATTGTTTGGTCGTCTGATGTGTCGTCCATACCATCCTTTCTTAACATGATCAATGATAATCCATACAATTTGCGTTTCACCTTTGAGACCTCCAGGGATGGGTTACCCTTCCTGGACATTGGTCTTAAGGGAGATGCCATGCTTAATAAAGTCGTTACGACTTTATACAGAAAACCCACAGCGGGTAATACGATCTTGCATGCTACGAGCCAACATCCCCTCCACACAGTCAAATCCATCCCTGTTGGGGAATTCATACGCACCTCTAGAGCATGCTCTGACCCTCTAACAGCCAAAGAAGCCATTGATCAAACCGAGTCTCGACTCAAACAAAGAGGGTATCCGTCGTGGATGCTTGAGAGAGCCAGGAACATAGTCTCCAAAAAACAGAGAAGAGATCTTCTTGCCGTCAAACAGAGACCTATTAGCCCTATACAGAAAACAGGGACTTTCTTCAGTACGGCCTTCAGTAGCGAATACCAGGGTGTTAGGAACATCATATATAGAAATCTAGGCATTTTACGCCAAGATAAGGACATAGCGGAAATCCTGGATGAGGGCTTCCACTGTGTCTCCAAAAGGGGCTCATCTTTGGGCCAACTTTTATCACCCAGTCTGTACACTGACCCCAAATGCAGTCGTGAAATGAGGAACAAGAAATTCAAAGGATTTCATCCATGTGGGGCCCCAAGATGTAGTGTATGTAAATATACGGGTGTCCACACCACTTTTGAATCCAGTGATTCCAGGAAAATGTTTAAAATTAACCATGATTTAACCTGCGATTCTGACCATATTGTATATCTCATCATGTGCAAAATTTGCAACTTGAAATATGTAGGCTGCTCCATTAGAAAAATGAGAACACGCATTGCGGAACATGTACTCAGTATAAAAAACAACAGTGTCCAATTATCAGGAGCAGCCAGACATTTCATTACTCAACACAGTGGAGACATTAGGTCGCTTGAATGTTATGCGATAGACCGAGTCAATAAACCCACTAGAGGGGGCGACTGGAGAAGAATTCTCCTGAAAAGAGAAGCTGAATGGATATTTAGATTAGACACAAGGTCCCCTAACGGTTTAAATATTAAAAACGATTTGAGTTTTTTTCATTGATGTTGCTTCAAAGTTTGGTGTTTCCTTTGAACTTTCCCCTTCCTTCACACTTATTTTCATCCATTCCATTTTATTTTTCACATTCATCTCATTTTTTTTTTTTATTTTTTTTTATTTTTTCATTATTATTTTTTATATTTTTTTTTTTTTTCTTTATTATACAATTTTTTTTTTTTTTTTTTTTTTTTTCATCTCACACACAACTTTATTATTTCCACTCGGCCCTACATACATAAGCTTAGACTTATTTGTGTCCATACAGTTTCCACCATTATTATGAGTTTCTTACATCCCAATTCGGTTTCTCTTCATCTGATATGCCCCACACATTTTTCTTTTCTTTTTTTCTACTTTCTGATGCTGCGTTCCAAATCGGAACGCATCACATGACTTCCCCTTGACCAGCTGCTCTCTAGCATGTGATCATCTGTGTTCCAGTTTGGAGCGCATCACATGACCTCTCTGGAGACCAGCTGCTTTCAGCACGTGATCGTTCATGGGTCCCGCCCTCATCTGCAGCTATTTAAGGATACACAGTGGTGAGCAGGCAGTTCTTGTGGCGGGGCTACTGACGCCACTCTGCTCACCTTTCTCCTTTATCATTGTAGGGCATGGACAGGGGTAAGTCTATCTTATCATCACACATTGAACAAACATTTGCCATCTTTATTCATGTTATTGTTTGTTTATAACTGCATTATGGCTCTCATATATATATATTTTTGTTTGTATCTTATCTTGTCTAGAATAGTCCCCCCTTATATTTTGGGTGACGACTTCTTAATTCATGGGTCGTCTTGGGACCTCCTGACAGAGGTATGCTATTTTAAAGAACATTTGGTATTATTTGAACCGATAGTCAAACAAGGTTTTCTCTTGTACATATAATAAGTTCATCATACCAGTGTATTCGGGCAGTCTTCACATACACATGTCTATAGGTATAAGATAAACCCATGTTCAAGTAGTACCTAGACATATTTCTATGAAGTAGGAACCAGATAGGCACATTCAGGACACATCATATAAGAGGGTGGGTTTTTTTTTTTTTTTTTTTTTTTTTTTTTTCATCCCACACACAACTTTATCATTTCCACTCTGCCCTACATACATAAGCTTAGACTTATTTGTGTCCATACAGTTTCCACCATTATTATTAGTTTCTTACATCTCAATTTGGTTTCTCTTCATCTGATATGCCCCACACATCTTTCTTTTCTTTTTTTCTACTTTCTGATGCTGCGTTCCAAATCGGAACGCATCACATGACTTCCCCTTGACCAGCTGCTCTCCGGCATGTGATCATCTGTGTTCCAGTTTGGAGCGCATCACATGACCTTTCTGGAGACCAGCTGCTTTCAGCACGTGATCGTTCATGGGTCCCGCCCTCATGTGCAGCTATTTAAGGATACACAGTGGTGAGCAGGCAGTTCTTGTGGCGGGGCTACTGACGCCACTCTGCTCACCTTTCTCCTTTATCATTGTAGGGCATGGACAGGGGTAAGTCTATCTTATCATCACACATCGAACAAACATTTGCCATCTTTATTCATGTTATTGTTTGTTTATAACTGCATCATGGCTCTCATATATATATATTTTTGTTTGTATCTTATCTTGTCTAGAATAGTCCCCCCTTATATTTTGGGTGACGACTTCTTAATTCATGGGTCGTCTCGGGACCTCCTGACAGAGGTATGCTATTTTAAATAACATTTGGTATCATTTGAACCGATAGTCAAACAAGGTTTTCTCTTGTACATATAATAAGTTCATCATACCAGTGTATTCGGGCAGTCTTTACATACACATGTCTATAGGTATAAGGTAAACCCATGTTCAATTAGTACCTAGACATATTTCTATGAAGTAGGAACCAGATAGGCACATTCAGGACACATCATATAAGAGGGTGTTTTGTGTTTTTTTGTGTTTTTTTGTTTGTTTGTTTTTTTTTTTTTTTTGTTTGTTTTTTCCTATCCTAGCATTTTCATTCCAGTTTTCTTTTCATCCCAGTACTTTTTTCAATTCATACGTGACATTGCATGTTTTAATATTAACATTACTAATTTCATGTATTTGTTTTTGTGCATGTCATTCACATTTCTGTATGTATATATGCTTTATATGTGGGTTTTTTCTTTTATCTGTTTTGTTACTTACATGGTTGTATATGCAGATATGTATGTTCTAACACACCGTATTCCATGTTGTTTAGAGCCATGAATAAGGGCAAGAGAGCCCGAAACGCGTCGGCCTTTTAAACATTATACAATAAAGGTTTAAAAGTAATCAAGCGAGCTGGAGAGTACTTTCGTGCTTATACCTTGTTGGATGCCCTTGGGTCCGGGGGTTTTTTCTCGCGTGCTCGTGGAGAGGCATACAGCCATAATAAGAACACCACATTCCATCTAAAGGGACTTTTTTGTTGTGAGTGCTGACCACTCTTCGTTTTTTCCTCTGCTCTTTAACCTGGCATTAGAACCCTTGATAAGACATCTGAGGCAGTCCCCCTTGTATGATGGTATTAGAGTAGGGAAGGCCATTGCAAAGTTAGCATTTTCCGCGGATGATGCCCTGTTATTTTTATCGGATCCCAAGACCCAGCTGGAGGGTGTTCTCCAGACCATATTTCGGTTTGGCACATTCTCTGGCTACAGAATAAACCCCACCAAGAGTGAGATTTTGGAGCTTGGTAAGAAACTCCCGGCTATTTTTTGGAACTCTATTGGTTTATTGGGGGCGGTGAAGCCTCATATCACTTACTTAGGTATCAAGATAGGGGCAGACCCTCACTCTTTGTACCAACTGAATTATCCCCCTCTTATTGATAAGATTTGTGCCGAACTAAAAAGATGGTTTCACCTGCCCATCTCATTTTTGGGGAGGTGTCATTTAGTCAAGATCATGAGCTTTTCTAAGATGCTGTACCCTCTGCAAACTATCCCCATTCTGCTTAAACATAATGACATCAAGAGGTTGAATTCGGCTTTCCTCCATTACATTTGGTCCGGCAAAAGGCCACGCATTTCTCTTCAAAAACTCATGCTTTCCAAATTTGATGGAGGAACGAACTTCCCCAATGTAAGGGGGTACAACCTGGCTTGTCTACTGCGCCACGTAATGGACTGGATCCACAACACGAGTAATTTTTCTAACCTGACTTTAGAATCAGAGCTTGCAACCCCATGGTCCCTTCCCTCCTGCCTACATGCTAAAATCCCTGCCCTACCCCCTATACTGAGACGATCTATTATTATCAGAGATACGGTGTTGGCATGGAAGGCGGTACGTAAAACATTTGGACTACCCTTCCTTATGTCTAAAAGACTGCAGCTGTGGACACATCCCGAATTCCCTCAGGGCCGAGACAATCCTATCTTCAGGGAATGGAAGGACAAGGGTATCATGACTGCTTACCAACTCATGCACAATGCTGATGGGCGTTGGCTTACAGAATTGGAAATCAGGGAGAAGTATTCTCTCGACAGTCGCCATTTCCTAGCCATAAAACAGGTGACCTCCTTCTGTAAATCAAGGCTTACCAACCTTACCAAAGAACTTTCTTCCAATACCTTCGATGACTTCATAGGGGTGGACCCTCGCAGAGTGACCTTATCAGACACTTATAGGACTCTGAACAACCATTTTCTCTCCATTGACAAAAAGACCATCTTTGCCAAATGGCCCGCGAAATTGGGCTCGGGTGAGGTACGGGATGAGATTCTAGAGGGCTGGGACAGGGTGCGGAAGCATGTTATCCGTGAGGTCTGGCGGGAAACCTTTTTTAAAGTCATGCATCATGCGTATTGGGGTTTCAACTTGCCAGCAAACCCACGTTTTCCTGATAGAATTCTGCACTGTCCTAAATGCCGGGCTCCGGCAACGGATTTTTGGCATGGCATGTGGTCCTGCTCCCTGTCCCAGTCCTTCTGGCAAGAGGTGACCGAGTACGTTGCTAGACACTGGAAACTCACCCTACCTGTAGAACCTTTACCACTGGTTTTTCAATGTATAGATGAGCAAACAGTTGAGGCCTCTGGTCTTAAATCAGTTCCACCTCTGATCCATGCTGTCTTGTTAATAGCCAAACGGGTCCTAATGCGAGAATGGATCACCTCTACAATGCCAACGATCATGGCGGTGATAGAGGATCTGAAATCTTTCCTGGCTGCAGATAGATTGGAGGCGGAACGGAATACTGAGAAACATGCTCAGAAATTTTTCCAGAAATGGAGAATCTTTCTCCTGTCGCACTTCACCACACAACAGGTCCATACCTTTGTTTACCCATACCGGCTGTCCACCTGGTACCTGAAAGAAGATCTCTGTGGCACACTAGGTGGTCTCCGCTTGCCTACCTGAGTATGGTATCCCCTGATCGGCTGGGTGGATAACGGAGCCCATTGGTTTGCTGCTGCCTAGCTCCGCTTCCTGATAAGCTTTCTTTCCTTCCCCCTTCACTCTCTTACACTTTCATTTTCCTTTTCACTTTCCTCTCCCTTCTTAGTCTCCTGTTGTGTCTGCCCTTGTTTGGTGTTCTTATTGGTTATTTTATTTTAGCTCATTCTTTTGCCCTCTGGGGGCGCAGCCCTCCATGATAGCAAGTTGCGATTGTTGCGTTTTCATGGTTACCTGGGGGCGAATTCCCCAGCATGACTCTTTATTGGCCATGGACTTGCAAGATTTTTTGGCTGATATATTTTATTGTGATACATACTGTTCATGTTTCCTTCATGTTTTCCTTACGATAAAATTTAAAAAATGGGCGCTGCGACGCCAGAACAGTTCCACCTGTTTTATCTCAGTGCCAATAAAAAATACATTAAAAAAAAAAAGAAAAAAAGTGAAGCTCTTATTAGCCAAATAACCTGCCCATAAGTTTAGTGCAGTGTTCACAGCCCAGTGGTGGTTAGATGAAGGTGCCATATTTTTCTTTTTCAGTAATAAATAGATTTTTAATGTTTTTTTTTATTTTTTTTATTGTGGGTATATCATTAGTAGCCCAGTAGCATGCCTGTAGTTTTACTTAAGATGTTGACAGTGGCTGGTGGTTAGGGAAGGTGGTAGAATTTCTTATTTTCTCTTTTTGGAGAATTGACCTTTGAACTTCTTCAAGGACTTCTTTGGGCTCGGCCACTTTCACCTGTAAAAGAACACAGTCATTGAGATTAAAGATTTAAGAAGTCCGGCCATGACAAAGTTTTGGCAGCCGACAGAGGATTGCTTACCTCTCCCCATGCTTGAGTTGCGGCTCATAGACAGCCCGCTCAGCCAATCAGTGACTGCATCAGCGTTCTGCCCAGTCACTGACTGAGCGGCCAGTCCATTGTGATGTCAGCCCAGCTGGAGAGGCACGGGGATGGTGAGTTAGTATTGTTTGTTATGCCCTGCCGTTTGGAAAAAAAAATGGTGTGGCCGGACTTGATAACCTTATAAAGTTTTCCTCAGTTAGGGTGGGTTCATACTGAGGAATTCTCGCGGATAAACTCCGCGAAATTCCGCAGTATGGCTGCGCGCCTTTCCGCCTTCTCCATAGACGACATTCTATGGGCCGGCGTATTCCGATATCTGCCGAAAGAAGTGACACTGCCGCGCAGACATACTGCGGAATTCCGCGGAGTTTATCCGTGAGAATTCCTCACTATGAACCCATAATAGGAATAATGCAGGAGTGACCAGCTAGTGACTTGCCAGCAACTGGATTCCCAAGCTTTTATGGTGTTTGTAGGGAGAACCCCTTTAAGTATACTTTGTCAGCTACTGTATATGATGGGAATGTATCCCTTGTGCACGTGTGTAACTGCTACCGTAGCAGGAGAGATGCACAACATATTATATCTACTGGACAGAGGGCTAACAAACAGGGGGACTACCTACAGTGGGATGGGGGAGAGGAGCGGGCCCTATCAAAAGTTTCACAAGCTAAAAAGACAGAAATGGCTGCACATCGCACCCATGGTTGACACAAAAGCTTGTACAGCTACATTAAAAACCAACATCAGAAGTCTCATGTACCACATGCAGGTCTCTGATACACATGAGTCTTTAACCAAACAACACTGTGCTGGTCAGTGCATGCTAACCCTGCAAAGCGTGTGCAAGCAGGGAATGGGAGCCACAGAATGGCCCTGCAACCCCACTGTCACAGGACCAAACCCCAAGGGCCCCTCAAACCTGCAGGCACCGCCGGCGGAGAAAGCTACCACCAAGCAACACAAGTGTGAACAAGCTGTTACCTCTCACCATTGCTCCTGCAGGTAGAATGGGAGAAAAGAGGAGCTCCGGCCGCCATCTATACACCGTTATCAACATGGTACAGGTCTTTTGGTTCCTTTGGGACATTTTCCTTTGAGATGTCTAATCTTTTCTCTACAATTCTTTAGTATACCTGGTTGAAAAAGGTCATTCGACCGAAACGTCCCCTTGATTGGGTATACTAATTATTATGAATTCATACAAGTCTTGGAAAACTATACATGTAAATAATTAAAAGATGGCAGAATAAGCAAACAACTCTGGAGTCGTGTGCGGTTGTTATATATTTATTTATGGCTATTTGGATCAACCTGCACCAATGAGATACCGTGTGCATGGACATTATTTATAATAGTATAGGTGTGAGGTGCAGCAGCTCCCTTCTCTTTTTGTCCCTATCAAAAGTTTGCTATGGGGCCCAGCCCTTTTTAGTTGCGCCCCTGCCTTTGTGGCTTATTATTAATATTGTTTCCTAATAAATCTTAAGCTTCTCTATTACATAAGAGTCTTTACCTCTGGAATAAGCCGCCTCTTGGTGCTCAGTGCTTTTGAGTAGCCAGCGGCTTTCAAAGTTCCACATTTGGGGATATCTTTCACCCAGAATCCATCATAGATTCTGCCTGTGTCAAAGAAGTAATACTTTCCTGGTCCGTGCTTCAGTCCGTTTCTCCAGGAGCCTTCATAGCAGTTCTTGTTTGCTGTTAGGAGACATTAGAGTAGTTGAACACCAGGATTATGTGAGATTCTGAACCTCTCATTGGGGACCCATACTCCTAAATGTGTGAAACTACAACCCTCAGCATGCCCTGATGAACTGGGAGCTCTAGTTCCACAGCAGCTGAAGGGTGACAGATTTGGAGCCAGTGCTCTGAAACTATTTCTAGATTTGTGAAATATGCATAATGATAGAAGACAATGTTAGTATAACAAAGTTGCCAACAGTCCCCGTTTTGTCGGGACTGTCCTGATTCTAAGGAGACAGCTACGGCAAAACCATGTCCCCGGAAGCCCTGCCCCCGCCACGGGAAGCCCTGCCCCTTCCAGCGCAATTGATGTCACTCATGCAGAGCAGGAAGAGGAGTCCCTGGGGGACTAGAGGAACCATACTGGTGAGGTGAGTATAGCTTTTTTTGTTGTTGTTTTTAAATACAGATGAAGGGACAAGAGGATGCTGAAGGGGGTACTGGCATGATAAAAGGACGGGGAGGATGAAGGGGAAAGTAGTATGATGGAGGCGCAGGAGGATGAGATGGGTAGTACTATGATGATGGACGGGCAGGAGGATGAAGGGGGTAGTAGTATGATGATGGAGGGGGAAGGAGAATTAAAGGGGTAGTACTATGATGATGAAAGGGGTAGTAGTATGATGATGAGGGTCAGGAGGATGATGAAAGGGTAGCGATGTGATGATGGAGGAGCAGTAGGATGAAGGGGGTAGTAGTATGATGATATGGGGTGCATCTGCATCATATGTGCATGCAAACTACCAATATGTACAGTCAGTCAGTAGAATGCTATCTCTGAGTCTCAGCCTGCTCTGAGTGGGGTGGGTAATATACCGGGGACCTGACGTTGGGGTGTGTAATATACTGGGGACCTAATATTGGGGTGTGTAATGCTCCTTTTGTGTTGTTCTGACTAAATTATAACTGGAAAATTTTGAACCCACACCCATAATAAGCCACAGCCCACCGAGACCACACCCACAATAAGCCACAACCCCTTTTAATGCTAACGTGTCCCTAGAAAAAAATTTCAAATGTTGCCAACTATGGTATAATATCATGAAGTACCTAAGTAAAGCTTCCCAAGTCCGCAGTGCTTATCACTACGCCACTCTCCTTCATAGATGTCACCATTGGCATAAAACATCTTGCCCCATCCGCTTCTTTTACTGGACTCCCAGCTACCTTCATAGTATTCATCATCTGAGTAATAGTAAGTGCCGGCTCCCTATAAAGAAACATACCAATAATACACATATTATAGATGTGGTAAGTTCTGTGTCGCATGGCTCTGGTTTTAGGAGTACATCAGATTTCATGAGGCCTTAGCATGTTACTATAATTTAAAAAGTCTCTTCACATGCCCAATGTTTTGATTTCTATGGTCTAGAATCAATGATGAGACTCCCAATGATTGCTAGAACAAAGAGGGAGAAGCACTCATGTAGTGTCCCACTACGAGTGGTTCTTTTTTTCTTACATACCCAGGTAAAACTAGTTCACTCAGGTGCCACCGAAAGTGCTGTTAGTGGCTGTGCCCTGCTCAAGCCACTAGGTGTCTCCCCTCTCCTTGCTGAAGGAGATGGATCTTATAAAAATCTATTAAGTCCATCTTTAGCAGGCAGTGAGACAAGACAGGGAGAGAAATGCTGGTCCTGTGATGTCAAATTCTTTTTTTAAATTTCCACCAGCACATGAACTAGGGTTCATAGTACATTGGACCCAGGTCTGACCCTGTCCACAAGTCCTCATACTACAGAGGAAGTCTTCAGTACCTACCACTATCACAGGAACACTGAGCAACTTACATGTTTCTTGTCATTTATCCAGTTCCCAGCATACACTCTGATATACTCTCCAGTGCTGGCGTCTTTTACAGCAAACGTCCCATATCCGCTCCTTCTCCCACATATCCAGTCTCCTTGGTAGATGGCATTGGCCTTTTTGTAGACATATTTCCCTTTGCCTGGAATAACAGGTGCAGGAAGAAATTAACCTGAACTTATATAATGTTATGCAAAAAATAATCATTTTTTATGGGACAGCAGCCTAGAGACACGGATGCTGACATGAGATTTAAAAGGGAAATATTACCTATTGTTTTGATTATTTTTAAAAAACTGTTGGTGTTTTTTGTAATTTCCCAATTTACTATTAAAATTAAAAATACAGTGGTACCTTGGTTTAAGAGTAACTTGGTTTAAGAGCGTTTTGCAAGAAGAGCTCACGATTTATCTAAATTGTAACTTGGTTTAAGAGCATCGCTTTGGTTTAAGAGCTCCCTGTACTGGGTGGGAGGGAAAGTCGGGGAGGGGCAAGGTCTGCATAGCAAAATATACAGCACTGTAATGTGACCCAAGAAGTCTTCCTCACCTCCCGAATCATAGCAGATCCACTTTGGCTGGGGCTTGCCTTAGGGGACAGGACTGTGGAGATAATCTCTTCATAGCTGTAACCCCTCTCTACCCCGGACAGAGAGTGCTGCTATACTGTTCCCGCATCTGCATGTGCCTGCACTTACACTCAGCTATACACACTGCTGCTATAATGTGCCTTCACTTACACTCAGCTATATACACTGCTGCTATAATGTACCTGCACTTACACAGCTATTCGCACTGCTGTATAAAAAGGTTTCTGTCACTGTCCTCCTGCACATCTCTGTGATTCTCACCTCCTGATTGGTCCATGCTGGACACACCCCTTCCCCATTGTGGTCATGTGACGTCAACCCTCCTTCTCTATTCTAGCCTGTTGTACTACGCTCCTGCATTATGGGGATCTGCAATTCCATCCTGTTTCTACAAACTGCTGCTGTTTTTTTTTCATTCCTATGCTCTTACACCACATGCTGATTGCTGTACTTTACCGTAACTTATAATATGACATATCTAGCTTTCTAAATGTTTGTTTTACCTGTTTTTCAGAACAAAAAAATATAATTTTTGGAACCAATTGTCTACATTTTAATGATTTCTTATAGGAATATTTGCTTTGGTTTAAAAGTGATTTGGATTACAAGCATGGTCCCGGAACAAATTATGCTTGTAATCCAAGGCACCACTGTACTCCTTAAAACTTGCCTTTTCCATTCTGTCCACTAGACCTAAAATTAACACTTCCTGTTCTGTGCAGATAATTTCCCAGCTCTGCTTATTATTATCATTAAGAGGAATACAGTGAAAGGTGACACCAGTATTTAGATAAGACAGCAGCTGAAACTCAGAGCTCAGCCTCCCCCTCCCTGAGGAATGACCTCTGGACAGGTCACAGAGCATGCCAAGAAAACATGTCGATTCTAGTAAATAGAGTCTGTTCTAGTCCATGTCAATGTGGCTTGCTGTATAGTATATTTATAAATGCTCTTAAAAACAGCTTGGGCAAGATGGCTGCTATCATAATAATGTACATTCAAAAAATAGATTAGAAAAATTGTGAATCCAAGTACTACTGCATGTGGGTGGCTTTCCATCTGCATACACTTTCTGAATTATGGCACGTTGAGTTTTTACCTCTAGTGGGTGAAATGTTAGAAGGTGTAAAATACATTGGTGCTGTCCCTAGACCTTTCAAGCTTTATATAACAGAGGATATTAGTTGTGAATCTCCTGGGAATATTTCATCAAAAGATCTATGGTTTATATAGTGTATCTATATTATATCAGGGCATTATACATAATATACATACATATACCCCTTGTCTTACCATGCATCAGGTTATTTATCCATTCCCCAGTGTACTCATCTCCATTTATACTGTACACAGTGTTTCTCAGGCCTGATTTCTGGGCTTTTCTATCCCAGTCTTTCCATTGGGGTTCAATGCTCTTTGTTGTCTTTAGAAGCAGCATGGCCGAAGGTCCTGGAACCCCAAACACAACAACTTTTATATACAGACTTCAGTATGACAATAGCATGATAACTTCCTCACACGATAATATGGGCTGTAGCTCTTCTATTATGAGGCCGTCTTCCCACTCTGGGATCATAGCGGAGAAGGGCGACTGTCATTATTTGCGTCCGTCATTATCACTACACGGCCGCCTATCCTGCACTTTCCTATAGTGGGAACATAGCCTAAAACTATAGATCTATTTGGATTACTAATGTATAGGTCCAAATTTAATAAAATTTATGCAGATTGTGCTCAATTTTTATTGTCTTTTTATGTCTTCACCATTTTTTGTGACATGTTGTTTTTACTCTGATTTCAGTTCATTAAATTAGGAATCTAGTATCCTCCAGTAACACGTGTGGAACAGAGCAAAAAGCTAAGTGCCCTGACAGTATGTGTTTATTATTTGTGTACTGTCTATATCTACTATCTTAGCTGCTTATTTTGCTGTGTTATCTTATGACTTATACAGTATGCTGTCAATATCATTTGCTCCTAATTCTGTGCTTTAGGTTGTACTTTTATCTCTATAGGTCAGGGGTTCCTTTCGTGTATTGTTGACTTGTTCTACTGATCTTTGTACTTCTCCTTCCCACATTTCATTTGAAAAGGCTATATTGCTTTTAACACAGTTTTACAAATAATACCTACAAGTATTTATATAGATTCTACCTCAAATTCTGAGATCTAGCCTGTACTATACTCCAGAGCTGTATTCATTGTTTGGCTGGTAGAGTCATTGTGTACTGTACATACATTGGGCTTTATTGGTGAATAAGCTGACAGTCTGTGAGTGGTATATAAGGACACGGGGTGTCTGGTCTGGGGGTTATTTGTGTTGTCATTGAAGCTATTTTCACCTTACTGGGCAAGTAAGAATATGTACATGTGTTTTCCAATGTTTCCTTTCAGCTAGATCGCACAGAAAGGGCTGTATATATATATATATATATATATATATATATATATATATATATATATATATATATATATATATATATATAGTTAGTGATGCCTGTGCAGTGCTTGGTGCATATAGAAAAATAATAAAGTAATACTTACCTGTCCACACTCCCTGAAGTCCTCCTAGCTTCGGCCTGTTCCCTGCAGCTGCCGCTGGAACTTCTGAGCTGGTCTGTTTGGTGACAGGCCATTCACTGGCTACGGAACTGTCCTGGTGATCCCGACTGAGTGGCCTATCACTTCAGCAACTGGTTTAGAAGTTCCAGTGGCAGCTGCGGGCAGCAGGCTGAAGCTAAGAAGACATCAGGGAGCGCAGGGAGGCCATGGCACATAGCGGCGGCTGATGATAAAAATGGCAATGATCAGTTGATGATCGCTTCTTCAGTTGATTGTTGTCTTTATTACACAGAGCGATGATCTGCTGAATCAGCCTGATTTAGCATATTATCGCTCCATGTAATAGGGCCCTAAGGCTGCATTCCCACGTTCCGTGATCCTAACGGATCACGGACGTGGAATGCATGTACTGGAGCCCCCCGCGCCCGGACAGCATCTGTAATTAGATGCTGGGAGCGGGGGAGACTGTATCCATAAGCGCCGTGCTGTAGTAACAGCACCGCGGGGCTGATTCATTACAGCGCGGCGCTTATGAATACAGTCTCCCCCGCTCCCAGCATCTAATTACAGATGCTGTCCGGGCGCGGGGGGACTCCGGTACATGCATTCCACGTCCGTGATCTGTTAGGATTACGGAACGTGGGAATGCAGCCTAAATGTCAGGCTGGTCTGTATGTAACAGTTACATGTGTATTGTAAGCCCCCACGGGCAGGGTCCTCTCTCTATATTCCAGTCTGTCATTTACTATATTCATGTTGTTGTTTTTTTTATTTTGTCACTTTCTGTATGTTAACCCCTTATTATAAGTATAGCTCTTTGGTATCATGGGAACTTTAAAAAAATAAATACAGTAATAATAATATTAAGACATAACAGTATTTGTGACTGTACAGGCAACGTGAACAGCAGGAAAGTCTATATACAGTAGATATTACCAGGTGATATAAAACGTAAGGAACAGAACTATTTCCCCCTTGTATGTCCTCTTATATTCACTATTGTCACACCTCACTATTTGTAATGGAAGTCATGCGTGTAAGACGCAGAACCCATATATCCTTAGCAGCACAGTGTTTCTGTATATTAGCAGGTCACACTACCCAAATAGTTATGTGTCCTCACCTGTTCTACTTTAAAGTTCAGTAAGACGCAGGACACATTTCTTTAGGAACGCGGCTTTATTGCACTGAATTGTACAGCAAAAGGTCACTTTTTCCAAATAGTGTTGAACCTTCATCCCTCATACTTTACAGTTCAATAAAAAGATGAAAGCTAGAGGAATAGTAAGGATTATAATTACACCGCTTGATGTTGAATAGTTCTGAATGAGACTGCTCTTATGTGTAAAGCTGCCCATACAGCAGTGATGGGGAACCTTCCGCCCTCAAGCTGTTACAAATTACAATTCCAAAGCCAATTTTTTGGTTTTCCAGGGATGATGGGCGATCACCCGGGCAGCCCAGCCTGCACCTCCCTGTGCCCCCCCCCCCCCGGACTCACCCGCTCGCTGCTGCCGCGTGGAATAGCGGCGGCAGCGATCGGGAAACGAGTAGCAAACGAGTCCTGAGAGCGCTTGTTTGCTCCTCATAGTCGCCCTGTTGAATAGGGGCTTTAGGACTAAACCAGAACAGTTTAAGGATTAGCGCATACTCTGTATTTAAAGACTTTTTTATGGATGGGGTACACCAGCATCAGCCAAGGTCAAGTGCCTTAAGAGCACATTGTCCCTTTCAAACGTCTAGAGCTGGTGTATGTGTGCAACTACAATCAGGCAGGCTAGATACTGGGGCACAGTGGCACTCGGGAGGAGTATGCTAACCACAGCGGCAGGTAAACTGACAGTATGACATTCCATACTAGCTGTAAAAATCCATATGCACTAAGCTTCCTCTGGTGGTGGCTGAACAAAGTTAAAATGTTATACAGTGGTACCTTGGTTTAAGAGTAACTTGGTTTAAGAGCTCACAGTTTTTCAAAATTGTGACTTGGTTTGAGAGCATTGCTTTGGTTTAAGAGCTCCCTGTACTGGGTGGGAGATTCATAATTTTCTTCTATTTAAAAATCTCCAGTCTTCCAGTACTTTATGATTTTCCAGTATAAATTGTATTTGTGTATCGTTTCTGCACTAGGAAACGTTTTGTTGTACTATATGTTCTGTTAAAAGGGGTTCTCCAGAGAATTTTTTTTTTAAATGTAATAACAGATTTGTTAATGACTTTTATTTTAAAAAAATCTTAAATCTTCCAGTACTTTTCAGCTGCTGTATGTCCAGCAGGAAGTGGTGTATTCTTTCAAGTCTGACACAGTCCTCTCTGCTGCCACCTCTGTCAGTGACAGGAATTGTCCAGAGCAGTAGCAAATCCCCATAGAAAAACCTTTCCTTGCTTGGGACAGTTCCTCATATGGACAGAGGTGGCAGCAGAGAGCACTTTTTGATCGTGGACAGAAAACACCACTTCCTGTGGAACATACAGCAGCTGATAAGTAGTGGAAGGACTGAGATTTTATTTTATAGTACATTAAAAATCTACAGTCATGGCCAAAAGTTTAAAAAATTATACAAATATTATTTTTTACAAAATCTACTGCTTCATTTTTTAAAATGGCAATTTGCATATACTCCAGAATGTTATATAGAGTGATCAGCTTAACAGCAATTACTTGCAAAGTCAATATTTGCCTAGAAAATGAACTTTATCCCCCAAAACACATTTCAACATCATTGCAGCCCTGCCCTAAAAGGACCAGCTAACATTGTTTCAGTGATTGCTCCATTAACACAGGTGTGGGTGTTGATGAGGACAGTGCTGGAGATCAATCTGTCATGATTAAAGAGGATGTTCCACCTGGTACATCCTCTTTAACCTAAACCCACTAATCGAACGGCGCCCCTGTATGACGCGGCTCCCTTAGAATGAATGGAGCCGCATCATACAGGGGAGGGAATTCCCTCCAACTGGGGGCGGCCCGGCCCGCCTCCAGTGCTTGAGCACCGGCCGGTTCCGGTGCATAGAACGGCGCCGTTCGATCAGTGGGTTTAGGTTAAAGAGGATTTACCAGGTGGTACATCCTCTTTACGTAAGAATGACACCACTGGACACTTTAAAAGGAGGCTGGTGCCTGGCATAATTGTTTCTCTTCTGTTAACTATGGTTATCTCTAAAGAAACACGTGCAGTCATCATTGCACTGCACAAAAAGGGCCTAACAGGGAAGAGTATCGCAGCTAGAAAGATTGCACCTCAGTCAACAATCTATCGCATCATCAAGAACTTCATCGCATCATCAAGAAGGAGAGAGGTTCCATTGTTGCCAAAAAAGTCTCCAAGGCGCCCAAGAAAGACCAGCAAGCTCCAGGACCGTCTCTTAACCCATAGGGGACACAGCTAGTTTTGGTGTTTATGACACGGCCAAATTTTTCAAATATGACATGTGTCACTTTATGTATTAATAACTCTGGAATGCTTTTACCGATCCTTGTGGTTCCGAAATTGTTTTTTCGTGACATATTCTACTTTATGTTAGTAGTAAATTTAGGCCGATACCTTTTACTTTTTTTGTGAAAAAAACGCCAAAATGTTGTGAAAAATTGGAAAAAAATTGCATTTCTCTAAAGTTGAAAGCCTCTGCCAATAAGGAAGATAGTTCTACCACATAAGTTATTGATTATAATTTATCTATAATATGTCTATAATATGTCTACTTTATATTGACAACATTTGGTGAACATGCTTTAATGTTTTTAGGATTTTAGAGGTCGTAATTGTTAAGTAGCAATTTTCTAAATTTTTGTGAAAATTTAAACTCAGATTTTTTTAAGGGACCAGTTCAGTTTTGGAGCATATTCTAGAGGCCTGTATACTAGAAACGCCCCAAATACACCCCATTTCGAATTCTTCACCCTTTGAAGTATTCAAATTGACATTCATACAGTTTTTTAACCCTTTAGGCATTTCACAGGAATAACTGCAAAGTAAGTGTAAAAAGTAAAAATTTCAATTTTCTTTGCAGACATTCCAATTCAATTCTATTTCTTTCATACCACACAGCTATAAAAAGTAAAATGCTATAAAACATTTATTCCTCTGAATCTGCAGTTTTTATAAATACCCCATTTGTGGACGTAAAGTGTTATGCGGGCGCTCAATACGGCTCAGAAGAGAAGGAGCACCCTTTAAATTTTGGAGAGTGGATTTGGGCGGAATGAATGTCGGAGGCCATGTTACATTTATAAAGCCCCCCTAGTGCCGAGACAGTCGAAACCCCCCCACAAGTGACCCCATTTTAAAAACTACACCCCATAAGGAATGTAATAAGGGGTACAGTGAGCATATAGACCTCACAGGTTTTTCACAGTTTTTTGCAAAAGTGGGCTGTGAAAATGAAAAATCACATTTTTCACACTTATACATTGGTGAAACCCCAAATTTCAAAAGGCTTGGAGGAGAAATAGCCCCCCATATTTGTAAAGCAATCTTTACCAAGCACAGAAATACCCCATTTGTGAAGCTAAAGTATTATACGGGCGTACAACAGGGCTCAGAAGAGAAGGAGCACCTATGTCTATGTGTTTACTACTACTACTGACACTGACTGACACTTACTTACGGACACTGACTGACTAACGGATGCTGACTGACGATTACTAACGGAAGCTGACTGATGCTGACGGACACTTACTTATGGAAGGTGACTAACGGATGCTGACTGACGAATACTAACGGACGCTGACTGACACTTACTTACGGAAGGTGATTGACTAATGGACTCTGACTGATGATTACTAACAGACGCTAATTGATGCTTAGTAACGGACACTGACTGACTACTACTAATGGACGCTGACTGACACTTACTGACGGAAGGTGACTGACGCTTATGGACATCTACTTATGGACGCTGACTGATGCTGATTGACACTTACCGAAACATACAAATTGAAGCTGACTGACGAAAGGGGACTGACGCTTACTAACACATGCTAATGGACACTGACTGACGGACAGACACTGAATGAGGCTTACTGAGTTTTATTGATGGACGCTGACTGAAGCTTACTAACGGACACTGACACTTGCTGACGCTTACTAAGGGACGCTGACTGACACTAAATGACGCTGACTGAAGCTTACTAACAGACTCTGACTGATACGTACTGATGGACACTGACACTAACAGACGTTGACTGACGATTACTAACAGACGCTGACTGACACTGACGCTTACTAACGGACACTGACTGATTCTTACTGATGGACACTGACTGATGCTTACTAACGGAAACTGACTGACACCAACGCTTACTTACGGACGCTGACACTTACTAACGGACGCTGACTGACGGACACTTACTAAGATCTCCCTTATTACTGGGAGATCACAGGGGAGGGGGCACTTTTTATTATGTGTCAGTGTGTTTTTTTACAGTATATGGATGCAGGCTCTGATCTCCTCACAAAGTGAGGGATCAGAGCCTGCATCCATAATCAGATACTGTGATTGACAGCTCTGATCGCAGAGCTGCCAATCACAGTATATAGCAGCATGTACCAGCGTCATTACACCGATGCTGGTACATGCTGCTGCAGCAGGAGGGGGTCAGAGCAGAGATCGCTCCTTCCCCCTCCTCCTCGCAGCACTGGCTCCCCGGTCCTGGAACTTACTCTGAGCTGCGGGATGCGGCAGGCCAGTTTTGCGAGGAGGAGAAGGAAGAGCGATCTCTGCTGTGACCCCCACCCGCTGTGCCCGGTACTTCCGGAGGTCGCTCGGGGGGGGGGGGGGGGGGGGGGGGAAGGATGGCACGGCATCGAGCGGGGGATCAGTGGGGGGCGCGGCAGCAAGGGGAGATTGCAGGGACCGGGGGTTACAGCAACAGGGGGCGGGGATGGCGCGGCGGGGGGCGGTATGTGTGACGTGGGGGGGGGGGGGGGGGTTGGGGGCGGTGCAGAGAGCCGGCAGGAGGGAGCTCTGCCCCAGCTTCCTCCGGTCCTCGGAACTCTGCTGAGACTGGGACCGGGGGTTTACTGCTGTCTTCACCGGGATCAGTGGATCGTTACCGATCCACTGATGCCGGTGATCGCCCGTGCTGGACCCCTTCAGGGGGTCCTGCAGCAGTTACACTAAACTGTCAGCTATCAGCTGACAGTTTAGTTTCGGCTCCCGGTCACTGTTTATGTAAACAGTGAGCACCGGGAGTCGGGAAGTTATTGTACGTCCTGGTGCGGAAAGTAACCTCCTGCCAGGACGTACAATAACGCCCTGGTGCGGCTAAGGGTTAAAAGTGTTTCAGCTGCGGGATCGGGCTACCAACAGTGCAGAGCTTGCTCAGGAATTCCAGCAGGCAGGTGGGAGTGCATCTGCACGCACTGTGAGGCGGAGACTCTTGGAGCAAGGCCTGGTCTCAAGGAGGGCAGCAAAGAAGCCACTTCTCTCCAGAAAAAACATCAGGTACACACTGATATTCTGCAAAAGGTACAGGGAGTGGACTGCTCAGGACTGGGGTAAAGTCATTTTCTCTGATGAATCCCCTTTCCGATTGTTTGGGACATCTGGAAAACAGCTTATTCGGAGAAGACGAGGTGAGCGCTACCACCAGTCTTGTCTCTTGCCAACTGTAAAGCATCCTGAAACCATTCATGTGTGGGGTTGCTTCTCAGCCAAAGGAATTGGCTCTCTCACGGTCTTGCCCAAAAACACAGACATGAATGGTACCAGAACGTCCTCCAAGAGCAACTTCTCCCAACCGCCCCAGAGCAGTTTGGCAATCAACAATGCCTTTTGCAGCAGGATGGAGCACCTTGCCATAAAGCAAAGGTGATAACTAAATGGCTCAGGGAACAAAACATAGAGATTTTGGGTCCATGGCCTGGAAACTCCCCAGATCTTAATCCTATTGAGAACTTGTGGTCAATCATCAAGAGACGGGTGGACAAACAAAAACCAACAAATTCTGACAAAATGCAAGCATTGGTTGTGCAAGAATGGACTGCTATCAGTCAGGATTTGGTCCAAAAGTTGATTGAGAGCATGCCAGGGAGAATTGAAGAGGTCCTGAAGAAGAAGGGTCAACACTGCAAATATTGACTTGCTGCATTAACTCATTCTGTCAATATAAGCTTTTGTTACTCATAATATGATTGCAATTATATTTCTGTATGTGATAAAAACATCTGACAAACACACATAAAAACCAGAGGGCAGCAGATCATGTGAAAAAATAATATTTGTGTCATTCTCAAAACTTTTGGCCATGACTGTATATAACTTTCTGTCACCAGCTGAATTACTATGTGAACAGAAATGGGGATGACTGAAAACAGCAGTTGAAAAGGTATTATAAAACTATACAAGACATTTATTTAAAAAAATTAGCTCATATGGCAGAGCTCTCAATGGGGAGTGGGGCCCTATAATTCCCATGAATCCCCTAAACCATACAATAATTGAATCTCTTATTTACCATTCAACCTTTCAGACCCACAATTGTTTTACAATATAAAAAGATAATTGGATATGATTTCCATTTATGAGTTTCCGATTGAGAAATATTTTTGAAATACTTGATTTTTATTATTCATTTATGGGATCGGCAGCTCGACTATGATTCCAATGGTAACTAAATAAAATGGAAGCATACCTGGCTATTAAATTATTCATCTTCCTGCGCTCTGTGACTAGACATAAATTTAAATCTCACTGAAGCTGAATCCTCACTAAATTCAGTCAGTGCCAACTGGGTACTCAAACCGCGAGGAAATGGGAATAGAAACAGCAGCTAAATTTAATATTAAAAGGTAATACTATCATTATGAGTTGTAGGCTTTTTAATACACTCTTTATTTGGGCCGTTTTTCATATTACGATTTCTACAGAGAAGTCAGTGTCATGAAATAATAAATTACACATAAAACAGGTAATGATAAAAGCAAAAGACATCATAGCAGGAAGAGCATGCTGTTCTTCTGTGCCATCAAGCGTTGGATAAAAGCGGAGGGGAATAGCTGCCATTTTTATGATTTTTTTAATATATAAAATATTTTCTATGATATTGCAGTCATTTGTAAGGTATTGTTCACCAGTTTCCTGTTATTTAATATAATAAATCGTGATATAATAAAGAAATAAAACAATTACAGGGTTAGTTATGTGCAGATTAAAATGTCAGGAAAAGTTCAATCTTGCTGCTGCTATTCTTTGAGTTGCCAACAATTGCTAACCTACAACTCCTGACAACCATAGGCTGGGTGTGTTCTCACACTTTATTTTCCTTTTAGAAGGCGTAACGGACAGCGAGAGTGGACCTGATGTGGTACTCAACCGGATTGGCTTTAGGCCACACCAGGGAGGAGTGTATGTGCCTAGGTCTTCCCCTTTATCCTTCACTCTAGGTCTTCAACTTTTATCCTTCACTCTTGGTCTTCAACTTTTATCCTTCACTCTAGATCTTCCCCTTTATCCTTCACTCTAGGTCTTCAACTTTTATCCTTCACTCTTGTTCTTCAACTTTTATCCTTCACTCTAGATCTTCCCCTTTATCCTTCACTCTAGGTCTTCTCCTTTATCCTTCACTCTAGGTCTTCACCTTTTATCCTTCACTCTAGGTCTTCACCTTTTCTCCTTCACTCTGGGTCTTCCCCTTTATCCTTCACTCTAGGTCTTCACCTTTTCTCCTTCACTCTAGGTCTTCACCTTTCCTCCTTCACTCTAGGTCTTCACCTTTTCTCCTTCACTCTAGTTCTCCCCTTTATCCTTCACTCTAGGTCTTCCCCTTTATCCTTCACTCTAGGTCTTCCCCTTTATCCTTCACTCTAGGTTTTCCCCTTTATCCTTCACTCTAGGTCTTCACCTTTATCCTTCACTCTAGGTCTTCACCTTTTCTCCTTCACTCTAGGGGAGAGATTTTTGAAAGAGTGTCAATATACACCTGATGTAAACTGCCCCTAGCAACCAATCACAGCTCCTTTTTTATTCTACCAGAGCTAAAACTGAGCTGTGATTGGTTGCTGTGGGCAGTTTACACCAGGTGTATATTGACACTCTTTCAAAAATCTCCCCCTAGGTCTTCCCCTTTATCCATCACTCTAGGTCTTCACCCTTTATCCATCACTCTAGGTCTTCACCCTTTATCCATCACTCTAGGTCTTCACCCTTTATCCATCACTCTAGGTCTTCACCCTTTATCCATCACTCTAGGTCTTCACCCTTTATCCATCACTCTAGGTCTTCACCCTTTATCCATCACTCTAGGTCTTCACCCTTTATCCATCACTCTAGGTCTTCCCCTTTATCCTTCACTCTAGGTCTTCACCCTTTATCCATCACTCTAGGTCTTCACCCTTTATCCATCACTCTAGGTCTTCACCCTTTATCCATCACTCTAGGTCTTCACTCTTTATCCCGCTCCAGGATGCGGAATCTGGACTTATGCAGCTAGAGGACAAAAGGTTGCTCCACAAGTGTGGTCCCGGTGGGAACAGCAGCTGGTTCCCAACAGCGAGAAAAAGGCAGAGTAATTGTAGTCAGCAGGCCGCGTAATCAGGGGGAAAGATAGCGCAGTATCAGGGATGAAGCGGAAATTGTATGTAGACAGGCAAAGGATCAGGGCAGGTGGCTTCAGAAGCCGTTCAGGCAATTCGAATCGGCAGGAGGAGAGACAAATAGTACAGGCAGGGGTCAGGCAGAAAGTGTAAACTGAGAAATGTACAAGGGTCGGGTTATACAGAGAATCATCAGACTCACAGAAAGTCACCTTCCCTAGGAATGCAACAATGCTCAGGCCAGGAGGGACAGGCAGAGTGAGTTTTAATAGGTGCAGGTTAATCTGGATTGGTAGAAGGCAGGGGGAGACATTCTGGCCATTTTAATCCAGGGTAGGCGGCCGTACACGCACCCTAGAGGTGTCATTGCAGTGGTGGCCAGAAGGAGGAAGAAGGTGCTGGAAGACACGAGGAAACCAGTGGAGGAGAGAAGACTCAGGGCCAGCATGTGAGGCATGAGAGATCCCCTCTCCCTTATTCCTTATCCCTTATATTATGGACAGTATGTTTTGTTTTTGCATTGCAGCTAATGGAAAGTATACCACTGTAAAAATACTGTGATATACAGTATGTCTGGTGTATACGTCACATGGATGCATCTGGGAACACTCCTAACATATAATATATAGTATTAATGTGGAGTGAACATAGCCTGACAGTGCTTGACAATATGTTATTAACCCTGCAAATAAATGTAATTTCACAACTAGTTTAAGTATTGTCACTCTGTTGTCAGTAGAGTGTGTTTCCACATAGTCTGACACTGTGGCAGCGTACAGACCAGCATCAGACTGTGTAAAGTCCCCCGTACACCTTCAGTAACTAACGGCTGAAATATTCTCTGACCCCTGTCCTCCACATGCACAGGAACATTCAACATGGCCATGCATTCCTGTGATCTCTATGGGGAATTTTAAGCTACAGCCTGAGAGCTATGGCAGTGGCTTATCTCTCCTAGAACAAATGGGTCAGGTGGTGATTTTCTATCCCGCCCGATCCCTAAGTGGATTGTTGGGAGACCCCCATACAGCTTATACCGATGGCCAAGTGAGCGGTGGGAGTTATGGCCATCCAAAGTATAAGATGTTTAGGGAACTTTACACACACCCTATTCTAAAACAATTGTTGCCAAATTATACATGTAAACTGATTTCTAGTGTCTTTTCACTGGGTAATTTCGTAGGGCCACAAATGGGTTACCTGAGAGGTACAGTATTAACGTATTACAGTGGGTCAGAGCTCTCGGATTTCCAATGAGCAACAGAACAACGCTCTGCCATGTGCATAGAGCCTACACTGGCCATATACCGGAAATAACTGACACATGAAGGACTGTTTGAGGCCTAGGACTCCCAGTTCCCCATGACCATACGCCTTTCTTGGCTTACCCAATCGTCCATATTTATTTTAATAAGAAGAATATAATAAGCCGCTGCCAGACACCTCTAGAAGCAGCTTGTCTCCTGGGACATTCAGCCTTTTTTAGTGCCGGTGATATAACTTTCCAGCCACGTTATTTGTTTTCAATGTTTTGCATTTCTCTTTCTAATTTCAGCCCTGGAAATGCTCGTGACATACTGAGTCCTCCATAATTTACTGGTGTCACCATAAAGCAGGGACATTTGTAAAATATAGGAACTTATAGCTTACACGTGGATGGTTACGACACTCAATAAAACTATCACCTTTAATTTTATGTCTGGTTCTTGCCCCGCTAACCAGATGGCTATTTTAATACCGGAGACATAAAAGTGTATATAGCTACGGTAGAAATACTGCGGTTCTGCAGGACAAATTTTCATACACAGTTTTCTGCAATAAAATGGCCATCTGGTCAATATATGATTACCATATTTCTTATCTTAACTGCTGCGTATGTCTAAAGTCTGCACTATCTGTACCTTTATGATTTACCAGTATAAATTGTATTTGTGTTTCGGTTCTGCACTAGCAAATGTTTTGTTGTTCTTTACGTTCTGTTAAAGGGGTACTCCGGAGGAAAAAAAAAAGTTTTTTAAGGGTATGTTCACACTTACCGGATCCGCAGCTGATTTCATTTAAATAACTGAACACAGCATCAAATCTGCACCATCAAATCTGCTGCAGATCTACTGCAGATCTGCTGCGGATCCTGTAGGTGTGAAAGCACCCTAAATCAACTGATAACATAACAGATTTATAAATTACTTCTACTGAAAAATCTCAAATCTTCTAGTACTTATCAGCTGTTGTATGTCCTGCAAGAAGTGGGGTATTCTTTCCAGTCTGGCACTGTGCTCTCTGCTGCCACCTCTGTTCATGACAGGAACTGGCCAGAGCAGTAGCAAATCCCCATGCAAAACCTTTCCTTGCTTGGGACAGTTCCTGATACTGACAAAGGTGGCAGCAAAGAGCATTATGTCAGACTGGAAAAAATACACCACTTCCTGCAGAACATGCAGCAGCTGATAAGTACTAGAAGACTTGAGATTTTTCAGTAGAAGTAATTTACAAATCTGTTATGACTGAGATTTTTTTTAAATAGAAGTCATTTACAAATTTGTATAACTTTCTGACACCAGTTAATTTTAAAACAATCTCTTTTCGCCGGAGTACCCCTTTAATGATACAACATTATTTATTTACAGTTTTTTTGCTGCATTTATTTATTCAATTTTATATCTAATAGGTCACTGTATTGTAGTGTATGGTCTAGTTAATTTTTTCATTGTATTTTGTAAAATTTCTATAAAGAATACAGTGTTACTCCAGTAAGGATTTACAGGGATGATCGTCTGATTTGAGCCCAGATTACGGCAGCTGATTTTCACAGAGAAAGTCACAGGCATTTCCATACAAAAGACTAATGAAAGGAAAGTATAACATTACATGATGGACATGATGTATTTTCTGTTACTGCCTGTGGGTCAAAGTGTGACCCCATTCACTTGTATGAGTAAAGGGGTCATGTGACACAGTGATTTCTGGTCGTATGACCGGGTATCACTGTTTAGTACCACCCTAACATTAGGAAGGCACTAGTCTGCTAAAATCGATGCCTATACGACGACCATATGTCCTAATGGGGTTGCCTTCATTAGGGTTGAATCACACTAGTCGCTTCTGAAAAAAACACCAAAAACAATGCCAAATAACAGATGTAAGCTGAGAGTCAATAGGGAAATTTAAAACGCCATACCCAAATGTCTTTTTTTTTCACTGTAGTTTACATTTTCTGTTTGCAGAAACCAATAGTACAGGCGATTTTAAGAAACTTTTATTAGGGTTATTAGCCGAAAAATGCATTTTTATCATGAAAAAGCAGTTTGAAGCTCTTCCCCCCCTGTCTTCATGGTTCTCTTATGTAGAGAGGAGGGGTGGAAGGAGATGAGGCACCAAAACAGGACAACAAAGAGTGAATTTACAGCTACATCACCGGGCTATCTCCTCTGAAGTCAGCACTGACCTCTCTGACCTCTGAATACCGGCTTTCACACAGCTCCTGCTGTGTAATCCTTTGTTCTCTGCTGGCGACTAATCTCCCTCCTCCCCCTCCCCTCTCCATAGGTTACACAGGGTTCGACTGATATAAAAGAGTTGAGATTTCCTTATAATGAGCAGTGAATAGGAGGGAGGAGGGGGGAGCTGGGAAAAGTCTTTTTGAATGCAGATAATGGCATATTTGCCTAATAAACCCAATTACAAAGTTTCTTAAAATTGCCTGTACTATTTCTGTTTTTCTGTTCCTTGGCAGGCTTGCAGAATTGCAGCATGTTTTTGCATGTGACGTTTTTTTTTCCAATAAATATTTTATCATTTTATCATTCCCTGAGCCAGCACGGAGTGACAAAATGGGGCTTATGCAAACAATTTTCATTTTGCCACTCTAGAAACAACTGGCCATAGCAACCAATTAGAGCTCAGCTTTTATTTTAGCAGCCGTCATTAGGATAATAAAGCTGAGCTGTGATTGGTTGCTTTTGTTTGTGATAGCTTTTATGCTCTTCTTCCTGATCTCTTTCCATTCTTAGTTTGTAATCTCATCTAACCTTCAGCTTTCTTCCCTCCCTCTAGTGATGTCGCAGCTGCCCTGTACGGAGATACTACACACCTACAAGCAGCACAACCACTAACCACTAGTTCCTGAACACACTTTTTGTTAGATCAGCTTAGGATTTATACTTTCCTTGTAGCGCCCTCTAGTGGCTGACATACGGTATACAGCAGGACATTTGGGATCACACTTGGAGCACTGACACATAGGTTAAACACACGCAATGTATCAGCTACCATACATCTCACAGCTACCTATAGGATCATTAATACAATTTATCCTGTATAATTTAAATCTCCAAACAGAGCAAACATAAAACATGCCATACAACCCACCAGGGAGCTTGGTTGCTTACAGATGCAAGGTTCCAGTTTAAGTTGGCTCTCCTTCAGCCTATTATGTGTATAGACACTTAATACGACAATGCAGCCCGATGCATTATTCATCCTTGCTGGTAAGAGTATTGCTACTAGGATAGTTGTATAAATATTTCATAGTGTTTATTTGCTCAATGACTCTGAATTACTTAAACTATGTCACTTCCATTTACGAAGGCCAAATAGGTTGGCTTTTATAGTTTACGAGCATGGAAAGCTGGAGGCTGGATGTTGCATTGTATTTATATTACCCTCTCAGTTACCTCTTACAACCACATAGTAAAGAGTACTAAAGCTATAGGTGCCTGTCTGTAGCATTATTATATGTGTGTGGGGTGGGGGAGGGCATACCTGGGCTCACACAGGCAGCTGGGCCATTGAATACTCCACCAGTTAAAGGGAACCTGTCACTCCCACACCTGGTGCGGAACCCACCTGACCCACCGATAGAGCCCCCAATACTTACCCCCTCATGCCGGTCCCGCTGCAGATGCCAGTTACCTTAAGAACAGCAGATGTTTCAGGTAACTTAGGGTACTACTGCACATTCTATAAACTGTAAACGAGTGCCGATCTGCTAGGGCTGACTATCGGGCAGCAAGGGCTGCACGGACATCGTTAGCGATGTCTGTGCAGCCCTTTCCCTTAGTGTAAAATAATAAAGTATTAACTTACCTAACAATGTTCCCTGGATGTCCTTGGAGGCCTTCCCCGGGGTGTCTGCAGGTCTGCCTTCTGTTCCGGTCTCTGCACTTACAGGCCACCGGATGTTCAGTTCTTAGCACTGGCCACGGCCTGTCAGTGTGGAGATCGGAACAGAAGGCAGACCTGCAGACACCGGGGAAGGCCTCCGAGGAGGAATGTGGTAAGGTGAGTTTATACTTTATTAAAGGGGTTATTCAGCGCTACAAAAACATGGCCACTTTTCCCTCTACTCTTGTCTCCAGGTCAGGTGCGATTTGCAATTAAACTCCATTTACTTCAATGGAACTGAGTTCCAAACCCACCCAATCTGTAGACAAGAGCGGGGCAAGTGACCATGTTTTTGTAGCGCTGGATAACCCCTTTTATACACCATTACAGGTAGTGATGCGCGCCCAACACTCACTTCATTACACAGAGCGATAATTGTCTGAATCAGCCGGATTGGGCCATTTTTCGCTATGTGTAAGGGCCCTTACACCTTTCTTGAAGGAACTCAGAAGGGAGGATGTTCTAGACATCTTGGAGAACTAACCACAGATCATCTATAGGCTTGGGCAAATCCCTCTGGCTCCATATAATTCCAGACAGACCGAATAATGTTGAGACTAGAGCTCTGTGGCAGCCATATCATCACTTCCAGGACTAGAAGAGGGTTTTAATGACTGTATGTTTGGGGTCATTGTTCTACTGCAAAATAAAAATTTAGAGCCAATCAGAAGAATCCTTCATGGGAGGCCTCTTAGTTTGCAGCATTTTTTCCCCATATCTGCTTAAAGGGGTTATCCAACTTGGCCAACAACATGGCCACTTTCTTCCGGAGGCAGCACCACTCTTTTCTTCAGTTTGGGTGCAGGTTTTGCAACTCAGTTCCATTGAAGTGAATGGAGCTTAATTGCAAACCACACCTGAACTGGAGCCAAGAGTCATGATATCTCTGGAACAAAGTGGCCATGTTTTTCTAATGCTGGATAATCCCTTTAAAGCCTTTGCACAGTACAGTACTGTTCATGCTAATTAAATGATATCACCTACTTAAGTAGTGAACAAGAAATGCTGTAATGAGTAGTTGAGTGAAGATGGCCATGCACTATATATAACCTACAATGGCTTATTTTGGCGACGACCATTATTTGAAAATCATTCATGAACAATCATTTGCAGTGGCGTACAACAAAACTTACCGATCACGTTGATCTGATTGATTAGTCTGGCATGTTGGCGGTGGGATCATTTGTACAATCGATCACCCACATTTTGGAAATCCAGTATGTATGGCCTCTCAAAGGGGTTGGTTGTCCAGCGAACCTCAAGAACGCTTGTACGAACCTGAGCATGCGGCATTTGATTACTGGTGGCTAAAGAAGCTGGATGCAGCCCTAAGGCTGCCTGGAAAACACAGATACAGCTATAGGCCTTGGTCTGTATCCATGTTTTCCAGGACTCCCTAGGGCTGCATTCAACTTCTTCAGCCACTAGTAATCAAATGCTGCACGCTTAGATTCGGACAAGTGTGCTCAAGGTTCGCTCATTCCTACTGATGAGCTTTCTATAGCTGTTTGGTGGTGCACTGTGTAACAATGGCCATGTGTAAATGTTGCTCACCTGCCGTTTAGGTGAATAGGAGCTGATCTGCAATTTCACATCGCTACACAAAAGACTGTTCAGTATATTGTGGCGCCAAACAGCTATTCCCTGGATAGTTTAACAATATATTTTGCCCGGAATACCCCTTTAAGAGTTGAAGACCTTAGCAATACATTAACACTCCATTGCAGTTATAATGTATACAGCAGGGATACGGAAACTTGGCTCCCCAGCTGTTGCAAAACTACAACTCCCATCATGCCTTGACAGCCAAAGCTTTAGCTTTGGCTGTCCAGGCATGATGGGAGTTGTAGTTTTGCAACAGCTGGGGAGCCGAGGTTCCCTACCCCTGATATACAGCATTGACTCAATTAATAGCAGTTTATAACTGGTATAAACAAAAGACACTTAAATAGAACAGTTAATATAAAACCTCCACCTAATAAATTGCCATTTGAGGTTGAGACTGGCAAAGTCTTTACTCCACAATCCATATATACTGTATATATAGTAAAACACCATGTGGCTTAACCGTAAAAATTTTCCCAACTCAAAGTGGCTCAATGAATTTTAATAATCTGCCCCATAAATATTACTAATATTTTCTATTTTATGAAAGACACATAAAATAAAGATAAACATTTCACAACATTCGGCTTTATTATATCCACAAAATCTGTTTCTGCCGAGGCAAAAAAAGAGCTTTGCACCAAGCGGGGGCCGCTGAGATTTAATTAAACCAAGGCTCTGCCAGGCATCTTGGCAAGGAAGTTCTGATGAATTTCTGCATATTTCCCATACAAATAAAATATAGGGATGCAAATCACAAAGATTATTATTTTTTCCCCTCTGTATTTGATTAGCCGTATTACTTTATAACGCATTTAAAAAAAATCAATCTGTGTGTAATTGCGAAGGTATAAGCTGAAATGGCAAGCATTAAATCAGACAAAGGGAGATGACCGCTCCAGTTTCAGCTCCGGTGCCATCCAAGTGATATGCTTAGAGCACTAACATAAAAAAGTGACACTTTTATCATCTTCTGTTCAGGGTAACGGATGACATTGTACCTTGTGTGATCTATTAAAGCCATAATATCACAGGTTTCTATTATGTCGCCACAGCTTGTCTTTCATTTTCTTTTCCGCTTTGCTTACAGTTTAAAAGAGCAAGAAGATCAAAGTGGTAGCAGTGACACGGTGCTAAAAATATCAGCGTGTTAAATAGTATTAATGTACAGTGAGAAAAAAACTGATGTAAAACTTCAAATGAACTTACCTTTGGGACTGGTGCTCCAGATAGGATCTTGATGGTCTGGTCAAAGTTAAATCAAATAAGTGGTATAGATGCCTCTAAGAGGAGCAGAAAGTCTTCAAGGGTCTTATATACTGTAGTCCAGGATTGATAGGATAATCTTAAAAACATAAAAATTAAACAAAAAACGTTGAAACTAGGTTGCGTTATAAGTTTGCAAGTCCATTGTGTTTGGCCCTTGCAAGTGATGAACTTAAACTTTGCCTCAAAGTTCAGCGAACCTGCCGAAACCGAACCTTTGAAACGTTTGCTCATCTCTAGCCTCTAGGTATTGGAGTCTAGTGTGGAGTCTGAAATTGTTTATGGAGTCTGTTCTTAATGACCAAACATTAAGGGTATGTGCACACTAGGGAATCCGCGTGGACAACTTCCAGCGAATTCCGTGCACGCTCCCGCTTGAAGTTCTGCCTGTCCCATAGGCTCCATTCTATGCTCAAGCAGATTCCGCTGTCCGCCCAAGCAATTGACATGAAATCTGCCTGAGTATAGATTGGAGCCGCACGGAATCCGCTGGAAGTTATCCGCGTGGATTCCGTGGTGTGCACATACCCTTAATGTTTGGTCATTAAGAACAGACTCCATAAACAATTTCAGGCTCCACACTAGACCCCTGTAATACCTAGAGGCTAGAGATGAGCAAACGTTTCAAAAGTTCGGTTCGGCAGGTTCGCTGAACTTTGAGGCAAAGTTTAAGTTCATCCAAACAGAACCTTCAATGAACCGCACTATAACAGCATGTTATCGTTCCAAACTTGCAGTTAGAAATGCAAAAAACAAAAACATAGTATGATAAGTAAATATACACAAAAGAGGCTGGTGGGGGAGAAAGCAATCATTATGCACGGGGATCTCACCTATGTAAAGCTAGCCTATCAAAAACTAACTGTATGCAACTGCTTAATCCCCTCAACCCCTAAAATAGTATAATTTGGTAAATCTATCCACACTCCTATAGCCAACAATAGTATTCCTGCTATACAGGGCAGTATTGCAAATTCTTGCCATTAGAATTAACCGCTAACTAACCTTACAACATATGCAGTAGGTCTAACTTCTATGTACTCCCCTCTGTATGTACTCACCCCTGTATGTACTCACCTCTGTATGTGCTCACCTCTGTGTACTCACCTCTGTATGTGCTCGCCTCTGCATGTACTCCCCTCTGTATGTACTCTACTCTGTACGTACTTGCTTCTGTATGTACTTACCTCTATATGTACTCCCCTCTGTATATACTCACCTCTGTATTTACTCACCTATGTATGCACTTACCTTTGTATGTACTCTCCTCTGTAGGTTCTCTCCTCTGTATGCATTCACCTCTTCCCTCTGTACTGTATGTACTTGCCTCTGTATGTACTGGCCTCTGTATGTACTCCCTACTTTATGCGCTCGCCTCTGTATGCATTCGATTGTGTATGCACTTGTCTCTGTATGTACTCACCCCTGTATGTACTCGCCTATGTATGTACTCTCCTCTGTATGTACTCTCCTCTGTATGTACTCACCTCTGTATGTACTCAGCTCTGTATGTACTCAACTTTGTATGTACTCCCCTTTTTGAATGTACTTCCCTCTGTACTGTATGTACTTACCTCTGTATGTACTCACCTCTGTATGTACTGGCCTCTGTGTGTACTCCTCTCTTTATGCACTCGCCTCGGTATGCATTCGATTGTGTATGCACTCGTCTCTGTATGTACTCACTCCTGTATGTACTCCTCTCTTTATGCGCTCGCCTCTGTATGTACTCACTCCTGTATGTACTCACCTCTGTATGTACTCTCCTCTGTATGTACTCTCCTCTGTATGTACTCACCTCTGTATGTACTCACCTCTGTATGTACTCCTCTCTGTATGTAATTACCTCTGTATGTACTCCCCTCTTTATGCACTCGCCTCTGTATGCATTCGATTGTGTATGCACTTGTCTCTGTATGTACTCAGCTCTGTATGTACTCTCCTCTGTATGTACTCACCTCTGTATGTACTCGCTTCTGTGTGTACTCAACTCTGTATGTACTCTCCTCTGTAAGTACTTGCTTCTGTATGAACTCACCTCTGTATGTACTCCCCTTTGTATACTCACCTTTATATGTACTCCCCTCTGTACTGTATGCACTCCCCTCTGTATGTACTCACTTCTGTATGCACTCTCCTCTGTATGTACTCACCTTCGTATGTACTCACTTCTGTGTGTACTCTCCTCTGTATGTACTCTCCTCTGTATGTACTCTCCTCTGTAAGTACTTGCTTCTGTATGATCTCACCTCTGTATGTACTCCCCTTTGTATATACTTACCTTTATATGTACTCCCCTCTGTACTGTATGTACTCCCCTCTGTATGTACTCCCTTCTGTATGCACTCGCCTCTGTATGTACTCACCTTCGTATGTACTCACTTCTGTGTGTACTCTCCTCTGTATGTACTCTCCTCTGTAAGTACTTGCTTCTGTATGATCTCACCTCTGTATACTCACCTTTATATGTACTCCCCTCTGTGCTGTATGTACTCCCCTCTGTATGTACTCACTTCTGTATGCACTCGCCTCTGTATGTACTCACCCCTGTATGTATTCACCTCTGTATGTACTCACCTCTGCATGTACTCACTTCTGTATGTTCTCACCTCTGTATGCACTCGCTTCTGTAGGTACTCTCCTCTGTATGCACTCACCTCTGTATGTACTCACCCCTGTATGTACTCACCCCTGTATGTATTCACCTCTGTATGTACTCACCTCTGCATGTACTCACTTCTGTAGGTACTCTCCTCTGTATGCACTCACCTCTGTATGTACTCACCCCTGTATGTATTCACCTCTGTATGTACTCACCTCTGCATGTACTCGCTTCTGTAGGTACTCTCCTCTGTATGCACTCACCTCTGTATGTATTCACCTCTGTATGTACTCACCTCTGTATGCACTCGCTTCTGTAGGTACTCTCCTCTGTATGTACTCCCCTCTGTGCTGTATGTACTCACCCCTGTATGTACTCACTTCTGTATGTTCTCTCCTCTGTAAGTACTTGCTTCTGTATGTTCTCTCCTCTGTAAGTACTTGCTTCTGTAGGTACTCTCCTCTGTATGCACTCACCTCTGTATGGTAACGCTCTCTGCTGTTATATTCCACTGGGGATTCCGTACATGTCTAGAACTTGCTATTTATTTGACATGAAACCATGACATGTTAAATAAATGAAACAGGTTGCAGAATTATAGCTCTTAATTTAATAATTCCTCAATTGCCTAATCTCATTGATATCTTAAACATTAAATGTGACAGATAGATTTTAAACACGATTAAAACTGTAAGAGGCCTAACAAGATTAATTGAAGTTTATGTAGTGCAAATTCTACTTACACAGTTTTCAAAGCATGAAATATTAAAGTAGCACCATTCCAGATTCCATTGTAATTCCCTTGCTTTGTTTTTTACCTTCTTTATTTGAATTGCTTGTAGATGAACCAGAACAATGGTTACCTTTATGGAAGGCAGGGTGGACTTCGGTATTGTAATAAACGCTATACTACTACATGTAACTGATGACCAGGCACTAAACACAATGTAGACCTTCATGTCTAGACTACTGAATTATTGATGGGTGTCTAGTCTGCACTGTTAATCAATAAAACCTTGAGGTATTGATGGATTCTCTCGATGCAGCTAGGATACACAATAATATATAGAATTCCATTTGTCGGGAGAACATTCTTAGGTACTGTAAATATATGCATGGATTTTACTATAATCAGGATATTATCATGACAGTCACTCACAACAAGTGAAGGGATTGTCTTATCAGGACTACTCCTTTTATTAGGAATACTCCTATTTGAACATGTGGACATCATAGATCCCCCTCACATATAGGCAGGGTGGCGATCCTCTGGATAGAATGGCTTTTACCACCAGTCAACCTATTAATTGGTGGTTAGGACTAGTGATGAGAGAAGCAAATGGAAATGTGTTTCGTGAGCTTTGCAAATTTTAGGGTCAAATTTAGTTAATTTGAATCAAATCTTAACGAATTTCAATAAAGCAGCCAAACTATAGTAGCTACAATACTGGGACTATTACAGATGGACAAATTTGTGAATGCATGTTCTTCACACTTTGGTGTCAAAGAATGTCAATCAGCCGATCTAATGAAACCCAACGTGTATAACAAAATAGGAGTGGAGTGTGAGCACTGATTATGTAAGGTGCACGCTCCAATCACTGATCCCAGTAAATTGGTAGAACTCAATAGGAGTTTACTTCAGTGTACAGTGCCCAGTGAGTGAATAATATGGATTGTGTCTACACTGGTCCCTGTGAATTCCTATAGGCACCCAGTTACTTGGTAAACTGGACACTTGGTTGGCAGCTACAACAAACAATCACCCACAATTAGCCCTCCTCTCCTCTCTGTCCCTATATCGCTCTGTTAGTCTCTCCCTGCTCTCTCCTCCACACACAGCCTACTGGCCACCTCTATTACCGAACCACCTGATATAGAGGGGGAGGTGCTGACATCACAGAGGGGCCTGCATCTGAGTGGACGGGCGCTAAGGTTAATGGTCATTCCCTTTCTTCCGCCCAGTAATGCTTAACAAATTTGCGGTAATTAGCTTCGCAGAATGAAGTGAATTGACGGCCCAAGTCGCAGCAAATTTTGATTCACTGGATTCCCTTCGCTCATCTCTAGTTAGAGCCACCCGCCATTATATCACTCACCTGTCGCACCTCCAGTGGTTATCGCATCACTGGACCAAGTGATCAGGCTACTTCTTCCTTTTCCTTCCTTTCCTTTCTCTTGGTACTGCGGTTCATGAAGCATTACTATTTATGCGTTGTACGGAGGCCTTTTTTTTTTTTTTTTTGTGGAATGTGTATTTTCTGTTATTGTTTCGGCTTTTAGCATTTTGGGCCATGAACACATTAGCATTTAAGTTTTATGGTTGTAATTTTAAAAGTACAACAGCAGTTTTTTTCTTTACCCTGTTTATCACCACCTAAATGATTCCTAACAACGTATAAAAATACAATGGCCCAAGTATATTATTCTGTCCCCGCCAGTGTTCTGAACTTTTCCATATTTTGTCTGCAAGTACACAATAAAAAAAATGTCCATTGCTGTCTCTACTATCATTTTTTGTGTACAGAATATCTATCTATCTATCTATCTATCTATCTATCTATCTATCTATCTATCTATCTATCTCCTATCTATCTATCTATCTATCTATCTATCTATCTATCTATCTATCTATCTATCTCCTATCTATCTATCTATCTATGTTCACACTACGTTAAAGTACGGCCGTTGTTGCCATCGGCATCCACTTGTACGAGTGGACTAGCCTCATGTTCCTCTGTGGGATCCCGGCCGGGTCACGGAACGGTCGGTCTCTTACGCCGTGTGAACAAAGCCTAATGGTGCATTTACACAGACAGATTTATCTGACAGATTTTGGAAGCCAAAGCCGGGAATGGATTTGAAAAGAGGAGAAATCTCAGTCTTTCCTTTATGACCTGTTCTCTGTTTATAATCTGTTCCTGGCTTTGGCTTAAAAAATCTGTCAGATAAATCTCTCTGTGTAAACGCACCATATCTCCTATCTATCATCTATCTACAGCTGGACTATCTATCTGTCTATATTCCAAGAAAAGCTGCAGCACTCCGATATGGCAAAAAAAGTGAAAAAAGTTTATTCACATCCCAACAGCAAACACAGCGACGTTTCTGACCACAACAGTGGTCTTTTTTTAAGCCTTTCTTGGAATATATATAGTTTGCCTGGAGGCTCCCCCGGCATGCATGCTGGCACACACCTGTACCTATTTCTTTTCAGTGCCGTGAAACTCTCCTTTATTTATCTATCTGTCTATCTATTCCAATGAAATCACAGCAGCACCGCCAGTTCAGATAATGTGTCCGAGTGCCAGCAGGATCGGGTCTGACCAGGACCTTTTTAGCTATATGCGGGAAATCCATTATCTATCTATCTATCTATCTATCTATCTATCTATCTATCTATCTGACAAATTTCCCGCAGCACAACTTGTAGTGAAAACCTTAGTCGCATCTTACCGTACTGTTTTTTGCGGTGCTGCACCCATGCTTTTTCTACTTTGAGATGAAATAAACTGCACTAAGTTTTTCACTACAAGTTGTGCTGCGGGAAATTTGTCAAATAGCTGATTTTGTACTCCGGTCAAGTATGTTCCTGCTGGCACACAGGACTTATCATCTGGTGGTGGTGCCGCTAATATACAGCTGGACTATCTATCTATCTATCTATCTATCTATCTATCTATCTATCTATCTATCTATCTCCTATCTATCTATCTATCTATCTATCTCCTATCTATCTATCTATCTATCTATCTATCTATCTATCTATCTATCTATCTCCTATCTATCTATCTATCTATCTATCTATCTATCTATCTATCTATCTATCTAAATCAGAAGAATACCGCAGCACTCATGGGATAGAATTCAACACAATGTGTTTATTTCCCCAAACCGCGACGTTTCGCTCTCCACACTGAGAGCTTTTTCAAGCACAAAAGGATGAATGTGGGCAAAGAGATTCAAATCTTGCTTATATCATGCTCTGCAGACAAATGTTGGTGAATGCAGCAAAAAAAAATTGTGCTACAAGTTAATGACTTCTGCGTCACAATAATAAATCTGTTTGGAAACTTTAATTGTAACTATCATTCTTCATTGGCAGAAGGATATGCTGTTAAAATCCTGCTGCCAGGCTCCCTGTGTAGGCTCAAGTTGGAGATGTAATTTTTCCAGCAGGGCTATGGACTGTAATGTATACAACTGCACTGATAGAAGAATTCCGTCTCTGCCGGGCACCTGAACAGGCAGCAAGATTTTGACATGAGCCGATTAGATCATGCTACAAGTATGCTGTAATAGGCATGTATATAGGACAACCCTGGGGCCTTTCGTCAGGTCCTGAGCTGTCTCCATGTATATCAGTCACCAGACTGGTGATCATACATAGAACCCAATGAGCCCACTAAGTATAGGGCATAATCTAATTTTATTGGACAACTCCCGCCCCCCCGGCTAGGTATATGTGTTTTCACAAAACTTTTCTCTTATTTCCTGACTCTTATTTTGTTGACTTCTTATAATAACTTTTTTTCCCATTCATTTATCCAGCTGAAAAAAATAAAATACCCCCCTTTTTTTTTTTTTTTTTTTAAAGATTTTCCAGTTCTGCATCTTATAAGGGCCATCAATAAATATGTGTAGGAAAAACAGTGGTGCCTTGGATTACAAGCATAATTTGTTCTGTGACTGTGCTTGAAATAAAAATCACTCTTAAACCAAAGCAAAGTTTCTAATAAGAAGTCACTGAAATGCAGACAATTGGTTCCACACCCTAAAAATAATGATTTTCTATTCTGAATAACATGTAAAACAAAATTAAACAAAAATTCATAAACAGCTTAATGTGTCATAAGTTACTGTACAGCATAGCAATGCAAGTATAGCAGTAAAGCAGTGTGTATAGCTAAGTGTAAGTGCAGGCACATTATAGCAGCAGTGTGTATAGCTGAGTGTGAGTGCAGGCACATTATAGCAGCAGTGGGGATAGCTGAGTGTGAGTGCAGGCACATAATAGCAGCAGTGTGTATAGCTGAGTGTGAGTGCAGGCACATTATAGAAGCAGTATGTATAGCTGAGTTTAAGTGCAAGCACATTATAGCAGGAATGAAGAAGATGGGAAACACAAGGGCGGACAGAGACTGCAGGGAGCATGAAGGAATGAGCAGGGCAGATGTGGGCAAATAAATGCAGCACTTTCTGTTCAGGGCCAGAAGGGTTACAGCTATGAAGAGATTACCTCCACAGTCCTGTTCCCTGAAGCCCCAGCCTGAAGTGGATCTGCCATGATTTGGAAGGTAAGGGAGACTTCCTGGGTCATAGTACAGGGCTGTAGACCCCGCTATGCAGACCATGCCCCTTCCCCTCCCCCTCCCAGCCAGTACAGGGAGGTCTTAAACCAAAGCAATGCTTTTAAACCAAGTTACAATTTTGCAAAGCGCGCTCTATCCAAGTTAGTCTTAAACCGAGGTACCAATATATTTCCTTTCAAGCTGTTTTTTGCTGAAGCCAGGTCACTGCTGAATTGTCTGTTTCCATGGATTCCTTCATAGGAGACCTTGAAAATGTAGTAATATTTCATTATATACTCTTAGGATAAAGATAACTATAAACTACACAAATAGTATTCAAGGGGAGAATGAGAGAATTGTCCAATTCAATAGGCCTCACAGGAAGAGTACAGAAACTAAAACCTAACCTTTATTGAGATGACTAAACAATAGAAAACTCATATACCAATATACAATATATTGTACCTGGTCCATAACAATAACATTAAAGCGACTCTGTATCCACAACCTGCCCCCCCAAACCACTTGTACCTTCAGATAGCTGCTTTTAATCCAAGATCTGTCTTGGGGTCCGTTTGGCAGATGATGCAGTTATTGTCCTAAAAAACAACTTTTAAACGTGCAGCCCTGTGCCAAACTGGCGTGGCCTACAGTGTGTATGCATTGGGCTGGCACAACCTCTCTGTCCCTCCTCCCAACCCTCTTAATCTTTAGGAATGCCCCAGGCAGGTATTCTTTTATTCATCAGCTGTGAGAACACGGCACATGGGCTGAATCGTTAAGGCACCTGTGCAGTGTTCACTGCAGAGGAATAGGAAAAATCCTGCCAGTGGCATTCCTAATGATGAGGAGGGTGGGGAGGAGGGATGGAGAGGTGGTACAAGGTTAGGGCACAGATACTCTAGGCCACAGCAGTTTGACACAGGGCTGCAAGTTTAAAAGTTGTTTTTAGGACAATAACTGCATCACCTGCCGAACGGACCCCAGGACGGATCTTGGATTAAAAGCAGCTATCCAAAGGTACAAGTGGTTTGGGGGAGACAGATTGTGGGTACAGAATCACTTTAAGGGATCAGCATTGGGCTACTATGATGTAGCGTAGTATTACCATAATGCTTGGCCTGACTCCCTAACCATACCAGAATACTTGGGACTAGGAGGATACCAGCTTGGACCTTGGGGAATATAGCAATCCCTAGACCTACTACAGGTAGATTGTACACCATGATAAGAGCTGGCCCACTCTGGAACCTATCCCTCCCCAAAAATCTGTGCCCTTTCCGTGATGTACACCCCACTTGCCTGATGATGGGCATTGGATTGCAACTGCCTCGGAGCAGGTGTAGATGTCTGCGCGATGCTGCAGGCGCAGGTCTGCCAGAATTACTAACAGACGTGCGCCTTGTAGTAAATCCAACAAGGTACATGGGGGCAGGACAGGCATACAGATCTTGAAAAATTTCCCTCTTGGTAAAAGTAACTAATCTTGTCACAACATATATGATGCAAAATATGTCCCAAAATTCATTATAAACATGGAGAAAGTATTTGGTCATCGGCCAACAAGGCTTCTCACTGCTCTCAGGGTATCAATCAAGATGATCTCGGAAGGAGGAGAACACAGCGAGCATGACTAGAAGCTGTTGTATCTACTCCTCCTGACCTACTAGGTGCCCATTAGCATACATTTATACAACCAATTTTCTTTTGATGGGCCAAGGTTGCCCACTTTTCCTACGATACATCAAACCCACAGGCCCTTCGGCATGGGGTATAAGACTTCCTTAAACTTGCAAACCTACCCCTAAAATGTAACTTTTATTAGGCTGCGTTCACATGTACCACATTCAGGCCATGTTCACACAACGTATATTTTCTTAAAAGTATGGCAATTATTGCTGATTGCATCAACGACCGTGATTAATACGAAAATATACGTTACATTGCCGTCTATGGAATCCCGGACGGAGTGTATACACATAGGGGGACATTTATTAAGTCCGGCGTTTTTTACTTATAAATGTCCCCGCATCTCCGGCGCTACGGGGATTTGTGCGGACTGCCTCTACAAAAATCCTGTGCGCTCTGGTGCGCACCGCCGAAAACCTACGCCAGCTGAGGACTGGAGTAGGTTTTCGGCGTATCTTTTTGCGGAACGGATGGTGAATCGCGCAGACTCTGAGTCTGCGCCCTCCGTTCCGCCCCCTTCACACCCGCCCCCCGGCGTACCCGGCGGAAAGTGCCGATTTGCGAATATTTTATTTGCAAAACGGCCATTTGCGAATAAAATATTGCGCAAATCGGCAATTTCCCGCCAAAACCCCCGGAACGCCAGATGATACATGTCCCCCATAGTATGCGCTGCGGCCGGGATCTCTAGAGGCGCCACAAAAAACTGTCAGTGCACACAATAAAGTGCGCAACTCCGGCTGCACGCTCCATTGTGTGCTGTGTGGAGGTCTGATGCGGGCGCACACTGATACACCCGCATCAGAACTTAGCGAAACTAAAAATCATCAGTACTGGCCGGGATGATCTTATCTGACACTGGTCGTTCCGTGACCTGGCCTGGTCACGGAACGGCCGGTGTCATACAATGTGGGAACATAGCCTCACAGTGGATTTTATGCTGTTAGTCTCTCAGCGGAATCTGCTGCGATATGCAGATATGTCCTATGGCTCTGCATTCTCGTAGCGGATTGAGAATGTAGCCACATCGTCCTTAACTAATCATCTGCCAGACCTTTAAATGAGTTCACACATTACCTGCCTGCTTCTCTTGCTCCCGGGTCACTGACATCCCGCTCAGCCGATAAGTGCATTGCGGCAGGACAGCACACTGGTTACCAGAATGGGACGTCAGTGACCCAGGAGCCGGAAAAGCAGGCGAAATCACTTAAATTTTTACATAGCTGTTCCTGAAAAATACAAAAAGTATCTGAAATATATAATAAGTCTACAGTATGTTACCAATAGGCAATGTTCTCACAATGGGACGTCCATCAAATAGTCATCCTTCGTTTAATAAATAACAACTGCAAATAATGTTCATGACTATTATTTGTGGCCGGAATTATAACATAATGTCCGTCTTCTTAAAAAGACTTTGCGGGAACATAGCCTTAAAATGATGGCCATTTTGTAATGGCAAATGACGTCTGATATTCGGAACCAAAATATGAATAAGGGCCGTTGGTTTAAAATAACGTTATCAGCTGGTAAATGAAGGCCGTCCAAGAAAAACAGCTGTCATTTTGACGGTGTGTGAACTTTTTTGTGTCTTTTTTTGACCACATGAGTCCAAATGATGGTAGTTATATTGAAATGTTATTATACATATATTATGGGCGACATTATGAAACAACGGACGTTATTTGGCAAAAAAAAAAATGTGGGAACTGACCCTCAATGTGTACGCATTACAACAAGTAGCACCAACGTAAAGCTGTCCCCATATCTCCCCCTAATTGTCCTGCAGGTCACACCTATTCCATAAAGATGATCAGAGCGCTAGACAGTGTGTTCATATAGACTCCTCTACTTCTACAGATGTCCTATTCATTGTCATAACTGACTAACACATTTAGGATATTAATATATCAGTGAGTGATCTATTAAATCCTTCCCGCTTCACCTTCTTCTATATTTTATAGCCCATAAAACATTTATGTGAATGGTGTATAGCTGTAAACATATAAACTAAGCAGATGGTTGTTAACTATATTTATGGAGCTTAGCATGGTGTTAGTCTATTATGGCATCCTCTATGTACTGTATACCCCTAATTGTAACCAATTCTCCCCTATATGCTTCTCATATTCCAGAAGCCAATTGTGTTGTCATCATTATTGTGGTACATATAGTTGTGTTGCCATCATTATTGGGGTACATATAGTTGCGTTGTCATTATTGGGGTACATATAGTTGCGTTGTCATTATTGGGGTACATATAGTTGTGCTGGCAACTTTATAGGGGATACTATAGTTTACTGATTCATTGCCATTATGTCTTGCAATTATTACCTGATGGTAGAAAAACCTGTTACCTGTATTACTATTTGTCGCCGCTATATTAGTATCATTGCACAGGATAAGGGTATGTTCACACTGAGTAAATGAAGCGGATTTCCGCGGCGGAAAATCCTGCCTGCCTGTGTGCCATAACCTGTCTATGAGAGGGGTCAAGTGCTTCCGCTCCAGCCGCTCTTCGCCCAAAGAATTGTCAATTCTATGGGTAGAGAGCGGCTGGAGCAGAGGCACGCGACCCCTCACATAGACTCATTTACTCAGTGTGAACATACCCTTATCCTGTGCAATGATACTAATATACGGGTGACAAATAGTAATACAGTATAAACAATAAAAGCATGTTTTCTGGAGAACCTGTTGGATGACATTTTACCTTTATATCATATGCCATAACCTGATTGGTGGGGGTCTGACCTTTGGATCCCCTGCTTATCCTGGGATCAAGAGACTAATGAGACTTTTGAGTCCTGACAGACCCCCACCAATCAGTATGGGGTGGCATATCCTAGTGATATACCCTCTCCTAAAGGGGTACTCTGAAAAGGAATATGGTGACATTTTTTTCTTTCAAATGTCTGGTATCAGAAAGATATATAGATTTGTAATTTACTTCAATATAAAAATCTCAAGTCTTCCAGTACTTATCAGCTGCTTTATGTCCTGCAGGAAGTGATGTATCCTTTACAGTCTGACACAGTGCTCTTTGCTGCCACCTCTGTCTGTGACAGGAACTGTCCAGTGCAGGAGATTTTCAATGGAAATATGCTATTGCTCTGGACAGTTCCTCTTACAAACACTAGGGGGGACATTTGTCAAAGTTAGGGCAGGAGCAGTGTACTGAGTCCTTGTAAGGGGTATTTCCATAATGCACAGGATGAAATGATTAGGTAGTGGTGGTGGTTGTAGTGGGGTCTGACTGTACATCTGAATTCCCTGCACTCCATTCATTTAGAGGTTAATTTTCCTTGGAATCGGTGGGGGTCCTAGCAGCCGGACCTCTACTGATCAGCTTTCTATCCTGATGAAAGAGTAGAACTTTTTATATCATACCCCTTTAAAATGAATAGGCCTGATGGGGAAGATTTATCAAACATGGTGTAAAGTAAAACTGGCTTAGTTGCCCCCAGCAACCAATCAGATTCCACCTTTCATTTTCCAAAGAATCTGTGAGGAAAGAAAGGTGGAATCTGGAATCACCCGATGTGTGTAAACCACATTGTCATTTTTTTGCTCCTATCCATATGTAAGCTTCACACATACACCGCCAATACAGTATGAATCGAAAAGAGCAAAATGTCACATTTTAATGAATATAATTTTTTTCTCATTTGCCTAATCTGCTCTGGAAGGTCACATTTATTTCTTGTTGCTGGAATTTTACTTGAAATGTCAGAAATGAGCAAAACACTTGTGATCTGACACATTAAATAAACTTCATTTGGGCACAGAAATGCATTGTCTCGATGTGTCAATATTTTTGCTAAAATAGGACTTTTGAACTTGGTGGAGGATCTAGATCAGGGGTAGGGAACCTTGGCTCTCCAGCTGTTGCAAAACTACAACTCCCATCATGTCTGGGCAGCCAAAGCTTTAGCTTTGACTGTCCAGGCATGATGGGAATTGTAGTTTTGCCACAGCTGCAGAGCCAAGGTTCCCTACCCCTGATCTAGAATATTTAACAAGTCTCACTATCCCTTGTTCCTGCGAACACACAGCCAAATTCCTTTAAAAGTTTATGAGGTGTAATTCTCTGAATGGCCAGCAGGTGTCAGTATTATACTTTTAGAGCTGGTTAGTTTTTCCATAGCACGAATCATGATGTAAAATATCTATCTCTCTTAAAAACAAAAAAACCCATAAGCGCTTCCTTTTGGCTATTGTAAGTTTATCAAGTAAAGGTCAATTAAATCCATTAAATCAATATTGATTTATCCCTCGGATTGAAACAGGAGGAATATTATATTTAGCCGTACAAAAGTAATCTTACAGCTCATTGTTTCCGCCGCTGCATCAATTTATTCTCTCTTTTAATAAATGACTCCATTCATATTGATTTTGTATACAGTATGATAATGGTTTTGACAATAAATAGGATTATTCTTTTTTTTTTTTTTCCCCTTCTTCCAGATAAGAAGCCTATTAACATTTGATGCAAGAATTGAATAGACTTGATGAGTGGCAGTCGGGGGGTTTAGTTATGGTGAGAATAGAGAAGGCTGTGCAGTGTTTTGTGCATATGTAATTGTTTGTTTTCTCCAGATTTGCATATTATTTTCGCTTTTGAGAAGACGGCATCTGGGAGGCTGTTGTTCACATTGTATGGCTGCGTAAGGTCAGCAGCTCAAGAGATACAAAAGAAATGCTAAATCAAAGGCAATTTTGTAAACTCCAGTCATTTTTCATATAGAAAATGTTATATGCTCAGTCTATAGAAAGTTTGCTTCAACTATAAATGTACATGTTTTTTAATAGTATTTACAGAATTAAAAGTGGTTGTTCATCCATCATCGTGCAGACCTGCTGGGGATCACGGGATAGGTTAAATCACATGTGTCTAACCATGGCATACTCAGATGATGATGGGCCTTGCATAAAGAGTCAAATTGGGAGTCAAAATCCACAATTGTTGAGATCCCCTGAAGAATCTGTAATTGAGGATTTGGAAACAAATTGGGAGAATAAAGAACTGTCTAATTTGTAGGCCCCATTCACAGGTCCGGGAAATGAATCCAGAATTCTTATCATGAAATCTGGTTAAATTTCTGAAATCTGAAATGATAGGACCTGTTCTATCTGGAATTCCTGGCAGCTCTGGATGCGCATTTTGCTGGGTGATGTGTCTGGCCCTTTAAGTGTCTGGCCCTTTAAATGTATACTCTCCTAATCAGGAGTGCATACAGTTAAATGGACTGCTGTGTTTGACAGGGCGAGGAGCCATTGGCAATCCACCCAGTCTATCGCTCTTGTGGTTAGAGGCAGCATTATACCTCTGCTGCTCTTTTCCCTAGTGCTGCGGCACATGAGTGGGTAGGGAGTGGAGAGGACAAGCTACAGTGCAGCGCTGCAGTCATGCAGCAGGTGAGTATGTCTTTTAATCTATTTATTTATTCTTCTTCTTCTGACACAGACGCGTGCATGCGGCCTTAAACAGAATGCGGGGAAACAAAGAAATAAAGAAGATCAGAAGATCACTTGGTCCATCTAGTCTGCCCTTTTATTATTTTTTGGAATAGATATATGTTTATCCAAGGCAGGTTTCCTTTCAGTTATTGTAGATTTACCAACCATATCTGCTGGAAGTTTGATCCAAGCATCTACCACTCTTTCAGTAACATGATATTTTCTCATGTTTCTGATCTTTTCTCCAACATCAGAATGTGTCCATTACTTCTTGTGTTCAGTTTCTCATTAAAAATACTCTCCTACTGAACCTTATTTAGGGCTTTCACTAATTCTACTTGCACATTGTTTATGGTGTAAAACGTAACAAATTTGATGTTCAAATAAGTTGTCCAGGTTCAGGGAAACATGGCTGCTCAGTTCCATTGAAGTAAATTAAGCCGAGATGTGATACAAGACACAACCTGAAGACAGGGGAGGCGCTGTTTTTGGAAGAAGGGCTTCATATTTTCTAATCCTGAATAACCCCTTTAAGGGAAAGTCCTTAGCTAAGCACCCTTTCTCTACTGTTAGAAACAGATTGGAAAGACATACATGTAAACTCTACTATGCCTGGGAGCTGATGGGAACCGCTGACTTCCTGATTAATGAAAACCTTAATATACAGTATGACTCCCTGACCCTACAGAGCCGGGAAGCTAAATCACCCATCAGCTCCCAAGCAGCTCCCCATTTCTCAGCTTATTGATTTGTTATTGGAAAGAGCGGCTTATTGCGATTTTTAGAGTTTGGGTCTTTGTAGGCTTTGTTGTGTGCATTTATGAGACCACTACTCTTACAGTATATGTACTCCAAATGACATCTATTGATTTCTTATTAGTCATCATCTTTTAAAATGCTGTACCGAGTATATACTTACATCAGTCTCCGTCCTTTATGTCACTAGAAGCCCATTTACTCTGAAGTTGCCCATACATACAGAATCTTGTGCCGTATTAGACAAAGATTAACTACTATAAATGGATCCCATGAAATTGAGAAAAAGTCAATGTCAGCTAAAGTGGTTCTGCATCTACCTCTTTTTTCTAGCTAATTGTTGGACGTCTCAGCTCTCAGACCACCCTTCATCAAGACGACTCAGCTGTTATACCCCCCACCCATATATACCCCCCACGCTCATCTCTAATTGCTACCATGTTTATCAAGATAGAATGGCTAGTTGGGTCTGTAGCAGTTGCTACATTAGGCAATTGGATTAAATGAACTAAGAGGTAATAAAACAACACAAAAAATAAGGCCAAGTTGGTCCCTTCCATGTGGATAAATCCAGTGACCTACGTTCTCCAGCTTCCATATCTTTTACAAAATCTTTCAGTAATGGTTTTAGTTTGACATTTATCTGATGAAGAAGGTTGTTACCTTAGAAACTTTTAGTCTTAATAAAGAAAAATGTATTTATGTTAGCCTGGTGCTAGTCTGGTAATTCTGCATGAACCTTGCTTCATCTGTTGTGCCGAGCCTTGCCTCGGGTAAAAGCGTTACTAAAAGCACTACTTTCCTCTCGTGTTCTGTCAGTTCTACAGAAGAAAGCTTGGTCTTTCGGAAGATGGATGGTAGCAGCTCCAAGTTTGATATACTATAAGTAGAGATGAGCTAGCTTGGTACTCGTTCGAGTATTAGGGTCCTCTATAGTGCTCGTTACTCGGACGAGCATCTCCCGATAACCGAAACAATATTATCTTCCTCTTCCTGCATGTTTGACGGCTTTTTTTTTCAGCCAATCATCATGCAGGAGAGTCTTTGGGAGATCGTAGCATCACGTGGGAACCCTATATGTCGATAGCAGTGATTGGCTGGCCAGATCAGATGACCCTGGCATATAAGTATCAGGTCCTCCGGTGCTTGCGTCAGACGCAGAGTTTTGGTTCCCTGCAAAAATGTTCGAGTTTCCCATTGACTTCAATGAGGTTCATTATTCGAAACGAGCACCCGAGCATTGGGAAATATTCGTCTCAAGTATCGAGCACCCGAGCATTTTAGTACTCGCTCATCTCTAACTATAAGCATAGTTGTCAACATTTGAATTTTCTTTCCAGAGACACGTTAGCATTGACAACAAGGGCAATGGCTTATTGTGGGTGTAGTTTCTGTGGGGTGTGGCCTATCGTGGGTATGGTTTGCGGGGTGTGGCTTGTCACCAGTGTTTTTTTTTTTTTTTCAATGTTTTCAAGTTAGAATTTTACAATCAGAACAAGACATAAGGAGCATTACACACCCCAGTATCAGGTCCCAAATATAAAACACACCCCAGTATCAGGTCCCCAGTATATCATACACCCAGTATCAGGTCGAAGTATATTACACACCCCAGTGTCAGGTCCCCAGTGTATTACACACCCCAGTGTAAGGTCCTCAATATATTACACACCCCACTCAGACCAGCATACAGGCTGTGGCCCAGACATAGCATTCTACTGACTGACTGTATATACTGGTAGTTTGTGCCCAGATGATGCAGCTGCACCCCATATCATCCTACTACTACCCCCTCATCCTCTATGTATAAGGCGATTTCTGGAGTCATGCCTGCTGCACGACCTCTTCAGGTGAGCAGCTCCTTGCACTACCTGTTTCATACCCACTTTGTCTCAAGTAACACTGGAAGTGAGATCCTTGACTCCAAGTTTGTTTGGGAAAAATTTTACTTCTCTTTTTTTTTTTAATTCACTCCTTTATTAAATTTTTACATAATTACATAAAATAAATAGAGCCAACCCCCCCCCCCACACACAATTATACAAAGACATGTAAACCCACTCCCCCCCCTCCCACCAAGAGAAATTTTACTTCTCAATTAATTTACAAGGATATGATCCAAAGAAAGTGTTGTCAACTTCAGAGTGAGCTGTCCAAGAGCCTCATCTGAGTAAGATCTGTTTTAAAAGATCTATTGGGGTAGGGGCAGTGTTATCCTCTTTTGTCTTTCACATCTCATCAATGTGTGTGCTGTGTTGTGATGGGCAATACCAATGCAAACATATTTTGATACATAATCTACATAATGATTAACACAACCACAAATTATGAAAAGAATATATCTTTATTATATACCGTATAGATAAAATGTTGTTTTAAAAAAGTAATTTCTAAAAAACAAACATATACACGGCGCTGTACTTGCAGCTGCATCAAGGCCAAAATTATCTCTGATGAGGGCGACCGCTGATCGCCGAAACATGTTAGATGTTTGACCTGCATGAACTATGGCAACTACTACAGTGACGTCACTGCTACTCCGTGGAAAACCTTTGGATTACTCACCGTATGCCGAGAGTTGGTAGTAGTGGAGCCACCGGCCGGGGCCCGCTCCCAACTCGACCCCTCAACACCTACAACTACTGAAAAGATACAGAAGAATCGAGGATACTATACCACATCACAAAACTACCAGGTACTAGGTATTCAGCAGTATAGCTATATATCACTAAGGATACCTCAACTGCTTGAACGAACCATTGTCACTATTTATTCACGTACTTTACAGAAAATATATTATGTTTACATTTTTATAGGACAGTATCTCTCAGGAAACTTCTTTTCCATCATTTAAGCATGCACTGTAGCGCTTTAAGTGTACACACATATTTTTGGCTTTATTATATACCAAAAATATATTAAAAACAATAAAATACAACACACGTCACTGATACATTACTCAGACACAAGAGAAAGAAGCCAGGGACACAAGATCATTAATCTAATAGATCTGATTTAATCAACATACATAAAGCAGTCCAAAAAAACACTAGAGTGGATCACAAGTTGGACTTTTGCAAAAACATGTGCATGAATTATCTAAAGTTAACTATAGACTTGAACATACAACCAAGGGGAATAGGTAGGGAAGACATGTGCTAGGCCCCCAGCTGTCCCAACTTTCTTGCCCATCTGAGCATAGATGGTCAGTGACAACAGGTCTATATTCCCTTTCTACGCCAAAGTACACACAGACACAAAAGACAAATTAACACTGAAGAATGGTCGTAAGAGGTAAGAGAAGTGTATGCAAGGTCAGAAGTTCAAAAAAACAATACAGATAAACCCCAGTAAACTCCAGCCAAATCCAAAACAGACTTATAGCAAGCACTGGGCAGAAGGCCAATGGTATTCTTATGGGACGTCAGATTCCCGGTCCTGTGTGTGATTAAACCAGCCCTCTGACATTCAGGCCCCACAGACCACAAACTAGTAGAGAAGGAATATGAGTGTTGAAGGAACTGTCAATCACAACCAACTTAACCATCTTCAGCCCATAACAAAGTCAGCAGGAGAAACAGATGGGTGTGGTGGAATTCAATTAACACAGTAAAGAGCAAAATAGAGCAATGTTCAGACCAATGCAAGACAAAATTTGACAAATGTACAAAACCAACAGCGCATCCTCTGCCGCACTTTACAGTCAGGGCACAAAAGTTACTCTTGGGATCTCCTACTGGAAGATACTGTGTGTATGCAATGCATTTTGGCGGAGAGCTATTCCTCTTAATACACCCCTCCCCTCTCCATAGACATGCACGCTTGGCTGGTCCAAGGTTCTGATTTGTAAGATGGGAATAAGCTACTGCCAGTAAGATCTGGCAGGCACATCTTACCTGAGAAGAATGGGAACATCATGTTAAAATACAATGGCTAGATCTTTCTTTTACTAACAATTGAGGAAATATTAGGACACCCCAATGCATAAGATGGTTTACAAGTCCCTCAAAAAAGTAGGTAAAAAGTTTAAAGGTAAGTCGCTAAGTATGCCAACATTAATCCTTGGCCAAAGTGAAATAGCCAAGAGTTATTGGTCATCTGGGTGAGATTTTTTTTTTAAAGTTGCTTATGGTTTGGCTCATTATATGGGAGGCTTTGATTAATTTTTTCTTTACATAAGGGTAAATGCAATGGCCATGGCCAGTGTACATGTTTTTTGTTATATTGGGCTTCTCTGGAGTCTACCAATACTGACAGCCTCAATGTACCTGTCGTTTGAAAAGCTTTTGACATGTCAAAAAAAGCCATAGAGACATGTCAAAATTTTTGATCAGTCTGGATCTAAGTGCTCGGACCCGTACTAATCGTGAGAATGAGCGGAGAGAGGACCGTGCTACAGCAAGGTCCACTTCCTGCTCTGTGTCAGTGAAAGAGTTGGGCTTCATAGATGTACGTCAGCTTGATTCATCACGTGACACAGTGCCGATGGAGGACCGCGCTTAGGGTCCTAGTCCACAGGCCGAGCAGGGCCCGATAAACAATGTAAACGAGCGCCGATCTGTTAGATCGGCGCTCGTTTACTGGGCCTATTCCACGGCCTGACAATTGTTAGCGAGGGCTGCAGGGACAGGCACAGGTCTTCTCCTTCTCCCGATCCTGCGCCGCAGCATCAACTTCGGAGCGGCCTGTCTGAACTAACAGACCGCTCAGCCAATCACTGGACGCGGCGGTCCTGGCCAGTGATTGGCTGAGCGCTCTGTAAGCTCAGACAGGCCGCTCTGAAGCTGATGCTGCAGCGCGGGACTGGGAGAAGGAGAAGACCTGTGCCTGGACAGGTAATGTATGGTTCTACTGAAATCGTTGGTCGCCACCGCGCACCGTTACTTCACGTAGCGATGCGCGGGTGGCAACCGATGATTTTAGGTTTGAACCTAAATGAACGATCAGCCGATGACACGATCATCGGCTGATCATTCTCTCTATTCCACGGAGTGATAATCGGCCTGAATCGGGCCGATTTGGCCGATTATCGCTCCATGGAATAGGCCCCTTTGTGTGGTCCTTTCCCAGCTCGTTCTCATGATCAGTACGGGTCCAAACACTCATGTTTCTATGACATGTCAAACAATAGGTACATGTTAAGGCTCTTAGCTTTGTCTAATGAGTTTTTAGAGTACCTTTCAACATATATGTAATGAGGAGGTGCATGTAAATGTTTATCAACTTATATAGTTTTACTCTAGATAGAGGCAGATATAATTTCATACTCATATTAATTCAATGCTGTATCTGGACATTACGGATTTGCAGGTAGTAGTGTCTGTAAAGAATTTGTATTCCGCAGGCATAGCATCTGTCACTTCACTTTATCCAGCTCATCCTTATGTAACTTACCTTGAACTGTGATACATAATAACCATTTTCATGAATCTTGGCTGCTCTATAATTCTGTATTGCTCTTATCTTCTCAATGACTCAGATTTCATTATTACTTTCCATCGTGAATAAATTCTCTTGCATGAAGCTGCTATATTTAAATAAGATTGTGGCAGCTGTGACTTAAAAAGTTACTCTTACTTTTCCTTTTTCGTCTGTTTTTGTGTAAATATATTACATTTTTTAAAATTTTGAATAATACCAGAATTTACCGGAAGTAGCCAAGTACCATTACTGACTGTGACCATAGCAGTGAAGACTGTGAGAGTTGGATGGAACATGCTGTATTGTCACTATATAGTTGTGGTCATGCAGTGGAAATCCCCCCTTTCTGCTCTGCCTGCTAGGGGCAGGGGGAACGGGTTGTCATTTAAAGGCAAAACGCTCATTATTTGCAGCTGTCATTTTGTGATAATATCTCATAGTGGAAACGTAGCCTAAACCTGTCTTCTATATGCACCCATATAGCCCTTTTTTTAATAATTGTTCCTAGAACTGTAATATAGATGATTTTTTTTTTTTGTCGTTTTATTGAACATGTAAAGAGGAACAATAAATGCAATACTTCAGAACAAAATGCGTACAGGCGACTTTTATAGCCGCCATAAGTCACAAAATATAAAAAAGTATTTGTATTACATTAAGAAACTTCACACTTAACTGAACAAAAGTTACAGCTATTCTGTTCAGGGAAGAAGCCTACAGTACCGACCTAACACACTACACAGTCTGTTGCAAAACTAAAGAGTCCAGTGTCGGACTGGGGTATCTGGGGCCCACCCAGTAACAATATGTCAGTCAGTGTTTGTGTAGGTTCTAAAGCTGGGGGCCCACAGGAGGATCCTCCGGTTCTCTGGTGGGCCAGTCCGACACTAAAAGAGTCACAAAGAGTCCTGAAGGTAGAAGCTGTATATGCTGTAAGTGGGTGTGCGCACCATGTCCCTCAGACGTCTTAAATTTTTGAAATTTTGCCCCTCTTTGTAAAAACCACTTGTTTAAATGGAATGGTGCAATTTACTAGTTTCTTCCACTTGGAAAAGTAGGGGGGCAGGGAGGGGGAGGGGGGGATCCATCCATCTGAGCACAATGACCTTTCTGGCTAAAATAGAGATTCCTTCAGGAATATGTGTTCATGATGTGTCCATTCCTCCGCTGACACTACCCCAAACAGATAAGCGGACTCATTACAATAGGTTTCCCCAACACTAATATTAACATATCAATTACCTCCTGCCAGTATGCAGCTATATATGGAGATTGCCAAATGAGGTGCCAATAATCTGCCCTTGGCCTATGGCATCTATGACATTCATCTGTGGTCATTCTACCCATATGGGATAAACGTATAAGGGGTTAAGTAGCTACTGTGGATAATAAATAACTGGGTAATTTTATTATTGGCAGCTGGTGATACCTGTGTGTGGGATTCTAAAACTTCTTGCCAGTCACCCCCGATGATCACCGGCACCCATACACAGCAGAAGTCCTGTGCTATTTACTATGAAGTGAAGCGCATGTTAAGGCAACTTAGATCCCCTAAGTTGCTGTTTAGTTTAGTTTATTGCTTACGGAATTGTTGGCTGTGTATGGGTGTTGGTGTGTAGGCCTATTCCGTGGATAGGCCATCATTGTTATAAACCTGGACAACCACTATACTTTAGTAATGTGCCCTCCAAAGCCCTATTCTAGATATGGTCTTGTGACCCACCTTCTCTCTCATAGTATGTGATGAATGGCACCATGTTCATCCATCGCATGAACACCTCTTTGCAAATGTCTCTGCCTCGATCTTATATCATACATCAGGTTGCTAAATTGTACTACTGAGCTTGCACTGTTGTAGCTGTGATGTATGATCACTGTTCTCGCCACTGAGAAGCTTTATCCACCACTAAGGCAGGGTTCACACTACGTTTTTGCAATCCATTTTTTTCATAGTTTTTTTTGCAAAAAAAGGATGAAAAAAACTGATGCATTTGTAATCCATTCTTTGTTTTTTTGTTTTTTTTTTTTTACAAAAATAAGGACAGAAATAAGGTTGACTACGTTTTTGTGTACGTAAAAAAAAAAAACGAATCCGTTTTGATCTGTCCTTTTTATAATGGAAGTCAATAGAAAAACGGATCCAAACGGATGCACACATTTGCATCCGTTTTTTTTCATCTGTGTTTTGAAAAAAAAAACAACAAAAAAAAAGGATTACAAAAATGTAGTGTGAATCCAGCCTGAAGCTGTGATACAAATGTGGTGCATTATGGCATATATAGTTTCCAACCATTGCTAAAACTACCGACACGCTTCTCTCCCAGAAGACAGCAAGAAAAAGTCAATAAGAAATATCGTACAAGAAGATAAATGACTGGCGCAATCGCTAAACCGGAAAGAGGGAGGAGGGCAGTGTCAGATTACTGGTCCTTGAAAAACATTGGCACTCACCAGCTCCTCTATAAAAATGAAACCCTTATTAGTCCACTAGAATGGTAAAGTGAGTAAGGCACAGCAATGTACTTTAGCACAATTCTGAATAAACTTTGCATAGTCTACAACAAGGATAGGGAACCTTCCGCCCTCCAGCTGTTGCAAAACTAAAATTTCCCATCATGCTTAGACAGCCAAAGCAAAGCTCTTTTGTATTGTAGATCCAACATATATAGAATAAAGAAAGTTGCACTCACCCACGAAGTCTTCTTAAAATCGTTACTTTATTTAGAGCAAATGGACATAGTGCGGACACGGCAGTGAGCAGAGGGCGTCTGCTCACTGCCGTGTCCGCACTATGTCCATTTGCTCTAAATAAAGTAACGATTTTAAGAAGACTTCGTGGGTGAGTGCAACTTTCTTTATTCTATATATGTTGGATTTACGATGGACTGTTTTCCAAGTTAGCACCCCCCTGTCTTGGCTATTACAGCCAGCCTCCGCTAGTGGTTGCACGTACAAATAAGTAAACTCCTGTAGTGCCGCCGATATTTCTTTGTTGTGGTTATCTTTTGTATTGTAGTTTTGCAACAGCTGGAGGGCTGAAGGTTCCCCATTCCTAGTCTACATAGTATTACTGTTGAGTCTCCACAATGGCTGGCCATGGCAACCAAAGGAAAACCTAGGGAATATTTCTATTTTCCCTTATTTCATATTTCACGTCTAACTTAGGGCTGAAGTAGAATATTGGAAGGCAAATCTCCAGTATGAGATATAAAAGGAACCTATGACCCTATGGCATCAAAAACGGGGTAGGCTATGTGCCTAGAACGAGGGATCACCATCAAAAGTGCGTGGATCTCAAAAATGTAGGAAACCCAACATCTTCATGGACTGAGGGTGTATACCATCCAAGTAAAGGGACTCACAAAACATTTAGGGACTGTTTTTACTGAGCTGTGTACATCTGAGAGACATGGTGCACAAGTACCTGTACAGAATGTTTTATGACCTCTTTCTATAGGGCATTGTGGCCATCATGCACTATGCATAAACACTCCCTTAGGCACGTTTTTTATTCAGATGCTAATACCTCTATATAAAATTCAAGGAAATATAACTTGGTGCAGAGGATGCCATTATGGCAGCACTATTATGCCTCTATATACCAAAAAGCCATAACACGACTGTGTACATTAGCCTTGTGCAGTACAGTATGCTCCAATACCAAACCAGCAGAGAGCTGACCCCAAACACTTACAAATAGAAATGTCAGCACCCAGAATATCACTTATCCTGCAGCTATTCCAACCTCCCCCAACACTCAAGAAAACCTAGAAGGTTAATTGGTTTCTTAGAAAAATTATCACTATCCTCTATGTTTGCATAGAGATTCTTCAGAAATTAGATTAAGGGAAATTGGATTAAGAGCCCCACTGGGAAAAAGACTAATGTGAATTCTGTATACATCGCTGTTTTACATGACTGGAGATGCGATGTTTCTCCATATTCTGAGAATATAAAGAACCCCCCTTCCATATGAGAAAACTATTACTTGCCTTCCCACAGATTACAGTTAAATTTTCAGCCCTCCAGCTGTTGCAAAACTACAATTCCCATCATGACTGGACAGCCAAAGCTATAACTTTTGACACCCCTGCTATTGATCAATATTTTACGATACTAGGTTAAAGGGGTTATCCACCTAAGAGTGAAAAAATTAAATGCTAGCTGCAGAGGCGGACACAGACTGCATAGGGCCCCTGTGCGCAAAAAATTGTCTGGGCCCTTCTCCCCTCTTTGTTACCCACCAACCTTTTCCACCTTGGGCACCCCTACTAAATGTTCTACAAAATACAAAAAAACGCAATTAGTGACTCACAGGTGACGTCTTCTTTGATCTCAGGCGTCACTTTCCTTTTCCTCTCCATCTGGCCCGGACCACCATGGCCATTTCTTCCAGCTACAATTCATCTCTTCAGAACCTGCCAGACAGACATATTAGGCTCCGCATTTATCCTTCAACTTCCTTCCCTTTCTCCTACCTATAGGATCCTATACAGTAGTAATTCCACTTACTGGTGTCATGTGCAGTAAAGTGAGTAGGTGGGATCCCCCATATAGTCATAACACTGTCTTCTATGACCTCCCATACAGTATTAACATCCCCTTCTATGAACCCCCCATATAGTAATAATGCCCCCTGCTGTGCCCTCATGTAGTCATAGTGCCCCTAACTGTGCCTTTATCGTAGCAATGCCCCTGTTGTGACCCCCTGTAGTACCAATGCCCCCTGCTGTTTTCAGCCCCCATGGCCCCCCTCCTGCCCCTCCATCATCATACTACTCCCCTCTTCATCCTCCGGCCCCTCCATCATCATACTACTCCCCCCTTCATCCTCCTGCCCTGCCATCATCATACTACTCCCCCTTCATCCTCCTGCCCTTCCATCATCATAGTACTACCCCTCTTATCCTCCTGCCCTTCCATCATCCTACTACTACCCAATCCATCCTCCTGCCCCTCCATCATCATACTACTACCTCCTTCATCATCCTGCCCCTCCATCATCATACTACTACCTCCTTCATCATCCTGCCCCTCCATCATCATACTACTACCTCCTTCATCATCCTGCCCCTCCATCATCATACTACTACCTCCTTCATCCTCCTGCCCCTCCATCATCATACTACTCCCCCTTCATCTGTATTTAAAACAAAAAAAGCTATTCTTACCTCACCAGTTTGGCCCCTTTATTTCCCAGCGACTCCTCTCCCTGCTATGCATGACTGACATCACTTGCGCTGGCAGGGGGCGGGGCTTCTGACGGCAGGTGTGGAGCTTCCGGGACATGGTTTTGCTGGGGCTGTATCCTCAAATATGGGACAGACCTGGCAAAACCTGACCTGGCCCCCACCTGCTCCCCTCCTGACCATCCGGACACAGGAATCAACCGCTTCTCGTTTCCCTCTGTGACAGGAGAAGACACCCCCACTCACACTGTAATGTGATGCTGTTATGGACTGCTCCTCTCCCCTGTACTGTACGGCATCCGCTGGGTTCACAGGCCCCTCCACTAGACAAGGTCACAGCACCGTACACGCTGTCTGTTGTACAGCATTGTGACCTAGCCTGGGGGAGGGACCGTTAAATCTCTGCTTGCTGACTGTGAATGAAAATATTCTAGTTCCATCCAGACTCTAAGAACATCCATAACATCAAAGACAGGTACATATGACTGCATTCACTGATAGCAAGCATAGATAGAACTATAACTTTTCATATTACAGAAAACTAGGCTCAGGGACACATGTAAGTCTATGAAAACAGCACAGGTGCATGGAGATGATGCAGATAATGTCTCCTGGGGGTTGGGTTATCATTTCAAAAGACAGCTAACCCGGCCCCTAGAGAAGAGATCACATGTCCTGTGACTACAAAAAAAGGAGGGAAGAGGGAGCTGAACATGGTCAGAGTGGACCAAGAGTAGATGATTTTACATGTCCAGAGTGGGTAAGAATGAGAAAAAAACAGGGAAAGGGTGCAAGATAGGTTATACATGTATGTTTGACATAGAGTGGGATTGGGAAGGGGGGTTGTTTAATATATTGTTTTTGTTACCTGGATAACCCCTTTAAAAAGTTTGGGCTTTAAATTTGATTTGTTTCCAAAGAACTTACTGCATTGTATAAATCGTGAGAAATAGGTGAATTGCCTTATTTCCATATTTTAAAAAAAAGTTCCCTGTTCTTCAGTACTTTCTTTTTTAGCAGCACATTTTTATTGTAAGAAATTCATGTCTGCAGTCTGTGTAAAGTATACAGCTGACTTGATTACCAGCAGATTGTCTGTCTTCATAACAATAAATTAGCGCTTCCATCTATTGGGGGAATATGCAGCATGTGTCATCCCTTTCCACTTTTTATTTTATAACGAAACAATATTTTATTGTAGTTGTCATTGTGCTCCTAAATAATTCGAGTTAAAACCACTTGCTTATTCTTTACTTTTGCATTTAATTTCAAAGGACTTGCAGTACAAATCAATCTGAAGCGAGTAATAATTCTCCCGTATTCTGCTCAAGACTAGAATATTAACAAGCCTGGCACTTTTCATATTCCTTCTTTAATTTGCATTTATTGCACACAGTGGATAGCTGAACACTTTCCGTGCTTCATGCAGTGCTGCCCATCAGGTAACACTGTCTGTATGGTCAACCTTCCTATAGCGGAGATAAAATAAATGCTGGTTTATATCCTGTAACTGATTAAATCTGAATTGTATGGGAGAATTTTGCATTAGTTTTATTATAGATTTTTTTTCATTTTTTTTCTTTTTATAGCCGATATTAGATTGCCAGTGTTAGGTACAGTGCATATCATTAAAGGCAAGGAACGTGCATTGTTAGTCATGTAGGCGTAGGTGCCATATGAATAAATTAAAGGGGAAATTAAAATGCGGAACTGAAATTTGCATAAATATAAACTTACGGCGGAATAAAATCTTTGGCCTAGATTTAATGGGGTACGCTAAATGTTTTCAAATCGACTGGCGTCAGAAAGTTGTACAGATTTGTAAATTACTTAAAAAGAAAACTCAACCCTTTAAACTTATTACTTATCTGCTCAATCTTGAAATACTTATCAGCTGCTGTATGCCCTGCAGGAAGTGGTATATTCTTTCAAGTCGGACATAGTGCTCTCTGCTGCCACCTCTGTCCATAACAGGAACTGCCCAGAGTAGTAGCAAATCTCATTAGAAAATCTTTCCTGCTTTGGACAGTTCCTGTCTTGGACAGAGGTGGCAGCGGAGAGAACTGTATCAGACTGAAAATAATACACCACTCCCTGCAGGACATACAGCATATATATTTTTTAAATAATTAATTTACAAATCTGTATAACTCTCTAACTCCAGTTGATTTGAAAATAAATAAATAAAGAATAAAAACCCTCTGGAGTGTCCCTTTAATAAAACTCAAATTCTGTTTATCGGGCTTATTGATAAATCTGGCATATCTGTTAACTGTCTAGTCTATGGGTCCATTTACACAGAAAGATTATCTGACAGATTATCTGCCAAAGATTGGAAGCTAAAGCCAAGAATGGATTTAAAAAGAGGAGAAATCCAGGCTTTCCTTTATGACCTGATCTCCGTTTATAGTCTGTTCCTGGCTTTGGCTTCAAATCTTTGGCAGATAATCTGTCAGATAATCTTTCTGTGTAAATGGACCCTATGTTTAGACTATTAGGTGGCATACTTTGAACCAAAATTTTGGTGCACTTTTAGCATCTTGATCCATACCACTTTTTTTTTTTACCAAAGCCACACCTCTTTTTATTTAGAAGACGCCCCATTTTCAGACCAAGCAGAAAAGTGTGTAGAAAGTATGAGTCTAATACTCATAATAAATATTGTGTATGTTTTTTTTGTTTTTGTTTTTTTTTTTTTTAGCAAAAACTGCACCAAACTTTCGGTGCATTTGTATTAATAATTATGGACCACTTCAGTGTAGAAAGTAGTGTCATGGCTAAAAGGAACTTGGGGGGAGATTTACCAAACTGGTGTAAAGTACAAATGTCTTAGTTTCCCCTAGCAACCAATCAGATTCCACCTTTCATTCCTCACAGATTCCTCTGAAAAAAGAAAGGTGGAATCTGATTGGTTGCTAGGGGCGACTAAGACTTTACTCCAGTTTGATAAATCTCCCCCATGGTCTATTATGTGCGTGTTTTGAAGTATGCCAACTAGACATTGGTGTATATTTACTTTACAGATCAGCCATGATACACTTCGATAAATCTGGCACATTTGAAGACATGCTTTTACACGGCCTGATGGGAGGCTGCAAGCAAACCACTTTTTTGCAGAGCCTTTGCTGGATCGTTCAAATGTTCATTTAAATGCATTGCTATTGGGTCATTTAAATACATTTTTTTAACCCCTTAAGGACAGAGCCTGAAATGGCCTTAAGGACAGAGACAAATTTTATGAATATGACCTGTGTCACTTTATTCATTAATAACTTCGGGATGCTTTTACCTATCCGGCTGATTCTGAGATTGTTTTCTCGTGACATATTGTACTTTACATTTCTGGTACAATGGAGTCGATACTCATAACGAATCTTTATGAAAAACACCAAAATAACGTGAAAAATTGTGAAAAAATGCATTTTTCAAACTTTGAAACCTTTCTGCTTATACAGAAAATGGTTATGCCACATGAATTATATATTAAATAGCATTAGCAACATGTCTACTTTATGTTGGCGGCATTTATTAAACTATATTTCATTTTTTTTAGACAATAGGAAGCTTAAAACATTAGCAGCAATTTTCCAAATTTTCAGTAAAATTTCAAAATCAGATATTTTTAGGGACCTGTTCAGGTTCAAAGTGTATTTGAGGGGCCTGTATGTTAGAAAGCCCCACAAAGCACCCCATTTCAGAAACTGCACCCCCCAAGCTCTGCAAAAGCACATCCAGAAAGTCTCTTAACCCTTTAGGGGAGTCACAGAAATAAAAGCGAAGTGTGTAAGAAATTTGAAAATTTTTATTTTCTGTGCAGAGATTTTATTGTAATCCAATATCTTTCATAATGATAAACCTATTAGCAGAGAAATGCACCCCAATATTGATTGCCCCATTTTTTGCAGTTTATAGAAATACCCCATATGTGGCCCTATTGCGCTATTTGACACAACCAAAAGCCTCAGATATAAGGGAGCACCTAGTGAATTTCAACGCCTCCGTTATATTTGGTCATTTTTAACCGTACCACTTCAGGTTGGCAGAGGCTCTGGGGTGCCAAAACCTAAAAAACACCCCTAAAGGGACACCATTTAGAAAACTGCACCCCTCAAGGAATGTAACAAGGGATGCGGTGAGCATTTGGACCCCACAGGTGCTTCGCAGATTTTCAGAACAATGTGGTGTAAAAAAGGAAAACTTCTATTTTTTACACTAAAATGTTCTAGCATTCATTTTTCATTTTTACAAGGGGATAAAAGAAAAAAAAAACACCAAACATGTAGCGCAGTTTCTCCCGAGTACGGAAATACCCCACATGTGGACATAAAGTGTCAAGCGGGCGCAGGACGAGCCTCCAAAGGGAAAGAGCGCCAATTGGCCTTTGCAAGCTGGATTTTACTGGAATTTTTTTCAAGGGCCACGTCGCATTCACAGAGCCCTCGTGCTGCCAAAACACTGAAAACCCCCCACAAGTGACCCCATTCTGGAAACTACACCCCACAAGGAATCTAACAAGGGGTTCAGTGAGCATATGGACCCCACTGGTGACGGGCACAAATGTGGAACAATGTGACGTGAAAGGGAAAAGTTTCATTTTTTCACTTTCACGGCACAAATGTGGCTGTCATTAAGGGGTCCATATCCTCACTGCACCACAAGAATGGGGTCACTTGTGGGATGTTTCCAGTGTTTTGGCAGCACGAGGGCTCTGTAAATGCGACATGGCGTTCATCATCCATTCTGGCCAAATCCAGCCTTCAAAATCCAAATGGCGCTCCTTCCCTTCGGAGGCTTGCCCTGCACCCACATGGCGCTTTATGTCCACATGTGGGGTATTTACGGACTCAGGGGGAATTTCTCTACACATTTTGTGTGTTTTTTTCTCTTTTAACCCCTTGTGAAAATGAAAAATTTAAGGCTAAACCAACATTATAGTGTAAAAAATGTAATATTTCATTTTCACGCCATATTGTTCCACATTTGTGCCCGTCACCAGTGGGGTCCATATGCTCACTACACCCCTTGTTACATTCCCTAAGGGGTGTAGTTTCCATAATGGGGTCACTTGTGGGGGGGGTTCAACTGTCTTGGCAACACAGGGGCCTTTTAAATGCAACATGGCCCCTCGAAATCCATTCCAGCCAAATCCAGCCTCAAAAAACCAAATGGCGCTCCTTCCCTTTGGAGGCTTACCCTGCACCCGTATGGCGCTTTATGTCCACATGTGGGGTATTTCCATACTCAGGGGAAATTGCTCTACACATTTAGTGTTTTTTTTTAACTTTTAACTCATTGTGAAAATGAAAAAATCAAGACAAGATCAATTATTTAGTGTAAAAATTAAACATTTTTTACACTAAATGTTGGTCTAGCCTTGATTTTTTCCTTTTCCACAAGGGGTTAAAAAAGAAAGTGAACACAAAACGTGTAGAGTAATTTCCCCTGAGTACGAAAATACCCCACATATAATGTGCCCATATAATGTGCCATATGGGCAGAGGGCAAGCCACCAAAGGGACAGAACGCCATTTAAAGGCTGGAATGGAGGATGGAGGCCATGTCGCAATTACAAAGCTCCTGTGCTGCCAGGACAGAGAAACCCCCCACAAGTGACCCCATTCTGGAAACTACACCCCATAAGGAATCCAACAAGGGGTACAGTGAGCATATGGACCCCACTGGTGACGGGCACATAAGTGGAACATGTGGCATGAAAATAAAAAATAAAAATTTTTAATTTTCACGGCCCAAATGTGGCCGTCACCAGGGGGCCATATCCCCACTGCCCGAAGATTTCCGACGCTGGACGACCAAACCCGGAAGTGAAGCGAAGAAGACGCGAGGACGGCGCGGACCGCAGATCGTCGCTCCGGACAACCAGATCAGGTGAGTATGGTACACCTGCACCACACACACCTGTTCTGCACCCCTCAGCTACCTAGCTGAGGGGTGCAGAACGCGACAAAACTGTTTTTTTACAGTTTGATCGCCATGTGGGGCCGGCCGGTTCTGGCCGGCCTGTCACGGCGATCGTGGAGGTGGCATCGACGCCATCTTTGGTGGGGACACTAATGGCGATTGGTGCTGTCTCGGACAGCACCAATCGCCATTGCTTTCCGGGTCACCCGGAAAGCTGTTTTCAGCTGCTATATGCTGATCTGTATAGATCAGCATATAGCAGCGATCGTCGGCACGGGAGGGGTTAATCACCCCCTGTGCCGACAAGCAGAGATGGCCTGCTATACACACAGCGATCGGGGTAACATCGGGCGTAAGTATACGCCCGTTTGCTTTAAAGCCCACCCTGCGGGGGCGTATACTTACGCCTGATGTCGTCAAAGGGTCAAACAGGGAGATGACAATAGTTTATATGGCCGCACAAAATTTTCAACCAGCCAATGAACAAGTCCTTTACATGGGCCGATATATCCGATCCAATCGGCCCACATTAAAAGTTTGAACGGGGCAAATCGGACAGACTATGGACCCATTTATACGACTGTAGGTGTTAAGGGTCTGTGGAATTGCGGATGGCTATGGATGCACAATGTGTTTTCAGCTCCATTTAAAATGATGTCTGTTATTTTGAGTCAAAAATAACGGACGTCATTTAGCTGTCTTGCCTCCCCTTAGTGCAATGACTGGTGTTTGTACATTGTTCTAGTTTGGGTTACTAATTGGCCTTTGGGTGTGGCTTAATTGAAAAGTCCATTGAACTTAATAGTAAAAACTGAGAAAGAACGGTGACAAAAGAAACACTGTGTGTGAACAACTAATAAAAAAAGTCCGCTGTTTGCAAAAGACGTCCGAAAATTATGATCATGTTCATTATTTTGATGTCCGGGGTAAAACTGTCCGTTATTCAATGCATTGTGTGCATTGGACGTTCGTCCTCCCATTGACTTTAATGCACTGCCATTGCAGTCAGTTAAATATCAAAATCAGACGATTTTTCTCTATTTTTGACGTTGTGTGAACATAGCCTAACACTGTAAAATATATTGCCACCCTTTAAGTAATGGCCAATAAATAAAAATATAAAAATAAAGTCATGGCATACTGTACTTCACATCACAGGTAGGTGGCCACTGTGCTTTTATGTATACTATATGTCATTGTTCACTATTGTGGCCCACATTGTGCAACATTTACTGCCAAGGGGTCCTTAAAAGTCACATCTCCCCAGATCACATCTCCTCAATATCAAAGCGAAGCGTACCGGCATTTGACTATACTGCCGCCACCTTTCATTTGAATATATTATTATTGCTACCGTAAGGCAAGATATGTTGTTTAGCTGCAGACATTACAAGTAATAAAATTCTGTTCTTGTGTATATCACATAACATTGGTAAAAAGAAGTACATAACCAAAATCATTTATTTTTTCAGAGCTGACATGTTTCATAGCAAAATATAAAGAATTTTACAGGCGCTATAAATTTCCGCTGCTCAGCCTTGAAATCTAATTTTTGCTGTTCAAGGTGCATAGAAATAAAATGACTCACAGGGAGGGACAGTGCCATAGCGGCTTACACTCCGCCAGGCCTTGGTGTGCTCAGAGTAGTTCATTTAGTCCAATCGAGTCTTTAGATTTTAATCTGGAAGCATTGGCCCATACAGGCCTGGTGTCTTGTGAGCGACTGGACAACCTGGTATAACTATGGATAGCCTTAGTTTGCAGCAAATGCTGAAGCAACATATATATTTCAATGCAACATAAATTTGTCCTGAGGGCATTTAACAGGGATGTCCAGTGCCCAACATTTTTTTCATAGAGCCAGGGAGGAGGTGGCTGAACCTTACTACATGCACCTCCTCCCTGGCTCTTTGAAAGAAAAAAAAGATGTTGGGCGCCTGACTTCCCCTTTAACAGTTTCTTCCACTCCCCCTTGCACCTAACTTAGAAACCTTCCAAGTTGCTTTATGACCCCCTAGAAGTCTTCAGATGCCTTATCACAGCTTTATACCAAATATGAAAATATCACAAAACAGGAAACTATATTTACATAATGCATTGTCCTGATACCTGTATCCCAGTTACTTTGCATATAAGTTTTTCGTGTAATAACCTGCTTAACACTTCAAAGGGGACCTGTCACCCCGGCTGCCGGGGTGGAGCCCATTATACTTACCCCTTCCTCGAACTCCTGGACCCCGTCCTGTTGCCAAGAAACCCCCGTCGGAAGCCATGTGCGCGCACACCAGAGATGAGTCCGATGCCCATAGAGAATGACTGCTGGTAAGCGTACTCACGGCTTCCCATAGAGAATGACTGCTCTGGTGAGCGCGCGCACGGGTTCAGACAGGGATTTCTTGGCGACAGGACGGGGTCTAGGACTGGAACTTCAAGAGGGGGTAAGTATAAGGGTCTCCACTGGGGTGTCAGACAGGCTTCCCCTGGCAGCCGGGTGACAGGTCGCCTTTAAGCTGTGTTCTGGTATTGCGTTTTCTTTGTATGTATCTAATCTGTTAAGCACACTGTTACACGCTGATCAACAGCATCCACTGTATATACAAGTATATTGTCAGTGCAATGTCAGTGCTGTGTATATACCGCACACAATGGTTGTATGAAAGTAAAATACAATTTGGGAAAGAGTTTGTATTAGCTCACTAGTATGATGCAGTCCTTCAGTTCGGATCTCACCTGGCCGATGTGCGCTTGTATTGCACCAAAAAAGACCGCTTGATCCAGCAGTTGCAAAGGGGAAAAGGTATTCCAGTGAATATTGAAAACATGCAAACACAATAGTGCAGAGTCCTTACAGATGATCAGACACATTTACACGCTCTTGGTCACTGATACTCCCACTTAACAAAGAAGGTAAGAAAGTAAGATGCTTTGGTCACATCATTCTCCCAACCAATGACAGCACTTCCTAGTTAACCTGAGAATCCTGTATAACAACATATATAGGGAGAGTGAAGTAAATAGGAAGATAGTTATATTGCAGCCTCCTGATGTTGACCCTGAGCTTAACCCTATCCTGAATTTACTTGTATGTAAAGATAAAGCCATAGGAGAAGATTTTTCCTGTGCAAAGAGATGTGTTTACTTTTCAAACCTGTGAACCTGCTATAAGCAAGTTACTATTGCCAGTCCTCGCTGCGAGGATAGCTCAAGTTTCTGCGATCTTCTTCTGTTCCTGGGTTGGATCATTTTTGCTCAAGGGCCCCCTGGCATCCAGGGCCGTATTTGCCACTAGGCACCCGTGGTCCGGTGCCTAGGGCGGCGCCCTTCGGGGGGCGGCACCCGCAGGAAACAAAAAATTTTTTTTATAAAAAAAAAAAAAAAAATCTCCCCTGCCGCCGTAGGCACCGGACCACGGGTGCTTAGTCCGCCCCCCCGGGGGGGGGGGGGATGTTGCTGTGCAGCTTCCAGTGAGCTCACACTGCCTCTATCACAGGCCGGAAGCTCACAGCTGCAGCCCTGCGGTCCTTCTCTCCCGGTCGGCAGCGACGCACGTGACGTCATCGCGCCGAACAGGAGAGAAGAGCCTGGACCGCGGGGCTGCAGCTGTGAGCTTCCGGCCTGTGATAGAGGCAGTGTGTGCCCGCCGGAAGCTCACTGGACCCGGCCCCGGCCTACCTCACCTGCCTCTGCTCCCCGGCCGCTCCCTCTTCCCCAGCCTCTCTCCCAGCATCCCCACAGCTTCTCCCCCCAGCCTTCCCCCAGCACCCCCCCCAGCCTCTCACCCAGCACCCCCCCCAGCCTCTCACCAGCACCCCCCCCAGCCTCTCACCAGCACCCCCCCCAGCCTCTCACCAGCACCCCCCCCAGCCTCTCACCAGCACCCCCCCCAGCCTCTCACCAGCACCCCCCCCAGCCTCTCACCAGCACCCCCCAGCCTCTCACCAGCACCTCCCCCCAGCCTCTCACCAGCACCCCCCCCCCCCAGCCTCTCACCAGCACCCCCCCCCAGCCTCTCACCAGCACCCCCCCCAGCCTCTCACCAGCACCCCCCAGCCTCTCACCAGCACCCCCCCCCAGCCTCTCACCAGCACCCCCCCAGCCTCTCACCAGCACCCCCCCAGTCTCTCCCCCAGCCTGCCTCTCCCTCTGCACCCCCCAGCCTCTCCCCCAGCACCCCCCCAGTCTCTCCCCCAGCACCCCCCCAGTCTCTCCCCCAGCACCCCCCAGCCTCTCCTCTAGCACCCCCCCAGCCTGCCTCTCCCTCTGCACCCCCCAGCCTCTCCACCAGCACCCCCCCCAGCCTGCCTCTCCCTCTGCACCCCCAGACTCTCCACCAGCACCCCCCAGCCTCTCACTAGCACCCCCAGTCTCTCCCCCAGCACCCCCCAGCCTCTTCCTCTGCACCCCCAGCCTCTCCTCTAGCACCCCCCCAACCTGCCTCTCCCTCTGCACCCCCCAGCCTCTCCACCAGCACCCCCCCAGTCTCTCCCCCAGCACCCCCCCAGTCTCTCCCCCAGCACCCCCCCAGTCTCTCCCCCAGCACCCCCAGCCTCTCCCTCTGCACCCCCCAGCCTCTCCTCTAGCACCCCCCCAGCCTGCCTCTCCCTCTGCACCCCCCAGCCTCTCCACCAGCACCCCCCCAGCCTCTCACAGCACCCCCCCAGTCTCTCCCCCAGCACCCCCCAGCCTCTCCCTCTGCACCCCCAGCCTCTCCTCTAGCACCCCCCCAACCTGCCTCTCCCTTTGCACCCCCCAGCCTCTCCACCAGCACCCCCCAGCCTCTCCCCCAGCACCCCCCCAGCCTCTCCTTCTGCACCCCCAGTCTCTCCCCCAGCACCCCCCCAGTCTCTCCTCCTACACCCCCCAGCCTCTCCTCCTGCACCCTCAGCACCCCCCAGCGTCTCCCCTAGCAACCCCCAGCACCCCCACAGCCTCTCCTCCAGCACCCCCCAGCCTGTCCTTCTGCACCCCCTAGCTTCTCCTCCTGCACCCCCCAGCCTCTCCCTCTGCACTACTATCTGCTCTCCCTGCCCCCCCAGCTTCTCCCCCTGCCCCCATCTGCTCCTCCGCCTGTCCCACTGCTGCTCCCCCTGCTACCCCAGCTTCTCCCTTGCCCCCCAGCTGCTCTCCCTTCCCCCCAGCTTCTTGCCCTGCCTATCACCCCATCTTCTCCTGCCCCCTTCTCCTCCGCCTGTCCCCCCTTCTGCTCCCCCTGCCACCCCAGCTACTCCCCCTGCCCCCCATCTTCTCCCCCTGCCACCCCAGCTGCCCCATCTTCTCCCAGCCACCCTAGCTTCTCCCTCTGCCTCCCTAGACTCTCCCCCTGCCACCCCTAGCTGCTCCCCCTCACCGTCACCCCAGCTGCCCGCCTGCAGACGAGTTTTGGTCGGAGAAGTCTTCATGATTGCTGCGCCAGATGGAGAAGAAAGCAAAAAAGTGAGCGACGCCAATCGGAGAAGACGTCACCTGTGAGTCATTAGTAACTGCACTGTAATCACTTCTATCGTGTGCAGAGCCTGTGTACCATTGGGTCAGTGTATTGTTTGCGGTAGTGTACTGACACAGCCCTGCAGTCACTACAGTACACTAGCGCAAACTTTTAAGCTAGGACCCAACTACAACAGCTGCAGGCACTACAACTCCCAGCATATGCTGAGGGCTGCAGACTGTCAGTACATGCTGGGAGTTGTAGTGCCTGCAGCTGTTGTAGTTGGATCCTAGGTGAATTATACACTGGATGCTTTGTGGGAGATCAGAATACATAGATCTGTGGGGGCTCAGTGCAGGGACGTGACCCCAGAACATCACTAATAGGGGATAGAACAAAAAGTGATGTTCTGGGGTCACTTCCCTGCACTGAGCCCCCACAGATATATGTATTCTTATATGCCACAAAGCATCCAGTGTATAGGACCCAACTACAACTGCTGCAGACACTACAACTCCCAGCATGTACTGACAGTCTGCAGCCCTCAGGATATGCTGGGAGTTGTAGTACAGTGTAGACAGATGTATTGCTGGACCTTCAGGGCTGATGGTTGTCACCCACAGATTGCAGCCACCAGAAGACTCTGCATACAGTGATTTATTAAAGGGTTGTCCTCTCAGAGACTAAAACTCCCAGCATACCCTGAGAGCTGTATAAATAGAGGGTGTTCTGAGAGTTTTAGTTCGACTGAAAAAGGGATATGTCACAGATACAGATGAATCCAGGAAAGGACGGGGTCAGCGTGTCGTGTCTCACTGGTTCTATATTGATGGGCCCCAAGGATTATTTCCTTTGGTGGGCCCCAGGTACCCCAGTCCCACACTGGACAGAAGCGGTCCACAAACTAAGACGTCCCCAGCCTCCTTCCTTCCTCCATCACGTCTGTTTGATGAGAATAGCGGGCATCAAGCAGAGCGGCAAAGGGTATATATCATGCATGTAACCAGCCAGTGCCGGGGGGGGGGGGGGGGGGGGGGGGCGCCTCGGCGTGCAAAGTGCCTAGGGCAGCATGAACTCTAAATACAGGCCTGCTGGCATCTTCCATTCTCTTAGTAGGCCTCTGGGTGGAGATGGTCCTGATCAGCTTCCACATCAGCTACATATCTTGCTGCTACATTTGTCCCTATGGGTATAGAGTCACAGATTTGTAGAGTTCTTCTGTGTGTATGAATATATTCTCTAATTGGATTGAGTTCCCTTTAAGTAGATCTATAATCCTAAGCAACCAAATTATATATCTGCCAAAGTCATTTAAACCGCAACTGTTCAGTTAATCTTCTATTAGTAGTATTCTTAAAGGGACAGTGACCAACTACTCTTACTTGCAAGCTTAAAAACTTTATTTGTCTTGTGCTCAAGAGACTGTAGAACCGTTTAGTGAAGTTGGACACACTGATTTATCAAACATGGTGTAAAGTGAAACTGGCTCAGTTGCCCTTAGCAACCAATCAGATCCCACCTTTCATTCCTCACAGACTCTTTGGAAAATGAAAGGTGGAATCTGATTGGTTGCTAGGGGCAACTGAGCCAGTTTCACTTTACACTATGTTTGATAAATCTCCCCCATAGTTTGTTTACAATATCCTAGTGTCAGAAATTATTCGCCTGCACTTTGTCCAACAGGACCTGCCTGCTCAACCAATCAGTGACTGAGAAGTGATACTGCTGAAGACACTGATTGGCTGAGATGGCAGGTCCTGTGGGGTCGAAACATTAAGTGAATCCAGAAGAAGCCAACTGGAGGCAATATTGTGGTAGCTGTGGAGGACCAGGAGGGATGAGTATAGCATGTTTATTATCTTTATGCCATTCCCACCCTTGCAGTATTTTTTTTTTTACCTGGACATCTCCTTTAAAGCTTTTTGGTAAAGAGGAATACAAATTTTTTTTTTTAACTATATAGATCCTATAACATATCCTATAACATAAGTAATGAGAGGGACAATTCATTCATAATTCATCCAATATTCTGGATTATATCGTTATATCGCTACATTATCGGAGATTACAGGATTATTTTCCCTGCTCCTATATTTGCAAAACATGTAAAATGAATTTTCTGGTTGCTAATTACTAAACACCTGCCGGCTTTTCTAATGAGATCTTTTTTTTTTAATCGTCTGTTCATTTCTTGCTCTTCACTTCTATATTTTTGATTGCTTTTGATTCCTTTGAGTGCTTTCTAAACAATCTTACAACCTGATGTGACGGTCTCCTTAACAAACACGCATCCATCTGCATTTCAAATATAAAAACAAACCTTGCAATCTGTTTGTAAATGTTGAGATTTCTGAAGGGATCTATGTGATTGGTATTTCAGAAAATGCCTTGTTTACACACAAGCCACTGTTTTCCCAGCAATTTCCGTAGCTATTTACTGAATATTTTAATGGACACGAATTCTAAATTGACCTGAAAATATAGTTTTGCAGTCATAACCATGTCTATGGTAATATGGAAATTCTAGATATTAAAATTAGGAATGATAGTTGATGGAGCGTTTCAGAATATGTTAACTATGCACACAAAGCGGCATATCCCCAATAATGCCCACTCTGTGCTTATGAGTTTATAATAGAAATGCCAGTGCCACAATACAGTTTTCATTTGGCAGTAGTATTGAGCAGAGTTGTGAAACTGTTCGGGTTCAGTAATGTTCTCTGAACCCGAACTCTCGGCATTTGATTTCCGTCAGCTGGAGAAGTTAGACGCCACCCTAGGGCTGCCAGGAAAACATGGATACAGCCTATGGCTGTATTTATGTTTCCCAGGACTCCCTAAGGTGGCATCTAACATCTCCAGCCGACAGGAGTCAAATGTCGAGAGTTCGGGTTCAGAGAACATTACTGAACCAGAACAGTTCGGCAACTCCTCTTAACACTATTTGGCAGTTGTATTAAAGGGACAGGTGATGTTATTATGTGATGACCTTTTCTAAATAAAAATAAGTTTGGAGAAAAGGGGGAACTATCCCAGGTTTGTGTACCTGTTGTTTGCTGCACCGGTCTTCTTTTTGCTGTTGGTTCCACCATTTCTGAGCAATTTGATTATGATCAAATATGCTAATCAACTTCTTAGGAGCACTGAGGGCGTTCCTTGGCCCCACGGAGCACCCCTCTCGACAAGCCTGTCGTCTCTTTCAGCGATGCCCATTGTGCATAGTGGTTGGTGCTATGTTTATGTGTAATCTCATTTTATTGACAACAATCCAAAAAAACGGTAATTACATATCAAAACAACAAGTAATAAAAGGTAATAAAGGTATTTTATCTATAATATCAGAAAAGAGTAAGCAGACATAATGTCAGGATCGGGCGATACAGACACAACAAGACAGTGGGCCCTAGGTCTGAACCCACCCACTGTCCCTGTCTGCTTGCGTCGATCGGCCCTAGGCGGCTGTGGACAACCACAAAGACGTTCCCTATGCTGATAAAGTGCACACAGAACGAGACGGACGAACAAACATAAAAGAATGGTAAACAAGCTGGGTCAAATCCAAACAAGCAACACAGTACAAAATCAGCAGGCAAAGGGATTGTCAAATAGTCAGGCAGAAGGTCAGATAACAAGTCGAGTCAAACAGGGGGATTAGGAGAGGGGTTCGCAGGAATAGACGGAGAAGCTGGAACCAGGAGTTAACCTAAATAGCTAGCACTGGGACTCTGCCTCAGCTTTGTTTTATGCTGAGCAAGAGCCTGGTCCGGATCCTAATTGGACCGGCGCTCTGATCCTCCAGGCTGCAGACAGGCAGAGAAACCAGTCAATCAAACAGACCACCCAGCTGTGTAATCAAGTCCCACAGCTTCTCAGCTTAACTCCTGCATTGCCAGGAAGCTGAGAAGCAAGCGGGTGTGTTACACAAAAGCAAAACAGACCCAATTCAGACCAGGTTACTGCACAATGCTGACACATAAACTGTCAGTAATGGACCAAATCTGTGCCAAATCCACACAATTCCGTAAGAACATTAACAGAAATTACAAAAACATCTGTGCAGGTGAAGAAAAGAGGGAGAGCAAGAGTGGGAAAAGGAAAAGTTCAGGAAACCTCCTGCTACCAGAAGGAGGGAGGGCGAGGGGGGGGGGGCAAACACCACGGTGCAACCTCTCCTGCCTCTTTTCCTGCTGCTGCCCTCCCCAGGTCAGGGACACCTTCTCTGGCATGTCCATCTGCCCTGCTTGGCCCCCCTGCATGACTTCCTCAGGTGCCTCTGATGAATATGTATAGCAGGGGTCTCAACCTCGCGGCCTGCGGGCCAACTGCGGACCTCGAGACACTAGTTTGCGGCCCCCACCACTTTACTGCCCGGCGGCCCCCCTCCTTGCCAGAGCACTGCCCTGGCATCCCCGGCCCATTGATCGATCACTCTTGTGACTGCAAGCAGTGTTTTGGAGTCTGTTTTGGACGGCCCCCGGTGATGCTGCCTCCCTGGGGGTGTCCCCGGGATTTCCGGCAGCACGCGCACCAGGGAGCGCTGACCCGGAAGTAACAGCCCGGCGCACACAGCTCTCTGGTGCGCGTGCTGCCCGGGAATCCCGGGGACACCCCCAGGGAGGCATCATCAGCCGGGGGCCTGTCCGTAAGAAGGAAGCTGCGATGGGGGATCGAGGTGTTAGGTGAGTTGTTTTTTGTTTTGTTCTTTATCTGCTTTGCGGGGGACAAGATATGGGGACAACATCTACAAAGAGGGAGGGGGGCATGTATAACGGGACAACACAGTGGGGGCATTTATAAGGGAGGCATCTATATGGGGGAAAAGTTAAGAAGGGGGCAACATAAAAGAGGCATCTATATGGGGGGGAGATAAGGGGGGCAACATAAAGGAGGCATCTATATGGGGGGAGATAAGGGAGGCAACATAAAGGAGGCATCTATATGGGGGGAAAGATAAGGAGTGGACTACATGGGGGGCATCTACTATAGGGGAACTACACAGAGAGGGGCTCCCAAGGAGATGCACATGGGGCCATCTATATGGAAGACTGAGCAAGGGGCCATCTCTACACAGAGGGGGGCATATTCTATAAGGTGGATCAGATAGAGTCAGCCTACCCACTAAACAAGGGTGTAAATGGGACAATACAGATGTGCAGTTAGTAGAGAGATGAGGACAGGACAGAAGGAGAAGATGATGAAAAGGGAAGAACTACGATCAATGAAGACGTCCCCTGTGAGTCACCTTATGTAACTTTCATGTTCAGAAAGTTAAATGTTAAGGAACTGTCAATACAGACATTTGACAATCTGAATAATAATAATTCCATTTGATGACATTGGAATGTTTTTGTAAGAGCTTTTCTTGTGGAAACCCTGATGCGGCCCAGCCTCACCCAGACTCTACCTCCAGCGGCCCCCGGGTAAATTGAGTTTGAGACCCCTGATGTATGGTAATCGGCACCAGAAGAGGTGGTAAGTGGGTGAGGGGGTGCTCTGTGAGGCCAGGAAATACTTAAGATAAAGCCCCATCCAATTTACCAATTAAATATTTTTTTAGGCCAGCTTCACACATACTGGATTTGCAGCGGATTTCACCTGGTACTGTGATCTTTAATGGGGTTACATACCCGCAGCAGAATTTCTATTCCGCAACAAGTATGTCACGCAGGCCTTTTTAACCCCCTGCTGCCTGCAGCATACGTTACATGCTCTGCTCCGGCTGCATCTGAGGCTCCCGTAGGTCCCGCTAAGCCAATCAGTGCACGGCCCGTCGCAGTCACTTATTGCCTGAGCGGGACCTACGGGAGACTCAGATGCAGCCGGAGTGGAGCAAGTAAAGTATGCTCTGGTCAGCGGGGGTGGGAAGTGCGGTGGGTGCTTAAAGGTGCCGGCGTTACATACCGTATTTTCCAGCGTATAAGGTGACTGGGCGTATAAGTCGACCCCTGACTTTCAATCATATTGTCAGGGATTTGCCTTATACGCCGGAAAACGTTAACCCCTGCCTGACCGCAGCGCTGCTACGGTTAGGCAGGGGTTAACTGCAGCTAAATGAATAAAATAATAAACAGTTAACTCACCTGGGTCCGTTCCCAGCCTCCGCTCGTCTTCTTCTCCGTTGCCGTTCCCCGACGCAGGCAGTGTGACGTACACTGGCTGCGCCAGGGATGCCCGAAGCCCTCCAGAGGAGCCGAGTGTCTGATCGGGGATGTTCGGCTGCTCAGGAGAGCTTCAGAAGAATGACAGTGGCTTCGGGAGGCTCCGGAAGTACCCGAAACCTCTGTCATTCTTCCAAAGCTCTCCCGAGCAGCCGAGCGTCTCCAATTAGACACTCGGCTGCTCGGGAGGGCTTTGGGCATCCCCGATGCAGCCAGTGTACGTCACACTGCCTGCGTCGGGGAACGGGACCGGAGAAGAAGACACGCAGAGGCTGGGAACGGGCCCAGGTGAGTTAACTGTTTGTTTTTTTCAAATGGTCAACCCATACAATGGGGATGCGGGCCATTTTTGAGCCCCCCCACCGTATGAGGCGACCATACCCGGCGTATAAGATGACCCCCGAATTCCGACAAGATTTTTTGGGGTTAAAAAGTAGTTTTATACGCCGGAAAATACGGTACTAAGAATTTTCATTCAGCTACGAGTATGTAACCCCATTGAAGATCACAGCACCAGGATTCACTGTGCATGTATGTGTGAAACAGGCCTTATGAGGAATTACTAACTTGGATGGTTTGAGTAGATGTAGAGTGGCCTATATGCCAAGTTTGTCAATGGTGTATAATAAAGGATAGGGCTTTGGTAATGTAAATTATTGCCCTAGTAGGTTATTAGGTCAGTTTGCAAAGACTTGTTGGATACTTTTATCGTCTATCCTTCTGAGGTAGCTTATAATGTGAATGTTACCTAAATATCCATTGCTGTAAACGATCAGCCCGGCTATTTAGTTGATGTTGTTTCCTTAAAACTTAAAGAAAAATCCCTATTTTAGCCTTTTTCCATCTCAGGTCTGCTCCTCACAACATGATTTACACACTCCAGTTTTTTTTTATTTTTTATATATATTTCATTTCTACATTCACATAAATGAAATGACATATGGACCTTCTGGTAACACAATACGGGAAGTAATATGAGCAATTTGATTCAGTGGCCATGTCAGCAAATTCATGTCAGCAGTTTTCTAAACTATATGATGGAGGCACCTTAGAGAAGCGAGTGGCAATACCTCGCAGTCCTATTTCTCAATGCATTTGGTTGGAAATTCAGGCAGAAATAAAATGTGTCAGCAAGGTACAAAATAGATCAGCAGAGAATTTAACAGATGCAATTGGCTTTTTTGGAGGCTGCGACATTTACTTAGAACAGGTAATTTTAAACCCAGTGGAACTGAAAGAAAGATGCTGAGGGATTTACTTGACCTGTAAAACACAATTTCCAGTAGGCAATAGTTGCCGGTGTAGGTGCTAGAGCTCCCGGAGCATTCGTAAAAAGAAATCAAAGCCGGTTCTGTCCTTTTCCTGTTTTACCGACTGGGAAGAGATTGTGTGCATAAAAATCAAAACCTTCCGCGTTATTGTTTCATTACTCTGTGGCTCCATTTGTTATTATTGTGTTTTTCTAAGTGTTTGCCTGAAAAGGCTTCTTCTTTGTGAAACAGATGGAACAATTAGCTCCATGAGAGTCTATGTCATCAACTAAACTGCGCAATGAAGGACATTTTATGTAGATGTTTTTGAATTATGTATTGTACAGGTGCTGGTCCTGTATAATCGGGCTAGGCTCCAAAATCATTAGATGTTCTTGAATGGTAGAAGTTTATGTTCCCATTCTGAATATCTAGTCTTTTTTGTTTGTTTTTTTCCCTTGTTGGGCTACCCTAAGGATAGGCCATTTATATGCGATTGACAGGGTAATTGGGAGCTTGAATTGCAGTACCCAACACCACCACTAGGCAGTGTAGTGTACAGAGGCTTCTGGTTGAGGTCCGTAGAAGCGCTGTGAGCGTGAAACAGACTGTCACCACTCCTTTCACCTAGCGTCTGCTCACTCCGTGTCCGTACTGTGTCCATGCTTGTATAAGAATGTAACGCCTGGAGTCTTGGATCCACTGAACCGTCACTAGCGATGGCAGTAACCGCACCAGGGAGTGGAGTCTAAGGGGCCGCTGGCTTTCACCAGAGCCCGCCGCAAGCCGAGATGGACTTGCTGTGGCAGGCAACCCCTCAGGTCGCTACCCCTGGCTTGGTTGCTAGTGACAGCAGGCGAGGCGTGGCAGGAGCAGTAGGCAGAAGTGCAGGCAGAGGTCTGTAGGCGTAACCGCAGGTGGCAGGCAGTACTCAGGAACAATGGGTAAGCAGCGGACAGGGGCTAGGGACCGGGACAGCGGACAGGAACTAGGAACAAGGACTGAGGTCAGGAACAACAGGGAGCTGGGCCAAACGCTATGGGAAGCATGTAGAGGCTCCAACACCTGTAGTGGGGCAGGGCTGGAACTTATAGGAGAGGGTGATGTGCAAGAACCAATTACGGGCAGACTGCCCCTTTAACTCTGAGACAGCCGGCGCGAGCGACCTAGGAGGCGGGGACACGCCGGCCGGCACAGCGACGGACAGGAGCGGAGCGAGGTGAGGCGCTCCCAGGGGCCAAAGTGGCAGCAGCGCCGGGTCCCTGCATGTGGACACCGGCGGCTGCAGGACAGGGTGAGGGGGTGCGGCGGCGGTCCGGAGCGCGGGACGCCGCCGCAGCCCTGACAAAGAAAAATAAAGCTTAAGAAGACAATGTCGGTGAGTGCAACTGTCTTTTTGCTTCGTAACATATGACATGTTATATATGTTCCTCAAGTCGGTTCGAATAAAAAGATATGCAACTTGCATAACTTTTATATTATATGATGGCTTTTAAAAAAAATAAAGCCTTTTAAAGAAAATAAATGTTCCTTAAAATTGCTCTATGACCATGCTTATTACGCTTTTATCCTTTTGTCTATGGGCTGTGTGAGGTGGGGGGTTTTTTGCGCCATGATCTGTACTTTCTATCGGTACCTTGTTGGCGTAAATGCGACTTTTTAATCGCTTCTTATTACAATTATTCTGGATTTAATGTGACAATAAATGCCAATTTTGCATGTACGCCATTTACTGTGCGAGATCAGGAATATGATAATTTAATTTAATTGAATTTAGTTCAGGCAATTACTCAAGCCATGATACCAAATATTTTTATTTATTTTTTTATTTTTATTTATAAAATGGGAAAAGGGGGTGATTCAGACTTTTATTAGGGGAGTTGTTTTTAATTAATAAAAAAACTTTTTTTTAAAACTTATACATAAATTAGAAGTCCTCCTATGAGAGATTAGTGTAGTATGCATTATACAGCACAGATCAATGAGATTGGTGCTCTATTGGTCTGGTCTGCTGCAGACCAGATTAATAGAATACCGAGATGGGATCAGCCTCATTCCCACGCTGAGGCCCAGGCTGGTAAGATGGGGGGAGGGGATCCCGCCACTAGACCCCAGGGAAACAGCCATAGAAGACTTTTAAATGCAGCTGTCATGTTTGACAGCTGCATTTAATGGTCTTAATTAGTGGGAGCGGTTATCAGCCGCACCCTCTATTAGCCATGGTCCCGGGCTGCAGATAGCAGTCAGGATCCCGGCAGTTCAGAGGGGGGACGCGACGCGGGATGACGTAAATATATGTCATCTGTCATTAAGGGGTTAAAAGACATACCCACAGCACACCCATGACACGTCCACTTTTCGGTTTAAAGCCGAAAATACAGTTGTGTTGCGCTTCTGTCATTTTTGTTTCGCACAACTTTAGTAAATAAGACAGGACAGTAAACGGGTAAGGGAAAATGGACACAAAGCCAACACTTTTCTGATGGAAGCCCATCTGTAACTCAGCTCCTATGAGTCAGCCAGGACACCGTTATCATGTGAATAAATGAACGTAACAACGTAAAACAATGTTTCCTCTACTGTGAATATTAGATTTTGAATATAAAGATATTTCTCTACATTACGGGAGATTACTGTAAGAGGCACATGGAGTCCTTGTGGCTTTGTGCCAAGGAGCAGTAGGCACTCCATTAGCTGCTATGTAATGTCTACATTCACTACCAAATTACAAAGATGTTCTCCCCTGAAAGTAAATCTATAATTCTATTTTTTGCTCCATATTTTTTCATCATATGCAGTCTAACTCTGTATGATCAATATAAAATCATAGAGGTACAGAATAGCCTCAAGCTACCCTGTGACTCTAACAAAATTTAAAATTTAAATAATTAAAAATTAAAACATCAGTCTGGTCTTGTGGTACATTTTAATTTAAGGTATAAGATAAACTTAGGTGAGAAATAAGTAACTAAGGCAAACTCACACTTTTAAAATACTTAAAGGGAACCTGTCACCAAGACAATGCTATCTAATCTATCAACATCATGTTGTAAAGCACAAAGAACTGAGCAGATTGATATATATCACTGCGGGAAAATATTTAGTATAACTTGTAACTTGTTGATTGAAATCCCTGATCATTCTGTGGCATGGAGTCCAGTGGGCGGTGTCACTCAATAGACTGGACTCCTGAGCATGGAAGAAGAGATTTCAATCAATAACTTACAAGTTATATTGAATATTTTCCCATAAAGATATATATCAATCTGCTCAGCTCCTTCTGCTCCATAACATGATGGCGATAGCTTAGTTAGAATTTTCATGAAGGTTAAACCATTTAAACTTTTCAGATTTTGTTTTAAATTGACTGAACATTATAATAAATTGACCATGTTGACTGTATCCCACAGCTGCTGGAGGGTGTGTGGGGGTAAATCTATAGAGTTAACATCTGCAAGGATGAATTCATAACCAAATTGGATGAGAGTTCCTTCTACATGGATGAATGGGCCCAAGTAGACCAATGTCACAAAATATTCCCCAAACTTTAAAGGAGTATTCCCCCCAAGAGCAAAAAAATGAAATGCTCCCAAACCTTACTCACCAAGCCCCCCTGAGTATTTTGAGGCGTCCCCCGTCTTTCTAGCTGCTGCCGTTCCAGAGTTACAAGTTTTTCTAAAAGATGGTCTATTATCAAGATAGGAAACTACATTTCCCATCATGCAATGCTTATGTCTGATGATTGTGTAGCAGAGTTGAGATGGTGATGGGGATATAGCAGAGCTGAGATGCTGTTGAGGATGTAGCAGAGCTGAGATGGTGATACGGATATAGCAGAGCTGAGATGGTGATACGGATATAGCAGAGCTGAGATGGTGATACGGATATAGCAGAGCTGAGATGGTGTTGAGGATGTAGCAGAGCTGAGATGGTGATGCGGATATAGCAGAGCTGAGATGGTGTTGAGGATGTAGCAGAGCTGAGTTGGTGTTGGGGATATAGCAGAGCTGAGTTGGTGTTGAAGATGTAGCAGAGCTGAGTTGGTGTTGGGGATGTAGCAGAGCTTAGTTGGTGTTGAAGATGTAGCAGAGCTGAGTTGGTGTTGAAGATGTAGCAGAGCTGAGTTGGTGTTGAAGATGTAGCAGAGCTGAGTTGGTGTTGAAGATGTAGCAGAGCTGAGTTGGTGTTGGGAATGTAGCAGAGCTGAGTTGGTGTTGGGGATGTAGCAGAGGTGAGTTGGTGTTGGGGATGTAGCAGAGCTGAGTTGGTGTTGGGGATGTAGCAGAGCTGAGTTGGTGTTGGGGATGTAGCAGAGCTGAGTTGGGGATGTAGCAGAGGTGAGTTGGTGTTGGGGATGTAGCAGAGCTGAGTTGGTGTTCAATGCCTGCGGCATTGCCCGACCCCCAACCCCCCCCCCCACCTGTGGCCATCACCATCCTGGTCTCACCCGTGCCAGCATGTTACTCCCCCCGCCCCCGGTCTCACCCGCGGGACGTTCCTTCCCCCCGTCTCACCCGCGGCAGCACCCGACACCCCCCCCAACCCCGTCTCACCTGCGGCCATCACCACCCCTGTCTCACCCATGGTCCCCTCCCCCCCCTCTCACCCGTGGCAGCACCCGACCCCCCCACCCCATCTCACGGGCAGCCATCACCACCCCGGCCTCACCCATGGCACACGTTCCCCCCCCCCCCCTCACCCGCGGTAGCACCATCCCAGTCTCCCTGCTCTTCCGAGGCCTCCCGCAGCTCAGTGATGCTACTGAGCTGCGGGAGGCCTCGGAAGAGCACAGGTGAGACAGGGGTGGTGATGACCGCAGGTGAGATGGGTTGGGGGGTCGGGTGCTGCCGCGGGTGAAACGGGGTGGGGGTATCAGGTGCTGCCGCGGGTGCATGATGAGAGCGGGCGGCGGGGAATGCCCGCAGGTGACACCGGGGGGGGGTTGTGGAAAATGGGTGCCGCGGGTGAGGAGGGGGGGGGGGGTGCCGCGGGTGATCCCAGGGGGGGTTGCCGCGGGTGAGCGCTGTCAGTGTGATCGCAGTCAGGGGTAACAGTGCAGGGGAGCGCTGGGGGGCACAGAGTGCTCCGGGGCTGGGGGGGCACACGGTATGGGTGACGGGGGTGGCTGCTGTTAGAGAGGGAGACAGTGACAGCTGCACTGATCACTGTCTCCCTCTCTAACATCAGCCATCCCCGTCAGTGTCCTCTTTCTCTTCAGATTGGCTGGGTTAGAAGTGCTAACCCGGCCCATTGAAGAGAGGGAGGACACGTGATGCCGTCTCGGAGGGTGCGGGCCAGGAGCAGGGAGCGTGTCGGAGTGGACTGAGAGCTGATGATTCTATCTGTTTGATGGGGGTGAATGCATTTGGATAACAGCAAAACTGTGCAGAATTCGTAATAAATTGATATTGGAAAGATGGAAAGCTACGGGTGGGCAATGTATTAATGCAAAAATAATTTTGGGGGGAATACCCCTTTAAGGCTACCACCACCAGCAATGGTTTCAAGGTGTTTATTCTATGATGTTTTTTGCCTGACACATCAACATTTATCCCATTAATTAAGCAGAAAGTATGAGTCATCAGAGAAGACCACCCATTGCTAAGCAGAGGAGGTCCAATTCTTATACTGCTGTAAAAGTTGAAGCCTTTTCTGCCACTGCAAGAGGCGCAGTGACCAATGACCATGTGTCTGTTTTGGAGCCCCATACGGAGTAGGGTTTCCTCACTTGTTGTTATGGACACACATCTGGTAGCCCAAAGGTTTACTTTGGTGAGCTGTTACACTGTAGCGTGTCAATTTGCCCTCCTTAGCCAATGTTCACATCTCACATCAATGGCACATGGTGTTCTGCAGTGTCCACATTCCACATGCTTATTTGCAATAGTGCCTTTCATCCACTCAAGATATACTTTCAATACAGCAGCACGTAAGCAGATTCCACCTTTTTTATTATTATTTTTTTTTATATACCAACCATTCCTTAAAGGGGTACTTTGGAAAAAAATATAAAAATCTTTCTGATAAACTGGTTTAAGAAAGTTATATAGATTTGTAATTTACTTCCCTCCTGCAGGAAGTGGTGTATTCTATCCAGTCTGACATGGTGCTCTCTGCTGCCACCTCTGTCCATGACAGTAGTAGCAAATCCCCATAGAAAACCTCTCCTGCTATGGACAGTTCCTGTCACAGACAAAGGTGGCAGCAGAGAGCATTGTTTCAGACTGGAAAGAATATATCACTTCCTGCAGGACACACATCAGCTGATAAGTGCTGGAAGACTCAACATTTTTAAATAGAAGTAAATTACAAATCTATATAACTTTGTGATACCAGTTGATTTAAAAGAAAAAATATTTAAATGTCAGGCACAGGCAACATCACTGTATAGTAATGACAACGAAAGCGATTCTGTTGACTGTATGTAATTATTTAGGTAATTAGAAGTTATATCATTCTAACCAGTGAATGTTTATTGTACTTAGTTGCCGCTTTTACCAGCATTTTGGACTTAAAAAAAAATAAAATAAAAACCTTTCTTGGATAATTGTAGATTTATGCAAATGTGATGCTCTCTTTAATTAAATCTACGCTACATCTGTTCCTCTTGTCAGGCTATTTATTCCCAATTAAGGAGAAAAAAATGTTGGCTGGTATTTGAGATCCTAGTATTTCACATACAAACGACAACATTGGGTGTCTGTGGATGTTTGTGTGTTTTGCCCTTTCCCAGATGTCCTGCTTTACTGCAGAAATGTCAGAATCAATGGATTTGGATCTTTAAAAAATGTAAAACTAACAAAGGAACCGGGATAAACAGATTTTATCGAACTCACTGAGGCATTTACGTAAGGAACAACATTTACATCACTCATGTAAGCCATGGAAAAAAGTAACTTCTCTCGCACACTTTGGGGGACATTTATTAAGTCCGACGTTTTTTACGCCGGACTTATAAATGTCCCCGCATCTCCGGCGCTATGGAGATTATGTAGAGGCATAATGCCTCTACATAAATCCCGGGCGCGTCGGTGCGCACAGCCAAAAACCTACGCCACCTGAAAGGTGGAGTAGGTTTTCGGCATATCTTTTAGTTTAAAAAATGATAGATCGCGCGGACTCTGAGTCATGTAATAACAGCTGTTGTTACAAAATGACTGGTATTTGTTGTTACATGAAAGACGGCCCGATTGTCATTTTGACAGTGTGTGAACATAGCCTGTATATCTGATGTCACCACATTTAGCCACGAGACAACCTATCCTGTAAGGGTACGGCATGAGTGCCTGTCTCTTAACAATCGGGACCCCCACAGTGTGGAATTTCATTGGTGCTCTTCTAATAGAGTCTTCCACAGGCAGAAGAGTGCTGATAACAATGATCAATGCTATGCAATGGCATAGCATTGATCAGTAGATGCAGTCTAGAGATTACATGTAATAATGTAAAAAAATAAATCTTTAAATGTTTAAAAGTCAGAAAATAAAATCAGTATAATGGGCTGATTTAACAGATTATCGATCCGTGTATTTAAGACAGCGATCAGCAGATGAAATAATCATTGGCTGATCATTGTAGTTTATTCCGGCCTAAGAATCACGTGTAATAGTGACGCACGGCTGATGGCTCATGACTGTGTAGGAAAAATAATAAAGTTTATACATACCTAACCACACTCCCTAGTGTTCTTCTTGATTTTGCCCGTTCCCTGACACTGCTGGAATTTCAGAGCCGGTCTCTGAAGTGGCAGGCAGCTCAGCCAATCACTGGCCGAGACGGGACTGCCCGCCCCATGATTCAAAGACCGCCTATGAAGTTCCAGCGACACATAAAACAAGCCCTTGCTGCATGATTGTCGAGCCATGTAATAGGCTCAGTAAGCGAGCACCCATCTAGCAGATTGGCGCTCAAATACATTAGTGATCGGGCCATCTAATACGGCCCATACTCTGTGAGCAGAGCTCCGATAATACTGACCAATGCTATGCAGTGGCATATCATTGAACAGTATAAGCAATCTAATTATTGCTTGTAATAGTTCCCTAGGGGGACTTAATAAGTGTAAATAAATAAATAAATTAATTCATTAATAAAGTTTTTAAAAATATTACTACTCCTCCCCCAATAAAACGTATTTATTATACAAAAAAATATGTAAAAATATGTAAAAAATAATAATAAACATTTTTGGTATTGCAGCCTGCAGAATTGACCAAATTATTTAAATATAACAATTTTGTTCCCGCACGTTAAACTGCCTAAAAAGAGGAAAAAAAATGCAAAAAAGTCATTTGTTAAATGCGATCCAAAAATTCTATATACACCAATATGATAGCAATAAAAGCTATAGATCGTGATCGGGGTTAAATTGGTAATCTGCATCAAAAGATGCAATAGAATTTCAAAGGTTAAATAAGATTTTCCACTGTCGATTTTGATGCAGAAAAGCTGCATATTTTCTGCCATGAAAAATCAAAAACAACTCCATGACATGTTGCTATATCCCTAGAGTGGTCACCCTGCAGCACTATGGGAGATCATATTGAAAAGTACAATGTCATCCACTGGTTACACAATACTATAAATATAGCGGATAGAATTTAACCTTTTCTAATTGCATTTCCCCTTTAAATGTTGCTTAGAGGAAATAAATCAATTCTCTGCAAATTGCCTGAAAGTATACTTCACTCCAAGTACCTGCCACCTTGATGTTGTTTTTGCTCCCATTAAATTAATAGAGATCCCTTTTCTGCTTTTTCAACATAACCATCATTATTGATGTTTTTTGATGGCAAAAAAAAAAGAAGAAAAGAAATCTCACGGCAGACACAAGCGACAGTGGAAATTTCACCTTGCTGGAAATAAAAGCTCATTACACTTGTCAACCAGAGATGTGAAGCTGAACCTTTGTGCTGTCTGTTCAGACTACAGGGAAAACCAAGTGACAGGAGCATAATGACAATTGTTAATACTTAACAAGCTTGCCGACTAATATACATTTTCAGTCTGGGTCCTGCCAAAAAATGCGAAGTTATAAATAGCGAGTAACAGCAAATTGTTATTTTATGCATAAAACAACATTCTACTGTGCAGTAACTGGATGACATGTTTAGTATGTACCTGATGTAAACTGCTAATTTATAGGCTATAAGGGGATGTTTACATGCGGCATAAATTTCTGCAGCTCCATACATCTGAATAGAGTTTACAGCAGCATACATGTGGGAATATTACAAATCCTAATAAAGGAAATGCAAAATGAAACATAATAATACAGTAGATGATTTTATTTTGGGATGGTTCAATGATCAATTCAGATTCGGACAGGAGCAGGGACTCCTGTCAAAGTCAGGAGTCCCTGCTCCTGTATTCTGAGCAGCAAAGTATACACACTATTTCTTACATCTGAGTAGGCTCATACATTCATACATTCAGTGTACATGAGAACTCACCCGATTAGGTTGTGAAAGTCATAGCCCAACACTACTGAGGGCTTAAATGAAGTTGTCACCACTGCTTGTTGAGGATCACTCAGAAACTGAGATGCAGAGCAGAACCAAACCATTGCATCACCTACCAGTAGCACTGCGATAATGACCAATACTAGAATGGGACATAAATGTTGCCAATAGCAGAAATGTATTGAATAGCAGCAACCAGGTGCCATACAACATAGATGCACTGATATTTACACAAGGGACAGCTAGTCTGAGCTCTATGGTTGGTGAAAAATTAGAGGGAAATCTGGATTTGCCCTTCAGGCTCAGTGTGAATCAACTCCAGCAGGCAGACTGGTTCAGATTGCATGGAAGAGCCTGGATTTCTTAGGCTCTTTCATTCACTCCTGCACTTAGGAGATGCTAAGCCCCGCCCCCAACTTCCTGTGCTTTGCTCTGATCTAGCTGTTACCAGGGTCAGTTTCCTCTTAAAATAGACAGTGGACACCAGTAGCCAAGACTGAAAGTCTAGTTTTTTTGAGGTAAGAAGTCATTTACAACTGATTTACAGAGATGTAAGAAATCACACAAACAACCATAGGGAGAGTTGTTTAAAAGCACAATGACCACTTAAAGTATTTATTTATCAGAGTTGATTTGGTTGCGGGAACAAACAACCATACATTTGACAATACATGTGTATGTTCACACTAAGTAAAAAAAGAAAAAAGGCGTTTGCTTTTTCTTTTCAAAAGGACGTCTGTTATTGGAGCATTTTAATTGACCTCAATGCACTGCATTGAAGTCAACGGAATAACGGACGCCCAATGTACACAGTGAATTAAATAAAGAACGTTGTCTGCGTGGAAATCAAAATAATGATCCTGTTAATTACTTTCGGACGTCTTTTGCCAACAACAGATGTTATTTTTTTAGTTGTTCACACACATTTTTTCTTCTTTCACCGTATTTACTATTAAATTCAATGGACTTTTCAATGAAAGACGCACCCATAGGGCAATCAGTCCACCTAAACTAGAATAATGTACCAACAGCCATCATTGCACTGACGGGTGGACAAAACATGATCTGATGGAAGTCATTTTAAAAAATAATAAATGAAAAGGAAAAACGTAACGTGAGCATAGCCCAATAAATGAAAAGGAAAAACGTAACGTGAGCATAGCCCATGGCAGTAACTCATGAATGCTAATGTATGGGCAGTGCTGAAGATGGACTCTGGGTTACAATTTAAAGGGGTTGGCTACTTTATAGTAAAATTGTTCAGTGTACAGTATTAGTAGGTGCACTCACTGTATTTACTGACAGCAGCTCCCTGTGTACCTTATAATACTAAAATCACACTCCTCTCCTCCAGGATGGGCTGGTCTATAAGATGGCCGACATGGAGACGCATGTGACCATGCCCCGCCCCTAGTGTCCACCACTGAGCCTGTATATGCCTATGGTGGACACTGGGGGCAGAGCATGATCACATGCTTCTCCATGTGGGCCATCTTATGGACGGACTCACTACAGAGCAGGGCAGCACAGCCTGGAGGAGGGGAGTCTGAGTTTAGCTCTATAAAGTACACAGGAAGCTGCTGTCAGTAAGTAATGTGAATACACTTACTACTACTGTACACTGAACTATTTTACTATAAAGTGGCCAACCCCTTTAAAGAATTGACTATTCATACCCTGCCCAATGTATTGTACACTCACCACTCGTTGAAAGGTTCCATTGTTAAAAGATTTAAATGCAATCCCCTATAATGCTTTCAGTAAGGTATAGTCGATCAGCGTAAATCAATATACATAAAATATAATCTATTTGTTGGAGTCGTCCCCAATAAATGTTACCTGGCATAAGTCTTGTCGCAGGATGTTCACTTGAATTGTCCTTTGCAGTAGTCCTACTTTCTAAATGTAGCCTTCAAATAATATGGCTGATTTCCCTTGGTGCCTTGCGTTCTTTTCAATTAATCATTTAACAATATCCCTGCATAATTCATTGCGCTTCTTCATTACTGATGTACCTTTCATACTTTCATATGGCAGCTACTGAAATAAAATTGATTTGAGGGCATTTTATCCCCCCTACATTAGAACAACAGGAGCTGTAGTGCAGGGGCTTTCTAATCCTGATAATAGCCGTAGTTTGTCTGTGCAGTTCCCGGTAGATGCTGAGATGTAAGGCAGGAGTTTTAATATTCTTTCAGCTTGGGCAGTGCCATAATTGCTCCCATTGTGGATACACTGGAGGAAAACCACTATGAATCTCACACTTTCCATCCTTCATTTATCTATTGCGGTATAAAATCATGGAACTTATTGCGGCGTCTCCATTTCTGTTGTGTTGCTCATGTTCCGGAACTTTTATTTCTGGAATGAAAATAATAATATAATGTTGTGCCGCAATATTTAAAACACTAAAGCCAGAGGGTATAAGGTGGGAAAGTCAGTTATTATATCTCTGTGCATTTATTTATGCCATGGACAGGTTAGAGGAGTACTCCGGAGAAAACGTTTGCTTTTTTTTTTAAACTAACTGGTTTCAGAAAGTTATATAGACTTGTAAATTGCTTCTAATTAACTGCTGTATGTCCTGCAGGAAGTGGTGTATTCTTTCCAGTATGAGACTCTGCTGCCACCTCTGTCTGTGTCAGGAACTGTCCATAGCAGGAGAGGTTTTCTATTGGGAGTTGTTGGGATTTGACATGGACAGAGGTTGCAGTGGAAAACACTGTGTCAGACTGGAAAGAATACACCACTTGAGGACATTCAGCAGCTAATAAGTACTGGAAGACTTGGGTTTTTTAATTAGATTTAATTTACAAATCTGGTAAACGTTTTGACCCCAGTTGATTTCTTTTTTTTCTGGAGTATTCCTTTAAGGTAATATAAAAGGTTCCATGACTCCGTTGGGTTCCTTCTAATATGGCCCAACATGTGGCCATGCAGTGCTTTCAAAAGGCACCATTCTTGCAGCTGGACCACACAAACGATCACAGTATTAATTGTGCGGCCATTTAAATGTATTGCTATTGGTTGCCTGTGCCCTGTTTGCACAGGGAGATGTGTGGCCGATATCGATACATTTTGAAGCTGCACAAAAGATGTGATCAGCCGACGAGTGGGCGTTTTCCGGCTCCCGCTGCTAAATATGTTTCAGTGCCCCACTTATTATATTATAGTTTTAAAATCCCTTGAAGGACCCTGACTGATCACTAAAACAAGTGGGGAGAGAAGCATGTGGCATGTGCTTCTCTCCTCATGTTCTGTGCCTGTAAGACGATTTCATTGATTTACAAAGGGATTCTGTCTCCATCTTGTAGCCTGGAGAGAACTTTTTTAAGGGTCCCCTCACAAGTTCTGGATTGCAGCGGATTTCACACTGCCACACCTGGTACTGTCATTTTCTTTGTCTTTACATCCTCACAGCAGATTTTTCATTCCAATGCGAGTTTGTAAAGCTCCTTCCCACTTAACCCACTACTGCCTGGCTAATGTGTTATCTGGCTGTGCTCCCACTTGCTTCTCAGGCTTCCAGTTCCCGGGCATTCCACTCAGCCAATCAGCAGCTGCGGTGGGACAGCGCACAGATTGGCTGAGCGGGACATCAGAGAGCATGAGAAACAAGCGGGAGTGTGGCCAGGTAACGTACTAGCCAGGCAGCAGTGGGTAAGTGGGAAGGGGCTTTACATTAAAATTAAAATAAAATTTTTTCTTGATTATGTAAAGCCATAGAAAATGACAGTACCGGGAATCACAGTGGATTTAGAAATCCGCTGCAATCCAGTATAAGTGAAGGCACCCTAAGGACAGGTTCACGTGCTGTAAAACACCGGCCATTCTGTGACCCGGCCGGGTCACAGAACAGCTGGTGTCAGTGAAGATCATTTCGGCCGCTGCTGCAGCACCGACTGGATAAACTTCATTTGTGCTGAATTGGGATGCGGGCGCATCCCAATTCACTATAGAACACAATGGAAAGTGCAACCAAAGCCACACTTTCCTTTGTGTGAGCTATCAGTTCTGTGTGTCCGCTATTCAATGAATAGCAGCGGCTAAAAACTGACACGTACGTTTTTGTGCAGCCACTAGGGATCCTGGCCGGAGCGTATATTATGTGTATACACTCCCACCAGGATTCCAATGACTGCAGTGCAACATAACTTTTCTATTAATCACGGCCTATGTTGAAATCGGCAACAATGGCCGTGATCAATAGAAAATTTATGTTGTGTGAACATAGCCTTAGCGTGTATACTTCTTGCAGCTGGTTTTAGTAATTGTTCAGGGTCTGAGTGCTCAAAACTTTATAACATGTCAATTATTTTGTTAAAGTAACATTGTCGAGCTAAATACTGCGTTATTGCAATTGACAGCAGAGGCTGTGCACTGCAGAGCTTAGAGATGAGGGGCCTGGTACACCATTCCTAATTCATTGGCCTTGGCAGTCCTGTAATATGGTATTGCAGTACGTCAACATGGGCATGATGTCATGATGTTACTTCTATAGTGACTAGTGATGAGCAAACATGTTCATAAATGTTTGCATGTTCGTACGAACATGACGCTAATTGTTTGCGTTCGCCGATCCCTAACAATTTGTTTGATGATTGGAATGGTTATAATGATAATTTTCGAAATGTGCAAACTTTTATCTCGAGATGTACACAACTGCGCAATTTACGCTTTGCTTCTGACAATCTGTACAGATGTGCGTAGACCGAAATGTACGCTTCTACTGTACATTAGTTATTTGTTTGTGCATGTTCACAAACCTGAACAGATCTTGATAATTTTTTTTTATGTTCGTGTTCGGGATCCGAACCGAACATCGGAATGTTCACTCATCACTAATAGTGACATCACTGCCTCTAACTAGGATTGTTCACTGGCCGGGATAGTTTTCCCATTTGGTGTGTGGCATAAGAACGTGGAAGGAAAGCGGTTCTTGTTTTGCCGTAATACGTTTAACCACACCACAACATCATCCATCAGTAAATAATGCACAGGGCCAGATGAATAGTCTAGTGCCTGTAAAATGAATGATAATGTATTACATCTCGTCTACATAGTAAATTGCTCTTTTCTCTGGATTTGGCAGTCTGCTTTAAATGAATATTCCTTTTCTTACAAAAGCATCTGGAGGAAAACAATTATGAGCCAGTTAATTACCAGTAGAACAATTACCAGTCAGTTAGGTTTCATTTACTGACGGATATTTCTTCGCTCATATTTTGTTTAAGGACAGCTGGTTATTAAAGTTTTGAATAGGAGCTCTCATTATTCAAGTACTTTATTGATATCCTAATGTTTTCGTCTAACAAAAGAAAAGTAGCCTAGGAAAGTAAAAGTAAGTTATATGGCTGAAAACACTAGCCCCATTAACAACACATTGAGGATTATGGTAATGTGTTTGTGCGGCACTTATCTGCCCTCATACAGGACCCAAATGTTCCCCGGGACATAATACTTCATTGTATTATAACGCAAATGTGAGCACTAAATTATAGTTGTTTTGGTGTTTTCGCCCATTAAGAAATATCATGAACTTCCAGATAATGTAATTTCTACAGCTTTATTATATATGTAAACAGCTATTGGGATTTCTCTGTTGAGACTTTGATGATTCTGATTGGCCACTAGACAACCGAAATAAGCTTCACCTTTAGCAGTTGCCTTCCCTGGATCCTAATTGTGGCTCTCAGTACTCACATACCCCCAGGACTTACAGAAGATCAAAATGGAAAACAGAACATAACAATAAAGAGTCAAATACAGGAACTGGTCCTAACATAAGGGCCTTTTACACAAAGCGCTTATCGGCCGTTAAGGCCGATAATCAGCTTGTGCAATAGCACGATGCCTGCTGATTGTTGTCTTTCAACATGTTGAAAAATCAACGATCACAATAACAGCGATCTGCTGCCGTCGCCCCGTGTAATAGGAGCAGCGGCAGCAGACCACCACTATCTTCTATAAGTTGCCCAGACACACTAGCAATCACCCAGGCAGACCCCCTGCAGCTCCCCGTGCCCCCTGGCTCTTACGAGCTCTCTGCCGCCACGTGTAATAGCGCCAGCAGCAAGGGGGTACGAGGAGCAAGCGAGCGCTCACCTAACAGGTCGACGCTCGTTTACTCCGCTGAATCGACCGATATAATAGGGGCTTAAGGGCCCTTATACACAGAAAGATTATCTGACAGATTATCTGCCAAAGATTTGAAGCCAAAACCAGGAACAGACTATAAACAGAGACCAGGTCATAAAGGAAAGCCTGAGATTTCTCCTCTTTTCAAATCCAGTCCTGGCTTTGGCTTCAAATCTTTGGCAGATAATTTGTCAGATAATCTTTCTGTGTAAAAGGGCCCTTACTCTCCCTAACCTTTCCCTAGATCTTTCCCTACATAAACCAGACACACTTAACCTCACCCTTAAATAGTCACTGTCATTATCATCAGGTATGTCCAAAGTTATTGATCGCTAGTGAAGACCCACTGCCATACAAAGATACAATCAGGGAGAGAGAGAGTGCGCCAACACTGTGCAGGACTCCCTAGCAGCCGGCTAATCCCGGAACTTTTGCAGCTTGAGAGTTGAGCTCACTGCTGCCGCATCTTCTTACCAGTGGTATCTGCAGCAGAACCTTGCTGAGACTTGCTGCGATCAACAACTTTTGACATGCCTTAATACGTGCCAAAAGTCATTTATAATGACGGGTACTCTTTATTGTACGTGCCCTAGACTATAATCTATCCCTGGTAGAAACAACCAACAGGCTCTAGGACCCAGAGAAACAAAGCAAGAAAATAAAAAAAAACTGTCAATCTTGCAACTAGACAAATAAAACTACATCAGCTTTCCAATAAATAAGAAATACCTCAAGTGGCTAGGAACAATGAACACAGAACGTAAGAGATACAAAGCCAATATAGTTTATGTTATAATTTGTGTATTTGTGTATGGGCCATGCATCTTTTAGATGAAATAATAACAATAATGAAGAAGTCCCGGCACTCGCAACTATAGTTTCATAAGTGATAAATCTCAGACCACAGATGTGACCGGAGTGCCGGTGCTTTTGGTATTTGTTAGATGAAATAATAAAATCCCACCCAAAACTATCAAGGCCTGAGAAGTCCAGATTACCTCATCCATTGCTTTCAATCATAGTAAATGCTTCAAACAGACTAAAATAGCTTCACACCTACAGGAATCGCATTGGATTTAACCCTTATAGGACCCTGCCAATTTAAATTTTTGCGTTTTCGTTTTTCCCTCCTTATGCTTAAAAGGCCATAGCACTTGCATTTCTTCACCTAGAAACCCACATGACCCCTTATTTCCTGCGTCACTAATTGTACTTTGCAATGATAGGCTGAGGTTTTTCATAAAGTACACTGCGAAACCAGAAAAAATTTAAAAGTGTGGTGAAATTGAAAAAAAAAAAGCATTTCTTTTATTTGTTTTTTTTTTCATTTTTACGCCATTCGCCCTGTGGTAAAACTGACTTATTATGCATATTTCTCAAGTCGTTACGATTACAACGATATGTAACATGTATAACTTTCATTGTATCTGATGGCCTGTAAAAAAATTTAAACCATTGTTAACAAATATATGTTCCTAAAAATTGCTCCATTCCCAGGCTTATAGCGCTTTTATTCTTTGGTCTATGGGGCTGAGTCAGGTGTCATTTTTTGCGCCATGATGTGTTCTTTCTATTGGTACCTTGATTGCGCATATGTGACTTTTTGATCGCTTTTTATTACAATTTTTCTGGATTTGATGCGACCAAAAATGCGCAATTTTGCACTTTGGGATTTTTTGCGCTTACGCCGTTTACTGTGCGATATCAGGAATGTGATTAATTAATAGTTCGCACGATTACGCACGCGGCAATAGCAAACATGTTTGTTTATTTATTTGTTTGTTTTTATTTATAACATGGGAAAAGGGGGGTGATTCTGACTTTTATTAGGGGAGGGGGCTTTTTACTTATAATCACTCTTTTATTTTAACTTTTACACTTATACTAGAAACCCCCCTGGGGGACTTCTAGTATAAGTGCACTGATCTCTCATTGATATCTGTGCTGCATAGATATGCAGCACAGATCCAGGAGCTGCTGCAGCCGGAAATAATCGAGTGCCGATCCGGGATCAGCGCCATTACGGCGCTGACCCCGGAAGGGGTAAGATGTGTGGATCGCTCCTCCGGGACAACCTTCCCGGAGGAGCGATCCTCCCCACTAGACACCAGGGGCGGCTGCATTCTGTAATCGGATGCAGCTGTCAACTTTGACAGCTGCATCCGATTACTGTATTAGCGGGCACAGCGATCGGACCGTGCCCGCTAATACCTGCGGTCCCGGGCTACGAGGTCCTGCTTTGAACACGGTGAGGTGGCCCTGGACGTACGGGTACGTCCAGGGTCTCCTAAGGGTTAAAGGGGTATGCTCCCAAACGTAGCTGGTCTTACTCCCAAGTCCCCCTAAGTATTTTGAGCCATTCCCCCTCTTTCTAGCTGCAGCAATTCCTGGGTTACAAGTTTTTTTTTTAAACAGCTGATAACAAAGATGGCGCTGGCCAGGAGACTACATTTTACATCATGCAGTGCTTCTCCCTGATTGGTACATTTGCATAACCGCTCCCCTGTGGCAGAGCTGATACCCACATGATATAGCAGAGCTGACAATCCCGCTGATGTAGCAGAGGCTAAACCCCCACCCCCACCTCGCTGAAGCCTGTGTCAACTATAGCAGGGATACTTGGCCCACCAGTATACTGGCATGAGCGCACACCGAGCTGTGGCGGCTCACGGACCATGGACGTAAGAGTAAGCTGCGGGATACTGTGCACCGTGTGTCATCAGAAGAAGAGGTACAGGGCACTCTGACACCAGCAGACACAGGGTTGCACCAGCTAAGGGACCAGGTTTAGGGACCTAGGAAAAGTAGGCCTGCTTCCAGCATCTTTGCAGAGAGATCAAATGAGCAGAGGGACACTTAGATAGCCACCGGAACAGGCCAACCAGACACCGGCACCAGAGCGTGCTGGGGGAGAACAGACATGCCGGTTGCAAGGAAGAGAGGCTTTACTACCTATTTAAGCCTGGTACTGAGGGGTGACAGGAGGGGAAGGCTTAGACACCTATTGAAGGTGTTGTGACAGAGCTCTTCAGTGAGCAGGTGTCACGGCCGCGGCGGCGTCCCATGTTCCGGGCCGCCGCCACGACCTCCTCCTGCCCCATACAGCCGCCGGGGTCCTTGTGCAGGGACCCGGCGCTGCTGCTAGTTCGGCCCCTGGGGGTGCCTCACCTCTCCTCCGCTCCTGTCTCTCACTGTGCCGGCTGGCGCGGGCGTCCCCGCCTCCTAGGGCGCGCCCGCACCGGCTGTCTCAGATTTAAAGGGGCAGTGCGCTCCTAATTGGTCTGGTTGTCAATCACTCCCCTATAAGTTCCAGCCCTGCCCCCTTCCAGGTGTTGGAGCCTCTATATGCTTCCCATAGCGTTTGGCCCAGCTCCCTGTTGTTCCTGACCTTAGTCCTTGTCCCTTGTTCCTGTCTTCAGTCCTTGTCCCTAGTCCTTGCCCCCTGCCTTCCCATTGTTCCTGAGTCCTGTCCGCCACCTGCGAGCACGTCTACTATCCTCTGCCTGCACTATCTCCTGCCTACTGCTCCTGCCACGCCTCGCCTGCCGTCACTAGCAACCAAGCCAGGGGTAGCGACCTGGGGGTCGCCCGGCCGCAGCAAGTCCATCCCGCCTTGCGGCGGGCTCTGGTGAAAACCAGCGGCCCCTTAGACTCCGCTCCCTGGTGAGGTTAGTGCCATCGCTGGTGACGGCCCAGTGGATCCACTACTCCAGGCGTTACAGTAGGCTCCAACCATGGATCCCGGCGAGGTGCCTGATATCCGTGACGTAGCCCGTGTGGTCACCCAACAGGCGCAGCAGATCCAGCATCTCACTGCCACCTTACAGCAGCATACTACAGCCCAGCGCACACCACCTCCTGCTGCTTTTTCTACACTTCGACTGGCTCTCCCAAGCAAATACTCTGGTGACTCCAAGTTGTGCAGAGGATTCCTGACTCAGTGCACCATGCATATTGAACTTTTAAGTAGTCAGTTTCCCACCGAGCGCTCTAAAGTGGCTTTCATCTTCAGCCTATTGGAGGGTAGAGCTCTGGCCTGGGCCAAGCCGCTGTGGGACCGAGATGACCCTGCTGCTGCCAATCTCCGAACCTTCCTAGTCGAGTTTCGCTCTTTCTTTGAGGAACCTGCCCGTGCCTCTTCAGCTGAAACTGCTCTCCTCAACCTCTCTCAAGGGAGCTCCTCTGTTGGCGACTACGCCATCCAGTTCCGTACCCTGGCGGCAGAATTAGACTGGAATGAGGCCGCTCTAATAGCCACCTTCAAGAAGGGCCTGTCCAGTTGGGTGAGAGACGTGCTTTCCGCCCGAGACCTACCTACCTCCCTGAACGAACTCATCCTACTGGCCACCAGAGTTGATACTCGTTTTTTGGAGAGGGAGGAGGAGGTTCGGCATGAACAACGACTAAGCCTGTCCTGTCGCCATCACCAGCTGGCGCCGGTCTTCCAGAATCCTGACATTCCGGTGTCCCAGCCCTCTCCTGAGATTCCTATGCAGGTGGAACGGGCTCACCTGACGCCTGATGAAAGAATTCGTCGTCTGGAGCTGAATCTCTGCCTCTACTGCGGTGGTTCGGATCACTTTCGGCTGAGATGTCCCCAACGTCCTCAAGCGTCCGGGAAATGCTCGCACCTAGGTCCGGTGGGACAGGTGTCCCTAGGTGTGAATGCCACCTCTCCAAGTTTGTCTATGCCGGTTTCCATCCAGACACCCTCAGGAAAAAATCACCAGACTACTGCCCTTCTCGATTCTGGGTCAGCAGGCAGTTTTATTGCGGCAACATTGGTCCAAAGATGGTGGCTACCCCTAACTCAACTAGCCAGGCCCCTGACTATCTCCTCGGTCACGAACGAGATTCTTACCGACCATGTGTACTACCAGACCGCACCTCTAGTCCTCCAGGTGGGTCCTTTACATCAGGAAAAGATATCCTTCTACGTCCTGCCCCATTCTTCTCCCGCCATCCTCCTGGGACTCCCTTGGCTGCAATTACATGCCCCTAAGCTGGACTGGAGAACCGGGGAGATTCTCAGTTGGGGTCAGGACTGTTCCAACCAGTGTCTCAAGTCACCTCAGACCAAGTACTCTATGTCGTCACCTGACCCCGCCAAGCCTCTATCCGGCCTACCGGCGTTAGACCAAGACTTGGCGGATGCCTTCTCTGCCGAGGAGGCGGACTCTCTACCATCTCACCGGGCATACGATTGTCCCATAGACCTCCTTCCTGGTACTCCTTCTCCACGAGGTCGGGTGTACCCTCTCTCCGTACCCGAGACTGAGGCCATGTCCTCCTACATCCGGGAGAACTTACAGAAGGATTTCATCCACAAATCCACATCCCCTCGCCACATTATACCTCCCGATCGCCTAGTACCAGTCGTCACCTCTACTCTTCAGAGAATACCCCCCGGAAAGACCCATGTTCACCCTGCGCTTCGAAGAAGGATTTTGAAGTGGGGACATTCCTCATTGGAGGCCAGGCACCCTGGAGTCCAAAAGACCGGGCAACGGATCTCCCGCCACTACTGGTGGCCCAGTCTGTTCCAAGATGTCAAGGACTTTGTGGCTTCCTGTACCATCTGTGCCAGAAACAAGTCCTCCCGACTAAGGCCTGCCGGCCTATTACAGCCCTTGCCAGGTCCAAACCTTCCCTGGCACCACATAGGGATGGCCTTCATCACAGATTTGCGGCCATCTGCAGGCAAGAAAGAGGGGGAGGCCAAAGGGGGGGGTACTGTCACGGCCGCGGCGGCGTCCCGTGTTCCGGGCCGCCGCCGCGACCTCCTCCTGCCCCATGCAGCCGCCGGGGTCCTTGTGCAGGGACCCGGCGCTGCTGCTAGTTCGGCCCCTGGGGGCACCTCACCTCTCCTCCGCTCCTGTCTCTCACTGTGCCGGCCGGCGCGCGCGTCCCCGTCTCCTCGGGCGCGCGCGCGCCGGCTGTCTCAGATTTAAAGGGGCAGTGCGCTCCTAATTGGTCTGGTTGTCAATCACTCCCCTATAAGTTCCAGCCCTGCCCCCTTCCAGGTGTTTGGCCCAGCTCCCTGTTGTTCCTGACCTTAGTCCTTGTCCCTTGTTCCTGTCTTCAGTCCTTGTCCCTAGTCCTTGCCCGCTGCCTTCCCATTGTTCCTGAGTCCTGTCCGCCACCTGCAAGCACGTCTACTATCCTCTGCCTGCACTCCTATCTCCTGCCTACTGCTCCTGCCACGCCTCGCTGCCGTCACTAGCAACCAAGCCAGGGGTAGCGACCTGGGGGTCGCCTGCCGCAGCAAGTCCATCCCGCCTTGCGGCGGGCTCTGGTGAAAACCAGCAACCCCTTAGACTCCGCTCCCTGGTGAGGTTAGTTCCATCACTAGTGACGGCCCAGTGGATCCACTACTCCAGGCGTTACAGCAGGGTTATAATTGCTATCCTGGCCTATTGAATATAGGGAGGACATGTGATCCCCGACGCGGAGGGTGGGGGCCAGGAGGCGGGAGCGTGACGGAGTAGATACCATTTAGCTCCTTTTTTGTATTGAGAGGGGGTAAATAAGGTGGAATAGCTCCAAAACTGCTCAAAACAGGTAATTACTTGCTTTGAGAAATATATGGAGCTATGGGTGGGCTTATTAGCAATGGGAAAAAGATTTGGGGGGCAATACCCCTTTAATACTGCGAGTTCTGCAGCGAATTCAGCTGCGATTCCCGGTACTGTCATTTTGTATAGATTTTCATTCTGCTGCGAGTATGTAATGCCCCAATCCCCCTTAACCTGCTGTGGCTCGGTGAACACTTTACGCGTCCACACTCCGGCCTGCTTCTGTGGCTCCCGATTCCCTGAAGTCCTGCTCAGCCCAGTCCTGATCAGTGGCTACGGCGGGACAGCGTACTGATTGGCTGAGTGGGATGCTAGGATGCCAGAAGCCACAGAAGCAAGTATGTGTGAAGCTACCCTAAGGCTATGTTCACACAACGTTTTTTTCCTCTCCGTTCTTGAAAAGAAAAAATGACGGACGTCATTTTGAGTTTAAAACAATGTCTGTCATTTCCCTGTTTGGCCACTGGTCAGTGCAATAACAGCTGCTAGTACATAATTCAAGTTTAGATGGACTCATTGCCCTTTGGGTGTGTCTTTAATTAAAAAAGGTCATTGAAATAAAAAGTAAAAACGGTGAAATAACAGTGCGAAAAAAAACAGCTTGAAAAAATTACATCCTCTGTTTGCAAAAGATGTCCAAAAATAATTGTCTCGATTATTTTTTTGTCGTCCGAGCAGACAGTGTTGGTTATTTAATACATTGTGTGCATTGGGCGACCGTCATTCTATAGACCTCAATGCATTGCATTGTAATCTATTAAATTGCAACCACAACGGACGTCTTTTTAAATAGAAAAAACGGATGCCTTTACTCTTTTTTGAACATAGTAAGAATGAAGCCTAAGGGGGCATTCACAGGTTCCATGCACGGTCCGTAAATACAGATAAACAGTTCTAAATTACGGCTTTGCGCTACTGTACTGACATGCAGTATCAGTACAGTAGCATGAACATTTAAAATTGCTGCAAAGCAGCTCCTGGCATCATTATGAATGATCATGCTGGGAATTCCAAACTCCTTTCCATAGCAAATCATCCACATTTACGGACCATGGACGAAACTTGTGAATGTCGCCAAATAGAAGAAGAGAGAATAGTAGGAAGGTTCCTGTTATACATAAATCTTCACTAACAATCTTTTATGTAATATGTAAGATAACTTATAATCTCGATTAGGAGAATGCACACGGTAGCGCTCTTCATTTCCCTACTGTCAATCAGATCTGTCCAGCTGCCCTATAGACATATAATGGAGCTGTCTTGATAGAGATTGCTGCGAGATGGAGTGTCCCCATTTAAGACCGCCATGTAATATGCCAGCCCTAGAAAAAAAAAATTCTTTTTTTCTTTTGGTAATAACTATAAATGTGGCAAATACACTGCAGCTGTGCCGTGTGAATTCTTCCATAGAAATTAATTGAGTTTCTTTTTCAGTATAACAAACATGGGGAAATGCATATTCATCCACATCTGTTATATAAAGAAAGACATAGATTGCCCAGGAAAAATGTTAACTTTAATAAACATAAAAGTAAAAGTAAATAACATTAGGCTTGGTGAGATCAGCGTGTGCTAAGTGTAATCAATGGGACTACCCCATAACCCTGCGGCCATGAAATGGTTAATGCTCTGTTAAAAAGCCGTACATGGAAGATCTGTTTGTTGCTTTCAGTTTCAAGGAAAGCTGCCTGCCAGATTGTCCTCCAAGTAAATGTTGATTGGGTCTACAAGTGGATTTATTGGTATTGATTTAACCTGACAGGCCATGCTAAATTTCCCTTTACTGCTAAGTGTGCATTTTCCCCTATGTGGATTTATACATTTATTTGTTTGGCCAAGTTCTTCTTCCAAGTACATTCGGAAGTTTTTTTCTTCTAGTGTATAAGAGGAGCAATATTAAATAATGGAGATATTTGGGCTAATAATTGCAGAAATGGGCCATACAGTCATTTATAATGGAAAAAACTAAATTTTCCTGCACAGTGATGCTTACTGGCCAGCTATAGCTTCCCTCACAGAGGATTCTCATGTCCCTGTAGAGACTTTAGATTAGTGTGTGAATAAATTAAATCTTACAGTATATAATCATTAGATATGAGCAAACCTCAAGCACCTTCACATAAAATCGAACCCGAGTGTGCGGCATTTGATTACCAGGGGCTGAAGAAGTTGGATGCAGCCCAAAGGCTGCCTAGAAAACATGGGTATAGTGTTGATCAAACTGTTCGAGAAAAGTTACGTTCGGGTCGAACATCTCAATTTTCTCCAACTCGAATTGAACCGAACATTTTACTGTTCTCGAGTTAGTGTTCAAGTTTGAAATCAAGTTTGAGCGCCTTTCTGCCAGCCAATCAGTGCAGAGGACATCGAAGTGTCAAATAGGGGTCTCATTGGCTGCTAAAATCACATGACCATCTTATAATGTGATGCGTTCTGGGCGCCAATTTCTGCTCACTCACTGTGCTGTACAGACTGCTCTCTGTCTGTCTGTCTGTGTCTGTGTGTCTGCTTGCATGCTGCTATTTAGCTTAGTTAGTTAGTTAGTCAGTGGGGTGTTTAGCAGCTTAGGGACTTAGGGACAAGCTTAGGGATTTCGGGACAAGCTTAGACTTAGTTACATAGCATTTTCCTCTCCATAGACAGCAATACTTAGGCTCAATATTGCTGGCTGCATCTTGGATTTGCTGATTATAGTGCTTGAAAAGCACTATATTGTAATCCGTATTCTTCTTCCGTTTCTTCTTCTTCCAGCCATTTTTCTGCGCGTAATATAGCCCGAACCGCTTTGCGCACAGACTCCGTTCGAACTGCGTTTCGAAGCCCTCGGCGGTGTGTGGTGTGCTATCTATTTTTCGTTTCGATCGGATTTGTCGTTTTTAAGAAATTTACGTTTAAAGACCCCTAATTTCCCATAGAAAATAATGGCCCATTGCAAATAATTGCCACACTCTAACCGCTGACAGCCAATCACAGCACATATGCAAATAGCTGAAATATAGCAGCCAATAGGAACTCTAAGGTCTTGTCAGTCAATGTATCACACCATCCACAGTCACATGTCCACTATTGGCCAATAGAAGATGTAATATATGGAAGGTCCTTAACGATTTTGTCTCACTGACATGAGTAAGATTGTCATGGTAACCGAGTAGCAGAGTTCAGTCAGTAAAAGAGCAGAGCTGAGGCAGCCATGTAGCATGGACGGTACACAAGCTGCTCTTAAAAGGGACGGTACCCAAGCCGCTCTTAAAGGGACGGTACCCAAGTCGCTCTTAATGGGACGGTACCCAAGTCGCTCTTAAAGGGACGGTACCCAAGCCGCTCTTAAAGGGACGGTACCCAAGCCGCTCTTAAAGGGGCAGTACCCTAGCAGCTCTTAAAGGGACGGTAACCAAGTGGCTGTGTAAGGGAAATTACATAAGTAGCTCTTAAAGGGACCCAAGTCGCTCTAAATAGGTCCCTTTAAGAGCAAAATAGGTCCCTTTAAGAGCAGAATGGATCCCTTTAAGAGCTACCTGGGTCCCTTTAAGAGCAAAATGTGTCCCTTTAAGAGCAAAATGGGTCTCTTCAAGAGCGAAATATGTCCCTTTAAGAGCAAAATGGGTCCCTTTAAGAGTGAAATATGTCGCTTTAAGAGCAAAATGGGTCCTTTTAAGAGCGAACTATGTCCCTTTAAGAGCGAAATCGGTCCCTTTAAGAGTGACATGGGTCCCTTTAGGAGCCACCTGGGTCCCTTTAGGAGCGAACTGGGATCCTTAAAGAGCGACCTGGGTCCCTTTAAGAGTGACCTGGGTACCTTTAAGAGCGACCTGGGTCCCTTTAAGAGCGAAATGGGTCCCTTTATGAGCGACCTGGGTCCCTTTATGAGCGACCTGGGTCCCTTTATGAGCGACCTGGGTCCCTTTAAGAGTGAAATGGGTCCCTTTAACAGCAAAATGGGTCCCTTTAAGAGCAAAATGGGTCCCTTTAAGAGCGACCTGGGTCCCTTTAAGAGCGATCTGGGTCCCTTTTAAGAGCGACCTGGGTCCCTTTAAGAGTTACCTGGGTCTCTATAAGAGCGAAATGGGTCCCTTTAAGAGCTCCCTGGGTCCCTTTAAAGGGTGAAATATGTCCCTTTAAGAGCAAAATGGGTCCCTTTAAGAGTGAAATTGGTCCCTTTAAGAGCCACCTGGGTCCCTTTAGGAGCGAAATGGGTCCCTTTATGAGCGACCTGGGTCCCTTTATGAGCGACCTGGGTCCCTTTATGAGCGACCTGGGTCCCTTTAAGAGTGAAATGGGTCCCTTTAACAGCAAAATGGGTCCCTTTAAGAGCAAAATGGGTCCCTTTAAGAGCGACCTGGGTCCCTTTAAGAGCGATCTGGGTCCCTTTTAAGAGCGACCTGGGTCCCTTTAAGAGTTACCTGGGTCTCTATAAGAGCGAAATGGGTCCCTTTAAGAGCGACCTGGGTCCCTTTAAAGGGTGAAATATGTCCCTTTAAGAGCAAAATGGGTCCCTTTAAGAGTGAAATTGGTCCCTTTAAGAGCCACCTGGGTCCCTTTAAGAGCGAAATGGGTCCCTTTAAGAGCAAAATGGGTCTCTTTAAGAGCGACCTGGGTCCCTTTAAGAGCGAAATGGGTCCCTTTTAGAGCGACCTGGGTCCCTTTAAGAGCGACCTGGGTACCTTTAAGAGCGACCTGGGTACCTTTAAGAGCGACCTGGGTCCCTTTAGGAGCGACCTGAGTCCCTTTAAGAGCAAAATGGGTCAGTTTAAGAGCGACCTGGGTCCCTTAAAGAGCGACCTGGGTCCCTTTAACAGCAAAATGGGTCTCTTTAAGAGCGACCTGGGTCCCTTTAAGAGCGAAATGGGTCCCTTTTAGAGCAACCTGGGTCCCTTTAAGAGCGACCTGGGTACCTTTAAGAGCGACCTGGGTCCCTTTAGGAGCGACCTGAGTCCCTTTAAGAGCAAAATGGGTCCGTTTAAGAGCGACCTGGGTCCCTTTAAGAGCGACCTGGGTCCCTTTAAAAACGACCTGGGTCCCTTTAAAAACGACCTGGGTCCCTTTAAGAGCGACCTGGGTCCCTTTAAGAGCGACCTGGGTCCCTTTAAGAGCGAAATTTTTCCCTTTAAGAGTGAAATTGGTCCCTTTAAGAGCAACATGGGTCCCTTTAAGAGCAAAATCGGTCCCTTTAAGAGCGAAATATGTCCCTTTAAGAGCGAAATATGTCCCTTTAAGAGCGAAATGGGTCCCTTTAAGAGCGAAATATATCCCTTTGAGAGCGACCTGGGTCCCTTTAAGAGTGAAATATATCCCTTTAAGAGCGACCTGGGTCCCTTTAAGAGCGAAATGGGTCCCATAAAGAACGAAATATGTCCCTTTAAGAGTGGAATTGGTCCCTTTAAGAGCCACCTGGGTCCCATTAAGAGCTCTTAAAGGGACGGGAGCCAAGTTGCTCTTAAAGGGACGGCACCCAGGATTAAAGTTTCTCTTAAAAGAAAGTCACTGGTAAAGGGGCGCTCTGGAAGTCACTGGTAAAGGGGCGCTCTTTTCAAGCACTATGTATTTTCCTGGAAATGCAAATCTAGTTCATACTTAGTGCCCAAAAGTAAATTTTTGTCAGTTTTCAGTTTGCTACTTGCTAAATAATAGTATAAAAAAAGGTCTCCACATCTGTCATATGAATCAATCAATCGTACATAGGATTTGCTTATGGTGCGTTTACACAGACAGATTTATCTGACAGATCTTTGAAGCCAAAACCAGGAACAGACTATAAACAGGGATCAGGTCATAAAGGAAAGACTGGGATCTATCCTCTTTTCAAATCCATTCCTGGCTTTGGCTTCCAAAATCTATCAGATAAATCTTTCTGTGTAAACGCACCATTAGTTACATTTATCCTGAGTGGGGGCGGAATACCTTTCAAATACACTGTGTGTTATTATCATACAGATATACACGTGTGTTATTGTCATACAGATATACACACACACACACACACACACACACCGTGGTCCTTCAACATACAATATTATTTGGTTCCAGGACAACCATTGCATGTTGAGACCAAAATTCTATGAAAAACTGGTAATTGGTTCTAAATCCCCCAAAATGAGAGAAAAAAGAATACTTAAAGGAAAATAAACAGCTAACTAATATGGATACAGCAAGTCCTTAAATATAACAGTCAGAAGGAGCTACAAGAGACTCTAAATTTCTTTCTATGTAGAGGTACGGAGTATTTTCAGGGTCCTGTACAGATAACATGGGGTCCCAGAAAAATAAAATGAAACTTCCCCTTACCTGGTGCCCAAAGGAGCAACTCATTCTGGTACTGGTAAAAAGCAGTACAGGATATGTAGTATCATACTATACTATAGAGGAGATACCAGACAGCCAACCAGTGTATGCACTTCACTAATACTGGTAATACTGGGATTTTACAAGTAAAATGGACACTTTTTGTTGGTCGATCAGCTAGTTGTTTTTTTTTTTTTTTTACATGCTTTGCAGATCCTGACTGTCTGTAGCGTTGTGTGTTGAGTCTGGTCTCAAGTTATGATGGTCCAGAAAAGATCATTGTATGTTGAAATTGCATATTGTATCTCGAGGCCATTGTAAGTTGAGGTATCACTGTACAGTATATACAGCGTGTGTTATTGTCATACAGACATATGTACATATGGGGGCTCGGTTCAGACGTTGTAACTGTGCGGCTGTATTTGCGGCTGTAATTGTGCGGCGGTATTTTTGGTGGTTCGTGTGTATGCTTGGAAGTATAGGATATGCGGCTGCACAGTGCACACTATGTATGAATCTACGGCCCGATCGTAAACGGACCCGTAGAAAATGAACAAGACCATTGTTTGCGGCTGGACATGCGGCCGAGGATTGACAGGCGGTCCGTACGGAGTACTTCAAAAATAGCCGGCAATGATGCCGAATGCCGATGCCTCTAATAGTTAATATATTAAATTACTAAAACACATTTTCTTTGTAATCAAGACACTTTCGTTGTTCAATAATTTATTTCTAACGAATCCATCATTTTGCAATTAAATATACTGTTAAAATAAATAGATATATAAATAAATGTATATTTATCTATATATTTATTTTTTGACATTATATTTAATTGCACAATGATGGATTCGTTAGAATTAAATTATTGACCAACGAAACTGAATTTATGTCCACGAAAATGTGTTTTATTAATTAAATATTAATTAGTACAGGAAGCTCCATAAACCATTAATTCATATTGCCGGCAATAGAGCTTTCTGTACTAATCATCACTTTACTTTAATGAAAACATCAAATGTTTCTAATTATGTTATCACAATAGCATTATTAGAAGAAACATTTAGAATTATATGTGCGCTCAGCTGATTGGCTGTTCGGCTGAGCGCACATATAATGAGCCGGTCCGCAGTACAGTGACTTCATTGTGCTGCGGACCAACAAAAAAGGACACATCGGGGTGAGTATAGAGCTCTCCCCACCCCCTCCCCTGCACTGCACCCCTCCCAGCAAGGAAGGGGGGTCACTTAACCCCTTCCTTGCTGGGATGGGTGCAGTCTGACATCAGTCTGGCCCCCAGGGGGTTAAGGGGGATGCAATACATCCTCCCTTAACCCCTTGGGGGTCAGACTGTAAGCAGCGATCTGTAAAGATGCTGCATACTGTAAGGAGCACAACACCGCTCACAATGATGGGTGTTGTGCTCCTGTTTGTGTGTTTTTTGTGTGTTTCTCCCTTTTTGTTTTTCAGATATCGGTATCCTGGGGATTACGTCGGATTCCATGGACTACGTCGATGACCAGCGGTTGTTGTTTTAATTTTTTTAATAAAATGGTCAATGAGGGGTGTGGGGGTGTTTTTATTTGAATAAAAATGTTTTTTTACTTGTGTGTTGTCTTTATTTCTTTACTTTATAGACTTAGTAGTGGAAGCCGTCTAATAGACGGAATCCATTACTAAGTTGGGGCCTAGTGTTAGTCGGTATAAAATGGCTAACACTAACCCCCCATTATTACCCCAGTACCCAATGCCACCAGGGGTACTGGGAAGAGCCGGGTGCCAGTGGTCCCGGAGCGTCAAAATTGGCGCTCCTGGACCGGGCGGCAGCAGGCTGGTAAGATTTAGGCTGGGGAGGGCCTAAACCAATGGCTCTTCCCACCCTGGTGTTACCAGGCTGCTGTCGTTTGGTTTTTAACCCGGCTGGTTATAAAAATAGGGGGGACCCTATGCGTTTTTTTTTAAATAAATAAATAAATAATTAAAAAAAAACGCATAGAGTCCCCCCTATTTTTATAACCAGCCGGGTTAAAAAACAAACGACAGCAGCCTGGTAACACCAGGGTGGGAAGAGCCATTGGTTTAGGCCCTCCCCAGCCTAAATCTTACCAGCCTGCTGCCGCCCCAGTCCAGGAGCGCCAATTTTGACGCTCCGGGACCACTGGCACCCGGCTCTTCCCAGTACCCCTGGTGGCATTGGGTACTGGGGTAATAATGGGGGGTTAGTGTTAGCCATTTTATACCGACTAACACTAGGCCCCAACTTAGTAATGGATTCCGTCTATTAGACGGCTTCCACTACTAAGTCTATAAAGTAAAGAAATAAAGACAAGACACAAGTTTAAAATTTTTTTTATTCAAATAAAAACACCCCCACACCCCTCATTGACCATTTTATTAAAAAAATTAAAACAACAACCGCTAGTCATCGACGTAGTCCATGGAATCCGACGTAATCCCCAGGATACCGATATCTGAAAAACAAAAAGGGAAAAACACACAAAAAACACACAAACAGGAGCACAACACCCATCATTGTGAGCGGTGTTGTGCTCCTTACAGTATGCAGCATCTTTACAGATCGCTGCTTACAGTCTGACCCCCAAGGGGTTAAGGGAGGATGTATTGCATCCCCCTTAACCCCCTGGGGGCCAGACTGATGTCAGACTGCACCCATCCCAGCAAGGAAGGGGTTAAGTGACCCCCCTTCCTTGCTGGGAGGGGTGCAGTGCTGGGGAGGGGAGAGCTCTATACTCACCATCCGATGTCCCGATGTTGTCTCTTCGCTGGTCCGCAGCACAATGAAGTCACTGTACTGCGGACCGGCTCATTATACGTGCGCTCAGCCGAACAGCCAATCAGCTGAGCGCACATATAATTCTAAATGTTTCTTCTAATAATGCTATTGTCATAACATAATTAGAAGAAACATTTGATGTTTTAATTAAAGTAAAGTGATGATTAGTACAGAATGCTCTATTGCCGGGAATATGAATTAACGGCTTATGGAGCTTCCTGTACTAATTAATATTTAATTAATAAAACACATTTTCGTTGAAATAAATACAGTTTCTTTGTTCAATAATTTAATTCTAACGAATCCATCATTGTGCAATTAAATATACTGTCAAAAAATTAATATATATATATAAATATACATTTATTTATATATATATTTATTTTAACAGTATATTTGATTGCAAAATGATGGAATCGTTTACATTTAATTATTGAAAAATAAAAGGGACTTTATTAGAAAGAAAATGTGTTTTATTAATTCAATATATTAACCATGAGAGACATCGGCTATAGTGCAGAGGATCGCAAACCCCGGTAATAGCAATTCATGTAAACTGTGTTCCCTGCTTTCCCAGATGCATCCAGAGGTGTTTGCATCACTTTCTTAACATTTTATTTGTTATTTTTAGTTGAACCAGATTTCCAAGTAAATGACCATATGTTTTGAGCCGCATGTCTATTTTTTCCCACGGCCGGAGTTTCACCCGCACATTTACAGCCGCATAAAAAATACAGCCGCACAGTTACATCGTGTGAACCCAGCCATATACTGTATATATATCCTGTATAAATATTTATATATATATATATATATATATATATATATATACACACTGTGTGTTATTGTCATACAGATATAGATATATATATATATATATATATATATATATATATATATATATATATATATATATAGTGTGTTATCGTCATATATATATATATATACACATATACATATACCATGTGTTATTGTCATACAGTTATATATCCAGGCAATAGAGTTCTCTCTGTTGCTAAATCTTTCTCAATGGCAAAAAGTTTAATTTTCACAGCTTTTAAAGGGGTATCCCACCAAAATAATTTCTGCTTTAATAAATAGCCCACCCATAGCTTTCCATCTTTCCAATATCAAAGATAAGTGACCTCCATTATACTGACTACAATACAAGATGGTGGGAAAGCTGGATGATCTCCATCATATTGCGTATAAGATGCTAGGAAAGTGGGATGACCTCCATTATACTGACTACTATACAAGATGCTAGGAAAGCTGGGTGACCTCTATTATACAAGATGCTAGGAAAGCTGAGTTACCTCCATTATACTGACTACTATACAAGATGCTAAAAGGGAAAGGGGGCTGCAGCAATACTTCATGGGTGCCCAATGGCCCTGCATTCCTACTCAACTCTGCTACGTCAATACTTCAACTCTACTACTTCCCTACCTCAACTCTGCTACTTCACTACCTCGACTCTGCAACATCACTACCTCAATTCTGCTTTAGTCACTACCTCAACCCTGCTACATCACTATCTCAACTCTTCTTAGTCACTTCCTCAATTCTGCTACCTCACTACCTTACTACCTCAACTCTGCTACTTCACTATCTCAACTCTGCTACCTTAGTTATCCATTGAAAGGAATGAAGTATTTTACCTTTTTCTTTCATTCTTAGAACCAAATTTTCTTCTTTAATCTGTCCCATGTATCCAGTTTACACTTCTTGATGGTAATTTCAGCTTCTCCTCTCCTGTAAAAGTATAAAAATTAACCCGAACATCTCCCATTGACTTAAATGGGGTCTGAATTCGAGTTCGAATTGAACCCCAAACTGAACACCACGACTGTTCGAAGTTAGACTTGAACTCAAACATTTTACTGTTCGCTCATCACTATATGGGTACAGCCATAGGCCATAGGCCATGTTCATACATCAGGATTTGTAAATGACGGCCACAAATAATAATCATTTTGTTGTTAACAAATTTTGACAGAAGTCAGGAATGACAGACGCAAAATGTGTGAACATAGCCACAGGTTTTCTAGGACTCAAACTTCTACAGTCATAGGTAATAAAATGCTGCAAGCAATATTACATTTTCTTTGATAAAGTTATAATACAAAGTCATAAAGATTTTTTTTTTTTTTTAAATTGCAGGAATATCGCTAAATAACACATTTCAGCATAGGTCTTCTTTCTTTATCAGGTCACAGTAATAAAAGCATGAGAATGCCAAAATGCGTTGTTTAATATTTAATAAAAGTGAACAACACAACCGTCTGTCCTTGCCGGGGATGACGGTGCCCTTGGCATGATGATGATTTTCTCTTTGGATCATTTGAATATTGCAGAAACTTGCCAGAAAAAAACACCAAAACCTATGCATTGTAAAAGCGAATATTAATTATTTTTAATGAAAGGTATGAGACATTGTAGAAATGAAAAACACAACTCCGATCGTCAGACATCTGTCCTTTCAAGTCATGCAAATAAGAGCTCCTCTACAAAGGTCAAACGATATTCTTAACATAAATCATGAGTAATGACCCAACATAAGAGTGTAAGTGGATTTACTGCCGATTCTTAAAAGTTCAGTTTTCTCTTTTTTCCTTTTACATATTCCAGAAATACACAAAATGAGAACAGGCCCTTGAAGAATTAACCATCAGAAGAACTCATTTTAATTTTAGATGCAGCTGGGGAATAATGACAGAGAGCTCATGCTCTTTTTTACGTAATTACAGTTTCTAAAAATATACACTCCATCACCCTAATGGGCAAGTCTTTCAAGAGTCGTACTAGTTTTTATAGGATGTCATAATGTCAGGAAAATGTAGACTATCATTCTAGCAGAATGGAAAAAGATGAGCAGCGGCAAGCTATATATTCATTTATTTCCCATTGTCTAACAAATGATGTTTCAATGGGTCAATTTTTTACATATTTATTTTTTTCCGCAGACTCACAAATGCAATTTAATACATTCTGCCGAGATAGTTGGAAAATTGATGCACCATTTAAAGTTTATCTTCGGCTACCATGCACTTCCCCCTGTACAAAATAAAATCCTTTTTAACTCTCACACACAGCCAAATATGAGTTTAACAAAAAAAATATATATAATAATTTTGGGGAAATCCTTCCAACTAAGTGGTTTTTAATGATACAGCAAACAAAAAAAAATAAAAAGTCCCAAGTAATGAGGTGATTAATAAAACTGGTCCGAGAAAAAGTTTTGCCGGAAAAGTTAGACAGAAGGAAAACCAATTAGTAAAGTTTTTTTCCTGTCTAAACTTGGATTTTTTTTGTATTCATAGATTTCAAGGGAAGCTATGAAAACTCTTATTATAGATTGTAAATGGAAAAGCTCTTTAAACTGTTAATAATGGAGAATATGAGCTGCAAGAACAAAAGTATCTGTGTCCCAGAGTATGTATTTTTAAACTGTAAAATTGAGTATTTCTGGTTTTCACTGGTCTTGTAACATTCTACTAATATTTTGTGAAAACCTTTGGGTGCAAAGAACGATATGTCTCTATGCTCTGACATTGCTTTTAGTGGAAATACATAATGTTTTTTGACTCAAGGTCAAGTCTACCTGATAATATTGAGCACAGCAAGTAAAATTCAGGCTATGTGCAGTTAATTTCATATTCATGTAAAAAACATGGCAACAATTTTGAACATTTTGGGGTACATTTATAAAGACTGGCGTACAAGTAGTCTAGGCTTAAATTAGGTACCGCCCCGAATTGACCCATCTGAATCTGGCCCGACCTGCGCCTGCTGTACAGTACTGAACAGGTGTAGATTTCCGCCTGCGAGCCTCCGCCCCACCTTGCCGCGGCCCCCTTGCCTGCCCATCAGACGAGTGGAGGATACAGCTGGCATACACCAAAGAAAAAGGGGAAAATCTGCCCCTTCTTCGTGGCGTATGCCAGGTGAGCACATTGATAAATGTGCCCCTTTGTTTTCTTTTTATTGTGACGCAAACAACAAACAGGACAACTTGCATTTGCAACAATTACAAATGCAAGTCACTTTAGTCTTAAGCATCATTCATCTTCCCCTTGACTCGGACCAGTTTCCCAGTCTCTGCTGCTGAAAAGCATACCTACAGCATAATGCTACCACCACTATGTCTCACTGTGGGGATGGTGTTCTTGGGGTAGTAAGATGTGTTGGTTTTGCGCCAGACGTAGCGTTTTTCTTGGTGTCCGAAATATTCGATTTTGGTCTCATCTGATCAGAGCACCTTCCACCCTACATTTGGGAATTTCCCATAAGCTTTTTTGCAAACTATAAAACAACTATTCCTAATTTAGGCTGTAAGTAAAGGGTTTTTTCTGGCCTCTCTTCCATAATGCCCAGCTCTATGGAGTGTACGGCTTATTGTGGTCTTATGGTCAGATTCCCCAGTCTCTGTTTGGGAACTCTACATTTCCTTTAGGGTTACCTTTGGTCTCTGTGCTGCCTCTGATTAATGCCCTTCTTGCCAGATCTGAGCGTTTTGGTGGACAGCCCCTCTCTTGTTTGTTGTGGTACCATGTTCTTTCCATTTGATGATAATGGGTTTGATGGTGCTCTTTGGCATTATCAGTCAGGGTTTTAGTTTTTTTTTTTTATTATCCAACCTTGACTTGTACTCCTCAACAATTTTGTCCCTGACTTATTTGGAAATCCTTTTGGTGTTCATTGTGTTGTTGGGCTAGTGGTGTCTCTTGCCTAATGGTGTTGCAGCCTCTGGGGCCTTTCAGAAAAGGTGTGTATATATTGGCAGACTATGGGACACTTAGATTTCACACAGATGGACTTCATTTCACTAAGCATGTGACTTTTAAAGGAAATTGGTTTCCTTACAACTTTTTAGGGGCTTCATAGCAGATTAGGTTAATACATATGCACAATTTCAAATTTTTAAATTTATTTTAAATATATTTTTCTCTTTTCACTTCACCAACTTAGACTATTTTGTGCAGATGCATCACATACAATTCAGATTCTAAAAATTAAACACTGGTTGTGATGTAACAAAATAGATAAAAAGTAGACAACTCGAGCATGCTTGAGTTCGATTGTCCAGCATTTAAATACTGGAGTGCAAAAAAACATGGATACAGCCATAGGCTGGGCTCTCTAGCGCTGCAACTTTTACAGCCGCTGGCATTCAAATGCCGAACAATCAGACTCAAGTTGCACTCATCGCTTGTAAAAAGCCAATTTTGGATAATATTTTTGCCAGCCACTGTTTTTTCTCCCAAGTCCTACCTAAATAACATTTAATGGACTATTAGTTAAAGAAACACTCCAATCAAAATGAACACACTAGCCCATATTTACTATGTCCGCAGCACCTGAATTCTCGCACAACACATTTAGCACCAGAAAGAATATTAAACCCAGAACATTGTTAGTGGAAAAAGTTAGAAGTGTGTACCTCAACATTCAGATGGACGATGCTCCCCACTGTTGTAAAATTGTAGATGATTAGAGCACCAGTGTCAAGGTGATGAGTCTACTTTTAGTCACCTTGCATCAATTAACTGTCTCTGTTGTAATTAACTAGCCCGTGCCCACATAGCCCGTATTAGAAGCTACAATACAGAACCCATGGAGACAGGACACAGATGTGTGCACACAACTTCCTCTTTATTAAAAATGTCTCATTTTATAATCTCGGAATACAGGAGTGGTTACATAGTCACATGTATATATTTGGTATAGCATGATTGGATAACTTGATTTTCAGATATAAATAGTATATAAAAGCTGTCAAGATTCTTTTTGTCATCCAGAAAGAAGAAGTTCTGGAGGTCTGGTCTTGCGGTTTTAGCATGAGCTGTCTCGAGCTGTCTGGAGTTGAAGCATATCTGATTTAACTATTAAGACAAAACAAATTGAAATGTTTCTCTATAATCATAATCTATAATCAATAATCAATATCAACCCTGACACCAGGACTTGGTAGAACTTACAAAGCTAATAGCTAAACTTAAACTATCCTCTCTTTGGATGTCACGAAGGCTTTTTGCAGGGTCCAATTGGGATGCTTGTTGAAAACTCTAGAAATGTTTGGGCCATTAGGGTCAAACTTTTTTAATTGAATTAAAGAGAATGTACCAGCAGTACATCGCTTTTCTGTTTTTACTAGGAATAGACCATCACCGGCACAGGGATGCTGGTGCTGCAGTCTTTCTTTTGAACCGCAGCACTGGTCTATTACAGAGCATCAGCCTAGCCTAAAGCACTGGTAGCGGGCCGGCGCGACCCAGTGTGAGGAAACCCCCTCCCCTCTATGACACAGCGTTATTAGAATCAATGATGTCACGTCATAGAGGGGAGGAGTTCCTCCCACTGGGGGCAGTGCTTCAGGCTAGGCCACTGCTTCAGGCTAGGCCAGTGCTTGGTAATTGGCCAGCTCCATGTATGGGAACCAGGCTACAGATCAAAAAAAGGACTTTGGCACCAGCATCTCCATGCTGGTGTCAGTCTATTCATGTTAAAAAAAAAGAAAAGCAATGCACCTCGGCCAAAGGCTAGGATCTATTTGAACAATGGACTAATGGGTAATGGAGTAATTGGTTTACGCTCAACAGTGGAACCCATCAGAAGACTGGGGACGGTGCAGGGGACCGGGGCAGGTGAGTATGGTTTCTATTGTATTTTAGGAGCCCCCTCCTTACCATTCTAAAACATTTTGTATGCCAGGCAAACCCTGTTTATGCTTCAGTGATGCATTACTCTTTTCGGTTATATTAGTCCATGTATACAGGAAATAAATAAATATGTCAGGTTAAAGTGATATTTAATATCAATGTCAAATAAATAGTGAATATCATATAATAGGTTGTCTGGAGAGTATTGGATGCAACCTCTATTCTTAATACACCAAGCTATTTTTTTTTACTTTTCTGGTAAAAGATACTTGTCTAGTGAATCATTTACTAACCTCATCAAGTGAAGCACATAATACATTCTGGAGTTCAGAGTGCTGAGGACATGATTAATATGTTTTCCTGTAATATCATTGCTCTAAAAACAATCCATATCTGGCATAGGAGCGCTATGGATAGTATAAAATATGTCACCCATCCTTGAGAATTTATGGCTGCAGTGAAAACACAAAAAAGAATGATAAAGTATTAGGAGCTGCCTCTCTCTTAATCACTCTGCTATCCCTTGTGTGTTCTGTGCATTATCAGATACAGGCGGCTATCACAGGAGTCGCCGAATATTTTCTTTTAATCACAAAAATGTAATTTTTTTTCTGTTTCCAATTTATTTCTAATCCTATCATTTGCAGTGGAAATATTAAAATGAACTTTGATTACGGATGTAATTAAATTAGAATGGCAATCCTGGTTTTTGGTTAGTGGATATGCAACTATTTAGTCGAAAGGAAAAGAAGAGATCTCTTGCTTAAGATTCTGCAGATGCACAACAACTTACATATATGTGTGTGTGGGGGGGCATGCTAACCATTATTATGAGGAAACTTTACCAAAATTTAAAAATAATGTAAAGATCTTTGTCAACTTCTGCAAAAAATTAACCTTCACCTTCCCCCACTCTAACATACAGTACAAGCCTTCTCTTATGATTCCCTTCCTGAAAATGTCCTCTTACAAAAATTCCAGAATTTCAGATAATGTACAATTGTTAGGAGGCATTCACATGTTCCGTGCATGGTCTGCTATGGAATGGAATTCAGAGTTCCTGGCATCATCATTCATGATGATGCTGTGTGCTACGAAACTGTGACAAGGCACAATGGCAAGTAAGCCAAACAATACATACACTGTAAACTCTCTCCCTTTTATGTAAAGGTATGAAGCCTCTACTTAAATCTGGTGGCCTCAGCGCTGTGTTGACATTTTTAAGCCTGACGCTAAAAATGACGGACTTAATAAATGTCTCCCTATGTGTCTATACCGGAAGGCTGATAATACAGGTTGCAGTACAGTCAAAGTTTAAATCACATAGAAAACATAGAAAAATGTAACAACCCTCTCCCCTTTGGCATTGGGGGTGGGGGTATGTTACATAATATACAAATGAACAATGCCCTGGATAGAAAAGTGTAGATCTAAGTGTACAAGTAAAACACATGGACAATGTAGTTGTAGCTGTATCCATGTTCTCCAGGCGGTCCTTGGGGGGTATCCTCCCTCTGCATGGAGCGGGCAGCCTGAGGGATACGAGCGCAGATCAGTTTTGCTTCGTATGAAGCTTAACAAATCTGTTTCACTCTTCTCTGAAGACACGGTATAACTTTGCTCATTATCATCTAATGGTATCTCTTGTGGTGCAAAAGAGGTTTTACAAGAAAATAATAATCTGCCGTGGTAAAACTAAAGCCATAAATACCAAGCCCTCTGCTGTTTCCCCCACAGCTTCTTCTTCTTCTTCTTCTTCTTCTTCTTCCAGTCCTCTAATCTTCTCTTTTCTTCCTCTGTCTCTGAGATGAGGCGAAGGACCGGTTGCATCAGCCAATCTTTGACTGCAGCAGACTCCCGTCTTGGCATATGACTGACTGAGATGTCAAGTCATGCACCATGTGCTTGGAAGAACAGGGAAGGTTGGGGGATCGAAATCAGAAATAAAAACACAGGAACATATATTAAGAACCTTCTCAAGGGTTTCTAACCTGTGGCTCTTCAGCTGTTGGGTCTGCTAGGAACTGTCATTTCTCAACATCTGAAGAGCCACAAGTTGGAGACCTCTAACCTAGACTGTGTTTATGTATAGAAAACCATTTAAAACCATAAATGTGGTTTGGATATTGTCAAGTCAACATTACACAAACCTAATGTGAAATACATATAAAACAAACAGAAGAAGCCAAGGGACAAGGTGAATATCATCATACCGGTATACAGCATTGTGAATGGCATGAACTTAATGAAAAAAAATCCCATTGGGTATAAAACTAGACTATTTCCTATTTCCTTTGACATTCTGGTACAAGAGGTTTATTACATTACATCATGTAAGAGCAGACATTTTCTTCCTAGATGATTTTGTATAATTTTATCATTGAGTTTTAATTTTAAAGGAGAAGTGCTTTCCCCTCCCCCCCCCCCACTTATTTCTGCTTCAAGTTTTCACTTCCTTGATAAAATGGTGACGTCACGAACTGCTGGAACTAACAGAGCTGTGCGATGGCTGCTGGAGAGGATGATGGCAGGACTGGGCACTGGACCCTAAAGTGTGTTACCAGGGCAACTGTGTCGCCAGCAGCTGCTATCCTGGTATCCCCACCCCCAGGATATTATTATTGCCCGTCTCATGGCAGGGCAGTGTTCCTCTCTGCCCCAGGGGATGCTCAGTGTCCCTCAGTGTCTAGGCTACTTCCTCTATCTCCCCACTGCAGGGGGCTCCATCGCAGCTCTCACCCAGTTCAAGGACACCTCCCCTGGCATGCCCGCTTCCCACCCCTCCCAGCGGGACCTGCTCGTATGTTTCCAGGGCAGCGGCAAATTCAAACAAGCCAACAGGCCAGCGCCCAGCACTGTGTTTGAGCAGTTGCCACTGTTGCTGTCTCTCTCTCCATTCACTGGGGATGGAGCGGAGTACCGGCATTCAAGCAGTCGCTGCCGGGCGAGGTGAGGAGTATCAACGCTGTGGGAGGTGTCGCTGAGCTGGGGGAGAGCGGTGGCTGAGCCCCTGTAGTGGGGAGATCTAGGCAGTAGCGTTTCCCGTAGCGTTTCCCATAATAAGTGTAAATTGGTAATTTGTATAACTTTTGGGGGGCAATACTTTAATAAAAATTTTGTGCAGACTTCTCTTTTTTGTACCATAAATCCCAATTCTAATCAATTAGATTTTTATTCCCAAATAATATCAGCTTGAATAAATTATTGTATATTGTATGACATTATAGGGTTGGAGCTACTGGCTGGTGGCCAGTGTCTTGCTGTTTTCTAATAGGCCACTGTGACTATAGTAAAAAATTGTGTTTCTCAGTCCACTAAACTTTATGGAAATCTCAATGAAAGGGGTTAATGGGACCCAGAAGTTTATTTATCTAAGAGACTTTCTCCAAGGAAGGGCACAGATTTACAAATGTCTAATTATAGTCCTCTGTGTGATTGATAGTGATTTATACCGCCACGTATTTGCATTTTTATGTTGGAATTATTGTTGAAGCAGATGTGCATTGCTGGAAGCCTGTTTTGACAATGAGCACAGCTAAAAAAAATGTCTGGGTATGGTAGATACTGTGTCATATGTTTATTCGAGGAAAGTGTTTTGGGAAACCTTAAAATAAATAGGTCTCTCTTGACTAAAAAGGATTAAAGTGTTCATCTATTTCACATACTTTTACTTGAATTTTAAGTACCTGCCACCGGTGACATGTTTGTATTGATTTTTCTCTGTTACAAATATCTGCAATGTAGTAGAAGCTCTTTGGGCCTATGTGTATATCCAGCAGCTGTCCTCCCGCTGTGTCTCCAAATGCCAGGCTTAAAGAGGCACTGTCACCAATAAAGTGATTCTGAGTGTCCAAACCATGAAATCGCTCTATTCCCATCCTTTTCCTGTTTACCATGCGAAATCAGGAATGTGATAATTTAAGAGTTAAGGTTAATACACATGCGGCAATACCAAATATATTTGTTTATTTATTAATTTTTATTTATAAAATGTGAAAAGGGGGGTGATTCAAACTTTTATTAGGGGAGGGGATTTCATTAATATATATTTTTTTACACACATACTAGAGGTCTTCCTGGGGGACTTCTAGTATCACTAATCTGATTTCTCATTGAGATCTATGCAGTATAGATATACTGCATAGATCAATGAGATAGGCGATCTATTGCTCTGGCTTGCTGCAGCCGGGAACAATAGATCATCGAGCCAGGATCAGCGTCGGCCAGAGCAGATGCGGGGATTGCTTCTCTGCGATCGCGTGATTACATGTAATTTCAGCAAGGACACATAGGGGGAAAATACTACTACTACTACTACTACTACTACTACTAATAATAATAATAATAATTAAATAATTAAATGTCTACATTAAAACTAGAGTAGATGGTTTAAGATTGCACCTGATATTTAACAGTTTCTCAGGTTGTTTGAAAATCTGGCGCCCCTTTAAAGGGACCCTGTCACCAATGCAATGCTATCTAATCTATAGCCATCATGTTATAAAGCAGGAAGAACTGAGCAGGTTGAAGAAATATCTTCATGGAAAAAAATGTAGTATAACTTGTAACTTCTTGATTAAAAACCCTGCTTATTCTGTGGTAAGGAGTCCAGTGGGCGGTGTCACTCAATGGACTGGACTCCTTAGCATGGAAACATCAGAGATTTCAACCAATTAACTAGAGGTTATGCTGAATCTTTTCCCACAAAGATATATATCAATCTGCTTAGCTCCTCCTGCTCTATTACACGATGCCGATAGCTTAGGTAGCATTTTCATGGTGATGAGCTAGAAAATTGTCTAGTATTATCTTTAAATTGACCTATCACACCCCTTATTTGTCAGAGACATCCCACTTTCTGGCCATGCCTCTTTTCAAACGTAGTACAAACCTCAGTTCCTATCCGATAACATAAGCACCATTTCTTTTTGTCTAAACTGTCCCAAATTTATCTCCCTTATAGTCTATGAATAGGTTAACATTCCTTGTAGTTTATAAGAAAGAGTACTGAGTACAGTTTGGCACAAGTGCCTGGTGTGAACATGGCAGGAGCTGAGAGGGAAGAAATACAGGTACATGGAGGGAAAACCAACTAAGGTTAGGGCCACGCTGCGTTTTGCTGTCCTTTTAATGTATCCGTTTTATGGAAAAAATGGATGCAAAAAGAAAAAAAAAGGATTATACCAACAGACTCAACAGTTGTATGCTATAGAAACGGATCCATTTTTATTTATTTATTAATTTTTTTTTAAGTATACAAAAAAACGGGGCGTCCATGTTTTTCTGTACATTAAACTAAACATTTAAAAATGAATCCATTAAACGGGAAGCAAAAACACAGTGTGAACCTAACCTAAGACATATGAATAGTTAAAGGAAAACTATCAGCAAGTTAAGAGAATCTAACCCGCTGTTGTGTCCTGCTATAGTACATGGGGTGCTAAGGATGGCACCATTTTCATGATATCAGCAGTTTATTTCCTTTGCTAATTTGACGTTTTGGGTTTTGGCCAGCCCGCTCTTCTGATATTTATTAGGAGGGCTTACAGGCCTGAAGCAAACCATAGTTCTGCACCAGCTGAAGGGCTGCAGGTTTGAAACCACTGCCCTAGAATATAAACCTCACAATGTATGCTGCTTAGTGTCCAGAAGCAGGGACAACTTTTCTTTGACAGGTGTCAGTGCTCCTCTATGACCTTGCACTGGGCATCAAGTTTGAATGGTGATTCCAGCTCATGGAGATTGTCTCTTCTCTAATAATGGACGCTCATAAACAACATGTACAAGTGACCGTCAGCTGGGAACAATACCTAATGAAAATGTAACACAATCCATTGAGTGCATTGTCACTGTATTGTACTGTAATTATCTTTTTCTTTCCAGATTCTCACTATTCTTGGAATAAAGGATGAGTCTTGGAAGTACATCAATTAACTAATTGGATTATGAACGCCTTTGCCAAAGTCCTTAAATAAGCACTTTGGGCTGTTCTGAGGATGATTTCTTTGAGGCGTTTCTTCAGGTTTTGGGAATGGTAAGTGACATAGATGTATGATGGAATAGACAATTACTGCTTTGTGTTTGGGACAAATTGCTGTATATTTTTTTTTACTTCCATGTGAACTCATGGAGACCTCTTTCTCCTATACAATCCACATTTTTCTATATTAGACTCTCTTGTCATTGGTCTTCAGTGCCTTATCTAGTGTACTGTGACTGGCAAGCAGCCTGCTGGAGAAGGAAGTTATGCTATTTACTGCTCAGACATCGGCTAGACCTGTCCTCTCTTTACCTTTTGCTGAATCTAAATAACACTCACAGTGTATATTACAATACATCTAAGTCCCATACATCACTGCAACGTGCACAAATTTATTTCTCTACACATATAAGATCCATTTTAAAATCCAAAAAATAATTTGGATATAGTCCAGGGGCATATCAAATTGTCATAGGACCCCACAGTAAATTATAAAATGTATTCCCGCTAGATAGTGACTAACTAGTTGTATTGTGCTCTCCTTTCTGCCATGTTTCTTCCTCTAATGCATAGAGATGATATACAAAATAAGATGACAGCAGAGAAATAACAAACATGTCTAACTAAAGGTCCCCATATACTGCTGCTCGCAGGTTGGGGATCGTGTATGGTAGTCTTCTTCTACTCCTACCCCAGAGACAGGGGTTCAGCGTGATGGAATTTCTTTGACCGACCCCTTTGTTCTCAAAGAGATGAGCTGCAACCAGAGGTTTCTTGCTGCGGTTTACACCTTCCCCAGAATAATCATTGAAGGTGTATGGCCCCTTAAGGTGGTAAAGAATGAACAAAAAAAAAAAAACTATTTTGCATCAGCAAAACTGCTTTGTTTTTCGAAGTTTGACCCCTTTCTCTCACCATAATTTAGTCAGCTCCTTGCCTAGGTTCCTGACCACCGCTCTGAGCTCTGAGATGTGGTCAGGACCTTGAGGAGCAGTAGGTATACTTTATTCCCTCTCTCTTATAATGAGCGTACACACATCTCCAGGGCTTAGATTGTCCCTGGAGACATGGGTAAGCTAAGTGGGAGACATAGCAATGCCGAGCTGATTCAACTCTGTGCCACTGTGTCCCATCCTCTGTCCTCCTGCACTGAACCAGGTAGTGAGTGGGGACCCAATTCTCACAGAGATGTCACAGCACATAGATCAGTCACACAGTGATGTCAGGATAACCTACTAAGTAAAGTTACAGCAGAAGAATTTTGAGATGTCATGATGTCAGAGGCAAGGTTTAAGGCTGGGTTCACACTACGTTTTTGCAATCCTTTTTTTCATCTGTTTTTACCAATAACTGATGAAAAAAAAGATTGAAAAACTGATACATTAGTTTGCACGCGTTTTGATCCATATTTCCATTGCCTTCCATTATAAAAAAAAACAACCAAACGCATCAATTTTTTTAAACATACTGTATGCACAAATTTGGTCATCTTCATTTTGTGTACGAATCATGTTGTTCCTTTCTTTTTATATTGGAAAAACGGATCAAAATGGATGCACATAAATGTATCAGTTTTTCCATCCGTTTTTTTTTTTTTTTTTGGTCCTTTTTTTGATAAAAACAGAATAAAAAAAAATAGAAATAGAAAAAAAAGAATTGCAAAAACATAGTGTGAACCTAGCCTAATACTTACTCTGATACCACAGCACAGGGATACTAAATTCAATGATGTTAGAGCACAAAAATCATGCACACAGTGAAGTCATACAATAGGTAGGGAAATAAATAACAAAAACTGAAAAACAAAGCTGTCTGGTTTTGCCCATAGCAACCAGTCACAGCTCTGAGCTCTGAGTTTTAGTTTCCATAGATTTATAGATTTTTCCATAGATTTATTCTTCCCATGTGCATTCAATAATGCACACATACCACACATTACAATATAAAGTATGCCCACAGTATATAGTGTCAAACAAAGTAAGGCCATGTTTACACAGCGTAAGTTCCGTAGAAATCACGGCCGTTGTTGCAAAGGCCATGATTGGTACGGAACTAACGTTGTGCTGCAGGTCAAGGAAATCCCAGCCACAGTGTATACACATGGTATACACTCCAGCGGGATCCCTAGCGGCGCTATAGAAAACTGACTTGTCCTTCATTGAATAGCAGCCGCAGAAAACCCTGTCTGTGCACACTATAGAGCGAGCGGCTCCTGTGCAGTGTTCTAATGCGGGCGTGCACGGATGCATCCGCATCAGAACTCTGCGGCGCTAAAGATCATCTGGCTGGTAGTGTAGTACCGGCCGGGATGATCTTTTCTGACACCGGCCACTCCATGACCCAGCCAGGCCACGGAACGGCTGGACTCTTACTAAGTGTGCACAGAGCCTAACGTTGTAAAAATTAAATATCATAGAGTGTTTACTTGTTTTATTGAATGCTGCAACAGTAACTAAACAAGTAATATGTAAAGTACTGTAGGTAAACACAGTCACTTTATCCCCGATTCAGGAAAGATAGAGTCCCAGATGGCTGCGTAGCAATAATAGCCAGAAATGTTTAGACATGTTCCACGCCAAGCTCATTTTATACTGAAAACATTATAATTGATCTTGGTTATATATGGAGGACAATTCTCAAGGCAAGAGGTCACAGCATGCTCCTTTTCTCCACCGATCTTTTTACGTAGTGTTGCCTGACATATATAAATGCTCTGTATAGTGTTGGTGTAATAGAAGCCTGTTATATAGGCTACGATACAGAAGTATGTGTATGTTGGGAATTAATCTGATTCCCCATGGTAATGCATTGTAGAGTACTGGTGCAGTATCATCAGCATAGGGACGGTATTGAAAGCCCAATCTGTTGACATCTAGCTTTCTGGTTCATTGCTGGTATAATTGGGATTAGTGCACTTATAAGGTTGTACTTAGGAGCTGTGAATAGAAATGACCAGGGTCAGGGAAAACCTCTTATCCTTCCTAGATACCACTTGATTAGATTAACTAATGCTGCGTTTACACGGAACGATTATCGTGCGAATTTGCACGATAACGATCAAATTCGAACGATAATCGTACGTGTAAACGCAGCGAACGATCAAGCGACGAGCGACAAATCGTTCATTTTGATCTTTGAACATGTTCTCAAATCGTCGTTGGTCGTTCGCAAAAAATTTGCAGATCGTTCCGTGTAAACAGTCAACAATTTATTTACCCTATGTGCGAGATAGGCTTAAGCGATCGCAAAACGATTGCAAAATGATTTTTCCGTACGATATATCGTTCCGTCTAAACGCTTAGAAAAAAAAACGTTACTTCAAAATCGTTAATCGTGCGATCGGGCGAATTCTCGCTCCGTGGAAACGCAGCATAAGATGTGAAAATGGTCAATCAATATGGATACAATCGAAGAGAAGAGTAATATGAATGTAAGCAAGCTTGTACCGTATGTAGCAGTGGTACAGGGAGATGCTTAGAGTTATTACATTAAGGTTGGTGGGAGATATTAGTAAAAGAAACAAAATAAGATACATGGGTGGTGCTTTAGTTGTGATGCCATTAGAGTTGGCAAAGCATATCTGTGAAAGACACAAAAGCAACCAATCAGATTCCACCTTTCATTTTCTAAAAAGTCTCTGAGGAATGAAAGGTGGAATCTGATTGGTTGCTAGGGGCAACTGAGCCAGTTTCACTTTACACCATGTTTGATAAATCTCCCCCAAAAGTATTAAAAAATATATAATCTCACATTGATAAAAATATGACACAATGATGTAATCTTGATAGAAGTTGGTTCTCTATTGTTCTGAAAGAGAACTAAAAATCCTATGCATACATTAGAGGGAGCTTATAAGCTTATTAAGCATACTGCTGATATACTAGTATGCAGCGAGAGGGATCTCAACAGCTTATTGCATACTGCTAATATACTAGTATGCAGTAAGCTCTACATGTGGCTCATGCAGGCAGGAAGAATTTTACATAATTGGCCTAAAATTTTGCAGCTGCCCGAAACTCACATTGTAGTTTTGCAGTGTCCCAGAGTGGGGTCCACAGTCCTTTTTTCAGCATTTACAGGTCAGTATCCTGTGTATGTGTATGCACTGTGAAAAATAACTGTAGTATACAACTACCGCCTCTTGGTGTCACTGTTCTGCAGTACACTATCCAGGCACACCTGCAGGGGAAGTAATGTATGGGTTAACTATTTTGGATTGATTATATTTTCTGGCCTATCACAAAATCCTATTGTAATCTATCCAAGATCAAATCCTTGTCAAAGGTACCTCACACAACACCCTCCCCCCTCACACACAGCCTATCAGAGCCCTTAGATCCTGCATTCCCTGATCGTGTGTCACTCAGTGTCCACAAGATAGGATGTCCAACCGCGTGGAAGCAGGTACTTTTCTATCGCCACCCCCAAAGTGCTCAAAGTCTCTCTTGTTAAGAATCTTTGGGTCTGAATAAGCCCCCCTTCCCTTGAGTAACCGCCCTACACTAAGCTAAAGTCCTATTCACCTGTACACTTAACAGCACCTTAACTACCTATATAAGCCCAATACAGATCAACCTTGTAATAAAAGATTTTGGATAGAAAGTCACATAGCTATTGTACTATTCACACCACTGTGCAAGAACCGCATACGTTGTACTGTTTACCAAGTTCCTTTAGTAAAAGCATTATCTGTTTAAGAACCGTAGTGAGTCTTCAATACTGCACAACGTACAGCACTCACTACTCCACCTAACTGCAGCAACTAGAACTCCTAGAACTGTGGCAGTGTTGAGCCAGTGTATTGAGGGGTGGCTATAGCTGGTTCCACTCTTGATCAAAATCTGCCCCCCTGGGTTGCTGCGCCCTGGCACTTTGCAGTTTTTCCAACAACCAATCACAGCTCAGTTTTCATTTTACCAGAATTTGTTAGATATAAAACCTGAGCTGTGATTGGTTGGGAATAAGTGTTCCAGGCAGTTTGATAAATCCGGACCATTATCTCAATGTGTAAAGTTGTCACTTTAATTAAGATATACTAGAAAATAATCAGCACCGAGTTTTAAACCTAAAAGAACTTGGTGTTACGAGGCGGACATTCCCTTTCAGCTTGTTTAGAATTTGCCCTTTACAACAAACGCTGTATATTGTATTATGTGTCTGTTCTCAGTAGATTTTCTAGTGAACTTATATAAACTAATGGGCAACGTTATTGGCAGTTTAAGCTCCATTGTATTTACAGAGCGTTTTTGATTGGAAAATGGATTTACCTGCCAAGGATATATCCGATTTTATGTTTGCATATTGTCATTTCCGGCAACTATGTACAATACATTTTATCTCCGCGTTGTTTATCATGAGAATCCTATTGGCATATGGATCTATGCAAAAATACCTAATATTGTCCTGTGTAGAATAGCGGTACGTAAAACTGACATATAAATCTCTATTAGTAGGGAAGGCGGGGGTAACACCACTTAATGGCCCAGAGGTTCTTAAATAGACTGTTCACATGAATATTCTGGTCAGCAACAGCAGTGCTTAGTGAAATGGCTCAATGAATTGGATAATACAGTGCTTATTTGGCAAAAGAAATGAGCTCCATACTGGATAATGAATGCTTCTGACTTCATTAACTGTGTGCATAGATACATGGCTTTCAGCTTCAGTAAACATATATATTTTAGCTTAGTATTAATACGGGAGCCTTATTCATATTTCATTCCTTGGTCAATATATAACATTACATTAATGTATATCTTGGCTTGCAACGTATTAGATAGTAATCCCTGAAATGTAATTCATATGTATTGCTACTTGGATTTTTTTACACTTTTAGGTTACAAATTGCACTTCTAAGCAAAACAAGAGAAAAGATGTATTAGCATTGGTCATGAATATTGGAGAGGATTACCGGTGCAAAGTCCCAGTATTGCCATTAATCTAAGAGATAAATAGTGATTATAAAACATGGTATCCCATGCATATCCATGAGGGACAGCAGTTTAGGTAATGTTACATAGAATCACAGGGATAGTCAGCAGTACCTATATAAAAGCGAATGCACATCGCTGTTGTGATTTTTACATGGATAGAACAGCACCTGCATTGGGATGCTGGTTTGGCGGTCCTTTTTTTGATCCGCAGCCTGGTACCCGCCTGGTACTCCAGTGAAGCACTGGAGACGAGCTGACCCGCCCCCAGTGGGAGGAAACCCCCTCCCCTCTATGACGCCCTTTTATTAAAATCAATAGAGCCGTGTCACAGAGGGGAGGGCCGATCATCACACTGGGGGTGGCGAACCCGCCTCCAGTGCTTCACACCCAGTCGGTGCTTGGGAATAGACCAGGGATGTATTCAGGAACTGGGCCGCGGTTAAAGAAAAAGAATTTGGCACCGGCATCCCTGTGCGGGTGATATTCTATTAGTGTGAAAATGACAAAAGCGATGTACCTGTGTTACATTTGTTTTAATATATATTCTTCTTACATATAGAATAAATGGCAATAAAAAAGCTGTCGAGAAGTGTAGGTGGAGACAAGGGTTATAATCCTAAGTAGCCATGGTGACTAGAATACTAGAATTCTCCCACACTCCTGCGATGGCACACTTAAAGTGACACTGTCACCCCCTTTGTGCATTTTGACATCTCTACACAGGTGTAAAGGGTAAATATAGCGTTTTTTACACCTTATTTCATATCATACGTCATGGTGCTTGTTCAAGTAAAAAGTGTCCTTTTATCAACGGCAGATTGTATTAAGTGGGCATGGTCTCGCGGCATTAGCACCACTTAGCCCCGCCCACAACGGCACCGTTGGCACCGTCCCCTTGACGCCCGATGTAAAGTGGGTGGGGTCTAGACCTTTCGGCCAGCCTGTTCCAATGGCAGGCAAGGGGGCGTGGTCAACTGTTGCGTTGTGGGTGGGGCTAAGTGGCGCTAATGGCGTAAGGCCACGCCCCCTAAAGGTAATAAAACCCGCTAAATTTACCCTTTACACCTGTGTAAAGATGTCAGAATGCAAAAAGGAGGGGACAGTGTCACTTTAATAAATGGTTGCACATAGATGAAGATGGTAGTAGTTCACTGTGTGTGTCTCCTGGCTAATGTATAGTAGCAGCTTGTGAACTGATGACTTAATCAATAGTTATAAGCAGGTTTAGCTTTGGCTTCCAACGTATTCACTTTTTAGCTGTTACTTTCTACAACCCCAGCTTTTAAGTGTAGTCAGCTTTTTCTTTGTTACTGGTCATGGCTTGGCTCACAGATTCTTCACTTTTTCTTTAAACTTATTCTTTATGTACTATAGCTGGAGGTTTAGATCTGTAATATTCCTGTGATATAAAAGCCACAATTGCACTGGTCTGGAAGCTTGAGGGTCCTATTTTGGACCAGAGAGGACCTTGTACAACTTCCCCTTACTCCTTTCCCTAGTGTACTTAAAACACAACTGAACCGAACGGATTCTGACTTTCTCCCTGAAGAAACAGTGAGTTTGTTTAAGCACTGCTTTCTTTCAAGAAGGTTCCTACAGTATTGAGTGTATGTCGGTTAAACCTTTTTCATCCGCAGCAGTGCCTTGTTACATAGTAACATAGTTAATAAGGTTAAAAACAGACAAAAGTCCATCAAGTTCAATCTAGAGAAATCCTACTGCGTTAACCTAGAAGGATCAGTTGCAATATGAAATACACTATAGCTTCAAACAGTATAAGGCACGTAAACCACCTAACTCAAAAGTTTTGCAGTTTACCCTGCTGTACACTACACTTGCAGCAAGTACAAATACAGGACACATTTTGGTGCATCCAATGCTTTTCTCAACAGGCTAAACATACAGTTTGAGGCTATGTTCACACTACGTATAGTTCGTACGCGGCCGGACATGTGCGGCTGAAACTACGGCCGTGGGAAAAATAGACATGTGGCCGGATTGCGAACATGTGGGCGAACCACGAACATACGCCCGTAGTACAGTTATGCTTTCTAGCTTGTGTCTGAAACAGGTCATTTACTTGGAAATCTTCGCCCAGCCCAATAAAACACACAGAACCTTTTGGATCTAAAAATCAAGTTCAATTTGGCTGAAATAAGTACTCCGTACGGGATCGTATGCAAATCCACGGCCGTGAGTTGATACAGTTCCAGTCGCAAACAATGGTCTTGTTCATTTTTCACGGCGCCGTATACGATCCGGCCGTAAGCTCATACGTAGTGTGCACTGTGCGGGCGTATATCGTATACTTTCAAGCGAACGCATCAACCTCAAAACTACGTACGTATATTCGCGGTTCCCACTACTGCCGGAAATATACATAGTGTGAACATAGCCTAAAGTATACAATTTTATGGAGTCCTTTAACCCCTTAACGACATCGGGCGTACCCATACGCCCCCGTTGCCTGGGCTTTAACGCAAACGGGCGTATGGGTACGCCCGATGTTTCCCCGATCGCTGCGTGTTCACACACAGCGGTCGGGGAAGATGGCCTGCTATAATGTATAGCAGGCCATCTTAGCTTCACGGCACGGGGGGTGGTTAACACCCCCCGTGCTTACGATCGCCGCTATAGGCTGATCAATTCAGATCAGCCAATAGCGGCGATCGGAACCTTTCCGGGTCATCGGTGACCCGATGACCCGGAAAAAAATGGCGGTCGGTGCTGTCCGAGGACGGCACCGACCGCCATTACTGTAAAAAGTAATGTTGATCGCCGTGCCACCGGCCCGATCGCCGTGAACGGCCGGCCGGCCGTTCACGGCGATCGGGCCGGTGGCACGGCGATCAGAGTCCCACAAAATAGTAAATACCTGCCCTGGACCCCTCAGCTAGAGAGCCGAGGGGTCCAGAGCAGGTATTTGTACATTACTCACCTGTCCCGGGCTCCTGATCGGCGTCTTCCGGGTTCGCGGCGTCCTCCGTCATTCCGTTCGGTCTTCGGGTCTTTCCGGCGGTCCTCGTCGTCTTCTTTCGGCTATTTCCGGCTCCAGCCTCGTCATTTTCCGGATTTTGCGCTCTGCTGCCCCCTAGCGGCTGATATGTGTAATACACTTATCAGCAGCTACAGGGATATTCAGAATATAAAAAAAAAATATTTTTTTTTCCCAAATTTTTTTTTTTCTATTTTCCGCACCCTATCGCCGCTGAGTGTTGATTAGCATCGCACGAAAGTGCGCTGCTAATCAGCAACTCCTCCTTTTTGGCGTAGGGTGTTTTTTTTCTATATTCTACTGCCACGGTCTGCTTATAAGTGCCGCACATAAGTGCGGCATTTATCCGCAACTCCTTTGTTGGCGTAGGTTTTTTTTTATACTTACTGTAAAAAAAACACGTAAAAACACTACATTACACCACACTACATTGAATAAAGTTTGACACTACACCACTACATACCCCATATACCAATCCCCGTATAAAGATGGCCCCCAGGGTGTTTTCGGCGTCAGAGGGATACGTTATTATTGCCTCCGACACCGAAACAGCCAGTGAGGATGAATGGGGGGGATCGTTCTTTCCTCCATTCATCCTCATCATCCAGTGACGTGTCTGGGGGGGTAGCGTAGCGTACGCTGCCCCCCAGACACGTCTTTTCCGCCAGTACCGTCCCAATAAGAGATGACGGTATGGCGTGAAATTCTACAAACTGTGTGAGCGTACCTCAGGGTACACTTACAGATTTAGGGTACGTGCACACTGCGGAATGGAGAAGGATAACCCTTTGTGCATTCCGCAGCTGGCACCCGCCGGCGGACTGATGCGGGCGCATGTCTCTATCCGTGTCATAGACTCCATTCTATGCACGGGCGGAATCCGTCGTCCATCCAAAGAATGAACACGTTGGACGGAGAGCGGAATCCGCCCGTGCATAGAATGGAGTCTATGACACGTGTGGAGACGTGCGCCCGCATCAGTCCGCCGGCGGGTGCCAGCTGTGGAATGCACGAAGGGTTATCTGTCGCGATTCCGCAGTGTGCATGTACCCTTAGAGTGTATGAAGGAAGGGACACCCGAATCCAGCCCCCAGATGCCCCCAGATGCCCCCTCCCCCCCCATCCTCGGAGTTAATGGGGAGATCGTCCGGGAACTGATCTTCCCACTGCTGGATAAAGGTCACCACCTGTACGGGGATAACTTTTATACCAGCACCCCCTCTTCCGGTCCCTCGCTGCCCGAGCTACTGTAGCTTGCGGCACGATCCGAAAATATCAGAAGCAGTAATAGCGCCCTAATATTTAGCAGCCATGGAGCGGACCCAGCGCTTCTGGATATGAAGGACCCCGTATCGCACCAGGACAACATTCTCCAGGTGACGTCCCCCACACTGGAAAACAGGAGACCCCAGAAGAAGTGCGGAGTGTGGGGTAACAGGGGGATCAGGAAGGACACCATTTTCCAGTGTGACGCCTGTCCTGATCACCCCGGCCTCTGCATATTGGATCGCTCCAAGGCGCACCACACGTCACTGGGGTTCTACATTATCTAAATTCTGTCCCTTATTCCTATTTCAGGGGTCACGTTGATCCAGGGATTATTCTGATCGCCATTATGGAGTCGGGAAGGAATTTTTCCCCTGTGATGAGGCTACTGTCGTCTGCATTACGAGGGTTTTTTGCCTTCCTCTGGATCAACACAGGTTGAATTTGATGGACACCTGTCATTGTCAACCTTATAAACTAAAAATTGGCCTAATACCCCCAAATAAATTAGAATGGTCCCTTTTTCCCCAGCTAAATAGGTATGGCCGCCATTCCCATTAGAGGATGCCATGATGCAATTACAAAGCCTCTGTGCGGCCAGGACAGTAGAAACCCCCCACAAGTGACCCCATTCTGGAAACTACACCCCATAAGGAATCTAACAAGGGGGGCAGCGGGGATATGGCCCCCTGGTGACTGCCACATTTGGGACGTGAAAATGAAAAAAATTGTATTTTTTATTTTCTCGGCACATGTTCTACGTAAGTGCCCGTCACCAGTGGGGTCCATATGCTCACTGCACCCCTTGTTAGATTCCTTATGGGGTGTAGTTTCCAGAATGGGGTCACTTGTCGGGGGTTTCTACTGACCTGGCAGCACAGGAGCTTTGTAATTGCGACATGGCCTCCATCCTCCATTCCAGCCTCTAAATGGCGCTCTGTCCCTTTGGTGACTTGCCCTGTGCCCATATGGCACATTATGCCCACATGTGGGGTATTTTCGTACTCAGGGGACACTACCCTACACGTTTTGTGTTCATTTTCTTTTTTAACCCCTTGTGGAAATGGAAAAAAATCAAGGCTAGACCAACATTTAGTGTAATTTTTGTAAAATTTTTACTCTAAATTATTAATCTTGTCATGTTTTTTCATTTTCACAAGGGGTTAAAAGATAAAAAAAAACATTTAATGTGTAGAGCAATTTCCCCTGAGTACGGAAATACCCCACATGTGGACATAAAGCGCCATGCGGGTGCAGGGTAAGCCTCCGAAGGGAAGAAGCGCCATTTGGTTTTTGAAGGCTGGATTTGGATGGAATGGATTTCGAGGGGCCATGTTGCATTCAAAAGGCCCCTGTGTTGCCAAGACAGTTGAAACCCCCCACAAGTGACCCCATTATGGAAACTGCACCCCTCAAGGAATGTAACAAGGGGTGTAGTGAGCATATGGACCCCACTGGTGACGGACACAAATGTGGAACAATGTGGCGTGAAAATGAAATATTACATTTTTTACACTATAATGTTGGTCTAGCCTTGAATTTATCATTTTCACAAGGGGTTAAAAGAGGAGAAAAAAAACAAAATGTGTAGCGCAATTTCCCCCGAGTCCGTAAATACCCCACATGTGGACATAAAGCGCCATGCGGGTGCAGGGTAAGCCTCCGAAGGGAAGGAGCACCATTTCGTTTTTGAAGGTTGGATTTGGATGGAATGGATTTTGAGGGGCCATGTTGCATTCAAAAGGCCTCTGTGTTGCCAAGACAGTTGAAACCCCCCACAAGTGACCCCATTATGGAAACTACACCCCTCAAGGAATGTAACAAGGGGTGTAGTCAGCATATGGACCCCACTGGTGACGGGCACAAATGTGGAACAATGTGGCGTGAAAATGAAATATTACATTTTTTACACTATAATGTTGGTTTAGCCTTGAATTTATCATTTTCACAAGGGGTTAAAAGAGAAAAAAACACACAATATGTGTAGAGCAATTTCCCCCGAGTCCGTAAATACCCCACATGTGGACATAAAGCGCCATGTGGGCGCAGGGCAAGCCTCCGAAGGGAAGGAGCGCCATTTGGATTTTGGAGGTTGGATTTGGCTAGAATGGATGATGAACGCCATGTCGCATTTACAGAGCCCTCGTGCTGCCAAAACACTGGAAACCCCCCACAAGTGACCCCATTCTGGAAACTGCACCCCTCAGGGAATCTAACAAGGGGTGCAGTGAGGATATGGACCCCTTGATGACGGACACATTTGTGCCATGAAAGTGAAAAAATGAAATTTTTCCCTTTCACGTCACATTGTTCCACATTTGTGCCCGTCACCAGTGGGGTCCATATGCTTACTGCACCCCTTGTTAGATTCCTTGAGGGGTGTAGTTTCCAGAATGGAATCACTTGTGGGGGGTTTCCAGTGTCTTGGCAGCACGAGGGCTCTGTAAATGCGACATGGCCCTTGAAATCCTTTTCAGTGAAATTCAGCTTCCAAAAGCCAATTGGCGCTCCTTCCCTTTGGAGGCTCGTCCTGCGCCCCCTTGGCACTTTATCGCCACATGTGGGGTATTTCTGTACTCGGGAGAAACTGCGCTACACATTTTTTGTCTTTTTTTGCCTCTTATCCCTTTAAGAAAATGAAAAATTGAAGGCTAGAACAACGTTTTAGTGTAAAAAATAAATTTTTCTTTTTTCACGCCATATTGTTCGGAAAATCTGTGAAGCACCTGTGGGGTCCAGATGCTCACCGCACCCCTTGTTACATTCCTTGAGGGGTGTAGTTTTCTAAATGGTGTCCCTTTAGGGGTGTTTTTTAGGTTTTGACACCCCAGAGCCTCTGCCAACCTGAAGTGGTACAGTCAAAAATGACCAAATATAACGGAGGCGTTGAAATTCACTAGGCGCTCCCTTATATCTGAGGCTTGTGGTTGCGTCAAATAGCGCAATAGGGTCACATATGGGGTATTTCTATAAACTGCAGAAACGGGGCAATAATTATTGGGGTGCATTTCTCTGGTAATAGGTTTATAATTATGAAAAATATTGGATTACAATAAAATCTCTGCACAGAAAATTAAAATTTTCAAATTCCTTACACACTTCGCTTTTATTTCTGTGACTCCCCTAAAGGGTTAAAACACTTTCTGGATGTGCTTTTGCAGAGTTTGGGGGGTGCAGTTTCTGAAATGGGGTGCTTTGTGGGGCTTTCTAACATACAGGCCCCTCAAATACACTTTAAACCTGAACAGGTCCCTAAAAATATCTGATTTTGAAATTTTACTGAAAATTTGGAAATTTGCTGCTAATGTTTTAAGCTTCCTATCGTCTAAAAAAAATGAAAGATAGTTTAATAAATGCCGTCAACATAAAGTAGACATGTTGCTAATGCTATTTAATATATAATTTATGTGGTATAACCACTTTCTGTATACGCAAAAAAGTTTCAAAGTTGGAAAAATGCATTTTTTCACATTTTTTCACATTATTTGGGTTTTTTTCATAAAGATTTGTTATGAGTATCGACTCCAATTTACCAGAAATGTAAAGTACAATATGTCACGAGAAAACAATCTCAGAATCAGCCGGATAGGTAAAAGCATCCCGAAGGTATTAATGACTAAAGTGACACTGGTCATATTCATAAAATTTGTCTCTGTCATTAAGGCCATTTCAGGCTCTGTCCTTAAGGGGTTAAAGAGAAAACTCAATGTAATTTCAGCCACAGTGGTAATATCACATTCTTGGAAGCACTTTATGAATGAATGACCAATTCCAAAGTATCGAAGACAAAAGAAAAAATGTGTGTGGCTCTCAAGATCTGATCTAATGCTGGGTTTACACGGAGCGATAATTCGCCCAATCATACGATTAACGATTTCTAAGTAACGATTTTTCTTTTATAACGCTCAGCGTTTAGATGGAACGATATATTGTACAGAAAGTACGTTTTCCGAACGTTTTGCGATCGCTTAAGCCTATCTCGCACATAGGGAAAATCAGTGAACGACTGTTTACACGGAACGACCGGCGAATTTTTTGCGAACGACGAACGATGATTTAAGAACCTGTTAAAAGATCAAAATGAAAGATTTCTCGCTCGTTGTTCGCTGCGTTTACACGTACGATTATCGTTCGAGTTCGATCGCCAAATCCAGGAACAGACTATAAACAGGGAATAGGTCATAAAGAAAACACTGAGATTTCTCCTCTTCTCACATCCATTCCTGGCTTTGGCTTCTGAAATCTGTCAGATAAATCTGTCTGTATAAACGCACCATTAAGTGTGTATATTAAGGGATATGACTCACACCTGCACCCATCTGGTGCTGAAATCTCACCGCTTTCTACAGCTGGTGGATCTGGAATTATCTGTAATTTCAACTAGGAAATACCATGATGGAAGTGGTAGAGAATTGTTGAAGATTGCTACATCTGATAGTAGGTTTATGTTTGTCTTCTATCTGATGAACCCTTTTCCCAACATAAAAGCAATTAAGTATTATTAATATAGCCCTATTGTGACTCTTATAGCGGTTTTAGTTTTTCACCTACAGGGCTGTATGGGGGGGTCATTTTTTGCACCATAATCTTTAGTTTTTAATAATACCATATTTGTGTATTTGTGATTATTTTTTATAAACTTTTTATATGTATAATGTAACAAAAAATAAGCAATTCTGGCGCTATTTTCCCTCTTTTCATTAAGGCGGTTCACCGTACGGGATAATGATTGTTATATTTTAATAGATCGGACAATAACGCACGCTACGGTATATAATATGTTTATTTATTTGTATATGTTTTATTTATATAATGGGAAAGGGAGGTGATTTTAACTTTTATTGGGGGAGTATTTGAAGTATTTTTAAAAACATTTTTACTTTTTTTTTTCTTTACACATTTTAAGTCCCCTTGGGAGACTTTTACATGCAATCATTAGATTACATACATTGATCATTGCTATGCCATAGGCATAGCATTGATCAGTGTTATAGGCGCTCTGCTTATTGAGCCTACCTGTGGCAGGCACGGAAGAAGTTAAGAGACCTCCGGAGGTCCGACACAGCGATCGGGACCTCCGCAGTCACACTGCAGGGGTCCCGATCAGTAAGTGACAGGGACACTGTCACCTCCAAAACACCCACTAAACTTTAGTCATCATTAGATTATATATCAGTAGAGTTCACAACGCTGATTCTATATCTGCAATTTTTTTTTTCTATGTTCTCGCAATTCTTTGCTCTAAGCCGACAAATAATGTAAAAAATGTAATAAAAACCTATCAAAAAGTCGTAAATGCGCAATCAAGGTACCGATAGAAAGATCACATCATGGTGCAAAAAAATGACACAGCCCCATAGACCAAAGGATAAAAGCGCTATAAGCCTGGGAATGGAGCGATTTTAAGGAACATATATTTGTTAACAATGGTTTGAATTTTTTACAGGCCATCACATACAATAAAAGTTATGCATGTTACATATCGTTGTAATCGTAATGACTTGAGGAACATATATAACAAGTCAGTTTTACCCCAGGGCGAATGGTGAAAAACCAAATACCCCCCAAATAAAAGAAATGCATTTTTTTTTGCTTAATTAAATTTTTTCCTGGTTTTGCAGTGTATTTTTTGCAAAAATTCAGCCTGTCATTGCAAAGTACAATTAGTGACCCAAAAAATAAGGGTTCATGTGGGTTTCTAGGTTGAAAAATGCAAGTGCTATGGCCTTTTAAACACAAGGAGGAAAAAACGAAAACGCAAAAAACGAAAATTGGCTCTGTCCTTAAGAGTTAAGTAGATGACTCTACTGGACATCTAATGCATTGCTTTATTTAACAAGATTGACTGTATTTGGGTGATAAAATCAACCACCTTAGTAACATTTGAACACATTGTACAATGCAAACAGGCAAACGTCTTATTTTTCCTACTGGAAAATAGTGAAAGACTCTGTCTATCTCTTTTCACTGTTCCATCTAAATTGACACCAATGAGTTTATCCCATACAGTATATTAGGAGCCATCTCATATCAAATCAGAGGAGGATTTTTGAATTTTTCAATCTCACTGTAGGATTTGTGATCATTTTTATTGTAGAAGAGGTGGAATTTATGTATGAAAGGGATATGATATTCTGTAGATTCTTTAGATGTATTACAAACTGTCTCTGGTCTGATTTTCCTAAATAAATCTCTAGGAGAACCTATGCTTAAAACTGTATTTCGTAATCTCGTCCATCCTTCATATTTGAGAGTCTGAAACTATCCGGCAGGTTTTGAGTTTTTTTTTTTTTATTGGAATTGGATGCCCAGTGAGTTTACATAATGGTCTATTTCAGTTCTTCTCATGTCAAGAACCTGCAGAAAAAGAAGAACAAACGGCTGCGTAATCTGTTGGCGATATACAAATAAATATTATTATTAATATTATTAAAAAATGGGCGCTATATATGCAGGATTATCCAAGGAGGAGTAATGTAGAAAAATGCAATGAAATGTAAACTCACTTTAGCGGGTCATCCTGTATGCATGACGGTAGTGAAAGGGAATTTTTAAATGAAAAGCTGATCTCCACCTGCGATGTCTAGTTGTAGAGCTCGGTAGCTATAGGACAAAGTACCAGATGAATGAAAACTGTTGTACTGTACAAGTGCAAATCTCTAGATCTAAAACAGGTATACTGCTTCCAGTTTCAGAGGAAGAAGACCCTGAACAAAACACATCCGTTTTTTTTTTTAACGTACAAAAAAATCAAGTCAGCTACGTTTTTGTGTACGTTAAAAAAAACGGATGCATTTTGATCCTTTTTTTAGGCTGGGTTCACACTAGGTATATTCCAGTCAGTATTGTGGTCCTCATATTGCAACCAAAACCAGGAGTGGATTAAAAACACAGAAAGGATCTGTTCACACAATGTTGAAATTGAGTGGATGGCCGCCATATAACAGTAAAAAACTGCCATTATTTCAATATAACAGCCGTTGTTTTAAAATAACAGCAAATATTTGCCATTAAATGGCGGCCATCCACTCAATTTCACCATTGTGTGAGCATAGCCTTTCTGTGTTTTTAATCCACTCCTGGTTTTGGTTGCAATATGAGGACCACAATACTGACTGAAATATACCTAGTGTGAACCCAGCCTAATAATGGAAGTCAATGGATCAAAACGGATGCACATTAATGCATCTGTTTTTTGCAAAAACATGAAAAAAAAAGGATTGCAAAAACTTAGTGTGACCCCAGCCTTGGGCCGGGTTCACACATCGTATGACACCAGCCGTTCTGTGACCCGGCCGTGTCACAGAGCGGCTGGTGTCAGTGAAGATCATCCTAGCAGGTACTGCAGTACTGGCTGGAAAATCCTTATTTCTGTTGAAGTTTGCGCCCGCATCCCAATTAACCATTGCACACAATGGACAGTGCAGCTGGACATGTCAGTTTTTCGTGCGGCTGGTTGGAATCCCGGACGGAAAGTATACTATGTGCATACACTCCAGCTGAGATTCCATTCATTCAAATACAACGTATCTTTTGCAAAAGATACATTGTGTAAACACCTTAGGGTGTTAACCAAGAATTATAAAGAAAACTGTTCATACAGAGTCTCTAAAATCAATATTTTTTTATTTGACCCATTTTATACCAAAGAAACTTAATACAGCAGGAGTTACGAAGAGCTGTGATTGTTATAGATGCAAAGAACGATTAGACAAGATACATGTGATGGCATTGCTCCAAGCTGGCTCATTTTTGGAGAAATTGTATGCAAATTTAAAGCTTTATGTATGTTGTAATATTTACAATCCATTTGAAATAAGAAATTGTGTAATTGTGGTTGGGATATGGGCATAGCGGGCTCTATGAATGCCAAAATTACTGCTCTGAAAAGTCTTTTTTATGACCTGGAAGATTAATTATTTTTAATTGTAAATCTGCTGAAGCTCCAGCAATTCTCACTTGGATGAGGCTCGTAAACCCATTATCAATTGATAAAGAAAAAGTTAAAATGTTTCATATATATATATATATATATATATATATATATATATATATATTCAGATAATAAACGTTTTGACTTTATTTTAATATATGTATATATATATATATATATATATATATGTCTTTTCTTAATTGTTTTTTTTTCTTAGTTTGCGTTCTCTTTTCCCTTCAGATACAGTGCTCCCTACTGCCATAGTGCTCTCCTGCTCTGGACAGTTCCTGTCATGGACAGAGGTGGCAGCAGAGAGGACTGTGTCAGTCTGGAAGACTGAGAATTTTTATATAGATGTAACTTACATCTTCTAGCAGCAGTTAAGTTAAAAATATTTTTTCCCTCTGGAGTACCCCTTTAATCATTAAAATATATCAACTTCTGAGACATGAATATATTGCTTATGCAGTGGCGGTCTTTGACACCAAGCACCCCAAGCGATCGCTTGGGGCCCCCAACATCCAGGGGGGCCCCCACGCCCCGCTCTTGTGCTCAAGACCGCTGGACAGGGCCGCTGCCCCGCTCGCTGCTGCCATCTGAACTGTAACTATGAGCACCCGTAATGAGCGCTTATAGTTACATGCAGCAGCACTGACAGGGCGGGAAACATTGGCCCCCTTCCTGTCAGTCACTCTTGTGGCCGCAGGAAGGGTTTTCCCTGTGGTCACAAGTGGCAGCTTTGTCCTTGTGGTGCCGGCGCTCCAGTGACATCACTGGAGCATCGGCGCCAGGACAAGGGGAGTGCGGTCTCTTGTGATTGCAGGGAAAACCCTTCCTTCGGCCACAAGAGTGAAGAGAAGAGGAGACGCCCAGACCCAGGTGAGTATAAGTGTTTGTTTTATTGTGTTATATACTATATGGGAGGGGGAGCACACAGGGGTCTGTTTAACTTGGGGAGCGCACATCGGGGGTCTATATAAATGGGGGGAGCACACAGGGGGCTATATAACAGGGGGAGCACACAGGGGGGCTATAGACTACTGGGGCTTCACAGAGGGGTCTATATACTACTGGGGGCAGCACACAGGGGGTCTACATACTACTTGGGGCAGCAGAATGGGGTCTATATACAACTTGGAGAGCACACAGGAGGTCTATATCCAAGTGGGGGAGCACACAGGGGGGCTATATACTACTGGGTGAGCACACAGGGGTCTATATACTACTGGTGGGGCACACAGGGGGTCTATATACTACTGGGGGAACATACAGGGGGTCTATATACTACTTGTGAGGCACACAGGTGGTCTATATATAACTGGGGGAGCACACAGGGGTCTGTATACTACTGGTGCAGCACACAAGGGGTCTATATAATACTGGTGGGGCACACAGGGGGTCTATATACTACTGGGGGAACCACACAGGGGGTTTATATACTACTGGAGAAGCACACAGGGGTCTATATCCAAGTGGGGGAGCACACAGGAGGTCTATATCCAAGTGGGGGAGCACACAGGGGGGCTAAATACCCCTGAGGGAGCACACAGGGGGCCTATATACTAGTGAGGGAGCACACAGGGGGTATATATACTACTGGGGGAACCACACAGGGGGTTTATATACTAATGGAGGAGCACACAGGGGTCTATATCCAAGTGGGGGAGCACACAGGAGGTCTATATCCAAGTGGGGGAGCACACAGGGGGGCTAAATACCCCTGAGGAAGCACACAGGGGGCCTATATACTAGTGGGGGAGCACACAGGGGCTATATACAACTGGGGGCAGCACACAGGGGGTCTATATACAACTGGGGCAGCCCACAGGAGATCTATATACTTCTGGAGGAGCACACGGGGGGGGGGGCTATATAAAACTGGGGGAACACACAGGGGTCTATATACTACTGGAGGAAGCAAACAAGGGGTATATACTACTGGGGGCAGGACACAAGGGGTATATACTATTGGGGGCAGCACACAAGGAGTATATATTGCTGGCGGCAGGGCCGGCTCCAGGTTTTTGTGGGCCCTTGGTCGAGAGAGCCTCGGCGGGCCCCTTTGAATAGCAAATTATATGGCATCATTGTTAGAGGGTCTCTAGCTCTTGATTCTGTGTAGGGGATCAGCTGTGTTATATACTCATTATCCCCCCTCCTGTTTGAGTGTGTATATATCTATCTCTCGAGCACATATATACACACACTCATACAGTAGGAGGATAATAAGTATATAATACACTGCTGTATACCTACACAGAATGGAGAGATATATACACACTCATACAGAAGGATAAAAAGTATATACTACACTGCTGATTACCTTTTTCACCTCGGGGCACACCTACCAAATAAAGTTTGACAAAATAACAAAAAAAACAAGAAACATAATTCGGTAACTCACAGGTGACGTCTTCTTTGATCTGATGCGATCGCTCTCTGTTTCCTCGCCATCCGGCCCAGACCACCATGATGATTTCTTCCAGCTACAATTCTTCTCTTCAGAACCTGTGAGACAAACATCTTAGGCTCCGCACATTTCCAGCAACTTCCTTCCCTTTTCCCCACCCATAGGCTCCTATACATTAGTAACTCCGCTGCTTGGTGTCATGTGCAGTAAAGTAAGAAGGTTTGTGTCCCCATGCTGTGCCCCCATATAGTAATAATGCCCTCTGTCCCCATAGTAATGCCCCCTGCTCTGCCCCATAGTAAATGACCCCTGCCCTGTCCCATAGTAGATGTCCCCTGCCCTGCCCCATAGTAGATGACCCCTGCCCTGTCCCATAGTAGATTCCCCCTGCCCTGTCCCATAGTAGATTCCCCCTGCCCTGTCCCATAGTAGATGACTCCTACCCTGTCCCATAGTAGATTCCCCCTGCCCTGTCCCATAGTAGATGACCCCTGCCCTGTCCCATAGTAGATGACCCCTGCCCTGTCCCATAGTAGATTCCCCCTGCCCTGTCCCATAGTAGATTCCCCCTGCCCTGTCCCATAGTAAATGACCCCTGCCCTGTCCCATAGTAGATGACTCATACCCTGTCCCATAGTAGATGCCCCCTGCTCTGCCTTAACACAAAACAAAAAATCATACTCACCTAATCCAAGGGACGGTCCTCTTCTTCCTGGCTTCTCCCTTCTGCTAGCAGGGACGGATCCGCTAGCAGGCGCGATGACGTCATCGCTCTGCGCCTGCTGAGGGGATCACGTCCTGAAGCGCTGCGGAGGAAGGCCCAGCCCAGGACGTCATTGAGGACGTCGCATCCGCCCAGCAACGCCACACCCCCCGGATGTCGCCAGCAACGCGGCCCGCCGCATCCCCCGTACTCACTGTCGGCACGACAGTGAGTACGGGGGATGCGGCGGGCCCCATTGCTGGCGATATCCAGTGGCTCATTGCTCGGGCAAGTGCCGGGGGGCCCCTTGAGAGGCTGTGGGCCCCGGCACTTGCCCGAGTACGCCACGTGCTGACGCCGGCCCTGGCTGGTGGTAGCGCACAAGGGGTATATACTACTGGGGACAACACACAGTGGTCTATTGTTTTGGAACGTGTGTCGAGGGGGGGGCCCCAGACATAACTTCGCTTGGGGCCCCAGAAATGCCAAGACCGCCCCTGTGCTTATGTTATTTATATAGCGCCAACATATTCTATAGCACATAAAATATGCACAAGCCAAAAAGACAGAAATGGCTGCACATCGCACCCATGGCTGACACGAAAGCTTATTCAGCTATATTTAAAACCAACATCGGAAGTTAGTACATAATTTGGCCAAACCATATTGCCTCATGTACCACGTGCAGGTCTTCTGATACACATGAGTCCCTAACCAAAAAACATCACTGTGCCGGTCAGCGACCACAATCCCCGCAAAACGTGCGCAAGCAGAGAAGGGGGGCCATGGAATGGCCGTGCAACCCCATTGTCACAGGACCAGGCCCTAAAGGGCCCCCCCGGACCCCTTTTCCATCCCCTGGACCCGGAAGTCGGAGACATCGCTGGATGGCGGACGGCGGCGACGGAGAGGCGGACGGCGGGCGAATCGAGTGGCGATCGTCACCGGAGAGATGGTGAGTATGGTGACTGTGTGTGTCTGTGTTTTTTTTTTTTGGGGGGGGTCCCGCGGGAGTTGTCCTTTAAAGGGGTACTCCAGGAAAAGTAAATAGTTTTCAACTCAACTGATACAGATTTGTAATTTACTTTTATTTAAAAATCTCAAGTCTTCCAATACTTACTAGCTGCTGTATACCCTGCAGAAAGTGGTATATTCTCTCTGACACAGTGCTCTCTGCTGCCATCTCTGTTCATGTCAGGAACGGTCCAGAGCAGCAGCAAATCCCCAGAGAAAACCTCTCCTGCTCTGGGCAGTTCATGACACAGCCAGGGGTGGCAGCAAAGAGCACCATGTCAGATTTAAAAGCATACACCACTTCCTGCACTGCATACAGCAGTTGATAAGTACTGGAATAATTAAGATTTTTTTTTTTAAACAGAAGTACATTACAGATTTATATAATTCCATGACACCAGTTGGAACCCCTTTAAGGCATCATAAAATCAGAATTTTAAAATGTCTCCGATCTTGGTACTATTATAAATTCCAGGATAGTTAGCAGATAGTGTGACATCTAATACATGTATTTCTCTTCTGAATAAAATAATGCGATTAGGCTGTTATAAATGGATAACCCTGGAGCTTCCTAGCTTAGCAATGTACAGAATAATGAATATTGTTCCTCTACCTTAATTTACAACAACAGCATATTACTACTTTCGGAACGCTAGTCTGTACGGAAATCGATGCCGGCTAAGAATAGTCCTGTGACTGCTACTCACTGTGTATGAATACAAAATACCTGTTAATGTAGAGACATTAAAGTATACCGCTAACCGTAGATTTATTACGGACCCAAAATGTGCCAATGCGAGGCAATAGAAGCCACAAAGGGCCTCATTTATAAGAACCCGCTGCTGGCTACATTACTTAGCATTTTTGTATTACATTTTTATGATGCTATATGTTTTTTCTTTGTTAATGCACTGCAGCTGGAAATATGTAGAGGTGTCCAAGGGCATTACGTGTATATAATCCCAGGGAAAACTGCTGAAGCTGCAGTCCTATCATAATCTAATAGACAGAACACTAATGAGAGCAAATGAATAGGAAATCTGAGCAAGCTATTAATAAATGATGCCTCTTCCAAGAGTTTAAAAATGGTAATAATGTAACTTGCTATTCCAATTACTAATGTACATTCTGGGAGAGAAGAGCTGATGGCGACTGGAAGCGCGGGCTGTTGATTAAAGGAAGTGTATACTCTATTTAGAGACGCTGCGTTCAATACGGGGAGGAAAAGGTCTTCCAGGACTTTTCTGTATGAACCGAAGTTTTAGATGTCTTCAAACGTTGGCTCAGGCGAGCCATGCTTTGTAGAATACATAGTAGCTGAAATGGAGGATAGGGTTCAGAGGAAAAGGGTATTCCGGTTTTTAAGAAGCAAATGTTCTTCTTGAAAATTATGAAAAGTTATATAAGTTTCTAGTGCACTTTTTTACATTAATTCTTTTACATTACCTGGCTGTCATTATATAAGAAGTATCATTGCTATGTTCCGGTAGCTAGGAATCTGGTCTATCTATCTATCTATCTATCTATCTATCTATCTATCTATCTATCTATCTATCTATCTCCTATCTATCTATCTATCTATCTATCTAAGATATATATACACACACATATACACACACATCGTATGACACCAGCCGTTCTGTGACCCGGCCGTGTCACAGAGCGGCTGGTGTCAGTGAAGATCATCCTAGCAGGTACTGCAGTACTGGCTGGAAAATCCTTATTTCTGTTGAAGTTTGTGCCCGCATCCCAATTAACCATTGCACACAATGGACAGTGCAGCTGGACATGTCAGTTTTTCGTGCGGCTTGTTGGAATCCCGGACGGAAAGTATACTATGTGCATACACTCCAGCTGAGATTCCATTCATTCAAATACAACGTATCTTTTGCAAAAGATACATTGTGTAAACACCTTAGGGTGTTAACCAAGAATTATAAAGAAAACTGTTTATACAGAGTCTCTAAAATCAATATTTTTTTATTTGACCCATTTTATACCAAAGAAACTTTATACAGCAGTTACGAAGAGCTGTGATTGTTATAGATGCAAAGAACGATTAGACAAGATACATGTGATGGCATTGCTCCAAGCTGGCTCATTTTTGGAGAAATTTTATGCAAATTTAAAGCTTTATGTATGTTGTAATATTTACAATCCATTTGAAATAAGAAATTGTGTAATTGTGGTTGGGATATGGGCATAACGGGCTCTATGAATGCCAAAATTACTGCTCTCAAAAGTCTTTTTTATGACCTGGAAGATTAATTATTTTTAATTGTAAATCTGCTGAAGCTCCAGCAATTCTCACTTGGATGAGGCTCGTAAACCCATTATCAATTGATAAAGAAAAAGTTAAAATGTTTTATATATATATATATATAGTTATAAGTTACATAATTTGGCCAAACCATATTGCCTCATGTACCACGTGCAGGTCTTCTGATACACATGAGTCCCTAACCAAAAAACATCACTGTGCCGGTCACCGACCACAATCCCCGCAAAACGTGCGCAAGCAGAGAAGGGGGGCCACGGAATGGCCGTGCAACCCCATTGTCACAGGACCAGGCCCTAAAGGGCCCCCCTGGACCCCGCAGGCGCCACCGGCGGGAAAAGTGGACGCCAAGCAACACAAGTGTGAACAAGCTCTTACCTCTCTCTCCATTCCTCTGCAGGTAGAATGGGAGAATACTAGGAGATCCTTCCCTTATGTAGACAGGTGCTTCCTGCTAATTTGGATCACATGGGTCTTACAAAGAACGAGTGCCAGCCACAATGAAAAAAGGGACAGAATACATAAAATATGCACAAGCCAAAAAGACAGAAATGGCTGCACATCGCACCCATGGCTGACACGAAAGCTTATTCAGCTACATTTAAAACCAACATCAGAAGTTAGTATATAATTTAATGTAATTTGGCCAAACCATATTGCCTCATGTACCATGTGCAGGTCTTCTGAGTCCCTAACAAAAAAACATCACTGTGCCGGTCACAATCCCCGCAAAACGTGCGCAAGCAGAGAAGGGGGGCCACGGAATGGCCCTGCAACCCCATTGTCAAAGGGTTCTATAACACTCGTCATTACTCCCTGTTTCTATTGGAGCTACTACTAATAGTATCTTACTAATAAAGCTGAACCTTGGGCTGAAAGTTAAAGAGGTACTCCAGGAAAAGTAAATAGTTTTCAACTCAACTGATACAGATTTGTAATTTACTTTTATTTAAAAATCTCAAGTCTTCCAGTACTTACTAGCTGCTGTATACCCTGCAGAAAGTGGTATATTTTCTCTGACACGTGCTCTCTGCTGCCATCTCTGTCCATGTCAGGAACGGTCCAGAGCAGCAGCAAATCCCCAGAGAAAACCTCTCCTGCTCTGGACAGTTCATGACACAGCCAGGGGTGGCAGCAAAGAGCACCATGTCAGATTTAAAAGCATACACCACTTCCTGCACTGCATACAGCAGTTGATAAGTACTGGAATAATTAAGATTTTTTTTTTTTAAACAGAAGTACATTACAGATTTATATAATTCCATGACACCAGTTGGAACCCCTTTAAGGCATCATAAAATCCGAATTTTAAAATGTCTCCGATCTTGGTACTATTATAAATTCCAGGATAGTTAGCAGATAGTGTGACATCTAATACATGTATTTCTCTTCTGAATAAAATAATGCGATTAGGCTGTTATAAATGGATAACCCTGGAGCTTCCTAGCTTAGCAATGTACAGTATAATGAATATTGTTCCTCTACCTTAATTTACAACAACAGCATATTACTACTTTCGGAAAGCTAGTCTGTACGGAAATCGATGCCGGCTAAGAATAGTCCTGTGACTGCTACTCACTGTGTATGAATACAAAATACCTGTTAATGTAGAGGCATTAAAGTATACCGCTAACCGTAGATTTATTACGGACCCAAAATGTGCCAATGCGAGGCAATAGAAGCCACAAAGGGCCTCATTTATAAGAACCCGCTGCTGGCTACATTACTTAGCATTTTTGTATTACATTTTTATGATGCTATATGTTTTTTCTTTGTTAATGCACTGCAGCTGGAAATATGTAGAGGTGTCCAAGGGCATTACGTGTATATAATCCCAGGGAAAACTGCTGAAGCTGCAGTCCTATCATAATCTAATAGACAGAACACTAATGAGAGCAAATGAATAGGAAATCTGAGCAAGCTATTAATAAATGATGCCTCTTCCAAGAGTTTAAAAATGGTAATAATGTAACTTGCTATTCCAATTACTAATGTACATTCTGGGAGAGAAGAGCTGATGGCGACTGGAAGCGCGGGCTGTTGATTAAAGGAAGTGTATACTCTATTTAGAGACGCTGCGTTCAATACGGGGAGGAAAAGGTCTTCCAGGACTTTTCTGTATGAACCGAAGTTTTAGATGTCTTCAAACGTTGGCTCAGGCGAGCCATGCTTTGTAGAATACATAGTAGCTGGAATGGAGGATAGAGTTCAGAGGAAAAGGGTATTCCGGTTTTTAAGAAGCAAATGTTCTTCTTGAAAATTATGAAAAGTTATATAAGTTTCTAGTGCACTTTTTTACATTAATTCTTTTACATTACCTGGCTGTCATTATATAAGAAGTATCATTGCTAGGAATCTGGTCTATCTATCTATCTATCTATCTATCTATCTATCTATCTATCTATCTATCTATCTATCTATCTATCTAAGATATATATACACACACATATACACACACATCGTGTGACACCAGCCGTTCTGTGACCCGGCCGTGTCACAGAGCGGCTGGTGTCAGTGAAGATCATCCTAGCAGGTACTGCAGTACTGGCTGGAAAATCCTTATTTCTGTTGAAGTTTGTGCCCTCATCCCAATTAACCATTGCACACAATGGAGAGTGCAGCTGGACATGTCAGTTTTTTTGTGCAGCTGGTTGGAATCCCGGACGGAAAGTATACTATGTGCATACACTCCAGCTGAGATTCCATTCATTCAAATACAACGTATCTTTTGCAAAAGATACATTGTGTAAACACCTTAGGGTGTTAACCAAGAATTATAAAGAAAACTGTTCATACAGAGTCTCTAAAATCAATATTTTTTATTTGACCCATTTTATACCAAAGAAACTTTATACAGCAGTTACGAAGAGCTGTGATTGTTATAGATGCAAAGAACGATTAGACAAGATACATGTGATGGCATTGCTCCAAGCTGGCTCATTTTTGGAGAAATTTTATGCAAATTTAAAGCTTTATGTATGTTGTAATATTTACAATCCATTTGAAATAAGAAATTGTGTAATTGTGGTTGGGATATGGGCATAACGGGCTCTATGAATGCCAAAATTACTGCTCTCAAAAGTCTTTTTTATGACCTGGAAGATTAATTATTTTTAATTGTAAATCTGCTGAAGCTCCAGCAATTCTCACTTGGATGAGGCTCGTAAACCCATTATCAATTGATAAAGAAAAAGTTAAAATGTTTTATATATATATATATATATATATATTCAGATAATAAACGTTTTGTTTATTATCCCAAAATGTATATATATGTGCCAATGCGAGGCAATAGAAGCCACAAAGGGCCTCATTTATAAGAACCCGCTGCTGGCTACATTACTTAGCATTTTTGTATTACATTTTTATGATGCTATATGTTTTTTCTTTGTTAATGCACTGCAGCTGGAAATATGTAGAGGTGTCCAAGGGCATTACGTGTATATAATCCCAGGGGGAAAAAAAAAAAAAAAAAAAAAAAAAAAAAAATATATATATATATATATATATATATATATATATATATATATGTGTATATATATATATGTATATTAGAGGCACAGGTGCGTGGCTCACTAAAGTTACAGGACAGTTATCGGAGGTGGGTCTTGGCCCACAAGCCACACACCTGTGAGCATCTAGGATTATGTCTAATGAGAGATTTGGCAAGGCCGCATCCACTCGTGTGGTAATGATTTATTTTAACCATTCAGCCTCCTGTCAAAATGAACTAATCCTTATCCAGTTCTACTGTGTATACCAAGTATTATCTCCTTATGTTTTTTTACATATCTCTCAGTAACATTAGTGTATATAAGCTTACACTACTCTAGTAGATCATTAGAGGAGAAGTCCGGCGATTTATAAAAGCCGTCAGGGGCAGGGGGGAAGTTGATTACAAGTACAGACTCACCTCTCCCCGTGCCCAGGGTGCGCAGCGGAAACCCGGCCTCGGGATCCCAACCGGAAGGCATTTTCCCTGATGAAAAATGCCTGTTCCTCAATGAGTGAAGCTGCGTTCCACCCCAGTCACAGATTGGCTGAGCGGCCAGTCCATCAGCTAGGTTGTGATGTGTCAGCGCTGGAGATTCTGGAGTCGAGCAGGGGTCTTGTGGCCAATCCCGCCGCTCAATGCAGGCATGGGAAGAGGTAAGTCTTTACTTGTATTTAATTTCCCCCCCTGCTGGCTGCCTGATTTGATACATTTCCAGACTTCTCCTTTAAAGGGAACCTGTCGCCCCCCCCCCCCCCCCGTGTTGGGGCAGAGCCCGGCCGACCCCCCGACGAAGGCTCTTATACATACCCCATGCACAAAGTCCCGCTCCTGGACCCACTCCCGTTGACTAGATATCGCCGTCGGAAGCCCAGCACGCGCTCATCAGGCGACTCCATGATGGCTCCATTCATTCTCTTTGAGTGTCAGACTAATCTCTGATGAGCATGCGCTGGGCTTCCGTTGGCGATATCTCGACAGAGGGAGCGGGTCCAGGAGCGGGACTTCATGCTTGGGGTAAGTATACGGGTCTCCACCGGGGGGTCTGCCAGGCTCAGCCCCGGCACGGGAGGTGACAGGTCCTCTTTAACTTCTGGAGTTATTTATATGTATTTATTTTTTAAAGCAATTGGGGTGAAATGGAGGATGTAAAATGGACGTTATAAAGGTGTAATAACCAATTACCAGCAAGAAGATGTAAGAGCAAAAAGTCCAGCATCTAATTTACAGCAAAAATCTAAATGTTTATATTTGCATGTCTGAATACTACAATGACATTTTGACCTATGTTGGTCTATAAAAAACAAACTTTAGTCAAAACATTGCTGTTGTACCCAGATATACAAATAAAGCCTTTTTGATTTTGCTGTAAACTGGATGCTGTTGGACTTCCTTGCTTTTATAACTCGGTGGCATACTCAAGTTTACAGCCAGTAGTACCACCATTTCTGTAATAATGCGTCTGGCACAACCTATTACACATTATACTATATAGGCATGGGGGTCCTGGGAGTATTTATTAGGCTCCCAGCTGCGTGCTTCTCCCCCTTGTCAGATCCTTACATTGTCATTGGTCGTGTGGCATGTACATTAATACATCGCAACAGGCTAATATGGTGGTTTTTAGGCACTGTGGGCACGATTACCGCCCCCAGTGCACCGATCCAGCCCGCCTGTTCAATTGATATTCATTAGGAGAAGAAGGTCGGTCAGGGGCGGATTGGTGCTTTGCAGGCAGTAATCCTGCCTCCTGTGCTCCAAAGCACTGTGTTAGCCTGTGGATATAACTACAAACTACACAGAAATGGCACAGAGGATAAAGGTTAGACACTTACCTTCATCCTTAGCGCCCAATGCACAAAAGGGACATATCAGCGGGTTAGATTTGTCTAACTTACTGATAGTTTCCCTTTAATCAATATACAATTATTAATGAATAAAATGTACAGTATATGGAAACACCTTATAGGTCTATGTGTGATCTAGATTATTGTTACTGTCTTTTCCAATATAGAGATGGATTGCATTAAAGAGAACCGATCAGCACGATTGTAGTAATAAAGCTGGACACAGCGCCTAATAGCATTGCAAATCTGCTCCTCTACTATATCTTCTGTGTCTTTATTTGCAACTTTATATCCTGGAAAACAAGCTTTTATTCCTGCGCTATACTACCGTGTACTAGGCCCGTTAAAAGCCTCTTTGCCTTACAATCATCCACACTGGCAGAGAGCAGTGACTAGTTGCGGCCCAGTCTCCACCTTGATGCCTAGTGTGTGGCACCCTGAATACCCAGCATGCCGGAATAAAAGCTTGTTTTCAGGATATGAAGTTACAGATGAAGACACAGAAGATATGGTAGAGGAGCAGAAGAGCAATGCTATTGGGGCTGTGGGCAGCTTTACCAATACTGTCGGACTGATTGGTTCCCTTTAACATCTGTGGACAGATACCATGGGGGGGACTATGTAGTGAAACGTAGGAGGTTGTCAGCAGAAAAAGACCACTGGGTCCATCTAGTCTGCCCTATTAGTATTTCCTTTCTTATTATTTTAGAATAGATGTATGTTTGTCCCAGGCAGGTATAACCCCTTAGGCCCCGTTCCCACTGAGCAAAGCTAGCGGAATTCCGCGACGGAATTGTCCGCCGCGGAATGCCGTTAGCCTCCCGCTCATAATGGGAGTCTATGGGAGGCGCGCGCTGCTGCTCTGTACGCGCTGAAGAATGAACATGTTCATTCTTCAGCGCGGACAGGGCAGGAGCGCGCGCCTCCCATAGAGTCCCATTATGAGCGGGAGGCTAACGGCATTCCGCGGCGGACAATTCCGTCGCAGAATTCCGCTACCTTTGCTCAGTGGGAACGGAGCCTTAGTGACCGGCCTATTTTGGGCTAAGCCATAGTTTTTTCCAATAGTCATACTATTGTCTTATTTTGGCCCATGTAGCCATACGAGGTCTTGTTTTTTGGGAAACAACTTTTACTTTTTATTGGCGCTATTGTCAAATTCATGAATCTTATTGATTCATTTTTATTTACCCTTTTCTGGGCAGATAATTAAAAAAAAATGTCATTTATTTTTCTCTTTTTTTAATAATAAACTTATACTATTCAGAGTGCGGTAAAAATAACATAATAAGTGTATTCTCTGGGTCATAATGGTTATGGCAATACCAAATTTGTATTTTTTTTTACTATTACCACAATAGAAACTATGGGGGAGATTTATCAAACATGGTGTAAAGTGAAACTGGCTCAGTTGCCCCTAGCAACCAATCAGATTCCACCTTTCATTTTCCAGAGAGTCTGTAAGGAATGAAAAGTGGGATCTGATTGGTTGCTAGGGGCAACTGAGCCAGTTTCACTTTACACCATGTTTGATAAATCTTTCCCTATGTTCCTGAAAAAAATTACAAAAACTTTCGCCACATTGCGAAATTCACAGTGTTCTTATCTTTCATGTGATGGAGCTGGGTTCGAGCTAATTTTTTGTGGGAAGAGGTATAGTTTCTATTGATACCAAGTTTTACATATACTGTATATGAATTTTTGATCTCTTTTATGCTGCTTTTGATCTCTTAGGTGGCTTGACAAAATACAGTAATTCTAGTGCTTTTTTTTTCTATTCTTTTTTACAGCTTAAAAATAGTAAAGTTTTATAGCTTGGGTCGTTACAAACATGGAGATACCAAACACGTATAGGTTTTGTGTTTTTTTAAGTGTTTTAGGTAACAATTTTTGTATACAGTGCATACAATACAGTGTTTTAACTTTTATACTAGTGTACAGTACTGTACACTAGTGTATATTAACCAGTGATCTGCTGGTTACTGATACAATAAACTGCACTACTACTGTAGTACAGTGTATTGTCAATGTCAGCACTGAGCTGGTGTGCACAGCCATGCCTCTGGTATGGCTGTGTACAGGCATATACATGCCAAATCTGGGGATTTCAGAAGACCCCTAGGATTGCCATGGAGAGGAATGGAAACAGGGACCTTGCTGCGGAACCTCCGATCAGTAAGTATATGCACCGGATTCTGTCAAGATTTGACAGCATTATTTAACGGGTTAAACTACCTGGAGTGGAGGTAAAAAGGTTTATGGATTGGAATAAAGCCACTTAGTAGCCACTGTGAAAGGTCGTATTGGCAGTCACTAATGGGTCAAATTCAGTTATTGTGGATTTACCAACCACATCTGCTGGAAGTTTGTTTAAAGCATCTACTACTCTTTCAGTAACTATTGACAGACACAATTACTCTCCGGGGAAATCGTTATTATGGAGCACTCACGCACTAACCTGCTCAGTAAGAATCACATCCAGCCGAACTTATCTCTGCAAAAGGCTGTATTGCAACTCTTAATAAAGGAGACAATTTGTCTGCTATTCCCAGTAGAATGCGGACTATCTCAGGAGAACAAGTCGGAGAACATTTAATTAAAGGTTACACACTCTCCAGCACCTCATTTAACCCTTCTAAATATGAGCACTGTAGCTTATAACACTGGGTTTGTGGTCACACACCTCATCATGCATGGGTCAGCGATGCAAGATTTTCTGTCTTTTTTTAAGTGTTTTACGCCATGTGTTTTTGGAGTTATCCTATATCTTGTGGTGAGGTGCAATCCGTCTACATGCTCTCTTCACTCTTTTTACTAGTTTTAGAAGTAAATCTTAATTAAGCTTATGTATAAATTTCTATTGGAATCTGAGTGATCAATTATCAGATACAACATGACAGAGGCATTCTCTCCTAGAGGTATGCTTCCCTGGGGGGCATATCTCTGTAGTAGGTTTCCATATTGAGGCACTATACAGCAGCTCATAGAGTGCCTACAGCTTTGTAACTTAACAAGTTATAGCTTTATAGTTTTAAACTCTGCTATAATCATTTCATACTATCTGTGTCTTTTCTGTAACTATCTGAATTTTTTCTGGTCTTTTTTTCCATAGGCTATCATGTAGTGTCCCAGTGCTGGTGTGCCACTACGTCTTGTCTGTCACCTGTCAAGAGGTGGCACACTCTGGGATGGTGGGTGCCTTTCCACGCTATCGCCACTTGGTGTCTCGCTCTCCCCTGTTCGTTGTACACAGATGAAGGAAAAGGGTTAACGTCTCCTTGTTCACTGTTCTGAGCAATCACTGTTGCAGGTACCCTACAAACTTTGTCCTACTGCACTTCTTCTTTCTTCTCATTCTGGTATTTTCCCCACCAGTGGGGGTTAGACCCCGTCACCCCTATGTAGGTGGGTTGGTTCTTGGTGGGAGGGTCTTCTTTAGTGAATGGTGGAGATAGCAGGACATAAACAGAGAGTTCCTGCTGCAGTTTGTATCAGGGCCTGGCCAAGGGCCAGAGCCCTTGTCAGGAAACACAGCTACAGATTTCTTATAAGAGACTTTAAAGTAACTATGCACTGCTAAGCCCAAAAGTGGGGTAATTTTCACCTGAGTTCAACCTTGCCTAAGCCTGGGATCCTTCTAAACAAGTCGGGACAATCTACAAAGTCAAGGATTGATCCTCATTGGAACAAAGGGCCTAAGCCGAAGTATTCCACTGGTATCTGTTCAGCCTTCTCGGGTAATCCTGAGGGGTTAGCTTCACCTAGTAGTTCAAACCTGGGACTCGTGCAACTAAAAGTGACAGTCTCTGGACTCGTTTGGCAAAAGGCAGTCTCCTTCAGTTCGCTTCTCTTAACCGTAATTATTAATCTGACAAAAAAGTTATATTTTTGCTGCATGGAGAATGGTGAAAAAAACTACAACAAAAAGTGTTTTTCAATACTCCCTCAAAGAGTTATTAAATGGTTATAAAGAGGTTATGTGTAACTCATGAGGGTGCTATTAAAAATAATGCACTCATACGGGAATTAAAGTTGTGGATGGCTTAAAGGCTGTGCCTTGACACACTGGGGGACACACAGGCTCAGTCACTCTCCCCATGGCTAAGTCTCTGCATAGTGGTCCCTGGTTCAGTGTCGGTCAGCCAATACAAGTAGTGTCCTGCTCTCCTTGTCAGAGGTGGTGTACGGAAGAAGCAGTATAGCACCCTCTCAGTTTACTAGGATTATAAACACGTATTGCAAGTCAAAAGGGAATCTTTTGTCTGATGACAGAGCGGGAAGGAGACTGATTTTGTCCAGTCTCCCAGCAGTATGAATTAACAATACCAGGAGAAACACATGAAAGCCATTGGCTGTGTGGGAATGACCAGGAAGCTATGAGCCAGGGAGCACCTAGATATGTCAAGATGGCAGCAATGTGGGGTTGGGCTGGTAGGTAGCCTTTTTTTTTTTTTTTTAAAGCAGGTTGAAAACTTTTGAAAATGTTTTTTTTCCCACTCTGAAAATCCCTTTAAAACATTTTTACACACACATATATATACATTTCTCTACTAATTGTAGTTCTCTCTCTATTGATCAGATAACATATACACAATCAATAACGGAGAGGCAATAAAACGGCTGGTTAGCTATTGTGCCGGCCACATTAATATCTATTCCCCTTTTACCTTCTAACCGTTTCAGCCATTGGATTGTGTATCTATCTAATTTACTAGTGGCGTTATAATACCATTGTCTTGCTTGTGTAAGTGTTACAATGAAATACAACTATTCCCTTCTATTTCAAGCTCCATTAGCCAAGATATTTTTTATTTCTCTTCCTCAACAATTGAAGTAATTTAATTTTAAATGATAATATGAAAAGGATATTTCATTATCTCGTAGCCTAATGCTGGTGATAGTGTTTCCCAATTTGGAATGTATGGAAAGGCAAAGTAATGAATACTAATCTTTAATGAACACATGCCAGCACGCATCCACTAGTGGGATTGTTTTCTGTGCAGACGGATGAGACTTCATTGTTGTACATATATCCATGAAAGCTGCAAGATACATCAACAAATGTTCTTCGGGACGAAATGGAATATCGTTGTGCGGTATTGATTTTTTTTTTTTTTACAGAGAGTAACATTAGTACAGTAACCATGTTATAGCCAGCATTGTGAATCATGGATGGAAATCTTAGTGCCGCACATATATTTTGGGAATCTGATGTCACAAGTTATCTTATACTGTACATAATACAGAGGCGTAGTTTGGTTTTCCTTCATCTAGGGAAAGATTCTGTCCTCCCCCCCCCCCAAGCTAAAAGTGAATGTACCTGCAGGTACATTGCTTTAGGAACCTTACATCAATAGACCAGCGCTGGCGTATGGATGCCGGTGCCATCGTCCTTTTTTTGAATCACTGCCCGTTTCTCGTGCATGCCGCTGTTCTATTCCCAATGCCTGGCTTTAAAGCACTGGAGGCAGGCCCACCCGCCACAGTGTGATGTTCTGCCCTCCCCTCTGTGACGTGGTTCCATTAAAATGAATGGAACTGTATCATAGAGGGGAGAGGTTTCATAATACTGGGGGCGGGTAGGGCCGCCTCCATTACTTCATTCTGGGAGGGTGACTGGAAATAGACCAGCTTTGTGTGCAGGAACTGGGCAGCGGTTCAAAAAAAGGACAGCGGCACTGGCATTCCCACGCCAGCGCCAATCTATTGATGTAAAAATCATAAAGCAATGTACCTGCTGGTAAATTTGCTTTAAAGGGTTGTCTGTGAAATTTACTTTGGAAAAGTAGCTTTTCTCCTGATGTGAAAATCTTTCTTCTGACTGCTGCCTTATGCTGTACATCCCTCCAAATCAATGTTTGACCCTGTGCTCTTTAATCCTCTAAGGACGCAGTCAATTACAGTTTTTGCATTTTAAGTTTTTCCTCCTTGCTTTCTAGAAAGAGAGTGTCAGCAGGTTTATGCTGCCCTATCTAAGGGTAGCATAATCTAGTAACTGAGAAGCTAAAATGAATAATGTATTACTTGCATTGTTTTGTGCAGCTGATTCAGAGATATTCTCCCGAATAAAGTGCACTCTAAACACTGCAAACTAGTCCGTTCCATTATGTGTGTGTGCTCAGTAGTCCTTGATATTCATGAGCCCCAGCTCCGTCTGTCCACCGGCTTTTGATTGACAGCTGTTTGCCTATTTTGTATAGCAGGGCTGGGCAACTGCGGCCCTCCAGCTGTTGCAAAACTACAATTTCCATTATGACTGGACAGTTGAGGCCAAAGCTGAAAGCTTCAGTATGATGAGAATTGTAGCTTTGCAAAACCTGGAGGGCCGCAGTTGCCCAGCCCTGATGTATAGTGATGCTGCATGGAGCCCATTCTCCTGTGTCAGGAGAACGGCTGAGCAGAATGATGTAATGTTATTTAAGGCAACATAAACCTAATGACAGATTCACTTTAAATTTTCCATCTAATATGATTTTTTTTTTTTTTTTTTTGCAAGACCAATTGTACTTTATAATGAAACTTCATTTTACAACAAAGCACATGATGAAAAAAAATAAAGAAATCTATGTGAGGTGCAATAAAAAAGAACAAATTTTAAATTTTTTTTGTAATTTCAAAGTTTTTTGGGGGGCTTGACATTGTTGACTGTGCAAAATGAGAATGTGATAATTGTAAAGCGTGGACAGTTCCACAGTTGGTGATACTAAATATGTTATTTTAGTTTCCTTTTTTTACATATTAATGTTTTCTATTTTTTAACAACAATTATATTATAAGCGATCTTTAGAATGTTTATACTGCAGCTAGCTAGCTCTCAACCAAATTAACTTCCTCTCTCTGGGGGAGAGAAGCTGGGCTACAGCTGGTCCCTCCTCCCACTGACTAAAATGTTCCCCTTGTAATGCCGTGACCTCCTTTCACATTTAGACAATATAAAGGTGCAGGCAGTATAACAATGTAAAAATAGGAAGTCTGGGAAAACATAGGCTGTATCCATGTTTTCGCAGACGCCCTAGGGCTGCATCCAACTCCTTCAGCCACTGGTAATCAAATGCAGAAGGATTGCTCAAGTTGTGCTCACCTCTATACACCAGTCATATAAATGGCACATAGCAGGTCTGAGCCTGTTACAGATTTTTGCATTAGAGAATCAAGTTACTTCTCTAATGTCAAGAATCTGGAAAGATATACGGTACCTGGTATAAATGGTGGTTAGGAGAGAGAGATAAGCGAGACGGGCTGAGGTTTGGGTTAGTACCAAGCCGAACCATCAGCATTTGAATCCCGCTGTCTGCCTGCTCCATGGAAAGGAGGAGACAGACCAAGTTCCACATGAAACACATGAATACAGACTAGGTCATAGGCTGTATCTCTGTTTTCCAGGTGGGACTCGGGCTGTCACCACCTTCCCCATGGACTGAGAAGACAGCGGAATTCAAATGCCAATGGTTCAGGTTTACAGATGAGCGAACCTTGAGCATGCTCGAGTCCATCCAAACTCCAACTTTCGGCATTTGATTAGCGGTGGCTGCTGAACTTGGATAAAGCCCTAAGGCTATGTGGAAAACATGGATATAGTCATTGGCTGTATCCATGTTTTCCAGACAACCTTAGAGCTTTATCCAAGTTCAGCAGCCACCGCTAATCAAATACTGAACGTTCGGGCTCGGATGGACTCGAACCTGAACCCGGTTCGCTCATCTCTATTCAGGTTTGTACGAACCCAAACCACGACCCAACTCGCTAATCTCTAGTGGTTAGTTATGCCATAGGGAATGTATTCATATCATTTGTGGTTAATTTAGTAAACGACTAAACGTAAAAGTATTCATTGTTTTTTTTTTTGAAAAAGGCATTTCTTAGCGATTACAAACTCCCGCATGCTTATATGTGATAAATATAGGTGAGTGCTGGATACTAAGAAAAAAAAAAAGAAGGAGGAGAAGCGACTGTTTCACCGGTTATAAAGCATTACATTAACTTTTAGTATTTAGAAAGTAATGTCTTTTTTATTTTTCATAACAGACTTCTCCATATGTCTGTAATCCGTGCCCTTCATTCATTAGCATATAATCCCCTTCATACCTTCAACTCTATCTGCCCGTACCACATGCTAATGGAAGCAGACAAGTACATGACATTTGCTTTGCACTTTGACTCTTGCAGGCCAGGTTAAGTTAATTCATTTTGACTTCTTGTGTCTATTTTCTTCCCACAAACTTTATTTGACTGTGAGCTATAGGAACCAAATTCTCCCTCCCATGTGTATAACCTGCCTGTCACACCGCATCACATAATTAAGATTTATTTCCACACTCTTTTCTTCACGTGTTCTTATGTTCTGTCTCCGTTGAGCTATTTAAATACTTTATGCTGTATTTACTGATATCATTTTATATGTGTCTTTTTCTATGATCAAATTAAAGGGGGATTCTAGCTTTAGAAAATAAACAGGTTCTTTTGTGCAATTCTATAATATCTTTTCTTTATCAATCCTATATGAATTTCAGCCTGTCATAAAAATCTGTCCTGGTCATATGATGGACACTCAGGTGAACATCTAATAGTGGCGATTACTATACTGTGGTGTGCGCCTATGACCTGGACAGAATTTCTATCCCCTGGAGTTAAGAAAAGAAGGTTTTTATTGAATGACAACAGACAACAAACAGAGATCTATATCGGCAACTGAAAATCTGTATTGCATAATGGAAAGTTGTATACAGTGGTACCTTGGTTCTCAAACCTAATTGGTTCTATACTGTACAGTACATTATACACAAGAAACATTCAATCAAACCAGCAATTATAGTACTAGCTCCTCACTCATCTTTTACTGTATAGAGTCCCCCCCACCCCAGCACTGTAAGGGATGGGAGAAGGTGGTGCACTGACTGTACTACTACTGTGCTCTATATGCACTCTAGCAGTCTTATGCAGTACAGAATGGGAGATGGTGGTGCACTGACCGTACTACTACTGTACTGTATATGCACTCCAGCAGTCTTATACAGTACTGTATGTGAAGCCTCACCAGTGCTAAACTCACCAGGTACAACCCACCATCCACGCTCACAAAAACGTTCAGATACCGAGTACTTCAAGACTGGGGGCTGAAAAGTGTTTGAGAACCGAGCAAGAGTTTGAGAACCAAAGCAAACTCCTTGAAAATACAGGTTGAATTCCAAGCAGTTTGAGAACCGAGCAGTTTGAGAACCAAGGTACCACTGTATCATGAATAACAAATTGTTTGCTGTAACCATGAAAGGCTATGGGCATCTTTGTACTGATATTTTAATAGTTGATTTGTTTTTGGAATCCAAGCAGGGAAGCAGGCTGGAGGCACAGCCGTGCCGAAGATCCGGGACTTCTGGTGTTTGACGGCAGAAAGTAGTCACTACTGTAACGATGGGAGTTGTAGTAGTGGATAAACAGTAGACTATATTACATAACGCTTTTCGAGGCCTGGCCTCTTCGTCAGAACAGTATTTAATCTGACAAAGAGGCCATGCCTCGAAACGAGTTATCTGTGTAATAAAGTCTGTTTATCCACTACTAAAACTCCCATCGTTACAGTAGTGACTACTTTCTGCCGTCGAGCGCCAGAAGTCCCGGATCTTCGGCATGACTTTGCCTGCAGCCTGCTTCCCTGCTCAGATCTCTTACTGGGTTCCCCCGGCCCCATGCACTGGCTGCATGAGGCAGTATCTGATCAAGTGATCGCGGTGTCATGTTCATAGCACGATCACCCCAGGTGAGCGGCATTCAATTCAGCTTTCAGTTGCAGTATCACACTATGTGTGCCCCTGGTGTCTTCTATTTCTCTTATTTGTTTCTGTAATGCAGCTTTATCAGTTTTGGAAATAGTATTAGGAAGGGGGAAGCAGTTGAGCATTAGTAGATGGGGGAAGAGAAACCCTGGAGGACAGCTCACACAAGCTGTAGAAGCTTGGAGGAGATACAAGGCAGTCTGCAGGGGAGATACTCTATCCGAGTATCATATCAGCAGTTCTGTGTTGGCAAAGACTTTAGAAAAGAAGGATTGAGGGGTAGCGTTTTCTGACAGCCTTAAAATGAGTCACCAGTGCAACCAGGCAGTAGGGAAAGCAAATCATATGCCGGGCTAGAGGTATAACCAGTAGGAAGAGGGAGATTGTGATCTCGCTGTATAGAGCTAAATGTACTGCCTGGGATAAACATATATCTATCATAAAATAATAAGACAGGAAGTACTAAAAGGGCAGACTAGATGGACCAAGTGGTATTTTTCTGCTAACAATCTTTTATGTTTCTAGGTTATAAAAAGTCTTTCAAACTTGTGTTACATGAATGAATGAATGGATCAGTCAATCTATTTATTTGGCACCTACTGTGTAATTGACAGTAATTTTCTCTTTTACAGTTCTGTGAGATTGCTACAGAGTATATATATATATATATATATTTTTTTTTTTTTAGTGAAGTACAGAAGATGTTGGAGGCAGCTCAGGAGGCCTTCACTATTTTATTATATGATAGTTCTGATTGTGGCAATTATTGGCATTGTGGGTTGTAGACTTAATAGTAAATATTTCATTCAACAGACTGTCGCCAAAGATCCTGTCAGCCAGAATTTCATTTGTTTACTCTACAACAGGGTAGAAGGAAAGAGGAGATCTCATCTACAAAATTGTAAACATGCAAAACAGAAGATGTCCATTGTCATAATAGCAAAGTATTTGGTGTTTGCCCCCATCTGATCTGGTTATATAACCAAGCTGCAACACCAAGTGCCCCAAATAAATTGCTGATAAACATGTTATGTAGTGCAGTGTGGTTATACCTAAATATAATGTACAGAAAGAAATATTGTTCTGAAATTGTCTTTTTGCAGATCACATTGACAGGTCACTTAACATGATGACGGGGCTGACATCTTCTGATGGACACAGTTCTATATTTCTCAGGTGTAAGCCAATATTACTGACTGTCACAGCCTGACAACCTGCACATTAATAATTTGATCAGAAGACATTTTCACATGAAAACAGTCGGGTTGAGGTTTGTCCTTGAGAGATTGTAGTCAAAGGTTTTGCCATGAATTCTGCTGAGTAAGGTATCATTTATTGTCCCATACAGTGTATACAGGGTTCTGCTATGGAAGCCTACATGGATCTTGTTTTTCTAGCTCTAGTTATATTCTCTTAAAAGGGTATTTTATTTCACAGTGATTTTTTTTATTTTTTATTGAAGCATACCTGCCACAGAAAAAAGCTCTTGACATGTCCCAGAAACATGTTCGAAGCCTTTATATGTTCAGATGCCAACACATACAGAGAACAAGCCACAATAGGGGATCAGTTCCGCATGTACAATATAATGTAAAATTATTTATATATATATATATATATATATATATATATATATATATATATATATATATACATACACAGTGGGGAAAAAAGTATTTAGTCAGTCACCAATAGTGCAAGTTCACCCACTTAAAAAGATGAGAGGCGTCTGTAATTTACATTATAGGTAGACCTCAACTATGAGAGACAAAATGAGAAAACAAATCACCGAAAATCACATTGTCTGATTTTGTAAGAATTTATTTGCAAATTATGGTGGAAAATTAGTATTTGGTCACCTACAAACAATCAAGATTTCTGGCTCTTACAGACCTGTAACTTCTTCTTTAAGAGTCTCCCTTTTCCTCCACTCATTACCTGTAGTAATGGCACCTGTTTAAACTTGTTATCAGTATAAAAAGACACCTGTGCACACCCTCAAACAGTCAGACTCCAAACTCCACTATGGTGAAGACCAAAGAGCTGTCAAAGGCAAAATTGTAGCCCTGCACCAGGCTGGGAAGACTGAGTCTGCAATAGGCAATCAGCTTAGGGTGAAGAAATCAACTGTGGGAGCAATAATTAGAAAATGGAAGACATACAAGACCACTGATAATCTCCCTCGATCTGGGGCTCCACGCAAAATCTCACCCCGTGGGGTCAAAATTATCAAAGAAACGGTGAGCAAAAATCCCACAACCACGCCGGGGGACCTAGTGAATGAACTGCACAGAGCTGGGACCAATGTAACAAAGCCTTCCATCAGTAACACATTACGCCGCCAGGGACTCAGATCCTACAGGGCCAGACGTGTACCACTGCTTAAGCCAGTACATGTCCGGGCCCGTCTGAAGTTTGCTAGAGAGCATTTGGATGATCCAGAAGAGTATTGGGAGAATGTCCTATGGTCTGATGAAATCAAAAGTGGAACTGTTTGATAGAAACACAACTTGTTGTGTTTGGAGGAAAAAAAATACTGAGTTGCATCCATCAAACACCATACCCACTGTAAAACATGGGGGTGGAAACATCATGCTTTGGGGCTGTTTCTCTGCAAAGGGGCCAGGACAACGGATCCGGGTACATGAAAGAATGAATGGGGCCATGTATCGTGAGATTTTAAGTGCAAACCTCCTTCCCTCAGCAAGGGCATTGAAGATGAAACGTGGCTGGGTCTTTCAACATGACAATGATCCAAAGCACACCGCCAGGGCAACGAAGGAGTGGCTTCGTAAGAAGCATTTCAAGGTCCTGGAGTGGCCTAGCCAGTCTCCAGATCTCAACCCTATAGAAAACCTTTGGAGGGAGTTGAAAGTCTGTGTTGCCAAGCGACAGCCCCAAAACATCACTGCTCTAGAGGAGATCTGCATGGAGGAATGGGCCAACATACCAACAACAGTGTGTGCCAACCTTGTGAAGACTTACAGAAAACGTTTGACCTCTGTCATTGCCAACAAAGGATATATAACAAAGTATTGAGATTAAATTTTGTTACTGACCAAGTACTTATTTTCCACCATAATTTGCAAATACATTTTTACTAAATCAGACAATGTGATTTTCTGGATTTGTTTTTTTCATTTTGTCTCCCATAGTTGAGGTCTACACATGGTGTCAATTACAGGCCTCTCTCATCTTTTTAAGTGGTGGAACTTGCACTATTGGTGACTGACTAAATTCTTTTTCCCCCCACTGTGTATGTATATATATGTATATACTGTATATATATATATATATATATATATATATATATATATATAATCAATAAAACAGGAGTTCTTAAACTGTTTATTGAGCTTCACTTTTTACCGGTCCCATGCCGTTAGTCAGAGTAAGTAATCTGACTGTTAGGAGCACTGCCACGTCATCTGGCCTGTCTGCTCCATTGATTATCGGTAGAAGGAGCTGGCCGATGATGCCGCAGTGCAGCGGAGCGGAGATTACTCCGAATAACATCGCAGGATCGGAGCAGAGGAGTAAGGAACACACATACCTTCCTGCTTATTGTCCCGGGCGCTATAAGAGGCCATCAGCAGGTTAGATTTGTCTACCCTGCTGATATTTCCTCTTTAACGTATTCTATGGGAAAGTATGATTATGGTGATTATCATATGTACAGATTTTCAAATATGGCTAAATCCTTCTGCTCACCGGCTTTCACTTCCTGAGATGTGGGTCTAAGTTGTGTTCATCGTGTGTGAGAGGAACATGCCTGCATTTGATGTTCAATAGCTTCACAGTGTCTTTGCAACTTCAGTTTTGCCTGCACATAAGGATCGCAACTTAGACCCACCACTTCACATCTCAGAAAGGATACTTCCGAGATATGGAATCTCAGGAAGTTAGTGCTGGGGAGCAGAAGGGTTTGTTCTTTTGCAGGGCGATCTGTAATTTGTATTGCCAACAACAGCTTTTACTGCTTTTTGGCAGCTTTATGGCATTTTTTTATTTTCGTGAATGTTAGTACAGGCATTTTTTTTTTTTTTTTACTGCTGTTTGCTGCATTTTATTGTATAATACTTTTTTGGCGTTTTATGCCCTATAAAATACAAGTTGTGTAATTTGTTTTTTTATCATGATTCCAGTGATTTTATTGTGATTCCTGCATTTCTATTGAAGAATTGGGCAGAACATACCAGGAAAAATGCCAATAATCATATAGACATGGCATGCTTTCTAGCGTTTATCCATCCTGTAGAGAAGTCTATAGACTTTTAAATGCCACTACGTTAACATCTGGCCACAGCGTTTTGAGGGCAAAAAACGCCTGCATCAATATTCAAAAGAAGAGCCCGTGGCGCCTCATTTAAGAGCCTCGAAGCACAGAACTATCCTGATATCCCCCCAGAAAGGGATGGCTTCTGTAGGGAAACCACCAAAACCACCATATTAAGTTAATGTAATGACAAGGGAAAAACCAAGGCTAGGTATCCATCCACATACAGCTGTTTTGGGGTGTTGCCCCTCATCAGTGTGGAGCAGGATTCTGGCTTGGTGGGAACAATGCCTAGCAGAGCCATAAGAGAAACAGATCGCTGATCTCAGGGAGACTAGGCAAACAATAACGATGCCAGCTTCCGGTTAAAGGGCTCAACGCAGTGAAATCCTAGGTACATTGCCCCCTGGCAAACATGAATATTCAAAAAAGAGACCCCATGTATTGAGTGGTTTACCCAGCAGCCGACAGTGTTGTCTTTGGCTAGACTATTGTGTAAGATGACAATAGTTTTTTCCATACAAAAAAAATAACCTCCATTACTAATAATGTATATGCTTACCCAGTAAAACTCATTGTTATTGCAGATGTCTAGTTTACTTCTCATGTGCTGTTTCCGTAACTTAATATCGCTATAATGACTAAACCTACAAAAGTAATAAGCTCAACAAAAGCGAGAGACAAAACAAGGAGACATCAGAATGTGTTGCACTTTATGTGCTCCTGTTTGAAAACATTTCAAAGTGAAATTGTTCCTAAGAAAATGCATTTATTCTTTATAACAGAATATGGAAACAGTCTTCCCAGACATAAAATGTGTCTGTCAGTCGGAGCTAACATGATTTCGGCTTCAAGACTTCATTATCTGGGAATTGCAATGCTCCTCTTCAGTGATCAGGACCCGTCTTTGCAGTACTGTCATGCAGAAACATCAAAAATTCTAGCTTTCTTTTTTGGTTTATTTTTATCTTTCCTTTTTATTTTTTTGCTTCAATACAATAATGTCTCTACACAGTAGGGATATTAGAGAGTGAAATAGAGCTAGACAGCCTTGGCTGTATATTTTAATTTCATTCTGAACAGAAGCCTTTTTATATTCTGCAACCAGTTGACTTTATCAATTGTGACTGCAGGCAGCCGTTACTTTAAGCAATTCACCAAATTTTCAATCTTTAGGTTTTTAGATGTCATTGAATGTCTAGTTTGTGTGAAACTGTGTTAAATGGATGTGTTTACATTTATGAATACATTTCACATGAACATTCATGTGGGCACCACAGTTGTAGTAAAACAAAGCTACAACATAACAACTTCTAGATGGATAATAGAAAGATCTGCCCCAACAGCGAGAAAAAGTAGATTCACCATTGGATCCAGATTCTGGTACAATAATGGGCAGTGGGCACCAATGATTTAAAACCACTTTATTTGAAGCTGACCTCGGGGACCAACCACTAACCATTAGATTTATTTGATTACAATGTTACTTAAAGTGAACATACCTGATGGTACTTTCGCTTTAAGTGTTGCCCATTAACGGAACAGCACCAGCGGGGGGAAGCTGGTGCCGCGTTCCTTTTTTTTGAACCGTTGAACGCACAGCACTGGTCTATTATAAAGCACTGTCCCGGGCTGAAGCACTGGAGATGGGCTAGCTCTTGGGGTGGGCCAGCCCGCGACGGTGCTCTGTAATAGACCGGCACTGTGCATGAGAACCATCAGAATTATGGACCATCAGAGTTATTTCTTCTGAGCCCAGTGAACTTCACTTCAACACTGGATAGCAGATATTCTGTATTTGCCATGGTCCTAAATCTTAGATTAGACAGGTACTTTGTGTCCTGAAAACACTAGGAAAAATCACACTCTAGGTAACTAGTGAAAATGCCTAAAGGAGTCTTCCTTGGAGGGGTATTCTCAGCCGCCAAACATACCCCTTTTCATGCTCCTGGCCTGCTTTCACCTGCTTTGGAAGGACGGGCACCTCCACAATCATTGGCTGTTCTTGCCAGCAGTGCTGTGCTCATCTGCTCTGCACTCTGTTGTTCTGTTTAACCTTACTTTGCCAAGTCCCATCCTTTATAGGGCTGGGAGCTGTCAGTGTGGAGATGGATTACTGCAGATAAGGTGGTCAGGCATGGGGAGACGTGTTGCCTTCAGAGCAGTGAGGGAGTGAGTCATCAGCCTGGCCACCCCTGATAACACAGAGAGGTGGCCAGGAACCTAGAAAACAGCTGTAAACATGACAGACAGCTCACAGTGCCTAGAAAGGAGACATAGCTAAAAAGATGAAGTATGCCAGCCACAGCAGGCTTTAGGACCATGTGGAGTCCCGGCTTGTGTAGGGCGCAGGTGTCCAGTGAACCACAGATTAGAGCGGTTGTTTCATAGAAGGGATATTTATTAAAATCACGGCGCGTTTCGGCCGCCAAATATAAGGTGGCCTTTCTCAAGTTTTACCTTTTAAAACTTGAGAAAGGCCACCTTATATTTGGCGGCCGAAACGCGTCGTGATTTTAATAAATATCCCTTCTATGAAACAACCGCTCTAATCTGTGGTTCACTGGACACCTGCGCCCTACACAAGCCGGGACTCCACATGGTCCTAAAGCCTGCTGTGGCTGGCATACTTCATCATTTATCGTACGACTCCCTTGGACGTACCCCGGCAGGAGCTGCGGTGTTCTATCTACTATGCCTGACATAGAGTTGTGCCTATAATCTAGCACAACTCTACTAGGTGAGTGCAACACTCTTTCCCCTGTGTCTGTTACTCTTACCATCTTTTACCGCACCAGGAGGCGCCCCCACTCCTTTCCCCTCTTTTCTCCTCTCCATAGCTAAAAAGATAAATAGAACCAATCGCAAAATAAATTATCTTTGAATGACCTACTGTTCTAGATATAGTTGTTGTGATGAGAATACTCCTGTAAAAGTTAACTTTTAATTAGTGACTTTTCAAACAGTTCAGGTTGGCAATGTTCTTCAAATCCAAATGCACCCCAGTTGTCCTTTGATCTGGTATTAAATTAGTTTAGAAATTCTTTCGGGAGACAAAGATCCTGTGAAAGCAGATTGTTTGATGGACCCCGCTCTGAACGGCGCTGATCCCGGCTGACATGTGCAGCGGGGCAGTGCCGCGCCGGCTAATTAAGCCTCTAAGTGCAGGTGTCAAACCTGACAGCTGCACTTAGAGGCTTTCCTCCGTGCATCCCTGGTGTCTAGTGGGACGGATCTCCCCCCCGCGATGCGATCGAGGGGGGGAGATCCGTTCTTCTGTCCGTGCCGGGCCTCAGCGTCGGAATGATGCTGATCCCGGCTCGGCAATAGATTTCTATGGCCTGCAGCAGGCCATAGCAATCTATGACCGATCTAATTGATCTTTGCTGTGTATATACACAGCATTGATCTCTAAGAGAGATCAGTGCTGTCTATATACAAGTCCCCCAGGGGGACTATCAGTTACAGTAAAAATAAAAGTAAAAATGTTTTTTTATTAATAAAAAATCCCCTCCCCTATTAAAAGTCCAAATCACCCCCCTTTTCCCATTTTATAAATATAAATAAATAAATAAATAAACATATTTAGTATCGCCGCGCGCATAATTGCCTGAACTATTAATTAATCACATTCCTGATCTCGCACAGTAAACAGCGTAAGCGCCAAAAAATTTAAAGTGCAAAATTGCGCATTTTTGCTCGCATCAAATCCATAAAAAATGTAATAAAAAGTGATCAAAAAGTCATATATGCGCATTCAAGGTACCGATAGAAAGAACGCATCATGGCACAAAAAATGACACCTCACACAGCCCCATAGACCAAAGGATAAAAGCGCTACAAGCCTGGGAATGGAGCGATTTTAAGGAACATATATGTTAACAATGGTTTGAATTTTTTACAGGCCATCAGATAATATAAAAGTTATACATGTTATATATCATTGTAATCGTAACGACTTGAGGAACATGCATAACCAGTCAGTTTTACCATAGGGCAAACGACGTAAATGCAAAACTCCCTGAAATAAAAACAAATTCCTTTTTTTTTTCAATTTGACAGCGCAAATGATTTTTTCCCGGTTTCGCAGCATATATTATGGAAAAATAATGCCTGTCATTGCAAAGTACAATTGGTTTTGCAAAAAATAAGTGCTCATATAAGTCTCTAGGTGAAAAAATGCAAGTGCTATGGACTTTTAAACATAAAGTGGAAAAAGCAAAAGTGCAAAAACGAAAATTGGCTTTGACCTTAAGGGGTTAAAAAAAAAAAATACTTAAAGGGGCTGATCACCTTTAACTGTAGTCAACAAAACTGTTGTTTTAAAGGCTCCCCTGTTGAATTACTTGATAGTCTCTGGTTTGCATTGGCCAGAATAGACAATACCCCAATGGCAAATAGATGCAATAACATTGCACTTAAAGTGATATTATCATTTATATAAATTTTTGACATGTTGTTCATGGAAATACATGTCAAATTATTATTCAATACCCTTAGGGAAAAAAAAAAAAAAAGCCCTTCAATCTAGACAACATTTTGAACCACTACCCTACAAAAAATAGTTGATATAGTGACCAATATCTCCAATATATATCAATATACTGTATATTCTAGCTGTCAACAAATACAGTTGTGGTACCTGTGGAATTGAGTAAAAAAAACTTTTTTTGGAATTATTTTTTGGAATTGAAGAAGTCAATGGTTAAAAAATAAACAAGATGTATCCAGCCAGAGAATTTTAAGCATTTTCTATACCAAAAAAGAGTAACACCGGGCTCCTGCCTGGGTATACCGCGCTTGTAGTATAGTTTGATATGGTGTCTTTTGTTATTCTTTTGCATATGATATGAGCAAGATAATCAAACGCTATGTAGAAACAGTGGAAATAACTGGAATATTATGAAAAGTGGGTAGCAGGTGTATAACTGAGAGTGACAATAAAGCAATTTGCACTTGTTAGTTCTTGTGCTCTTCCCCTGAGCTTTCTGGCAAGAACCAAGTCACAATGCGTCACTCATATTACTACTGAACCAGCAATTCGCATCTAGTTATAGATTTACATCAGTGTCTTCTCCATAATGGAGAATTTATAACATCTTTAATTCAGCTTCAGGTAATAAGACCTCTATGTGCCACCTGCTACTCTGTTAATAACTCTAAATAGGATAGAAAAAAATAAGTCAGTCATTATTCTATCAAATATTTTATCTAAACTGCTGCTTGATCTCATGTGATAGATCATTCTAAAAAGCTTTACTTAAAGGTCAGTATTTTTATATTTTTGTACCTTTAGGCCTCCTTTAGACATACATTTTTTCATGGCGATTTTATAGATTAAAAAAAAAGGCTATAAGAAACTAAAGCCACCCAAAAAAAAAAAAATCACAATAAAAAGCAAGTAACTTTTACACATGTGTTTTGTAAAGCGCTAACAAAAACTATAGAAGTCTATGGAAGAATTATGCCACATAGAGGGTGAAAAAAGTATACCTAAAGCATACTGCATTTTTGTTTAAAAAAAAAACAAAAACGATTGTTAGGGCCCTATTACATGGGTCGATTATTGGCCAGTCGGATAACCACCCCGTGTAATAAGCCCAGCCATCAGTTCATTAAGGAAAAACTTAGTTTGGTGATTTATCACGTACTTTCGACTGCACATAGTCCTGTGTAATATCACATGTGAGGCTATGAATCATAGAAGTAAAGGGCTACATGAATGATTCAGCGATCATTTGCGCTATTTTGAATCTATGATGGATTTGATCTCTCAAGAGATCTAACAAGCAGAAAATAAAAAGTTAAAAACGAAAACTTGCCCAATATCGAGCCATGTGATAGACGAGATCAGTGCTCATATTGGGCAGGAGCCAGGGTGTAGCCCTTTGTTTTCCCTCCCAAAGAGTTTTCCATTTTCCATTTCCTTTTTTATGGTTCCTTCACCTCAAAACTTGGTATTTTCATTTAGTTATTTTCTATCAGGCTTAAAGGGGTGTCCAGGGAGCAAAAAATAGTCTCACCTGTTCTGCATCCCAGAGCTTTACTTCCTCCTCTGGCCATCTTGGAAGTATACCTTCAGAGGGGTACAGATGCATGTTGCGAGTATCGCATGTGGTCGAATCCACATCTGCATGGGACATCTTATATGTTCTGTTTCCTGATGCCCCACTTTCTCCCTCTGGACATCTCACAAGTATATTTTATGAGACAAGAGGGGGTTTGGTGTATGATGACATCCTACAGCTATTGGATTTCACATGGAAGCACGTTTTTACTTGATTGTGATGCTCATGACATGTACTGCCCCCTTTTTTGTTTTGGAAGATATAGTAACGAGAAGTGGAAGAAGTAGAGCACATGGAGCAGAACAGACAAGACTTTTTCTACCCCCCAGCCAACCCTTTTAGGCTGACAGTATTGCTAGAATATTACTCTAAAGTTATATCTGCCAATTAGAGATGAGGGAACTGAACAGATTAGTTTTGGACTTTGCAAAAAAATGGCCACAAAACCAAACTTTCTGCAAAGTTTGGAGGGGTTCAGCAAGATGGCGCTGCTCATGTTTAAAACAAAAACAAAAAAAACCCTACAACATATTCTTACCTGTCTGTGGTCCACTGTTGTGTCCTAGTTGGTCTCTGGTCCCGTCCTGGCGTCTTCTGTGGTGAAGGCCAGCTCAGCCAATCACAGACTGACTAGGACGGGGTAGCCATGCGGCCTGTGATAGACTGAGCGGGCTGTCACTCTTGTCTCAGGAATGACAAGTCGTTCAGCCAACCACAGGGTGACAGGGATGGGAGAGCACCACGGCTTGTGATTTGCTGACTGGAACAGGACAGCACCACCGCCAGTGATTGGCTGAGTGGCCTGTCACTCTAAAGAAAAGAGTGACAACCCACTCAGCCAGTCACAGGCTGCGGTGCTGCTGCATTCTAGTCAGTCTGTGATTGGCTGAGCAGGCCCACACTGCAGATGACGGGATGGGACCGGAGAAGAAGGACCCCGAGAGAGTGCGGAGTGTGTAAGTATAAGGAGCGGTCTTTAGAAACCGCATTAAAACAGCTAAAAACCTGCAGTCCTTTAGCTGTTTTAAAGTTTAGCTAGTTAAAGTTTGGATCGTCACAAACCCGAACTTTACATTAAAGTTCGGAGAACCTGCCGGACCAAATTTTTGAAAAGTTTGCTGCCAATGTCTAGTGGAAGCTCAAGTTTAATAAAAGTCATAAATATACAAATATACCTCTACAGTGCAGTACATGAGTGAAGTAGCAGTAACATGCAGGCCCCTTAGCCACATAAAAAGACACCCATGCTAAAAGTGGCACATGGTAGTTGAGTTGCTTTGTTTCAGACTTTGCATGGGAACCCAGGAACGTCAACTCTGACTGAACCGTAGACGGCTGATATTCCCCTTGTTATCGCCGGCATCAGCGTAGGAAATGTCTTCTAACTGATCTTCTTCAAAGGAGGTCTGCAAAGCGATGCACAGTGTAGTAAATGGGTTATTTCTGTATCACTGCAGCTTGTAGTTAGGTAATTATGTTGTGCTAAAATGGGCTGGCACAGATGTTAATATGGTATTTAATCTCTAAGCACAACACAGATGCTGCTAATCTGCATTTCAGCATATTCTTTTATATTCAAAGTGGAATAGAAGGTGAAGAAAAAAAAAACATTAAGCTCTCAAAGTCCCCTTGATTTAATTATAATATAATGTAATATTCATTTATATATTTATATTTCCAAAGAATAGTGTAATTAGCAAATCTAAAGCAGCCTGCATTGCCTTGTTCTCCTAAATCTGATGACTGGATGTGATTTCCATTAACTCCTATTAAATAGGCTACAAGGACATTTGTCCAAATGTTTCTTTGTGGGCAATCTCATAATTAATTTCAAATCCCTCGGCTGGAGACCTCAAGTCTCCAGATAAAAAAAAAAGATTAGATAGAAATGAACCTTTGTGCCGCCACGCCACTAATGCATTTGGCTTGGGAGGCAATATGTGGGTCGCCTATTCCAGGTCAGGTAATTTTTAAGATAATACTTATTCTGCAAAGTTAAAAAAAAAAAAAAAAAAGACAATATGATTTCTACACTAGCAGAATATATTGGTCCATTTTCCAGTATCCCTCTGAGCTTGGGTTCACAAAGCTATCCTGCTGAGTTAATAAGACCTTTTTTTCTGGGAAGAATAGAAGAAAAAAATAAATTTGAATTGTTTAAAAATGTAAAAAAAAAATCTGGCTTAAATAAACTTAAAAAAAAGAAATAATAATTTCAATAATAAAATATAAATTATAACTATGATATCAATTGTTTTTGAAAGTAATAAAAACATGGAAAATTTATTTTCTAATAAGATATTTTTGTGGGGTGGAATAAGGTGAGGGGAACAAGAACAGTCAAATCTCTATTTTTATATGGAAGGGAAGACTCTCCCAACACAGAAGATATTGGGAGAAAGAAGGACCAGGCTTGTTCGGTTACAAGTGCCTGAGCCTTTTGTTTTGATTTTTGGTTAACACTTTATACCCACCTGCCCCCTGCTGCCTCTCCGGCAGGGCCTATATTTCTCCTGTTTTGCAGACTGGGGCTAAGTTCACACTATGTAACTGTGCGGCTGTATTTTTTATGCGGCTCTAAATGTGCGGATGAAACTACGGCCGTGGGAAAAAATAGACATGCGGCTGAAAACATACGGTCATTTACTTGGAAATCTGGTTCAACTAAAAATAACAAATAAAATCTTAAGAAAGTGATGGAAACACCTCTGGATGCATCTGGGAAAGCAGGGAAACAGTTAACATGAATTGCTATTACCGGGGTTTGCGATCCTCTGCACTAATGCCGATGCCGATGCCTCTCATGGTTAATATATTGAATTAATAAAACACATTTTCTTTGTAATAAAGACCCTTTCGTTGTTCAATAATTTAATTCTAAGGAATCCATCATTTTGCAATTAAATATACTGTTAAAATAAATATATATATAAATAAATGTATATTTATATATATATATATTTATTTTTTGACAGTATATTTAATTGCACAATGATGGATTCGTTAGAATTAAATTATTGAACAACGAAACTGATTTTATTTCAACGAAAATGTGTTTTATTAATTAAATATTAATTAGTACAGGAAGCTCCAGTAAGCCGTTAATTCATATTGCCAGCAAAAGAGCATTCTGTACTAATCATCACTTTACTTTAATTAAAACATCAAATGTTTCTTCTAATTATGTTATCACAATAGCATTTTTAGAAGAAACATTTAGAATTATATGTGCGCCCAGCTGATTGGCTGATCGGCTGAACGCACATATAATTAGCAGGTCCGCAGCACAGTGACTTCATTGTGCTGCGGACCAGCGAAGAGGACACATCGGGGTGAGTATACACATCTCCCCACCCCCTCCCCAGCACTGCACCCCTCCCAGCAAGGAAGGGGGGTCACTTAACCCCTTCCTTGCTGGGATGGGTGCAGTCTGACATCAGTCTGGCCCCCAAGGGGTTAAGGGGGATGCAATACATCCTCCCTTAACCCCTTGGGGGCCAGACTGTAAGCAGCGATCTGTAAAGATGCTGCATACTGTAAGGTGCACAACACTGCTCACAATGATGGGTGTTGTGCTCCTGTTTGTGTGTTTTTTGTGTGTTTCTCCCTTTTTTTTCAGATATCGGTATCCTGGGGATTACGTCGGATTCCATGGACTACGTCGATGACCAGCGGTTGTTTGTTGTTTTTTTTTTATAAAATGGTCAATGAGGGGTGTGGGGGTGTTTTTATTTGAATAAAATTTTTTTTTAACTTGTGTCTTGTCTTTATTTCTCTACTTTATAGACTTAGTAGTGGAAGCCGTCTAATAGACGGAATCCATTACTAAGTTGGGGCCTAGTGTTAGCCGGTATAAAATGGCTAACACTAACCCCCTATTATTACCCCAGTACCCAATGTCACCAGGGGTACTGGGAAGAGCCGGGTGCCAGTGGTCCCGGAGCGTCAAAATTGGCGCTCCTGGACCGAGCGGCAGCAGGCTGGTAAGATTTAGGCTGGGGAGGGCCTAAACCAATGGCTCTTCCCACCCTGGTGTTACCAGACTGCTGTGGTTTGGTTTTTAACCTGGCTGGTTATAAAAATAGGGGGGACCCTATGCATTTTTTAAAAAAAATAAATAAATAATAAAAAAAACCCGCATAGGGTCCCCCCTATTTTTATAACCAGCCGGGTTAAAAGCCAAACAACAGCAGCCTGGTAACACCAGGGTGGGAAGAGCCATTGGTTTAGGCCCTCTCCAGCCTAAATCTTACCAGCCTGCTGCTGCCTGGTCCAGGAGCACCAATTTTGACGCTCCGGGACCACTGGCACATGGCTCTTCCCAGTACCCCTGATGGCATTGGGTACTGGGGTAATAATAGGGGGTTAGTGTTAGCCATTTTATACCGGCTAACACTAGGCCCCAACTTAGTAATGGATTCCGTCTATTAGATGGCTTCCACTACTAAGTCTATAAAGTAAAGAAATAAAGACAAGACACAAGTTAAAAAATTTTTTTATTCAAATAAAAACACCCCAACACCCCTCATTGACCATTTTATTAAAAAAAAAACAACAAACAACCGCTGGTCATCGACGTAGTCCACGGAATCCGACGTAATCCCCAGGATACCGATATCTGAAAAAAAAAAAAAGGGAGAAACACACAAAAAACACACAAACAGGAGCACAACACCCATCATTGTGAGCGGTGTTGTGCACCTTACAGTATGCAGCATCTTTACAGATCGCTGCTTACAGTCTGGCCCCCAAGGGGTTAAGGGAGGATGTATTGCATCCCCCTTAACCCCTTGAGGGCCAGACTGATGTCAGACTGCACCCATCCCAGCAAGGAAGGGGTTAAGTGACCCCCCTTCCTTGCTGGGAGGGGTGCAGTGCTGGGGAGGGGGTGGGGAGAGCTCTATACTCACCCTGATGTGTCCTCTTCGCTGGTCCGCAGCACAATGAAGTCACTGTGCTGCGGACCCGCTAATTATATGTGCGCTCAGCCGATCAGCCAATCAGCTGGGCGCACATATAATTCTAAATGTTTCTTCTAATAATGCTATTGTGATAACATAATTAGAAGAAACATTTGATGTTTTAATTAAAGTAAAGTGATGATTAGTACAGAAAGCTCTTTTGCCGGCAATATGAATTAACGGCTTACTGGAGCTTTCTGTACTAATTAATATTTAATTAATAAAACACATTTTCGTTGAAATAAAATCTGTTTCGTTGTTCAATAATTTAATTCTAACGAATCCATCATTGTGCAATTAAATATACTGTCAAAAAATAAATATATATATAAATATACATTTATTTATATATATATTTATTTTAACAGTATATTTAATTGCACAATGATGGATTCGTTAGAATTAAATTATTGAACAACGAAAGGGACTTTATTACAAAGAAAATGTGTTTTATTAATTTAATATATTAACTATTAGAGGCACCTGCATTCGGCATCATTGCCGGCTATTTCTGAAGTACTCCGTACGCACCGCCTGTCAATCCACGGCCGCATTTCCAGCCGCAAACAATGGTCTTGTTCATTTTTTACGGGTTTTTTACGATAGGGCCGTAGATTCATACATAGTGTGCACTGTGCAGCCGTATATCGTATACTTTCCAGCGTACACGTGAACCACCAAAAATACCGCCGCACAATTACAGCCGCAAATACAGCCGCACAGTTACATAGTCTGAACCTAGCCTGGAGGTGCTCAGCACTCTGTATGTAGACTTCAGGCCAAAGGCATCCTGCATCTGGTTAACCCTTGTGCCCGTTTACCATATTTCCACCAAAATACCCTTTTCCACTAGTACTAATTGGAGGAACAATAAGGCTAGGTTCTCACCTACATCAGTATATCAGAACAGATCACATGATGGACACCGATGACAACAAACAGGCTTTATTGACTAAAAACGGGTGCATCTGGTTTCCGTAATGGTGTAATGTTACTGGAGCACAGCATGGGGCACAAGTGTTCTGCTACATGTGGGGGCTGCGTTCACACTACGTATATTTCAGTCAGTATATTTCAGTCAGTATTGCAACCAAAACCAGGAGTGGATTAAAAACACAGAAAGGCTCTGTTCACACAATGTTGAAATTGAGTGGATGGCCGCCATATAACAGTAAATAACTGCCATTATTTCAATACAACAGCCGTTGTTTTAAGATAATAGCAAATATTTGCCATTAAATGGCGGCCATCCACTCAATTTCAACATTGTGTGAACAGATCCTTTCTGTGTTTTTAATCCACTCCTGGTTTTGGTTGCAATACTGACTAAAATATACTGACTGAAATATACGTAGTGTGAACGCAGCCTATAAAATTCACAGTGCATACATGAATTCCCACACTGGGTATAAAGGTCACAGATAACATTTTCTGGCCTATTTGGTTCTACTGTTGTACAGAACTGGGGATAAGCTTAAAAAAAAACAATAATAAAATTAAATCAAGGAATATAGACTAACAATGTAGTGTGTCTTCCTAAATCCTTTAAAAATCCCTTTAGCCATCAGATTCACATTGGAAATGTAAAACAAATATTCCCTTGTTGAGCTTCAGACACAAAGAAATCTTCTGTATATCCTTCTTAAATACTTGAAAATGAACCATTAGTTACCATGAGTTTAGATATTAAACCAATATATTATCACATTTTTCTTCAGTTTCATTCTGAATGTGTATGAGGAAGGGATGGTGTGCATTATAGGTCTGTTTGTCCCTTTACCCTCTTCTGTCCTGGGCTTTTTAATAAGATCATTCTCCCATCGCTCTTTGTTTAAAGGAGTACTCCAGCGAAAAGCTTTTTCCCAATAATTGAAACACATTACAAAGTTATATACCTTTGTAATATGCTTCAATCATCTATCTGCCCCCCTTCCCTTACTTTCCCCCCTCAACCCCCCACCAGGAAGGGAAATAAGCTCAGTCTTACCTAATGACTGTTGACCCCAGGCTGCTCTGAGGCGGACATTTTATGACAGCCTTTCTTTGTCAGATGACTCAGGTTGCTCAGCTCTGATTTGCTGAGCAAGATGTAAGCCATCTAACAGTTTTACAGAGTCAGTTAGACATCACAAGAGACAAAGTGCATCATGGGAAAGCCCAAACCAGGAAGCGAAGAAAAAATGAAGATACTGGAGCTTCATTTTTTGATTTTTTTTTTTTTTTTTTTTAGCAGCACCGGAGTACCCTTTTAACTACTGCGGTTCCTAGGTTCCTTAACTTATACAAAGGTGTTTTACTGACCTGTTTTTTCTGCTCCTGACCTAGTTTGCTTGATTTTGTTTGATTATCCGCTGCCTGCCCTGACCTCCTGACCATCCTATGAAATCAAAGAGTCCTGCTTGCCATAGCTCTTACTAAGAGACAATTGTGAAGTAAGCAACCCAATGGTTCAACGCAACAAAATCCTTCAAGGGTGAAAGCTTAGTGTAGACTAAACACCAAATCCATAGCAACCAAGGGATTCATACCATCTGCCAGGTAGTTGCTACTAATCTAACAGTACCAGAATGTGCTGCTTATGACACAAGGAGACAACTTCCACTTGAAAAAGTAAAATAAAAAAAATCAGGTTTGGCAAATGTTTGCTTTAATATTTAAAAAAAAAAAAAAAACATAAGTGACAACAGTGATGTCTTTTTAGGGGAAAGGAGGAGGGGTGGTTATCACCGCAGGGACTACATGTATATAGAAAAGTGTTTAATTGTCTACAGTTACTTATAGTAAAGCAGTTACATGTATTTGTATCTTTACTTTCTTTATTCTTCTTTGCATTATCAATTAAAGGGGCTATTCAGTCTTAGAAAAACATGTCCGCTTTCTTCCAAAAACAGCACCACTCTCATTCTCAGTTTGGATGTGGGTGTTTGCAGCTCAGTTCCATTAAAGAGAATGGAGCTAAATTGTAATACAACACATACAACAATAATGTGCACTTTGGAACTAGATTTAAAGTGTTGGAATACTCTGGAATGTTAGTCTATGGGATTACAAGTAATAATGAACATAAATGGCTTTAACCCCTTAAGGACAGAGCCTGAAATGGCCTTAATGACAGAGACAAATTTTATGAATATGACCCGTGTCACTTTATTCATTAATAACTTCGGGATGCTTTTACCTATCCGGCTGATTCTGAGATTGTTTTCTCGTGACATATTGTACTTTACATTTCTGGTAAATTGGAGTCGATAATCATAACAAATCTTTATGAAAAAAACCCAAATAATGTGAAAAAATGTGAAAAACTGCATTTTTCCAACTTTGAAACTTCTTTGCGTATACAGAAAGTGGTTATACCACATAAATTATATATTAAATAGCATTAGCAACATGTCTACTTTATGTTGGCGGCATTTATTAAACGATCTTTAATTTTTTTTAGACAATAGGAAGCTTAAAACATTAGCAGCAAATTTCCAAATTTTCAGTAAAATTTCAAAATCAGATATTTTTAGGGACCTGTTCAGGTTTAAAGTGTATTTGAGGGGCCTGTATGTTAGAAAGCCCCACAAAGCACCCCATTTCAGAAACTGCACCCCCCACACTCTGCAAAAGCATAACCAGAAAGTGTTTTAACCCTTTAGGGGAGTCACAGAAATAAAAGCTAAGTGTGTAAGAAATTTGAAAATTTTAATTTTCTGTGCAGAGATTTTATTGTAATCCAATATTTTTCATAATTATAAACCTATTACCAGAGAAATGCACCCCAATAATTATTGCCCCGTTTCTGCAGTTTATAGAAATACCCCATATGTGGCCCTATTGCGCTATTTGACGCAACCACAAGCCTCAGATACAAAGGAGCGCCTAGTGAATTTCAACGCCTCCGTTATATTTGGTCATTTCTGACTATACCACTTCAGGTTGGCAGAGGCTCTGGGGTGCCAAAACCTAAAAAACACCCCTAAAGGGACACCATTTAGAAAACTACACCCCTCAAGGAATGTAACAAGGGGTGCGGTGAGCATTTGGACCCCACAGGTGCTTCACAGATTTTCCGAACAATATGGCGTGAAAAAAGAAAAATTAATTTTTTACACTAAAACGTTGTTCTAGCCTTCAATTTTTCATTTTCTTAAAGGGATAAGAGGAAAAAAAAGACACAAAATATGTAGCGCAGTTTCTCCCGAGTACAGAAATACCCCACATGTGGCGATAAAGTGCCAAGCGGGCGCAGGACGAGCCTCCAAAGGGAAGGAGCGCCAATTGGCTTTTGGAAGCTGAATTTCACTGGAAAGGATTTCAAGGGCCATGTCGCATTTACAGAGCCCTCGTGCTGCCAAGACACTGGAAACCCCCCACAAGTGACCCCATTCTGGAAACTACACCCCTCAAGGAATCTAACAAGGGGTTCAGTGAGCATATGGACCCCACTGGTGACGGGCACAAATATGGAACAATGTGACGTAAAAGTAAAAAATTTCATTTTTTCACTTTCATGGCACAAATGTGCCCGTCATCAAGGGGTCCATATCCTCACTGCACCCCTTGTTAGATTCCTTGAGGGGTGCAGTTTCCATAATGGGGTCACTTGTGGGGGGTTTCCAGTGTTTTGGCAGCACGAGGGCTCTGTAAATGCGACATGGCGTTAATCATCCATTCTAGCCAAATCCAACCTCCAAAATCCAAATGGCGCTCCTTCCCTTCAGAGGCTTGCCCTGCGCCCACATGGCGCTTTATGTCCACATGTGGGGTATTTACGGACTCGGGGGAAATTGCTCTACACATATTGTGTGTTTTTTTCTCTTTTAACCCCTTGTGAAAATGATAAATTCAAGGCTAAACCAACATTATAGTGTAAAAAATGTAATATTTCATTTTCACGCCACATTGTTCCACATTTGTGCCCGTCACCAGTGGGGTCCATATGCTCACTACACCCCTTGTTACATTCCTTGAGGGGTGTAGTTTCCATAATGGGGTCACTTGTGGGGGGTTTCAACTGTCTTGGCAACACAGAAGCCTTTTGAATGCAACATGGCCCCTCGAAAACCATTCCATCCAAATCCAGCCTTCAAAAACCAAATGGCGCTCCGTCCCTTCGGAGGCTTACCCTGCACCCGCATGGCGCTTTATGTCCACATGTGGGGTATTTCTGTACTCAGGGGAAATTGCTCTACATATTTAGTGTTTTTTTTTTATCTTTTAGCCCCTTGTGAAAATGAAAAAAATCATGACAAGATTAATGATTTAGAGTAAAAATTTTACAAAAATTACACTAAATGTTGGTCTAGCCTTGATTTTTTCCATTTCCACAAGGGGTTAAAAAAGAAAATTAACACAAAACGTGTAGGGTAGTTTCCCCTGATTACGAAAATACCCCATATGTGGGCATAATGTGCCATATGGGCACAGGGCAAGCCACCAAAGGGACAGAGCGCCATTTAGAGGCTGGAATGGAGGATGGAGGCCATGTCGCAATTACAAAGCTCCTGTGCTGCCAGGTCAGTAGAAACCCCCGACAAGTGACTCCATTCTGGAAACTACACCCCATAAGGAATCTAACAAGGGGTGCAGTGAGCATATGGACCCCACTGGTGACGGGCACTTACGTAGAACATGTGCCGAGAAAATAAAAAATACAATTTTTTTCATTTTCACGTCCCAAATGTGGCCGTCACCAGGGGGCCATATCCCCGCTGCCCCCCTTGTTAGATTCCTTATGGGGTGTAGTTTCCAGAATGGGGTCACTTGTGGGGGGTTTCTACTGTCCTGGCCGCACAGAGGCTTTGTAATTGCATCATGGCATCCTCTAATGGGAATGGCGGCCATACCTACTTAGCTGGGGAAAAGGGACAATTCTAATTTATTTTGGGGGTATTAGGCCAATTATTAGTTTATAAGGTTGGAAATGACAGGTGTCCATCAAACTCAACCTGTGTTGATCCAGAGGAAGGCAAAAAACCCTTGTGAGGCAGACGACAGTAGCCTCATCACTGGGAAAAAATTACTTCCTGACTCCATAATGGCAATCAGAATAATCCCTGGATCAACGTGACCCCTGAAATAGGAATAATGGACAGAATTTAGATAATGTAGAACCCCAGTGACGTGTGGTGCGCCTTGGAGCGATCCAGTATGCAGAGGCCGGGGTGATCAGGACAGGTGTCACACTGGAAAATGGTGTCCTTCCTGATCCCCCTGTTACGCCGCACTCTGTACTTCTTCTGGGGTCTCCTGTTCTCCAGTGTGGGGGACGTCACCTGGAAAATGTTGTCCTGGTGCGATACGGGGTCCTTCATATCCAGAAGCGCTGGGTCCGCTCCATGGCTGCTAAATATTAGGGCTCTGTTACTGCTTCTGATATTTCGGATTGTGCCGCAAGCTACAGGGCAGCGAGGGACTGGAAGAGGGGGTGCTGGTATAAAAGTTATCCCCGTACAGGTGGTGACCTTTATCCAGCAGTGGGAAGATCAGTTCCCGGACGATCTTTCCACTTGTTCCGAGGATGGGGGGGGAGGGGGCATCTGGGGGCATTTGGGGGCTGGATTTGGGTGTCCCTTCCTACATACACTCTAAGGGTACGTGCACACTGCGGAATCGCGACAGATAACCCTTCGTGCATTTCACAGTTGGCACCCGCCGGCGGACTGATGCAGGCGCACGTCTCCATCCGTGTCATAGACTCCATTCTATGCACGGGCGGATTCCGCTCTCCGTCCAACGTGTTCATTCTTTGGACGGACGACGGAATCCGCCCGTGCATAGAATGGAGTCTATGACACGGGTAGAGACATGCGCCCGCATCAGTCCGCCGGCGGGTGCAAGCTGCGGAATGCACAAAGGGTTATCCTTCGCCATTCCGCAGTGTGCACGTACCCTAAATCTGTAAGAGTACCCAGAGGTACGCTCACAGAGTTTGTAGAATTTTACACCATACCGTCATCTCTTATTGGGACGGTACTGGCGGAAAAGACGTGTCTGGGGGGCAGCGTACGCTACGCTACCCCCAGACACGTCACTGGATGATGAGGATGATGAGGATGAATGGAGGAAAGAAGGATCCCCCCATTCATCCTTACTGGCTGTTTCGGTGTCGGAGGCAATAATAACGTATCCCTCTGACGCCGAAAACACCCTGGGGGCCATCTTTATACGGGGATTGGTATATGGGGTATGTAGTGGTGTAGTGTCAAACTTTATTCAATGTAGTGTGGTGTAATGTAGTGTTTTTTACGTGTTTTTTTTACAGTAAGTATAAAAAAAAACCCTACGCCAACAAAGGGGTTGCTGATAAATGCCGCACTTATGTGCGGCACTTATAAGCAGACCGTGGCAGTAGAATATAGAAAAAAAACACCCTACGCCAAAAAGGAGGAGTTGCTGATTAGCAGCGCACTTTCGTGCGATGCTGATCAACACTCAGCGGCGATAGGGTGCGGAAAATAGAAGAAAAAAAAATTTGGAAAAAAAAAATTTTTTTTCTATATTCTGAATATCCCTGTAGCTGCTGATAAGTGTATTACACATATCAGCCGCTAGGGGGCAGCAGAGCGCAAAATCCGGAAAATGACGAGGCTGGAGCCGAAAATAGCCGAAAGAAGACGACGGGGAACGGCGGAAAGACCCGAAGACCGAACGGAATGACGGAGGACGCCGCGAACCCGGAAGACGCCGATCAGGAGCCCGGGACAGGTGAGTAATGTACAAATACCTGCTCTGGACCCCTCCGCTACCTAGCGGAGGGGTCCAGGGCAGGTATTTATTATTTTGCTGGACTCTGATCGCCGTGCCACCGGCCCGATCGCCGTGAACGGCCGGCCGGCCGTTCACGGCGATCGGGCCGGTGGCACGGTGACCACCATTACTTTTTACAGTAATGGCGGTCGGTGCCGTCCTCGGACAGCACCGACCGCCAGGTTCCGATCGCCGCTATTGGCTGATCTGAATTGATCAGCCTATAGCGGCGATCGTAAGCACGGGGGGTGTTAACCACCCCCCGTGCCGTGAAGCTATGATGGCCTGCTATGATTTATAGCAGGCCATCTTCCCCGACCGCTGTGTGTGAACACGCAGCGATCGGGGAAACATCGGGCGTAAATTTACGCCCTGATGCGCTAAGTACCAGGGCGCGAGGGCGTAAGTTTACGCCCGATGTCGTTAAGGGGTTAAAGGGAATGTGTCATCACAAAATTACCTATTGGTTTTTATGTTAAAGAGTCACTGTCGTATTTTTTTTTTTGCAGAAATCAATAGTCCAGGCGATTTTAAGAAACTTTGTAATTGGGTTTATTAGCCAAATCTGCCATTATCTGCATGTAAAAAGCCTTTTCCCAGGTCCCCCCCTCCTTCCTCTTTTTCATCCACTCTGAAAAATCTGAAAATTGTGACTTGTTGCAGGAGACGTCCCCTGTCTGCTCTAGGGAGAGGGGAGGGGGGAGGAGGAAGGAGGGAGTTAGCCGGCAGCAGAAAGCAGATAACAGAGGATTACAGGCACAGAGCTGGGTGACAGCTGTAATCCGAGCTCAGACAGGTCACTGGTGATGGTCAGTAGAGATATCCCGTGAGGGATTTGTAGATTAACTCTTTGTTGTCCTGTTTTGGTCTTTTCTTTAGCTCTCTCCATAGGAGAACAATGAAGACAGGGGGGAGAGCTTCAAACTGCTTTTTCATGATAAAAATGCATTTTTCGGATAATAAACCCAATTACAAAGTTTCTTAAAATCGCCTGGACTATTGATTTCTGCAAAAAAAAAATTCACGACAGTGACACTTTAAATATAATTTTTAGTTTTCTCTTGAATTTTCCATTTTATTAGCTACATTTTCTTACAGAACCCAGGTTCAAGTCTAAGACTAAGCTGAAATCTCCTGTTCTGACTGTGATGATAAGGAGGAGACTGCTATAAATGATCTGCACAGCCTTTCAGCAAACAGTAACACCAGTAGATAGCAATTAAGCGTATCATCCCCTGTAGAATAACCTCTGCACAGGTAAGAGAGGTCATAAAGCATGCTTATAAACATATCCCAGCGCATAGGGTTGGAAGATGTTCATTGTGTCTACGTTTTTTAACACTTGGTATAAAGCATACCTCTATAATTATGTACTAAACATAAAATAAATAGAAAAGAAAATGGCAATAAGAAAATAAGAAACCGTTTGGAAAATAATAATATGCTTCAGTATCTGGATCCAATCAGTAAAGAAGAAATCTAGGCGACACATTAACATTAAGTATCTCCATTACCTACAGTACTTGATAAACTGCAGTAATCTTCATTAGTGAAGCTTAATCTTCTAGGGGTCTAGTAAATGAACTTTGTTATATTCTTGTTGCTGCTTGAGAGCCAAGCTAAATGCAGCTTCTATTCTGGTCAATAAGAGCCAAGTACAAATGGGTCACCTAGTCACAGCTAACAAATTGCAATGGTGGGCAAACTTTAAATGGAGTTTCTACTTATAGTACTAGTTCATCCCAAATCCGAAACTCATTTTTCGTCCTAATGTACTGCATTCATTAGAATATCAAATCAAATCCCAAAAATTGCATTTCTGACTAGTTGCCTAGAGCTCTTCATTAAACTCATGAAATATTTTGTGTAAATAGGAACACACTAATAATCACTGGCAAGAAAGTAATGAAACAAAACACAACATTTCCTCAAGGAAAAAGAAAAAAATGCTCGAAAATCTAGGGCGGTAATGTAAAAACTGCAATTTGGAAACTGCAGTTGGAAATTTTTTTTTATTTTTTTTATGGATGTAACTTAAGGGGAAAAAAAAAGAGAACAGTTAAGAAAAACAAACAGCGACGCCAATAAAAGAAACCTCTGGAGCATCAAATCTGAATGTGATTCTAGTTACATGGCAGAAGAGCTGGAGTTAGTCTACAATAACATAATAAATGGCTAAAAGCTTTTACGACTGAGAGATTCCCATACTTATTAAAATAAATGTCATAAATTGTTTGGGCTTTCCAACCCTGTGGATGAACATTAGTCAAAATAGATCTTCCACTAGAATTATCCCCATTTTAACAACTGAGAACATGCTTTCTAGCAAATTAGAGATAATAATACTCCATCCACTTAGGTTATGCAGAAGTCTATTCAATAAACTCAGACGAGGGCGTAATCTAGCCTGTTAGTAGTATATCGAGAGTGTTCTTTCCACATATACCATGTGATTAGAGGCTTTATGCCTCCACAAAGTTGGGAGCAAGGAAAGTTTAGGAGAGGATGGGAGTTGGAAAACTTTAAAAGTGGCGTCTAGCTCAGGGCCCTTTTTTTCTTCAGATATTTAGAATATCAAACCAAAATGTAAAACAGTAGATCTATTATATCTCTATAGAAAGAAAAAGCATGTATCACTCACTGAAGTCTGCTGCAAAAGGTCCATTTATGGAAGAATATGATTCACATGAAGATCTGGGGGCAGAGGAGTTTGGGCAAACAGCCATTTTCGCGTTAAATGATGCTTCTTCCGGCCCGTCACAGGCTGGAAGAAGCATCATTTGATGTGAAAACAGCTGTTTGCCCAAATGCCTTTGCAATCACCTCCTTCCCCTGATCTTCAAGTGAATCATTTTCTTCAATAAATGGAGCTTTTGCAGCATTGGTGAGTGCTACGTGCTTTTTCTTTCTATAGAGACACAAATTACTTTCCATTACTGTTCAAGTCCTAGCTTATAGTGTCCCTGCTATAATTAGCTATACCGGTGCCAACTCTATACGTCTGCTTACCAAACTGCATTTATAATATACCTAATGATGTGCCCCTACCTCCTAGATAGGGACAGTCCGAACCCGTATGAACCCGAACGCTCGGCATCAGATTCCCGCTGTCTGCCCGCTCCGTGAAGCAGGTGGATACAGCGGGGGGGACTGCCTGGATAACTGGGATGCAGCCTATGGCTATGGCTCCGCCCGCTGCACGGAGCGGGCAGACAGCGGGAACCATTACCGAGAGTTCGGGTTCGTACGAACCCAAACCGAACTCGGTTCGGACCATCCCTACTCCTAGACATAATCCAGCCAATACCTAAAGAATAGACAAAGTGAGGGGAAAAAAAACTAAATAAAAAACACACAAAAATCTTGCAGCAAAAGATTTTATTAGTAATTCAAATCCTTAATCACATGGTTCCCGGGCTGGAGGGTATTTCCAGCCACATCCTGCATAGGAAGGAAACAGTATTATAAACAATACTTAGAGATTCCTAAGTGTGACTTCCTATTTCTATTATTTGCAGGTAAGGGAACTAATCAATGTCATAGCTGTCACTTGTGGATTGTTAGATATTAATGGTGCTTTTACACAGACAGATTTATCTGATAGATTTTTGAAGCCAAAACCAGGAGCAGACTATAAACAGGGTGCAGGTCATAAAGGAAAGACTGAGATTCCCTGTCTTTTTAAGTCCATTCCTGACTTTGGCTTCCAAAATTGGTCAGATAAATCTGCCTGTGTAAACGCACTATAAATTGTACCTGGTATTAAAGGGGTTCTTGGTATTTATTGGCATGTATTGAAAATATGTAGAACTTATTTAAAAATATCCCCCCCCCCCCCCCCGGAGAACCCCTTTAACCCCTTCATGACCAGGTCACAATGAAGCAGTTTCACCTCCCTGCCTTCAAAAGAGCCATAACACTTAAATTTTTCCACCTACAGGGCTGGTTGGGGTGTCAATTTTTGTGCCACTATCTATAGTTTTTACTGGTATCATATTGGTGTAAAAAAATAAATAAATAATGTGACAGCTCTTTAATATTTTTTTTCTGATATATAATATTAAACAATAAGCAATTCTGTTGTTTCCCCCCCTTTTTTCGCTTACACTGTTCACCATGAGGGACCCCCCTCTGAACTGCCGCAATCTCGGGTGCCGCATGTAGCCCAGGATCGTGGCTATTAGCGGGCACGATCCGTTCGCCGTGCCCGCTAATTAAGTACTTAGAAGCAGCTGTCAAAGTTGACAGCTGCTTCTAAATACTTGCTCATCTCCATACCTGGTGGTCTAGTGGGGGGATCGCCCCCCCCCGCGCGGCGCGATTGCGAGGGGGGCAATCCCCGCATCCATCCCGGTCCAGGGTCTGGGCCGTAATCGCGCTGATCCCGACTCGGCATTCTATTGCTTTCGGCTGCAGCAGCCGAAAGCAATAGAACACTAATCTCATGGATTCATTGTCACGAATGGCAGGTGAGAACAAGACACTAGACAGTGGGCCCTGAATCTGACCCCACCCACTGTCACCTGCCTACTTGCCTTGGTCGACCCTAGGCGGTCGCGGACAACCACGAACACAATCCCTATGCTGAATACGTGCAAAACATAAAACGCAGACAGACAGACAAACACAATGCGGAAAGGTCAACTAGCCAAGTCAGAAACCGTACGAGCAACGCAGTACCAAATCAGGAAGAAGCGGGTAGTCAGAGGGCAGGCAAAAGGTCAGAATCCAGGTTAGACAAAATAGAAGAATAGAGCAGAATACAGGGAACTGGGGAGCTGGGATCAGAACAACTAATAACAAGCAAAGAGAGCTGGCAGTGATTACACTTTATACTGGGTCAGGAAGCCGGACCAGCACACCATTGGTCCGACCCCCTGATCCCAGATACCTAGCAGCAGGAGCAATCCGCCCCTCAGCCTGAGCCTGATGCCGTTCAGCTGCACAGGCTGGGCGGCCGGCATGAGTGACACGGAGCCGCGGCGTCCCTGGTTACCAGGGGCGCCGTCAGGTCTCCGTGACGTCACCCGGCTCGGCCGGCTGCCTCGGCGCTGGGTCCCCCCCCCAGGGGGGCTTCTAGTATATGTGTAAAGTAAAAGAAAAATGTATTTTTAATAACACAAAGCCCCTCCCCTAATAAAAGTGGGAATCACCCCTCTTTCCCCATTTTATAAATAAAAATAAATAAATAAACAAACATGTTTGCTATCGCCCCGTGCGTAATCGCCAAAACTATTAATTTATCACATTACTGATCTCACACGGTAAACGGCGTAAGCGCAAAAAAAATCCCAAAGTGCAAAATTGCGCATTTTTGGTCAAATCAAATCCAGAATAATTGTAATAAAAAGCGACCAAAAAGTCGTATATGCGCAATCAAGGCACCGATAGAAAGATCACGTCATAACGCAAAAAATGACACCTTAAACAGCCCCATAGACCAAAGGATAAAAGCGCTATAAGCCTGGGAATGGAGCGATTTTAAGGAACATATATTTTCTTTAAAAGGTTTTAATTTTTTACAAGCCATCAAATCAATACATGTTACATATCGGTATACATGTTACATATCGTTGTAATCCTAACAACTTAAGGAACATATATAACAAGTCAGTTTTACCCTAAGGGAACGGAGTAAAAACAACCCCCCCCCAAAAAAAAAAAAAAAAAAAAAAAAAAATCATTTTTTTTTTTTATTTCACCACACATATAATTTTTTGCTGGTTTCCCAGCACATTTTAAGCAAAAATTAGATCTGCCATATCAAAGTACAATTAGTTGCGCAAAAAATAAGGGCTCATTTGGGTCTCTAGGTGGAAAAATGCATGCGCTATGGCCTTATATCCAGAGGAGGAAAAAACGAAAGCGCAAACATGAAAACTGGTATGTGTCCCCTAAGGGTTAATAGATCAGACAATTCTGCACACTACTATATATAATAAGTTTATTTATTTTTTACATATTTTTTTTTATAATGGGCAAGGGGGTAATTTAAACTTTTATTAGGGATTTATTTTATAAAAGGGTTTTCTTTTAAATATTTTTGAAACCCCCCCCCCCTTTTTTCCACTTTCTTTTCCACTTCCATATGCAATCATTAGATTTCATATACTGATCTATGCTGTGCCATCTGATCGCTAATAGTACACAGATCGCCGGTCTGATCAAACAGAGGTAAGTAGCTTAGCCCCGCCTGTCAGTACAAGCGATCCCGGTCAGTCAGTAACGGGTGCTGCCTGTCAATATCTCCGCCGCCAGCTACACTGATGTGTGTGGGATCTCCCGCATTGGAGTGGCCCTGCACACATTAATAGCCCCATCAGTGTAGGAACCTATAAGGATGAATCAAAGTAATAATTTTCCCATGAATTGATTGTAAACCATAGTGAGTCATATTTGAACACAATCTTGCATTTTTGCTCTGTGCTATATTGTTTGATTTGGCACTAACTGTTGACAGCATCTAAAGCAAGAAAGATCTTGCAATGAACAACCTTAACCCCTTAGCGACCCATGATGTATTTGATACGTCATGGTGCCGCTCGGGGTGTTCAGAGCGGGGTGGGACCCCGGTGGGACCCCGCTCTGAACGGCGCTGATCCCGGCTGACACGTGCAGCCGGGCAGTGCCTCTATTAGCCGGCGCGGGTCCCGTTGCCGCGCCGGCTAATTAAGCCTCTAAGTGCAGCTGTCAAACCTGACAGCTGCACTTAGAGGCTTTATGCACACTATCCCTGGTGTCTAGTGGCTCGGATCTCCCCCTCGCGATGCGATCGCGGGGGGAGGTCCGTTCTTCTGCCCATGCCAGGCCTCAGCGTCGGAATGACGCTGATCCCGGCTCGGCAATAGATTGCTATGGCCTGCAGCAGGCCATAGTAATCTATGACCGATCTAATCGATCTTTGCTGTGTATATACACAGCATTGATCTCTATGAGAGATCAGTGCTATGTATATACAAGCCCCCCAGGGGGGCTTCTAGTTACAGTAAAAAAAAAAGTAAAAAAGTGTTTTTATTAATAAAAAATCCCCTCCCCTAATAAAAGTCCAAATCACCCCCCTTTTCCCATTTTATAAATATAAATTAATAAATAAATAAATAAACATATTTAGTATTGCCGCGCGCGTAATCGCCCGAACTATTAATTAATCACATTCCTGATCTCGCACGGTAAACGTCGTCTGCGCAAAAAAATTCCAAAGTGCAAAATTGCGCATTTTTGGTCGCATCAAATCCAGAAAAAATGTAATAAAAAACGATCAAAAAGTCGTATATGCGCAATCAAGGTACCGATAGAAAGAACGTATCATGGCGCATAAAATGACACCTGACACAGCCCCATAGACCAAAGGATAAAAGCGCTATAAGCCTGGGAATGGAGCGATTTTAAGGAACGTATATTTGTTAACAATGGTTTGAATTTTTTACAAGCCATCCGATACAATATAAGTTATATATGTTATATATCATAGTAATCGTAACGACTTGAGGAACATGCATAACAAGTCAGTTTTACCATAGGACGAACGGCGTAAATGCAAAACTCCCCGAAATCAAAACAATTAGTTTTTTTTTCAATTTGACAGCGCAAATGATTTTTTTCCGGTTTCGCAGCATATGTTATGGAAAAACAATGCCTGTCATTGCAAAGTACAATTGGTTTCGCAAAAAATAAGCGCTCATATACGTCTCTAGGTGAAAAAATGCAAGCGCTATGGACTTTTAAACTTAAAATGGAATCAAAAGCAAAAGCGCAAAAACGAAAATAGGCTTTGACCTTAAGGGGTTAAAGATGTACTCTTTTTCTTACTCTTCTACCAGTTTAAGTACCTTGATGGTCCTTTGGATGATAATTATGCATATCTATCTTCCATCCTTTTTATTAGGATCTGTTCGTCTACGATGTCAGACTTCCTGTGAGCAGCCACTGACAAGAAGTCAGAAATAGAAGGTTCAGCGTCTTCAGATGGAGTCTGTCAGACTTGGTTTGATTCATTTATTTTCAGTTTCATCATGACAGGAGGGTTCCAGTCATTATATATATTAAAGAAGAAATTACACAGCGGCATGGGCTGAAAGGAACAATTCAGTATATAACATGCGGTGCTGCTAATAGACCAGCTTATTGATCCGGGCCTGGGACTAGAGATGAGTGAGAAATCTTGAGAGAAAAATGAAAATAAACAGTGCGCAAGGTTTAAGTCATTTTCTGGTAAACTAAACGCCAGGCCGAGCAGCAAACGTTGTGTCCAACTTCCTATACAAAATGTTTCTTTCCTACATTAACCCTTTGGAGACACAGTGATTTTTCATTTTTACATTTTCATTTAAAACTTACACATTGGGGGAGATTTATCAAACATGGTGTAAAGTGAAACTGGCTCAGTTGCCCCTAGCAACCAATCAGATTCCACTTTTCATTCCTCACAGACTCATTGGAAAATGAAAGGTGGAATCTGATTGGTTGCTAGGGGCAACTAAGACAGATTCACTTTACACCATGTTTGATAAATCTCCACCATTATCTTCATTCTCTGGGTGGTTATGATTACAACGATATACAATTTAGATTTATATTTTCCAACCGGAATTTTTTTTATACATTTAAAAAGTGCCCTATTCAAACTGTTTCCCTTTAATTTTTCTACTTATAGAGCTATATAAGGGCTCATTTTTTTGCACCATGGTCTGTACTTGGTACCACTTCAAATTGAACTTTTGATTAGATTTTTTTTTCAAATTTTTATATTTAATTTTGCCGTTTGGAATTCTTTTCATCTACGCCAATTACCGCATTTAATTATTAATGTTATATGTTAATATTTCAGGCAGTTACACACGGTGATATCACATATGTTTATTTGATTATTTATTTACACTTTATTATTTGGAAAAAGGGTAAGATGTGATTTTAACTTTTAGTATGGAAGGTATTTTCTTATTCAACAAAAAAATCGCTGAGCTCAGGGAGATCAACGACATAAAAAACCAAGTGGAGTACTCACTGAAGAGTCCCCACTGATGCATTGCCCCCTATAAATTTAAATATGCAAAAGAAGGGTCTGTGGAGCCTTTAGTGTTCATTTTTTAACATACATTTTAAGCTCCCATAGAAGACTATTAAAATAAATCCTTTGATTCCTTATACTGATCATAGCTTTCTATCAGTATTATATGCAACTAACTGATCAGTCGATCAGGCAGCAAAGCCCACACATAGACGTGTGAGGCTTGCGGCCTTTGGATCCAGGAGGAGGACCGGACCCCAGCGATCATTACCGGATCATCAGGTACCAGTTTTAAAGCCCCTTAAAGCCAGTTTTAGCCCATTTGGATCTAAGTGGTTAACTAATGCCAACACTGTGATTGGGCTGGGCCTGCATGAAGTGGCGTCCCTCTGCTACACATAGAAGAACAGGACCACCCAGTATAGCTTGGCTCCCAATCTCCTGTTATACCGACAGTAACATCTCTGTACAGCTAAGGGTTAAACACCTATAAATAGGGATTTACACATCCATTGTAAGCCCACTGCATCATTAGTTTGGAGTAACAACAAGAAAAACATGGAGCATATCCCCCTTTCAGGTTAGCATTTCTTTATATTAATCAAATTAAAGTGGTACCCTGGAGGAAAAAAAAGATTTTAAATCAACTAGTGTAAAAGTTTTTGTAAATTACTTCTATTTAAAAATGTCAAGTCTTCCAGTACTTATCAGCTACTGTATGTCCTGCAGGAAGTGATGTATTCTTTCTAGTCTGACACAGTGCTCTCTGCTGCCACCTCTGTCCATGTCATGAACTGTCCAGAGTATAGAAAACCTCTCCTGCTTTGGAAAAGTTCCTTACATGGACAGAGGTGGCAGCAGAGAGTACTGTGTCAGACTGGAAAGAAAACACCACTACCTGCAGGACATACAGCAGCTGGTAAGTACTGGAAGACTTGATTTTTTTTTTTAAATAGAAGTAATTTACAAATCTGTATAACCTTCTGACACTAGTTGATTTGAAATGTTTTTTTTCTCCTCCCAAGTAACCCTTTAAATGTTTTAGATAATATCTAAGGGTCAGTTATGTGAGTTATAGAATGTTTTAATAAACTTTGGACACTAGTACACAGGTAAGATAACAAAATATGTGTAATCATGGTGGGTAAATGCATTATACAATATACAGTACTGTACAATAGAAACTATGTCAGATGATCGGGTTATCACTACTTTAGTTTCAGTTGAATTACCATGAAACCAGAAGCCTTGTGCATTTATTTACATCACTAGAAATACCATCTATTTGCAGATTATATCCTATTACGCTGTATATTTTCCAATGTATTTGAAGATTTCTGGCTAATTGCACGATAATCAAATGTGACTCATCAGTTAAAAATAGACAAAGACGGCAGTCAGCTAATTCTACCACTTAGTGATTGCTGCCGGAGAGGTGATGAGGAACTCGTGTCATTCTCAAAGATGCTTTACATGGTAAGATTGTCATCCAAAATCTTTTCATTGTGTCAATTTATTTACTTTTCCTTAGGTTTAAAATTAATTATTTTCAATTTTCAAAAGTAAAATAACATCCTTGACTTAAAAAGTTTTTTTTTTTTTTTTTTTACATCTGCGGTTATATAGAAAATATCAAACCTTCTATGCTTACCTGCGATGGACTCCCTGAGACAGACTTGGATAAAGCCCTAAGGCTATGTGGAAATCATGGATATAGTCATTGGCTGTATCCATGTTTCCAGACAACCTTAGAGCTTTATCCAAGTTCAGCAGCCCCCGCTAATCAAATGCCGAACGTTCGGGTTCGGATCGACTCGAACCCGAACCCGGTTCGCTCCTCTCTAATAAATATGTAACCTATAGCTATGTATATATCAACCAGGCCACTGCTTTTAGAATGTAACCTAGATAACAATCTGTCAACAATGGAGCATATCAGGAGGAAACAAGTTTGCTAAATGAATGTATTTGCAAAATATTTAAAGGGGTACTCCAGAAAAAAAATTCTTTTAAATCCACTGGTGCCAGAAAGTGCAGAGATTTGTAATTTACTTCTATTAAAAAAACAAAAACAAAAAAAGTCTTCCAGTACTTACGAGCTGCTGTATGTCCTGCAAGCAGGCCCGTATCTGCCATGAGGCGAGGTGAAGTGTTCGCCTCAGGCGGCAGATAACACAGCCCTTGAGGGGAGCGGCATCAGCGACCTGTGTCCTTATCATTACAACTAGTTACAGCTCAGTGCCCAGCCGTGTTTCCTGTCAGTTGCCTCATGAGAAGCGCTGAGGAGGCACTGGAAGCCTCGTATTCACAGGTATTCACATCACATAAGACATAGATATAGTTTCTCCTGCTGTTAACCCTTTCAATAATGCAGAGTTATTATACTCTGCATCACTTACACACTGTAGAAAAGAAAAAGTTACCAGCAGCTGGGACGCTATATTATGTCTTCTCTGCACTGCCGACCTCCGAGCTGACCTCAGCACAGTGCAAGAGCAGGAGAAGAGGCATCAAAGTAATGTTCTGCTCTGCTGTTAACTCTTTCTGTATTGCAGAATGGAAGTGATGCACAGTAATACTCTACATTCTGCAGTACTGAAAGAGTTAACAGAACAGCCCGTTTTATGGCTCTTCCGGCTCCTGAGGTCAGAGGTCAGCAGTTGCAGATTGTTGTTATCCTGTCAGGTCACAGGATAGGATACTCAGCTGAGGCATTATTCATGTTGAATGGGGGGACCTGGGAGTGCTGGAGTTCTTGTATGGGGAATGTGAGGGGCACTATGGGCACATGGTGATATTACAGGGAATGTGAGGGGCACTATGGGCATGGTGATATTACAGGGAATGTGAGGAGGGCAGGGGGCATGGTAATATTACAGGGAATGTGAGGGGCACTATGGGCATGGTGATATTACAGGGAATGTGAGGGGCACTATGGGCATGGTGATATTACAGGGAATGTGAGGGGCACTATGGGCATGGTAATATTACAGGGAATGTGAGGGGGGCAGGGCACATGGTAATATTACAGGGAATGTGAGGAGGGCAGGGGGCATGGTGATATTACAGGGAGTGTGAGGAGGGCAGGGGGCATGGTAATATTACAGGGAATGTGAGGGGCACTATGGGCATGGTGATATTACAGGGAATGTGAGGAGGGCAGGGAGCATGGTGATATTACAGGGAATGTGAGGGGCACTATGGGCATGGTGATATTACAGGGAATGTGAGGAGGGCAGGGGGCATGGTGATATTACAGGGAATGTGAGGGGCACTATGGGCATGGTGATATTACAGGGAATGTGAGGAGGGCAGGGGGCAGGGTGATATTACAGGGAATGTGAGGGGCACTATGGGCATGGTAATATTACAGGGAATGTGAGGAGGGCAGGGGGCATGGTAATATTACAGGGAATGTGAGGGGCACTATGGGCATGGTGATATTACAGGGAATGTGAGGAGGGCAGGGGGCATGATGATATTACAGGGAATGTGAGGAGGGCAGGGGGCATGGTGATATTACAGGGAATGTGAGGGGCACTATGCACATGGTGATATTACAGGGAATGTGAGGGGCACTATGGGCACATGGTGATATTACAGGGAATGTGAGGGGCACTATGGGCATGGTGATATTACAGGGAATGTGAGGGGCACTATGCACATGGTAATATTACAGGGAATGTGAGGGGCACTATGGGCATGGTGATATTACAGGGAATGTGAGGAGGGCCGGGGGCAGGATAATCTTGTAGGGGGAATGTGAGGAGGGCAGGGGGCATGGTGATATTACAGGGAATGTGAGGGGCACTATGGGCATGGTGATATTACAGGGAATGTGAGGAGGGCAGGGGGCATGGTGATATTACAGGGAATGTGAGGAGGGCCGGGGGCAGGATAATCTCGTAGGGGGAATGTGGGGGAACAGGGATATAATGATGAAATGCAATTTTTCAGCTCATTCAAGTACAGCTGCTAGTACTGCTTTATTTGTGTCTTAGTGTATTTTCTCTGCTTATTTAACATAAAAATAGAAAATCGAGATTTAAATCAAGAATTGTCTCAAAATTAAAATAAAAACAACAAAAAAAAAGAAATTAAATTTTTTGGCCATATCGCCCGGGGGGGGGGGGGGAGGGGGAGCGCCTTGTCAGTTCTCGCCTCAGGCGGCAGAAATGCTAGAATCGGCCCTGCCTGCAAGTGGTAGATTTTTTCCAGTCTAGAAAAAAGGAGAGGTTTTCTATGGAGATTTGCTGCGTCTCTTGACATTTCCTGACATGGACAGAGGCGGCAGCAGAGAGCACTGTGTCAGACTCTAAAGAATACACTTCCCGCAGGGCATACAGCAGCTCATAAGTTCTGGAAGACTTGATATTTTTAATAAAAGTAAATTAGAAATCTCTGGCACTTTTTGACAACAGTTGATTTTAAAGAATATTTTTTTCCGCTGGAGTACCCCTTTAACTTGTTGACCCCTACACATTTAACTACAGAGGTTACAGACAGAAGAGTCAGGTAGAGTCATAGAGCAATATTTGGGGCCTTGCCCTTAAAGTGTACCTGTCGTTATAAAAAACTTTTGACATGTTATAGAGACATATGAAAAGCTTTGATTGGTCCGGGGCTACAGCCACTCTCCGCTCTGATTTTTTTAAAAAAAGAATCAGACTTATAATAGGCTCCTAATCTATCTCCGGATTGGTACAGGAGTTAACGCCTGGACCGATCAAAACTTTTGACATGTTTTTTTTATAATGACAGGTACACTATATAGGGAATCCATCTGAGCGTGAGGGTGTAAATTGCAATGATGTCATCCTTTCCTCCCAGCGTAGGCTGCTCTGGTTTCCATATAACCTGATCGGTGCTGCTGCGCACATTGTAACAATGCCGTCCATTCTTCCTATTGCTGCCTGGTACCCAAGATCTCCTCCGGTTTGTGTATATAATGTCTAGTTTGATGCACTGGAGGCGCAGGAGCGCTGATCTGGTTATATGGAAATCTTTATTGAATTCTAGCGGTACATTTGCGTTAAACATATTTTGCAAGAATGTTTGGTGATTTTTAGTATCAATATATAAAAAAATCTAAATTCTTGCGGTTTTCACATTAGTCACTTCCCCAACTGCCTGGTTAGCAATGTTCGGAAGCTGCATTTAGAATGAATTGAGCACTGTCCAACTATAAGGATACTATTACACAGGACGATGAAGGCCCGATCAATATTGTAAACGAGCGCCGATATGCTAGAAGCAATCCGCCTACTATACAGCTGATAATCGTTTAACAAGAGCTGCACAGACATTGTTAGCAATGTCCGTGCAGCCCTTTGCCAAAACAGTTAATACATAACCTCTTTACACTCCCGGTCTTCTGTTGTGCTCTGCATGCTTCCCGGTCCCCTGGCAAAGAGGGCACTTTATGTACTAAGACACATTTAAAAACTGTGGACTCGAACAGCTTTTTAAATTTTAAAAATACACATTTTAAAAAGTGATTATACAATATACCGTTTAGCTAATTTCACAGGATCCGAAAAAATTGTACTTTTGAAAAAGATTTTAATGCTCAAGCACAGATTTTAAATGAACGTTTTTTAGAAAAGGGTTATCCTAAGAGATTAATTAAAGGGGCTTATCAGAAAATAGCGAAGGATTTGCTGGCACCCAAAGAGAAGGTTGAAGGAGATGTTAAGAAAATAGACATATGATCCAATTTTGTCACCTCTTTCAATAGCAGCAACCAGTTGATAAGAAAAAATTAAAAAAACATTGGCATCTATAATTGAATGACCCCATTTTAAAGAAATTGATCCCAAAAAATCCCAGACTTACCTTCCGAAGAGAAAAAAAACTATAAGAAATTTAGTTGCCCCCAGCAAAGTAAAGAACCCTAAAAGAAAAGAAGAAGAAAATATAAATAAAAAGATTAATAACATGTTCAATGGGAAAATGGGAGTCTGGAAATGTGAAAAAAAAAAAAAAAAAACGTGCAAGGGCTTTGACAATATAAAACATGGGGTTAATGAATTTAGGTCGAATATTACAGAAGAAAATTTTTTAAAAATCAATCAACACCTTACCTGTTCATCCCAGTTTGTTATATATTTATTGAACCGTCAATGTGGAGTCCAATACATCGATTGGACCACGCCACACCTCCACAAGAGAATAAATTCCCATTGTCACAATATGGCAAAAGGTTTTTGAAAACATAGTGTCTCCTGCCATCTCACCCTATCACATGCACAAGATTTTAGCAAAATCTCTATCTTCCCAATAGAACAGATAAAATCCAATGTAGATGAAAGAATAACTTGTTTGAATAAAAAAGAGTCCTATTGGATATATAAATTGCGGTGTCTGTTCCCTGAAGGTCTTAATGAGATGACTGAGCATGTGTAGTGTATTTAAAAAAATATATATATTTTATTATTCATTATAATTGGGTTCTAGTTGCTATATAACTCTGCAAATTGTTTCTAGTTGTTATATGTATCTATTATGTATTTTAATCCCATGTTCTTATAGGTTTAGTATTTTTTATATATATATATATATGCGCTAACGCTGTATTCACACGGTCTGGCTATTGACCGTACTTTGTGTGTCAGCGAATTCCTATTTGTTTGGTTGCACTAGTCCTGATAAGTCTGCAATGTTCAGCGTGAACTAGCTCGGCCCCTTAGATTTACTACACTATCTGCTTTTCTTTTTTACGCAGCCTTACGGAGCTTACGTAATTCAGTGCCTATACGTCACTTCCAGTTTTTCGTGTACACTCACAGACCGGTGTTCAGCGTGCGACGCAGATGCGGTGCTCCTTTTACAAGTGAAGTCTGGTATGTAATGTATGTTTGTTTTTTATGAATTTGATTGCAAATGATTTGTGCAGCATTGATGTATTGGAACTGGCCGATTCGGACCGGAAATACATTGTTTTGTTATGTTTGTAGCTATATAATGCAGAAACATTGCCACTAATAAATAATTTTTGCACCTTATGGAACACTATGGATGGCATTTATTCAAATAGCACCGCGTTCACACCAGACATGGTGCAGCTATAGATTGGCGTCACTGATCACCTGCACCTTTTTTAAAGAGGACAATCCGTCTTCTGCCGGGTCCTGGCAGTGAATTACCTTTTGGCCGGGCCCTTGGCGGCAGCCAATCACTGCCAGGTACTGCCAGGGCACTGGGACGCATGCGCTGGGACGCACGAGTGCAGGAAAACAGCTGTTGGCTGTGCATCGCTATTACATGTAGCTATGCAGGGTTGGCAGCTGATGATTTGAGGTCTGGATCTAAAGAAACGATCAGCCAATTATTGTTTCATTGGCTGATCGTTGTCTCAATTGCATGGAGCGATAATCGGCCGAACCTAGGCTGATTTGGCTCATTATCGCTCTGTGTAATAGGAGTCCTAACTCCATTAATTTGGTGGACAAATATCCAATGTTCTCCAGATTAGGGGCATTCCCAGCCACCAGACCCCTCACTGACCAGCAAGTTATGCTTGTGGATATTGGATAAGCTTTGATCTTGAGATAAACTCTTTAAGGGTGCCTTCACACGTACTGGATCCACAGCGAATCTCACTTCTGTGGATTCAAAGCGAGAACCGCTGCGGATCCGGTATCAATTCACCCCTATGATAGCACATATTCGCAGCGGGATTGACTTTCCGCTGTGAATATGTGCTTTAACTCCCTGGTGCCCGCAGCCCCGCCGTCGCATCCCCGGCGCATCCCCCCCATCCTGGTCACATCCCTCCATCAGCCCACCCCCAGCCCGCCGCCGAGAGCATACATTACCTGCTCGGCGGCGCGGCTGCAGTGTGGCTGCCGGCTCCGGTCCCGCTCAGATCAGCTGAGCGGGACCGGAGCCGGGAGCCTCACTGCAGCCGCGCCGCCGAGCAGGTAAAGTACGCTCTCGGCGGCGGGATGCGGGCGGCAGCGGGCCAGAGATGGGCTGATGGGGGATGTGGCCGGGATGGGGGGATGTGCCGCTGCCGGGGATGGGGGATGCGACGACGGCGCTGCGGGCACCAGGGAGTTAATGCACATATTCACAGCGGGATGTTAATCCCGCTGCGAATTGGTGCTATCATACGGGTGAATTGATACCGGATCCGCAGCGGTTCTCGCTTCGAATCCGCAGAAGTGAGATTCGCTGTGGATCCGGTAGGCGTGAAGGCACCCTAAAAGGAATTTTAACAAGTTGCCTTTTTTTTTTTTTTTTTTTTTAATTTTTACTTAAGCATTGCTTTTTTTTTTTTGCTTTGCTCTTTTTAATACGTTGATGGGCACCTTTAACTATTCAGCATAAACACATTACTGACTCTAATGGGGATGTTTTTGACATTTACATCCGCCGTAAGATATCTGCAAGCTTTTATAACAAGCCAACGTCTTCTACATTAAAAGGAACACTTCATCAAATGGCTGATAATTACAATAAAAGCCTATTAAATGGAAATAACAGTAATTATTCCTATTATGTTCGGGAAAATACACAGGACTAATAAAAAATTATGGACATTTCGAATAAGTCACCGCAGTTATCCTTTAAACTAGAATAAAAATGTTAACTTGTGTATGTAAATGACTGGCTGATTCATTTTCCACCAGCGGCATTAGTGCCTGTCTATGTACTGCCGATGCCCTTTCTGGAGTGTATGCATGTTTATTAACTGGATATTACTGTGCTTCAAAGGTTAACATGATCCACGGAAAATGCTAATTGCACTTCAGAACAGACGCAACACAATAGAGGTCTAAAGTCGTGTTCAAAAGTGCAAAATTAAAGATAGGATATCAAACAATACATAACATTTTCACAGTTGGCAAATGGCCTTTCTCATTATAAGCTTTAAGAAAAAAAATGTCATGTGTCAGGAGCCAAACTGAAAATCTAAATGTCACACTTCACAAAGTACTGTACTCCAGAGGAAATGATTGCAGTTGGCTGGAGTTATTGTTACTATATTCAAGTGATGGAAAATTAACATTGCTAAAAAAGAGAAAGGAACAGAGCAGATGCCGGATTTTTTTTTTTTTGGTAATAAAATTAAATGTATAATAGTCATTTTTATGAGAATATAATTTTATCTGTATCTGATAGCCTATGTTCACTTAATGTATCATTGTTACATATACTTAGTCTTCTATGCTGGAATATGTGTGAAAATGGTGTGTAACACGCTGTGTCACTGTTATTAGGTAGTGGCAGGAAGCAATGGGTAGATTTTTAACTGATTAACCCAAATTCATCTACATGTATGTAATTGTGCTGTTAAAGCAAAGGTATAGTTGCTTTAAGAGTTGCATATGAATAGAATGGTGCTGGTGCGGGGAAGCCGCTCCTGTGGTCCTCTTTTTTGAACCACAGCCCGGTTCCCGTGCATGGCGGTGGTCTATTACCGAGCATCGGCCTTGGCTGAAGCATTGGTAGCGGGCCGGCCGCCCCCCACTGGGAGGAAACCCCCGCCCCTCTATGATGCTGCGCCATCAGAATAGATGGAGCCGCATTATAGAGGGAGGGGGGAGCCGTCAAAAAAAGTACAACAGCACTGGCTTATGCAACACATTTGCTTTAAAGGGGTATTGAGTGGCCTTGGAGTGACTCCCGGCTGCCATCAGCTACTAAAAGCCACCACTAATAGCCAGGCTCGTTAACTGTTTAGATGACATTGTCCAAACTGACAGCAGCATTTACAGCTTCTGCTAGGCTTTCCGTGGTACAGCAGGCTGTACCAATAGGTCACCATGATGATAGGTCAATCTATTGCTCATATCACCCTAGGGGCACTACAAAAGTGTTTAAAGGGGGGTTCACAAGTACCCGATCGCAGTGGATTTAATGCTGTAAGTTTGGCAACAAAATCTGCGATTCCTGGTACTATTGTTTGGTATGGATTTTTCAACATGCTGCGAATATGTAAAGCCCTGTCCGGCTGTCCCCCTTAACCCATTTCTGCTGGATAATAACTGGCTTGTGATGATTGGGCTCCCAGATTGGCTGTATGAACCTGGCAACTGGCTTTCCGGTGGTGTCGGGGGATCCAGGCTTCGTAGGGTTCATGTGCAGTAAAAAGCGAGGCACGGGGAGGGCCATGAGGTAGTCATCTGGGTTGTGACTAGTCATGGCTCTCTGTCCTGTCAGCGTGCTCTGTGTGGTGATTGACAGGCAAGGAGGCCAATTAGCGGCCCATATGACTAGTTCACAGCTCTCCATCTGCCTCGCTTGCAAATGCATATTACTGCACATAAACCCTGTGGAACTCGGATCACCCAAAACAACAGCAGAGACGGCTGCCAGGTGAGTGCAGCCATTCTGGGAATCTAATTGGCACAAATGTGCTAATTGGTTCTTTTTTAAACCCGTTCTAGGTTATCAGGAGCTTAACTAATGGTGGTTTTACACGGAACGGTTATCGTTCGAATTTGCACGATAACGATCGCATTTGAGCGATAATTGTTCCGTGTAAACACAGCGAACGATCAAGCGACAAGCGAGAAATCGTTCATTTTGATCTTTCAACAAGTTCTCAAATCATCGTTGGTCGTTCGCAAAAAAATCACAGATCGTTCCGTGTAAACAGTCTTTCACCGATTTCAGCTATGTGTGAGATAGGCTTAAACGATCGCAAAACGATCGCAAAATGATTTTTCCGTACGATATATCGTTCCGTCTAAACACTGATCGTTATGAAAAACACATTGTTCATTCGGATCGTTAATCGTGAGATCGGGCAAATTATCGCTCCGTGTAAAAGTACCATAAGGAACTGCACTCAGAGAATAGAAATCTGAACGGCACTAACCTGTACAAGACCTCACATACAGATCACAATAACTTATACAGAAAGACATTAAAAATATCACCCACGCAAAAAATGTTTAAATTGCTAGTTACATCAAACTTACATCAATGTCCGTTCTTTTTCTAATGCAAGAATAAAAAATTTCTGTCAGAGATGAAATGACTAAAAATCAGGATGACACCAAGGGGTTAAATGCACTGTAATAATGTTCCGTTCGCGTACGGATAAGTGACTAAAAATGGCTTGAATAATGTCGAATATTCTTCACCGTGGCACTTTACAAAATGCAATTAAAAAGTAGTAATCCAACATTTAGCAATTTATAGCAGCACAAAACGCACATTTCAACTCCAATTAAGCTTCTATTCAATGTCAATTAGAAGAGAATAGGATATTACCAAGAAAAAGCACAAAGAATAAGCACAGAGGAAATTGGCGAAACAATTCTACAAATGATGTTGCTTGTATTTGCCGCACATGCACCCATGGCAATGATACAAAAAAGCCATCAAGGAACAATGATATTTCTATCCAAACTAATTTAATTATCAGTGATGATGAATAGAGGTTTATACATCCTTAATGGCTCCGACATCTCGGTGAATGCAGCTGTGTTCTAAACATACAATATATTCAAATGTTAAAGAACAGTTTGTGCAAGTGAACATTTTAAAGTATCGAGTCTTATAGCCGAGTCAGTGGTTTTATACTAAGTGCTACTCTATTGAATTTCCAATGTTACATCTCATAAGGTGTGCCAGTTGTAATACAGTCAGTAGAATATAGGAATAAGGGACCCATTATGACACCAATAATAGAAGGATTCCAGAGCTCTGTACATATTTAGGTGGATAGCATACAGGATGTAACATAACATGAAAGCGAATCTACGATCAGGTACATTCGCTTTAACATGATTCACGGAGCAGGGAAGCTGGTGGTATTTTTTGAACCGCGGCTCGGTTCCCATGTACGGCGCCGTTCTATTCAGGGGTACCGCTCTATGACGCGGCTCCGTTAGAATCAATGGAGCCTCATCAGAGAGGGGCAGGGATTCCTCCCACTGGGGGCGGCCTGGCCCGCCTCAGGTGCTTCAGCCCTGGCCCGGTACCTGTGGATAGAAGGGCGCCGTACATGGGAATCGGCCCCGGTTCAAAAAATGGATTGAGGCACCGGCTTTCCTGATGGTACATTCGCTTTAAGAAAACAACATTAATAGTAAATAACAGTACACAGGTAGAAAGGACTCTGCTTACGGGGTTACAATCCATAAGTTGCACCAATCCTTACCTGGGGATGTCGGTGGGGGGTGTAAATATGGATAAAGGGGCATATGAATCATTCTTTTTGCGCTATTTTTGAGCATTTAATGCAGGCTGCACCTGTTTTTTGGGTGGGGAGGCATGGTTTTGGCCAAACTTATCATTTTGTGCAAAAAAATATTGGTTTGGTGAAAACCCCCCCCCCATCAATGAGGCCTTCTACGCCTTCCACACCTCTCCTTTCTTCTTCTCCACCCTTGTCATCATCTGTAACTCTGCCGGCAAGTAATTCTCCTCATCGTTGGATAAGACGGAAGGAGCAGTTACGGACACCCTCAGGCCACGCCTCATTGACTCAGCTATTCACTCAGCTGCTGCAGATTAAAGATTGTTTTTCACCAACCCAAGGCACCAAGCACATTCTGTTTTTTCAGGCTTCCTAGGGCTGCATCCAAAATCTGCAGCCACCAGTATTCAAATGCTGAACAATCAGACTTGAGTACGCTCTAGTTGTGCTCATCTGTAGTGAAGATCTACAATACCTAGGATTCTGCTCAGCAAAGTGGCCAAAACCAAAACCCATGCAGAAAGTGCAATTGATTGACAGACTTTCTGTTACAATTAGCAATTAATTGCTACACTTTACTTTTCTGTACATTTATTGTAATCTATATCATAAAAATCAAAGTCTGTCTGTCCTTCTGTCTGTCCTTCTGTCTGTCTGTCTGTCCTCTATAGACTTCCAAACGCCTGAACCGTTTGACCCCAAATTTGGCACACAGATACATAGGGTGCCCGGGAAGGTTATTGCGAAGGTCCCGTCCCCGCCAGATGTACAGGAGGGGAGGGGGAGGGGAAAGAGAGGCGCCCCATAGAGATGAATGGGAAAATCTCCTCACTGCACACACAGGTGATATAATTAGCTGCAGCAGACACGGCAGTTGGAGCCTTAGCAACCAATAGGATTACTGCTTTCATTTTCACAGGGAGCAATGGTTGCTAGGGAAGCTGCCTCACAACATCCACAGTAATAACTGGTAGACCCCCTACTCCATGTATACAGTACATGTATATTCAGGACCCCCTACTCCATGTATACAGTACATGTATATACAGGACCCCCTACTCCATCCATACAGTACATATATATATATATATACAGGGCCCCCTACTCCATCTATACAGTATATGTATACAGGACCCCCTACTCCATCTATACAGTACATGTATATACAGGGCCCCCTACTCCATCTATACAGTACATGTATATACAGGACCCCCTACTCCATCTATACAGTACATGTATATACAGGACCCCCTACTCCATCTATACAGTACATGTATATACGGGACCCCCTACTCCATCTATACAGTACATGTATATACGGGACCCCCTACTCCATCTATACAGTACATGTATATACAGGACCCCCTACTCCATCTATACAGTACATGTATATACAGGGCCCCCTACTCCATCTATACAGTACATGTATATACAGGGCCCCCTACTCCATCCATACAGTACATGAATATACTGGGCACAACAGGTATACCAAACTGTGACTGGGTAACACTGCTACACCAGACCTGACCAATACAGCCACACTGTGACTGGATAACAACTCCACACCAGACCTGACCAATACCGCCATACTGTGACTGGATAACAACTCCACACCAGACCTGACCAATACCGCTATACTGTGACTGGATAACACCTCCATACCAGACCTGACCAATACCGCCATACTGTGACTGGATAACAACTCCATACCAGACCTGACCAATACCGCCATACTGTGACTGGATAACAACTCCACACCAGACCTGACCAATACCGCCATACTGTGACTGGATAACACCTCCATACCAGACCTGACCAATACCGCCATACTGTGACTGGATAACAACTCCACACCAGACCTGACCAATACCGCCATACTGTGAGTGGATAAAACCACCATTCCAGACCTGACCAATACCGCCATACTGTGACTGGATAACACTGTCATACCATACCAAATAAGACCGCCACACCAGACTTGACCAATACCGCCACATTGTGACTGGATAACACTGCCATACCAGACCTGACCAATACCGCCATACTGTGAATGGATAACACGGCCATACCAGACCTGACCAATACCCCCAAACTGTGACTGGATAATTCTGCCATACCAGACCTGACCAATACCGACACACTGTGACTGGATAACACCGCCATACCAGACCTGACCAATACCGCCATACAGTGACTGGATAACACCGCTATACCAGACCTGACCAATACCGCCATACTGTGACTGGATTACACCACCAGACCTGACCAATACCGCCATACTGTGACTGGATAACACCGCCATACCAGACCTGACCAATACCGCCATACTGTGACTGGGTAACACCGCCACACCAGACCTGACCAATACCGCCATACTGTGACTGGATAACACTGCCACACCAGACCTGACCAATACCGCCATACTGTGACTGGATAACACTGTCATACCAGACCTGACCAATACCGCCATTCTGTGACTGGATAACACTGTCATATAAGACCTGACCAATACCGCCATACTGTGAATGGATAACACCGCCACACCAGACCTGACCAATACCGCTATACTGTGCTGGATAACACTGTCATACCAGACCTGACCAATACCGCTATACTGTGACTGGATAACACTGCCATACCAGACCTGACCAATACCGCCATACTGTGCTGGATAACACTGTCATACCAGACCTGACCAATACCGCCATACTGTGACTGGATAACACTGCCATACCAGACCTGACTAATACCGGCAAACTGTGACTGGGTAACACCGCCACACCAGTCCTGACCAATACCACCATACTGTGACTGGATAACACCATCATATCAGACCTGACCAATACTGCCATACTGTGACTGGATAACACCGCTATACCAGACCTGACCAATACCACCATACCGTGACTGGATAACACCGCCACACCAGACCTGACCAATACCACCATACTGTGACTGGATAACACTCCCATACCAGACATGACCAATACCGACACACTGTGACTGAATAACACTGCCATACGGCTAAATACAACCCTGCAGGTATACAAAACACTACAGGTATACAGGACCCCAAAACTATACACTACAAGTGCACGGGACCTCCACAAAACTATATACTACAGGTATACAGGACCCCAAAACTATATACTACAGGTATACAGGACCTCCACCAACTATATACTTCAGGTATACAGGACCTCCACCAACTATATACTACAGGTATACAGGACCCCAAACTATACACTACAGGTATACAGGACCCCAAAACTATACACTACAGGTATACAGTAACTCCACCAACTATATACTACAGGTATATAGGACCCCAAACTATACACTACAGGTATACAGGACCTCAAAACCATACAGTACAGGTATACAGGACCTACACCAACTCTATAATACAGGTATACAGCACCTTCACCAACTCTATACTACAAGTATACAGGACCCCAAATATACTACAGGTATACTGGAACTCCACCAGCTATATACTACAGGTATATAGGACCCCAAACTATACACTACAGGTATACAGGACCTCCACCAACTCTATACTATAGTTATACAGTACCCTCAAACTATTTACTACAGGTATACAGGACCCCCGAACTATATACTACAGGTATACAAGACCTCCACCAATTATACACTACAGGTATCCAGGACCCTCAAACTATAAACTACAGGTATACAAGACCTCCACCAACTATACATTACAGGTATACAGCACCAACTATATACTACAGGTATACAGGACCCCCAAACTATACAGTACAGGTATACAGGACCTTCACCAACTGTACACTGCAGGTATACAGGACCTCCCTCAACTATACACTATAGGTATACAGCCCCCCCAACTATGCACTACAGATATGCGAGACCCCTAAAAAACTATACATTGTGGGTATACAGAACCCCTCCAACTATGCACTACAGGTATACACTAATTCCACTGATTAACTCAGATGAAACAATACCTTTAGCTTGGCCTCCTGGGCACCTTAGAACAAATCTAATTAACACACTGACACTTTATACCCGGGCAGCGCCGGGTACATTTTCTAATATATATATATATATATATATATATATATATATATATATATATATATATACATACAGTATTTATGGGGCTTAATAACTGTTCATTTTATATTCCTTTTAGAGATTTTGTATTTCCATTATTTTAATATCAGTTGTAGAGATTTTGTATTGATATTTAGTGTTACACTGTAATATACCAGCATAGTCACCCCTGGGAAATATAAATCTAAGACTATAAATCTCCACTAACTGAGATCTGTGTTTCAAAGTGCATTTTATATTATTCTGTAACCAGAAAATATTGTAATCCTTTAACCATAAAATGTTGGAAATAACAAAAAAAGGTTCTTAATAAATTGTATAACTTGATTCTTTACTGACATTGTTTAAGCTAGAACTAATCTACATAAAATGTTGAGTGAATCTGTAAATACTGTATACTTCATAATTAACATGTTGTAATCCTGAGCTACAGCCTTATTATACTTCAGAGCTCCATTCATGTTTGGGAGCTAAAATCCCACAATTATTCTTTGCTAAATGTTACTACTAAACTTTATTTTGGGTGATTTATTTTAGAAGCATAGAAGAAAGGACTTCCATACTATAAACCGGTGCCCAGAACTGAACAGCATGCTCCAGATGAGGCCGCACCAAAGCTTTATAGAGCTGTAATATCATGTCCTCATTCCAAGTGTCCATGTCTGTTTTGATGCATGACAATATCCTGCTGGCCTTAGAAGCAGCTGATTGACACTACGTGCCCTGCTGTAGTTTATTATCTATGAGTACACCCAGATCCTTCTCTACCAGTGACTCTGCAAAGATAGAAGCATTGCTGTTAATTTCATTCTCTCTTCACATCACTTATGTGAAGATATGGTCCTTAAAAATGTACTTGTCATTATAACTTTCAAAATCTAAATCAACAGTAGATGTCATATAAAGTTAGTTTACAATTTACATTTTTTTTGTCATCATGCTTTAAAACAAAGCAATACTTACTTGTATCCAGCTCCAGTCTCCTGTAGGCAGCTTTTTAGTCTTGTGCTGGTTAAAAAAAAGACCAAGCGCAGGAAGTCACCACCAGTACAGAGTGTCATGGCTCAACGCATGCGTCGATCAAATGCCTGCATTGGTGTCTTTTTCTTTAACAAGCACAAGGCTTAAAAAGCTGCCTTCAGGAGACTGGACCTAAATATGTGTAAGTATAGATAGATAACAAAAATAATTAATGTAAACTGCAAACTTGCTTTTTTTTAACATTCCCTGCTGATTTACATTGTGAAATAGACACTTGTGATACTGTTTCAGGCTATGTTCACACAGCGTAAAAGTACAGCCGTTGGTGCAATTGACGACAACAGCCATACTTTGTATGCTTAGGAATGCCGCATGCTCTTCTATAGGATCCCGGCCGGAGCGTATACACATAGTATACGCTTCGGCCGGGATCCCATATGGCGCCGTAAACAACGCAGAAAGCTCTGTCAGTTCACACAATGAAGCGAGCGGCTCCGGCTGGCGCGTGCTGATGTGTTTGAATCAGAACACTGCGGCTGGAAAGATCATCCAGCTGGTACTGCAGTACCGGCCGGGATGATCTTTTCAGAGACCGGCTGCTCTGTGACCCAGCCGGTCCTATACACCATGTGAACATGGCCTCAGATTCCCACCTTCCCAAACTGCATGTACTGTCCATCTGCTGAGCTGAAGTACTTCCTGGTTGTTTGTTCCAAAATGCGCCCGGTGCCTTGGTTTGGCAAAAAACAATCTTTAATCCGCAGCAGTTGAACCAACAGCTGAGTCAATGAGGCGTGGAATAGGGCGCCCGTGCCTGCTACTCTTCTCCTTCCTTCCTCTCCAGTGATGAGAACTACCTGCCGGCGGCATTACAGATGATGACAAGAGCCGAGAAGAAGAAAGGAGAGACGTAGATGGCCTAGGGCACTAACACCCTAGGCCACGCCTCATTGACTCAGCTGCTGCGGATTAAAGTTTTTTTGCCAAACCGAGGCACGGGGTGCATTTCAGAGCACACAACTGGGAAGAAATTCCATTCAGCAGACAGACGATGCCTGTACAGACATGCCTGTAGAAGCAATGTTCTGACAAAACGCTGCCGCATTGATTGAGGAGCTCTGGAAACCACATCATGCTCGTCCTGCACTATGTTTGTCTACATTTTAAGAAGATGAAATAAAGGAAAAGATTTTAATGGTTAGTACCCTCTGGGACTTTTTTCTTATTTCTGTATCTACCCATTATGCACTATAGTTGTGTATTTTCAGTGAGTGGCCACTCTGCAGATGTAATCGGGGGATACATAGCAACAAAGTTGAAATCTCTATATAGAGGTTAAATGGTAAAAAGACAATCGTTTGGCATTTACATACCGGCGGCTAAAAAAGCTGGATGCAGGCCATAGACTTTATCCATATTTTTCCAGGCTCCCTAGGGCTGCATCCAACTTCTGCTGCCACCCAGGTTATGTCTGAGAGTCACCACTCACTGGTGGAGCTGACCTGAGAGAAATAAATAAATATACAAACAGACAAACAAAAACAAACAGGTCAATACTTTTTAGTCAGAAAATATATCAAAGCCAAAAGGATTCCAATTTTGTAAACAGAAACAAGACAAAATGTAACAGAATGGCAGGCAAACAGGAAGTCTATGATAAAACCCAGTAGAGACGCAGGGTTAAATTCAAGTGAGTATTCAGACAATAGTCATGGCCATGCACAAGATGATTTGGAGGATACACTAACTGGAAGGGACAGAGGGGAGAAGACAGCCAGGCTCACAAACTGTAAATGCCAATTCAGCCCCTAATTGACTCACTCGAGCGTCTTGATTGGTTGAACAGCTGGACTTGCAATTTAGTTGTTTAGTAAACAGAGGCCCAATGGCAGTACAAAATATAGACAAGCCCTGTGGCCCTAACAGCACTGCCAATGATGGCAATCACACGGTGGCAAGTCGAACAAGCCGAAAGAACACATATGGGTACGTTATATTACTGTGTATTTACCCAAACATGGTGCCAAAGAACATACACCTTGTCCTTCATACAACTATGCCAGGGTGACTATAAAAAATGTGACAAGCCAAGTCTTTTACTGGAAGACAGGACTGACTGTGCCCTCAATGGGTTAAGTGTCATTTAAATATTCATGAAGAACCCCTTGCAAGGAAATGGCTAGAAGGCACTTTTCGCCTTTCTTACATATTTCTGTATAATGATGACATTGGGGAATTTTATTTTATATGGATGTACAACCATTACATTTTAAAAATCTATCCAGATGCAGAGACATCTGCCAGGAACATACGCCTCAACGCCTTGATATGGCATTACACTAGTACTGATCAGGCAGTCACTCAGTCAATATCATTGCAGGAATATGCTTTCATCTGTCTTCCTTATCTTTGAGGACTTCGCAGTTCTGATCTTTGACCTTAGTTCTTAGTAATGAGGAACTTTTCCAGCATTGATGATTTTTACATTGACTACATCTATGTCTTACAAAGAGAGCAGAGAACTACTTTCTCCTTATCTACAATCACAGGATAAGAATTTTTATTTTTAAAAAAGTATAATAGAGAATAATTCTAACAAGACGGTAACAATATAAATGAAATAATAAAGAAATACTTTTAATCTTTTGCATTAGTCCATTAGGTTTTTGTTGGTCTTTCTAGTAGATTTTTTTTTTAATAGAAACCCACTCAAAATAGAAAGCTTAAGCAAATTTGCCAAACCTTTGTCCGAATCCGAACACTCTGCATTTGACTTCCAGTGTCTGGAGAAAAGGTGCCCTAGGTAGTCCTGAAAAACATGGATACAGCCGTACCTATAGGAAGCACTAGAAAATTTTTCACTACATTATCACATTCCTGATCTCACATGGTAAATAGCGTTAGCACAAAAATACAACCAAAGCACAAAATGGCAGATTTTTGGTCAAATGACATCCAGAAAAGAAAAAAAGTGAACAAAAAGTCAATATACGCAGGTGAGATACCGATATATATGGATGTCTCTGGTGTAAATTGGAGTTTGACTTAAGGTGCAGCTACCTATTTCAGTGTGCTGCAGCATATGGCCGGTTGCGAGGAGCGTGCCGACGGCATCCCTGACAATTGGCCCAGCCAGTTGCTAGTGGTGCAGCGGACTCTCCTTTGTTGTTGCTGTGGCCAAGGCTTCACCACCCCCGGACGATCGGCTCAGGTGTAATGTGTTTTCATTTACTGACTAGCTGCCAGCACCGCCAGTCAGCTTTGCATTGAGGTCTGGGACTGGGACTTCAGCCTCCATAAATATCCTCCCCTGTGTGTCCCCCCTTGCCTGTGATAGAGCCTGAGAGTAACTAAGCTAGAATTTATCCTGATTGAATTCCTGGTTTCCTGATTCTGTTTTTCGGCTTCCTGACTTTCCCTTTGACTTGTGACTTTGTACCGACCTTGCTACCTCACCCCGATTTATAGTTTGATCGGCTTGTCCGCGTTTTGTGTTTGTGTCGCCCAGTTATCCACAGCCACTTAGGGCAGTTGCGGTAAGCAGGCAGGGACAGCGGGCAGGTGTCAGTGCTAGGGCCTCACCTGTCTTGTGCCTTTCAGTCCTGTACCTGACAACCTATAGGAGAACTAGAAAGTTTCTCAATATCTGGAGAGCAGCTAATTGGCACACATGATAAAATGTATATATACAGCCTGACAAATATCTGAAAGACTATTTCATGTTTAACCTTTATTTTTCATATTCACTAGGGGATCGTCTTGATCTATCTCCTTGCCTCTCTGCTTCATCTATCACTTGCTGAAGGCTACATATATTTACAGTGTATACATTGGCATACTTTATCATGAATATAGATAATGAAAAATGTTAGAATTATTATGCCCTTATGCCATGTCTTCTACAATGCAGCAAACACAATGTAACATTGAAAACCAATCAATATTCCCATCTATAAATGTATAGCTATATGAAAAACAAGCAGTGTGTTCTTTTCGAGTGGTTCTTAAGTGAAGGTAACGCAGCGAGCAGATTCCCATTTCAGAACAAAGACAGTGAATATTTTTATCACTTGGTAAACACCATAGGAAAACAAATATCCATGGCATTACAATGAGAGGACCTTTCAGTCTGTACATTAACCGGCATTCAGATAAGTAATACAAGCAATCACACTTTGGGAAACATTTCAGGAGAATTGAATGTTCTCACATTTTGACCTTTACAACAGATTGATCGTTTAATATTCTTAAAAAGCACAGAACATGCTTCATGGCCGCCTGTTTCATACTAATGAGAACAGGGGCTGGTAAAATAGATCCAGTATGTTCAGTTTTCTTGGCATATATCTCTTCTGCATGCACTATAGGGAATATTTCAACGCTGAAAAGGAATATATGAAAGTTTCTCTGTTACGTGGAATTTTGGATAAATACTCAGTAAATGACAAGGTCAAATATAGAATACCTATTTTTATATATCACACACAACAAAAGCAATGTCACATGTGTGTCACAAGTGGGGTGTATGGCAACCTCCTTTATAGCCGTGCACTCCACCCAGCTCCTGTAGGTGTCTTACATACAGTTCAGTTGATCCTACAGTATATGCCCAGATATGTAGACTTATAGTCCGAGAGAGGCCATTGCTAGTGTAGGTTCCAACTCTCTGAGGTCACCTTGACGAGGTGAGTTAGTACATTCTATTTGATCAAATGGTTTTCTAAGAACCTCATTTAAATAAATAAATAAATAAATAAAATAAAATTCTATTTGGCACTTGCAGTTTGCTGCAGAAATTTTTTGTTTTTGTCTATTTTCATATATGGACCCATATTCTGAGTTAAAGGGAACCAATCTGCCCAATTGGGTTGATTTGGTTCTCTAATGCACAGTATAAAGCTCCTGTGCAGCTCTCGGCACATACCGGCTGTGACTGCAGCAGAAGCTTTAATTGGTTTAATCTGCAGACAGAGGCGGGTAGGTAGACATCTGGGGGGCTCCCCGCCCGTGAACAGTGGACCTCTCTGTATTAAAGGAAACCAATCAGCCCAATTGGGCTGTATGTCAGCGTGCTCGGAGGGGATGATTGACATGCAGAGAAGCCTGTTACTGGCCTCTCTCACCTGTCAATCATCCTGCCAAGCGAGCTGACAGGCAGAGAGCAATGACTAGCTGCCCAGCCGCCCAGAAAACTACCTGCCTGCCGTGCACCCGCAGTTTAAAACTTTTTCTCTGGTGAAAAGCTTCTGCTACAGCCATGGCTGGTGCGTGCCGTGGGCCGCACAGGAGCTTTGTACAGTGCACTAGGGAACCAAATTAGCCCGATTTGTCTCATTGGTTCCCTTTAATACAGAGGGGTCCACTGTTCAGGATATGTATCCCTTGAGCAAAGTGGATGGTATTCATTGTACTGGATGATCCAGTCTGTCCTTCATTATACATTGATTGAATTGGCAGTGTAATGCTTAATCTACCCTGTGGAGGCACTGCAGGGAAATGACTTATTTATTGCTAGGTTTCCCCACAGATTACAGCTACTCACTAGGAGTTCAATTAGTGTTATATTTTATTAGTTACTGTCAGCCATTCTTATGTAACCCCGGAAAAGGAAGCATTGTGAGCTGTGGATGCTACAGTTGATGCATAGATGTTAATCCCCACAGCCATTGCTTCTACAGTATTTGGCTCTGCAGCCTGAAGGAAGAGGCAGTGCCAGAAAAAAAGACTGAACAGGGACCTGGAAAAGGTGACGCAGAAAGAGGAAGAGAGAGTCACATAGCCAGGGGAGGTTGTGTGCACAATCTGAATGTAGAAAGTCCTACTGAGGGAACACATGCAAGAGACCCAGAGAGATGTTTGAAGGCCCACCAGCTCATTTTGAAAGGAAAGGGTAAAATCCTGCAGCTGCATCATCTTAGCAGATCACCCAGAGCCCCATTAGCAACCCAAAAAACTCCAGCGAGAGCTATTACTGCGGGGATTTTGTTGGTACTAAAGTGCACAAATGGACCATGAAAATTAGCATTTGTGGCAACTGTGACTATGTTTATATAGCTGCAGCCATTGTATATTATGGATTTGCAGATAGATAGTTGTGTGCTAGCTTTCATCAACTATAGGTTACAGTTTTTGTAACTGTTTTTGTTTGAAGGAACAACAACCCGAACCTGGTGCATAGCTTACATTTGTGCTGTGCAATATGATTTAATGCACTTTCGAACCTAAAACAAAGGAAACATGCTGGTACATCACCCAGCATGCTTACTAAACATACACTTTGAGGCTATGTTCACACTACGTATATGTCCGGCCGCATATTTTCCGCGGCCGGACATATACGTATGAAACTCCGGCCGGGACTTTACGCAAGTTGCGGCCGGATACGTACGGAACGCAAACTTACGCTCGTAGTGTACTTACGCTTCCTGAGCGCTCTTCGTAGCGATCTGTCAGCGGTGTTTTACTTGGAAATCTTCGCCTAGCCCCGGACACCCCACAGAACCTTTTGGATCGGCACAAAAAGCTTGAAAAATGAAGAAATCACCACTACGTACGGGACCGCATGTTACGCTACGGGCGTAAGTTACTGCATTTCCGTCCCAAAATAATGGTCTGGTTCATTTTTTACGGCGCCACATACGATCCGGGCGTAAGTTCGTACGTAGTGTGAACTGTGCGGCCGTAGATCGTATACTTTACATTGTACGCAAACTACGTAAGTTTCCGGCCGCTTATTCACGGAAACTTACGTAGTGTGAACCCAGCCTTAGCCTGCGTTTCATCTGCATATAAACAATCTCCCACACTGTATGTAAATTCCGGACAAGTATTGCTTTGGGTGTGATTGGTTCCCTTTAACCTCCTAAAATACATCTGTCAAGTTGTTTGATTCTTACTTCTTTTGAATGTGTTCTTAACATAGACAGTGGTTTCCTAAGTCAACCCTTGGCAGAAAATGAACATCAACCTGCACTTCTGCAGAGAACCTGGCAGTTGTGCACTGCACCATAGTATGGTCAGAGCTACAAGACACACTGCTTAGCACAAAGGTGTATTACGCTAACAAGTAGGCATTGTCCAAGGAAAACAACCCATCCACTGGAATATTCGGTGCTTCGTACAGGTTTGCCTATTCTCAGCATACCAAAATGAGGTGAGCACTCATTTGTTTGGTTGGTCTTTTTCTGATACAGTGTATGCTAAAATATTACACTATGTTGTCTTAATTTTCCATCTTTTATCTCTGGATCCTCCATTTCTTGTCTTGCTTTTCAACACTATTATTGCCTTTTATTGAGCCTTTGGAATTTATTATTTATGATAAGGGAAATGTTACTTTGCTAGTGTTTTAGTTAATCTGTGCTTATGGTTTAATTAGCCATTTCACATTGACTAGCAGAATGCATATAATAACACATATGGATTTTAGCTTTGTTTTATCTACTGCCTATGGTCTCCTGCATACTTTATAGGACCCATAATGTGTATCCACGTGCTTCTGATTTCAAAATGTGGCACACATACAGTTTTTGTTGTCAGACTTCTGGAATCTTTATACCTTCATAAGAGCTTTGAAGATTAAGAACTCATAATTCCTTAGACTCTCCTCCCTGACTTAGCTTCAGGCCAAATCCGTTAACAACTCTTCTTTGAAGATATAGTGAAGGTGTTATGTTTGATCTACCAGAGTCCTGTCCAGTGCCTATCGAGTAAATTTGTCTCGGATATTGATCAGTAAGATGTAAGTATTTTCATGGGGTAAGTGTGATAAAGTGTTTTAACTGAACTCTGTCCCACTGCCCCCAGTAATGGGATAACCAAGGATGTCAATATAGGCCTATCAAGGTTCATACGTTTAGGTAAAAATAAAGATGAAAACTTTAAATAATAGTAGTAACCCATAGTTGTGTGCCTAATAATATGGTAGGATTCAAAAGAGGAGCTTAGATTCTATAGGAGAGATTATGCAGGATGTTGGCTTTCAGGAGTGCCAGACTATGGTGCATTCGTGAGTAATGTGTCATTGAGAAACCACACCATAGTCTTAATACTTTGGAATTTGGGAAGCATTTAGCATCCCCATGATGGAGTGGTCCATTCATTATGGGGAGATTGAGTCCCCATTGCAGGTCTAGGGGTCCAGTGGATCAGTAAGGCCCTATATAAACTGCAATGGAATAATATATAAAGCTTCTCATTCTACACTTTTACATAAGGAGTGAATTAATTGGCCAATGTGGGATAGCCACAAACCTTGAGGCTTGGTTCTGTGAAGTAGGGACTTCGCTAGATATTATCTAGAGTCTCACCTTATATCTGATTATATCTTGGTTTTAATTGTTGGGTGTTTATTTTTTAGCACACTGCACGTTGTATATTATATAATGCATTTCTACACCATATATTAAACTCATTAGGTCACCACGTGTTGTGGTGTCACACCAGGTCACCCTTGTATTATCATTTCCTATTCTGACTAGGCACTTTACAGTATTTATGGCATATGGCCATTGCATTACTCTATTTATGATTAGGACTTAGTTGTCCATGTTCATTACTAGTACACTGTTTCACTTTTTTGCCACCTTTATTATTTTTGTGATTCTACAGGAGGCCCTTCAATTGCACATTGTCACAGTTTTTTGAGTGACTATATTTACACATTTCATATTGGTTTATGGTCACTTCCTGACTTGGTAGTACCAGTTAGGTATTATTATTACACAGGTTATCATGTTATTATCATTCACATTATTTACACTTGATATTTACATATTTGCACCTTATTCATTTATTATCACTATTATTCATTTTCATCAATTATTATCACCATCAGTATAGATTTATACATATTTTATTCACAAAAAAACTTTTTTGGTCACATTTCAATCAGCTGGTAGAGTTTTGGGTGTGTGTGTGTGTGGGGGGTGGGGGTGGGGGGAGGGGGGGGTTTGGTGGGGTGGGGGGGGGGGTGTATGTGTGTGTGTGTGTGTGTGGGGGGGGTTTGTGTGGGTGTTTTGGTTTGGGGGTTTTTTATTTCTCTTAACACGGTTGTTATTTATGTTGTCACTGTATGGGTATTCACGGTATTAACTTCATGGGAATTCACATGTGTGGATATGAAGATTTTTATCATGGGTGTACTTGTAGCTGGAATTATTATGAATTGGCCTTTTTATTATTACTTTTCTTAAATTGTCATCTGATATCATGTATACTTACTACATGTACATTTTTTGGTGTTTATATATGGATATTATACTGTTAGGTGATGCCTAGATTACTTTATGCATCTTAATGATATCCTGTGCGGTGTGTCTAACATTTTTAGTCATGTGATTTTGGTGGGTGTGCGCTCCCGGGAATGGCCAGACGCCGAAATCACCTCTAGAAGCGTGGCCGACTCCATGGCAACGCGCCGTGACGTCATACGGGGACCCGTCCACATGACGGATCACGTGATGTAGTCACGTTGCCGCGCCGGGTTTCGATCACGTGACCGGAAGTGAGGACGGCGTCTGGAGGCCGGATTCTCCATCAAGATCAGTATAAAAGGGACCTAGGGATAGGGGAACATCACCTCCTAGAGAAAGCTTTGCGCGAAACGTGCGTTGGAGGGGAGCGTGCACACACCTCGACTACAGGTATTAGATATTTTATGTAATTTCACCCTTCTTTATCAATTCCTTTTGCTGCCACTGGGCTTTGTGCAATATATTTTTAATCTCTGTGAAGGGGATTGTGCAATGAACCAATAATAATAGATTGTTACATAACTGGTTTACTGGATCTTGTGCAATACTGTTCAAATATTTCCTGTGTATTACTTGCCCCATGTGCATGGCTATTATGGCTTTTTTAGTATTGTCTGTTTGAAGATTTTATGTGAATTCAAGAATAAAGACTATTATTGATTACATTGTTGTCCTTTGTTGTAGGAGTTGTGTAGTTGGCTAGAGGACAGGCCGATCTTCTTTGGTCTATATAGGAGTATATAGATATTATCTGAGAAAAGAACCCCTTAACCCTTTGAGGACCAAGCCCAAAATGACCCAGTGGACAACTCCAATTTAAATTTTTGCACTTTTGTTTTTTCCTCATCCCCTTCTAAGAGCTCCAGCACTTTCATTTTCTATCTACAGAGCAATGTGAGGGCTTGTTTTTTTCAGGAATAGTTGTACTTTGTAATGGCGTCTTTCATTCTATCATAACGCGTATGATGGAACGCCCAAAATATTATTTATGAAAATATAAACTGGTGAAATTTGAAAAAAGAATGCAATATAGTAACTTTTGGGGGGTTTCTGTGTCTAAGTAATGCACTATATGGTAAAAGCAACATGATACCATTATTCTATAGTTTAGTCCGAACACAACCATATGCAGGTTTACACAGTTTTTCTAATGTTTTTTTTTTTAAATGAAATCCTTTTGTTTTTGCAATCAATTATTATTAAATCGGCCCTATTGTGACTCTTATAACGGTTTTAGTTTTTCACCTATGGGGCTATTTGTGGCATAATTTTTTGTGCCATAATCTCTACTTTTTATTAATATCATATGTGTGTATATCGGACATTTTGATCACTTTTTATAAATTTTTTAATATGTATATATATCTCATGTAACAAAAAATCGGCAATCCTGGCACTTTTTTCCCCTCTTTTCGTTTATGCCGTTCACCATACAGGATGGCGATTGTTATATTTTAATAGATCGGACAATTACACACGCTACGGTATAGAATATGTTTATTTAATTATTATTTATTTATATTATGCGATAATGGGGTGATTTTAACTTTTATTGGGGAGGGACTTTGAGGTATTGTAAAAAACATTTTTACTTTTTTTCACACACTTTAATGGAGACCTGTCACCCCTTGTGCCGGGGTGACAGGCTCCCAACCCCCAGCTAGATCCCCTTATACTGACCTCATCTCGCTGAGTCCCGCTCCTGGAACCGGTCCCGGGACGGAGATATCCTGGTCAGAAGCCGGCCCGCGCGCTATGGAGATAGGTCCGGCGTCCATAGAGAATGAATGGAGCCGTGCGCGTGCTGCAGAGATGAGTCCAGCTCCATTCATTCTCTATGGACGCCGGACCTATCTCCACAGCGCACGTGCCGGCTTCTGACCAGGATATCTCCGTCCTGGGACCGACTCCGGGAGCGGGACTCGGCGAGATGAGGTCAGTATAAGGGGATCTAGCTGGGAGTCGGGAGCCTGTCACCCTGGCACGGGGGTGACAGGCCCTCTTTAAGTCCCCTTGGGGGACTTTTACATGCAATCATCAGATTGCATACACTGATCACTGCTATGCCATAGGCATAGCATTGGTCAGTGTAATCGCCGACTGGACTGCACGGAGGAAGGTAAGAGACCTCCGCCGGTCCGACACAGTCACAATGTGACTGCGGGGGTCCCAATCGGAAAGTGACAGGAGCTGCCCCTGTCACTTACACTTAAACGTTGTGACTTTTAAAGGGGTTAATGACAGTCTGCAGCGCGATCGGTGAAGCCTGCCATTAACAGTGAGGGTCCGGCTACTGATTGCAGCCGGCACCCTACCTGCTATAAAGCGCGCTCCGCTCCAGAGCGCATTTCATAACACAGGACGCACCTGTACGCCCAGGGTCGTCTGGGGACAGGCATACAAGGCGTACAGTTACGTCCTTGGTTGTCTAGGGGTTAACAACCTACTCTTGCTCCAAAAAAGGTAAATAATGTTGTACAATAAGTTTTACTTGGCCCCAATGCTTAGTATTAAAGGTAATCTTCTGTGATTGAGCTGGAACAAATGTTTTGTTTTTAAATCCTACTTTTAAAAAGTATAAACTTTATCTAAATAAATATGCATAAAACTTTTCTATTCTGACGCCTATAAAACTTTTATTTTACTATCTATGAAGCTATGTCAGTGCTCATTTATGTACCCAAATCAATAGCTTTGGATTGGGATTGATAATAATAATAATAATAATAATAATATTTATTTGTATAGCGCCAACAGATTCCGCAGCGCTTATTTAAATATATAAATACATTACAGGTTATATATTAGATTATACAATGAATAAATTACAATACCAAATTAGTGACCTGCTCTCAAGAGCTTACAGGCTAGGATGACTGGGAGTAACACGAGAGGCAACAAGTGCTTTATTTGTCAATGTTCCAGTCATTGTACATGGAATCTCTAAGTGCCTATAGGTGACTGGGCAAGCCAGTCACATTCCATTTTCTAAGCTCAGATGACAAGGACAGTGTACCTAGCACCGAAGAAGTTATAGAGAGGATGGAGAAGGGATAGCAAAAGGAGACGAGATTACGAAATGTTATAAGCGCGCATAAAGAGATGGGTCTTCAGGGCACGCTTAAAACTGGGGATGTTGGAAATAAGTCTGAGGTCTTTGGGTAGGGAGTTCCAGAGAACTGTTGCAGCACGAGAGAAGTCTTGGAGGCGGGAATGAGAAGTTCTGATTAAAGAAGAGGTTAGTGTAAGGTCATTAGCAGAACGCAGAGCACGGGAAGGATGGTAGGTGGAGATGAGGGAGGAGATGTATGGAGGGGCAGAGTTGTGGAGAGCTTTATGGGTGAGGGTGAGGAGTTTGAACTGTGTTCTATATTTAATGGGTAACCAGTGCAGTGACTGGCACAGAAGGGAGACGTCGGTATAGCGGCTGGAGAGGAAGATTAGCCTGGCTGCTGCGTTCAGGATAGACTGGAGAGGGGAGAGCTTAGAGAAAGGAAGACTGATTAGTAGGGAGTTACAGTAGTCAAGACGGGAATGGATCAGGGCGACAGTCAGAGTCTGAGCAGTGTCAGTGGTGAGAAATGGACGGATTCTGGAGATGTTTTTGAGATAAAGATGACAGGAGCGTGTAAGAGCTTGGATATAGGGAGTGAAGGATAGATCAGAGTCTAGCATAACCCCCAGACATCGAACTTGATGCACAGGAGTGATGCTAGTACCACAGACTGAGAGGGAGATGTCCGGTTTAGGTTTGTTAGAGGGAGGAAATACAAGAAGTTCAGTTTTAGAGAGATTAAGTTTGAGGAACAGAGAGGTCATAGTGTTAGAGAGAGCAGATAGGCAGTCACTTGTATTTTGCAGGAAGGCAGGGGAGATGTCGCGGGAGGAGGTATATAACTGGGTGTCATCAGCATAGAGATGGTATTGCAGGCCAAACCTGTTGATGGTCTGTCCGATGGGGGCTGTATAGAGGGAGAAGAGGAGGGGACCCAGGACTGATCCCTGGGGAACCCTGATAAGACTTTTTGATAGCTTTTGATTAAGGTTTATCTGGCATTTGGTATTTTTTCTTTTATATATTTTTACATGTACACAGTTCACTTTGTGGGATCAATAACATTACATTTTAATAGATCTCTCCATGCCCCTCCGTCTCCTGTCCTCTTGCGCTGATGGAACCGCGTTAAAATCCCCAGCTATCAGTTGAAGAGAGTGGGGACTAGAAAGAAGACGAGAGGAAAGAGCTTGAAAGAAATGCTTATTAGAGTTGTTAGGCCCGTACACATTATGAATTTCTAGTTTGTCAGACATATAAGGTATTACAATGGAGCAGTGCCTCCCTTCAGTGTCCGAGTATAGCTGACTAACGTCTCCTGCAAAATGTTTGTTAACCAGGATTAACACCCCAGCTTTGCGGTTCACAGCCGGTGAACCAATCCCCTTGCCGACCCAAAGCTTTTTCATCCTGTCAAAGTCTGAGGAGTCCAGATGTGTCTCCTGTAGGAGAGCCACGTCCGCATGCAATTTTTTAAGATGCTTCAGCACCATCATCCTTTTATGGGGTGACTGTAACCCCTTCACATTCCATGATATTAATCGCATAATTTGACAGGATGAAAATGGTAGGCAGGCTCGGTCCCAACGGGTCCCCCTCGCAGGAAAACATTCCCTCCCTTCCCCCTCCCTTCCCACCCAAACCCTACAAACAAGACCTCCCAACAAACAAATAACAAACAAACCAAACAGCATCGTAAGTAGTCGGCACTCTCCCTACACGATACACCCTGCGACTGTCGCAGGGGGGAGAGATATCGCCTCCAGACTTCCTTCTTCCCATGCCGTAAGAATCGGAACAGTCTACGCAAACATATCTGCACAGTCAGGCAAATAGCTATGTTTCTTTTTCCTGGCAGACCGTTTGCCCCCTGGCGTGAAGATGGTAAAAGGAGGTAATAACCAACACATTTTGAACTAAATAACTATAGAGCAGTGACCGCACTCAGTGGTTAGCCATAGTGTCCCATTCCAGCGTTTCAGATGGAGGACAAGGAGAATCGCCGTCTCCGCTGTTCTTTCGGAGGGCATCTGTCCATATAGGAACGCCGTGTGCTCTCCGTTTCCCATTCAGTCTCCCTAGGCCTCCTCGGGCTTGCACTTTCGGGGTGACGCCAGGTAGATGGAGTCAGATCCTGACGTCTGGGAGGACGCGTGGAGAAGAGATGTTCTAGGCCTTTTGCCGCCTCCTCAGGAGAATGGTACGTAGAGTATGACCCGTCGTCATGGAATACTCTCAAGGTGGCCGGATAAATAAGTGCGAATTTCACTTGGCGATTGTACAGATCAGAGCAAATCGCTGAGAACACCCTCCTCTTGCGGGTAGTTTCCACCGAAAAATCGCTAAATATAAGTAATTTTTGTCCCTGTAGGACCAGATCATCCTTATGGCGCCGGAACGCCTGCAGCACCGCCACTTTGTCAGTGTAGTTCAAATAGCGCACAATGACTTGGCATGGTCTGTTTCTTTGGGCCAGGCCTGGAGCGATGCCCCTGGTGGGTGCCGGCTGCACTTCTGGGCCTAGGCGATGTGCCCTTTCTGCTCTGCAATCATGCGTAATATGCAGTAGTTTAGGAATGTCCACCTCGCACAGCCGCAACAGATCCCTTGCAGCTACATTTTCGGGCACCCCCAATATCCTCAAATTATTTCTTCGGGAGCGGTCCTCTAAGTCCTGCAGTTTCTCCCAGAGTCTCTTATTATCACTCACCAAAGCCGCGATTTGAGAGTCTGTATTTTCCATAGAGTCCTCCACTATTTGCAGCCTGGTCTCAGCTTCCTCTAGCCTTTCCCCCTGCTTCGTCACATCAGCTTGCAGCTGCTGCAGTGTACTGGCCACCGTTTTAGCCAGCGTCTCCTGTATATCAGGAGCGATTTGGCGAGCAACTTCTCTGGCAATTCTTTTATAGTCTATCTGGGACATAGGCTGCTCCTCATCTTGCTCCGACATTTCCTCCTCAGATAGACCCGCTTCCTGGGAGCCGCCCGACCCCGCCATCTTGAGCCTCTAGGACCCCGTCTTGTTTTGCTTGCCAGGCGTCTTTTGCTTAGATTTGACCCCCATCTTCTGCACAAAACGGTCCATGCACCAGTGTGCCGTTATCGGAATGGTATCGGGTCACTGCCGGGACCGTGGTGCGGGTAAGTTATGCCGGTTAACGCCAGAGGGACACAGAGCTGCTCCTCCTCACGTCCTCACAGCATGGCGCCGGAACTGGAACTGTTTATAAAGACGGCCACTAGTTAGAGCTATTACAACATGAATATAAAGACCAGTACAATGAAGCATAACATCATTGCTAGAGGAATTACAATTTTTAAAATGAGTTTTTATGCTTCCAGGTTGCCTTGTGACCTTGGCTGCTTTGATGTCTATGAATCCGTTGTTGTCTTGATGTTCTTTCTTCTGTCTCTGGATATTCAGTACTAAAAGGAAAAGCTAGAACATTTATCAGCAGTTTCACTTGTCAGGTCCTGTTTTCTGTGGAAAAGTGTTGATACTGAACATGTAGAAGAAATAGTACATTGCTATACAAAGGTGGAGGGTTTTTTTTGGAGATGGGAGGGGAATACACATATACACAGATATGGCTGCACCCAAATGTGACACCAAATTAAATTATAAAAAAAAATAAAAAAAATTCAATGCTCATGTACTCACATACAGTGTACACTCCATTGCTATGTTCTCACAATGGTATTTTGCAGCCCTCATTCCTAACACTGTCAAAAAGAAGTCCATTATTTGCCCCAGTGCTTGGATAATGTACAATTATTGTGAAGGAACTTCTTCTGGATTTGCATAACCATGGTTTCCAACCGTACTTCGTATGAACATATATGCAATTCACTTTTTTACTTACACGAAAACACTGTTTGTTTGTTTGTTTGTTTGTTTGTTTAAAACGTTGGGAAAACTTAAGTAAAAACTATTGAAACAGAAACACCTATGAACACTTGTAGTAGCTGCAATCTTACTTACAGACCTTTACTACACAGTTGTTGTGGCTTTCACACAACTAAGGTAAGAAGCCCCATAATAAGCTTTCACATGCGAATGCACTTTCACTATGTTACAAAACTATATCACCCTGTATCTGCCAAAACATGACAGAATTGAAGGGAAAGATGCCAGAAGAAAGAGAGAGGTTGAAAATTTTAGTTTGGCGAGCAATGACAGCGAGGTATGAGGGAAAAGGGTCACTAATGCAGTTAATAGGGTGAGAAGAAGAGAACTTGGAAATTCCTCCTTCTTTTATTGGGTCAAAGGCTGATAGTGAAGAAGAGGAGGTGGGGAGTGGAGGGGATGAGTACTACCTGGAGACTTGGAGATAATTTATGAAGAATAAAATCAGTTTTCTGTGGCTGCAATTCAGTGAAACAGGAAACAATAAACCCTGTCAGTTCAAACAATGAAGCGAGCGGCTCCGGCTGCTTGCTTCATTGTGTGCTGCGGGAGGTTCTGATGCGAACGCGCACTGATGCGCCCGCATCAGAACTCTGCGGCCCGGCCGGTACTTCAGTGGATGGCCATGGACATCGGAAGCCTACAGAAACTGATCAGACTGTGCCTTAAGACAAGTCGAATCAACCTTGTCACTGACAGGCATAATACATGGCAGTGCAGATCAACACTGCAGTTAATTATTTTATATCATCAGGCAAAAAGATAGTTAAGTCCCTTGGTGGGACAGTAAAATCTCAGAATTGTTAGGATAAGTTGAAGCATCCTAAAGCTATAAGTGGGACAGGTAAGAATAGAAAAATGGACTCTGACCCTTAAGGCCATTTTTGGCTCGGGCCTAAAAGGCTTAATATGGACGAATGACTAATAAAATCTCAGAAGATTCCTGGTTCCAGAACTATAAGAGCATCTGAAGTAACTCCATAAGGGCTCACAATTTATTTTATTTTTTTTAAAAGCAAAACAGATGGCTAGCATTGCATCTTGGGCAAATAGCCAGGTTCTAGATATATAAGCATGCTTTAGTCTGTCTGAACCTGGAAATCTGGACATTTGAGTATTGGTGGCTGAAGAAGTTGGATGCAGCCCTAGGGAGTCCTGAAAAACATGAATACAGCCTATGGCAGCCCAAGGGCTGCATCCAACTTCTTCAGCCACTGCTAATCAAATGCAGAGACTTCCGGGTTTGCATGGACTAAAGCATACTTGAGTTGCGCTCATGTCTACTAGGCTCTTATCCTTAATGGCTCCTTGTTTCAGCATGGATGTTCCCAGTGGTGGCTGATAATATGGGTGGTTTGAACAGCAACCAGAACCCTTGTAGAACAGGAAAAACAAGCTAGTCTGCTGTCCCCTTGTCATTACTGTTCACAACCTAAGGGCGAGTTCACAGAGCTCTCCACCATGGAATCCCGCCTGCCTCAGGGTCAAATGGTATCTCTATGGGAGGACTCGCCCGCCTCCACTCAAAGTATTGACATATCAATTCTTTGAGTGGAGAGCGGAGGAGAGTGGAGGTGCATGAGCGCTCCCATAGAGTCTCCGTTTGACACCGATGCAGGCGGGATTCCGCCGAATTTACTTAGTGTAAACTGGCCCTAAAAGAGGAGGCATATCACATGGTCTCTCCAATGATGTCTCACAATGAGCTAGCAGCGCTACCTACTGTACATGCTAGTATCCCAGTCTATCTGCAGCTGCTTGATCCAGTACTTACAGCTTCTATAGTCTTCTTGCTGTCTGACTTTTGGAGCTGCCTACTAGTGATCACTGCAGCCTAGTTGGGCATCCAGCTTCTAAAAATTGCCCATAGCCCATCCACATACCTGAGCCCTTGTCCACACCAGTCACCAGGTCCACATCTGACAATGCCATGCCCCTCTGGTTAGGAGCAGTGGAGCTGCAGTCAGATTCTGCAGATATTTTTTTATTTATTTTATGGGTTTAATGCTTCTTTATTTTACCAATTTTTTTTTTATCCTTTATTTCATTCCTTTGTCACACTGTGAGACTAGAAGGTGAAGTCTTTTGATCACTTGATACTTAAAATTCCAAAGTATTAACGCCTGTCAGTGTCATACTGACAGACAGTGACAGAAAATCTATTAGGCAGTACCACTAAGGCTTTCACCCCTGGTAGACCTAGAGGCCCATGAGACCATGTGAGATATAGATCCATCACTGATTGATATCTGGCACTGTTACCTATAGTGTTCAAAGGGTTAATGGCTTCTAAAGAATATGAGGATATAAGGATTTCCTGGAGTTGTCCAGCTTTTATAGCCAGTCCAATATCACTTTCTAGAGGGATGAAAGTATGTTGTTATGGGAATATAGGAAAAGAATAAACCCTGTGATCAGTCAGTCTTTCTCATCAGTGTTTCAGCCTTGTACGACCTGTTAGAATTGGTCATTCTGTCAAGATATTCATCAGTTATTGAATATTTTAAAGGGGGTTATCCAGGCTTAGTAAAACATGGCTGCTTTCTTCCAGAAACAGTAGCACTTATGTTCTTAGTTTAGGTGGGAGTTTTGCAGCTCAGCCCTACAAGGGGAGAACCTGATAAACTCATCTTTGGAGGAAATTGCAGCATAGGCTGTACTTTTTTAACACTGTAAACACAAACAAGGAGCCCATATAATCCCCTCCCCATTGTCAGCAGCACTGCCATAAAGCAGAGCTGTCCCTGCCAAGGGGCCCCTAAACCAAGTGCAAACGTGGACTGAAAGAATCGTGATTTCCCCCTCACAATAGTAAAATCAATACAACCAAACATACAAATAAATACAATAAATAACAAGGGTGGTAGTCCTTTTATATCCCAAACCCCGCCTCCTTGACCACCTAGCTCAGCTTACTACCTCCCCCAGGTATTTCCACTGCATACTAATGACCCCTTTGTCTCTACACAAAGTCCATACCTGTTCCCCCCTCCCCCACCCTCTTCCAGTGGCCATCTTAACTCAACCTGTAACCCAACTACTACCACCATTACACTAGGACTTCCAACTATTAAAAAAAAAAAAAACACTAACCCTGTCGTGGCTGCCGAGACCCCCCTTATGGCTCCTCACTGGGAGGCCCCTTCATCCCCAACTCATTGCACTTTGAAGAAAATTGAGCAGAATTGCAATACCACACAGCCTGAGGACCCAGTGGTCGTGGTGGGGGTGCTATTTGAGGGGTCACTAACAGCTCTATGAAAAGGCTAAAAATGTACATGAGAAAGAGAATGGGAAATAAGAGAACGGACTACCTTGTCATAAACACTGTTCTCTCCTTTTATGTATTTTTATGAAAAGGTTTCCCACTATATTTTGGTATATGGTATATATGGTAAGACTGCAACAACCTCCAAAAATGTTCACACAATGATTTCAACGGCCATTATTTGATGCTCGAAATACTTTGGCGGCCATCATTGCAATGACGCCCGTTGGTACATTATTTGAGTTTAGGTTGAACAATGGCTGCATTCAACACTCTTTTGGGTGTGGTTATTTCAGATACATAAAGTTTTGTTGAAAAGATGGTTAAAGGACGGGCAAAAAAACAAATTTGTGTGTGAACAACTTAAAATAATGGCCATTGTTCACTAAATAACCGCCACCAATAAATATCCTAAACATTAATTTGATGGCCGCTGCGAACAACGTCTGTTATTCTGTGTATTGTGTGAACTAACGGCTATTATTACTATAGACTTCAATGAAAATCATTGAAGACTGAAAATAATGGATGTTATTTCAATAAAGAAGACACTGTGGGAACATGATGGCCTGTATCTGCTAATAGTCTAATGGGGACAGCAGAGAATCAGATTCCCCCTTGGCATGCTTCTCTCTAAAAAGCCAGTGTGATTTAAAGGGGCAGAACATTTATTAAAGCAACTCTGTACCCACAATCTGACCCCTCCAAACCACTTGTACCTTCAGATAGCTGCTTTTAATCCAAGATCTGTCCTAAAAAACAACTTTTAGACTTTCCAGACTTTCTAGAGTATCTGTGCCCTAACTTAGGTTGTGCCAGCCTAATGCATACACAATCGTAACCCTGGACGTTGGGCACAGGGCTGCCAGTTTAACAGTTGTTTTTTAGGACAATAACTGCATCACCTGCCGAACAGATACCAGGACAGATCTTGGATTAAGAGCTTTCTGAAGGTACAACCATTTTTTTATTTTATTTTTTTTTGGGGGGGGGAGGGGCAGATTGTTGGTACAGAGTCACTTTAAGATCACGCATGAATCATGGCATGTAAGGAGTGAATTGACAAGTGCCACACCTATGAAGGGTATAATTGGCACTTTGACAACATAATTGCGGGGGAGGGGAGGCAGTCAGTTATCATGGCAATTGGAGGCTATTTGCAGGCTTTATGTAGGCTGTACAAACAGGGCACCAGTGACATTTTCAATACAATTTATTAAAAAGTACTATTGGTCCCACAAAAATAAAGAGCTCATGTGGCTCTTTATATGGAAAAATAAGTGATATGGCCTAAAATAAGAAAGATTTAGCCGCTTTCTGGATCAGCATTGGAGAAGAACAGGTTAAACTTGATGGTCTCAATATTATCCCATTTCCCGTCACAATTGTCCTAATTTTTCATCAGTATGTGAAGGGCCATAATTTCATCATTAGTGCTGCGCTAAGAGTTATGGTTGTTCTTTGATGGGAGTAAATGGAAAATGCCTCGTTCACCTTTAAGCACCATTTCACAAGTTATGTATGAAATTAATGTTCATCTAAAGTTGATTACTTTTTCTAATAAATAGAATTACTTATCTAGTACTGATTGTGTTGGAGACTAAGCATAATCCAAAGCTGCATTCACAATTCTCCATGTATCAGGGCTGCACTCTCGCAGAATCCATTGCTGGCTCAATGTCCGCATTGAACTAGCTCTTGTGGGAAGCATAGTCCCAGCTTTTGCTGAGCAGAAGGTATACGCTATATAGGGAACATTAATCAATGATGGTCTACTCGTATGCCAGTGTTAAGTAAAACCCAAACCCAGCCCACTTTTTGCTGGCCGGATTTACTGAGAGGTGCTTGCTCCTTAGTAATGCTGATGGCCCTGGGCCTAGTGCAGGCATTGCAGAACAAATCTACACCTGCTCGGGAGGTGATATCTGGCACCGGAGGAAGCCACGCCTGCTCCCCAAATTGCCACATTCCCGCCAATCCAATCAGGTGAGTGGGGAATTGGCTTCTCCCTGGTTTGCCAGGGGTACAATCTAAATTTCCTCCATTTCCTATGTACAGGGATTGCAGTCAGCAGCAGTGACAGAAGAATGTTCTTCTTTAGGGGTTGAGTGATTATACTTACCACTAAATACCTTCATCACCACACAACTTTTGAGTGGAGGGCTTTTGCGACAGGTGTCGCACAAGGAACACCTGTGGTGGGACACCAAACTCACTTCTTTCTAGTCCATTGGTGGATATGCATCTTCCTGTTTGCCCTTTATTGACCTAGTGATTTAGTGATTCCCAGGGGTTACAGAGAAAAACCGTGCTGCGCTCACTAATCAGAGGCAAAGACTGCGCTCACAAACCAATCAGAGGCAAAGACCTCGCAGCTGGACTTCCAATGGGTACATTTGTCATCATCAGACCATCGGAACCTGTTACATGCCGCTGTCCTGATTTGTCAGCAGCATGTTATGGGTTAAATTACGCAAAGCAAAGGATTCTCTGCTCCAAGTAGTTTCATACTGACAGCTGATCTCCCACAATGCTGGTCCGGTAGCGCATTTACTTATTCTGACCTAAAGGCATATTGGTAGGAATAAGACCTATTAGTTACTGTTATAAAAATGCATATTGGTGGTCCTGTGGTAGTTACTGTAAAATATTGGTGGTCCCTAAGGGGTTCAGAAGAGTTGTAGAAACATTAAGACTACAAAAATACACCAAATATTCAGTTGTGTATTCTTTACTGACCCGCTTCGCTATTTTTTTAAAATCTTTTGTGTTCTCCTCTAAATACCTATCACATGTAATTGCAATATCTTTCTCTTGTTACTTCCTTTGAGTTCATTTTTTCTTCTTCATTTTGCTACAATCACAGTTAGTCAAATCAATTTATATTTGTGACTATTGTTTCATTTATTTTTATTGGCAAAATAAATTGGTCTTAATGTATAACCTTCTTGTTATGTCAGATCTGGAATCATTAAACATTTCTCAGATTCCTGTTTTGCAAATGTCATGACAGCTACTGTACAGGGAGGTCAATGCTAACAACTCCCGACAATATATTAATCCTTGAATTGCACCATACAATTTACAGACAAGTATGACCATGATGCTATACATTAAAACGTGTAATAATAATGATAATAATAATAATGCTCTTATTTGTATAGCGCACACTGATTCCGCAGCATTTTACTTAGGGTCCATTTACACAGAAAGATTATCTGACAGATTATCTGCCAAAGGTTTGAAGCCAAAACCAGGAGCAGACTATAGGCAGAGATCAGGTGATAAAGGAAAGCCTGAGATTTCTCCTATTTTCAAATCCATTCCTGGCTTTGGTTTCAAATCTTTGGCAGATAATCTGTCAGATAATCTTTCTGTGTAAATGGACCCTTAGGTTAGCCTATTATTGGTCCCTGTGCCCATTAGGGCTCACAATCTAAATTCACCTATCTGTATGTTTTGGGTGTGGGAACAAACGAGTACCCGGAGGAAAACCACACAAGCACGTAGATAATATACAGACTCTTTGTAGATGTTGCCCTTGGTGGAATTTAAACTCAGGACTCTAGCGCTGCAAGGCTACAGTGCTAACCACTGAGCCACTGTGTAATACTTTTTAATTAAAACTGAAGGAAAACAAACTGAAATATGTACAGAGACCAGATTTGTGGAAGGATAGAGCAAGTAGTTAAGGGGTAATCCTAAAAAAATGAACTTGTCCCTTATCCACAGGATAGGGAACAAGTAGGAGATCCCCTGGAACCCCACAGTGATTTCTGTATCAGGCTCCCGGCTTCTATGTTATGAATAAAGCCACAGATATGGCGCAAGACCTGCAGCTCTATTCATTCCTATGGAGCCACTGGAGAGAGCCAAGTACATTGCTCTTTTGGCTTAATCAACTATTTCCGGTACCTCCATTGGACTAAATAGAGCTGCGGGTCAGATGCCATAACTGTGGCTAACAGAAGCTGGGAGCAGATATGGAGATCGCAGGGGGGGTTGGAGATTTGACACCCCATGATCTCTTACTTGCTGAGAATGAAGATAGTTTTCCTACCTTTATCCTCAGGACCATCTTAGTTACCTGTTTAGTTTAATTAATATGTAAGCTAGGTGATTTTGTGCACTGGGGGTGGGACTCCACCCTATTGCCCACCCCTCCTCATGGATATTCATACAGTTGTCAGGACAGGGGAGGCAGGGACAAGACACGGCAGTGAGCCCTGATGCTAAGCCCTCCCACTGTCCCTACCTACTTGCCTCAAACGGCCCTAGGTAATTGTGGACAACCACGAAGGCAGTCCCTGAACTAGTATAGGTGTTACACGAAACAAGACAGACGAACAAACATAAAGGGAAGTCGACAAGCCAAAGCCCAAATCAAACGGGCAACACAGTACGAAGTCAGGGAACAATCAGATAATCCGAGGTCAGGCGGAAGGTCAGATAACAGGTCAAACAAGCAGAAGGATTAGGTACGGGGATCGCAGGAATAGACAGGGGGAGCTGGGATCAGGGTATGAACCTTAATAGCCAGCGCTGTGCGACTGGCTCAGCTTTCTTTTATGAGGATCAAGAGACCGGATCCCCATTGGACTGGCGCTCTGATCATCCAGGTTGCAGACAGGCAGAGAAAAACGTCACTCAAACAGAATTGCTCAGGTGCAGCAATCAAGGCTAGCAGAGTTTAGTGTAACTCTTGCATTGCCGGAAGCTGAAAAGCAATCGGGTGTGTCACACAAAAGCAAAAAACCAGGCCCAGTTCACACCAGGCTACTGCACATTCCTGACAACAGTGATGATTGCCAGAGTGACATCACTGCAGAGCACCATCTCAATATTCATGAGGAGGAGTGTATTGGTCTACTAAGGATAATAACAACAGGATAGAGTCAGCCATAGCTGAATGACTTTGTAATGTGCCAAATCAGAGTCCTTAGTGAAAGTTGAACATTTCTGTAAACAGTGGGAAAAAAAATGACAAGATTTGTTTTTTTCATTTTTCAACCCCCAAATTAATGAACAAATTCTGTGCAATATAATTATACTATAATAATATATAATTAAAATGCTAAGAAACGCAACACAAACTCTCAAACAGCTACTTGAATATAAAAGTAACAGAAAAATTATGGCTTTTGGCACGTGACCTGTGACTCTATTCATTCCTATGGAGCCAACGGAAAGAACTGAGTAAAACCCTCTTCTGGTGTACTCTTCTCTTTCTGACGATCCATAGGAATGAAAAAAGCCATGCATGCGTCTCTATTCATTACACAGAAGCTGGGGCCTAATACGGAGATCGATGGGGGGTGCAGAGGTCAGACCCCCTCAATCTCTTGCTTTTCTCCTATCCTGTGGATACCTACCTATTAGGGATGAGCGAACCGAACCGAACTTTCAAAAAGTTTGTGACGAAGTTCGTTAAAACCGCAACGGCGTCGCAAAACTGTATTGTTTTCACAAAATGGAAGAGGATATAAGGAATTATTACTCCTATAATCCCTTTTATCCTTTTATTATGTGAATATCAAGGTGTGTGTGACGTCACTATAGGAACAGGAAGTGCCTGAGCGTCCACGCTCTTTCTCATTGTGTGTCTAGACTGCAGAGAGAGAGGAGCTCTGTGCTAGTTAGGGAGGGAAATCACATAGATAGATAGGCAAGCAAGTAGATATTTACAGGGAGGTAGAGAGAGGGAGAGATAGGCAGAGATAGAAAGTAAAAAACTTGTGATATCCAGAAAATAGTCAAACACTGATATATCACAAAATATCTTTATTACATGCTCGAAATAGTATAAAGCACAGGATAGTGGTTGAGGGGGGGGGGGCAGAGGCTGTGTGACCACTAATCACAATCATTTATGCCAACAACAACCTTAGTATAAGAGGGAGTGCAGGCCGCCCACAATTTATTTTTTAACGTCAAGCCAGATGTTCGTCTCCCTGCCCAGGCTCAACAGGGCCCTCTTGGCCTCTTGGTGGTGGTGTCATGGTGCGTGCCTCCGTCAGATGAGGTTCTTTATTCTCTTCATCCGATGAGGCCTCTGCTGTTTGTTGAGCTTCTTCATCTCTGCTGACAAATGAACAGTGGACAAAATCTGTTATTACAAACATGTTAGCAACATTGTAACAATTCTCAATAACCAATATGCATCCAATGCAGGATTTTACTTAGGCTTTTTGTGTCCTTTTTTATCCAGTATGTCCAATGTGTTAGCCAGGGGCATAACTACCACTATAGCAGCCATAGCGGCTGCTATGGGGCCCGCCGCAGCAGGGGGCCCCATGGCCTGCTCCTGCAATACACTGGGCCCCCTGAGCCGTCATCATTTGCAGCACCAGGTGGCCCTGCTGGTCTCCTGGGTTTTGCAAATGTCCCTTTAACTGCAAGCACTCCTGACCAGAGCTAGCAGTTATGTAGTTATGACTTCACTTGACCGTTTAGTGGTCAGTCGGGGGGGGGGGGGGCAATCAAAAGTTTGCTATGTTGCCCAGCCATGTCTAGTTACGTCCCTGGTGTTAGCCTTACCTTTGCGCATAATCTAGACTTTTGATCAACATTCTCACACTGCTCCCCAAAAATGATGCTCAGGGAAAATAATATGTCTGTAAAGAAATAGTAATTTATTCTTACATCTTGCGCTAATTAGCCCTTGGCTCCCTAAAAATCTCACTTGAGAAATGAGTGGGACATTGTTAGGTCATATGTAATCATTGGGGCACATTTGTCGCCATTTATCCTGTCCGTGCTTTGTAGCTAAATCGAACTCCAGTTATTATATAGTATTCCAAATCCCAAAATAGTGATCCTTTATTTCATAGCAAGCAAGAATAAATCCACGTAAAAAACAAAGCGTGCACAGCTTTTTACGTGGATTTATTCTTGCTTGCTATGAAATAAAGGATCACTATTTTGGGATTTGGAGTGCCATGAACTTTTTTTACTTCGGATTTCTATGTGCATACCCAGTGAGCTCCTGGGCTTTCTACGGCACCCGCCCTAGATCCGAATACATCGGGACACAGGTATTAGCCATTACGGAATATTGGCAACATTGTGGTCTGAGCAGTAAACCTACTCAAGTTGTTTATATTATATAGTATAGTTATATTATATAGTTAATATATAGGTCCCCCTGCAGGAAGCTCGATGTATATAATCTCTGTCTACGTAACACATGTCTATATGTCTGCATACATAACAGACTGAACTAATACTGACATCATCTGATCCTAGCATGGACAGATGCAATTAAGACACACACTTACTGGCGCCGTCTGCTGGCATTCAAAATGAAACGCAGCATTGGGGCAAAACGCAAAGAGCCGAGTTCTTCTTGTGAGGCCCCACGCCTCATCAGCTGCCGTCGCTCCCTGATGAATCTGTCCCTCACACTGGACCACCTGGTCTCCACATGTTTGGCTGAAAGCAAAAAACGTACAGACATTAGTAATATATGAGCGTCAGGTGAGCATAACAGTTTCTTGTTTGACATAGTGGGCAGGGCCGATTCAAGGGTTTCTGCCGCCTGAGGCAAACCTCAGGCGGCCGCCCCGAGTGATAGCCCCGCCGAGTGATAGCGCCCCCCCCCGACGCCGACGCCGCAGCAGCAGCCATCTACTCACCTGTCCCACACCGCAGCCGGCCCGCAATCTCTGCTGTCTCCACATCCCGTCAGGTCCCGCGATGTCACCCTGCAGTTGTCACGGACCTCCAGGCTGTGGTGAGTGAGTGGGGTGATCGGGTCGCGCGGGGCGGTCCCGCGCGACCCGATCACCCCGGCGCGTCCCCCACCGACCCCGGGCACTCACCACAGCCTGGAGGTCCGTGACAGCTGCAGGGTGACATCGCGGGACCTGATGGGATGTGGAGAGCGCGGGCGACGGGACAGGTGAGCGGCCGCTGTCATTTTTGTTAAGTGATACTTAACAAAAATGACAGCGGGGGGACATAATGCCGCCCCCTGCCGGACCGCAAATTCTGCTGCCTGAGGCGGAAGGCTCATTCCGCCTCATGGCAGAAGCGGGCCTGATAGTGGGTAAATAACTTACCAATGATCAACTTCTGTAATCTACTATGCTTGTCCCAACCTGGGTACACAATCCGGGCAACCTCCCTCCATGCGGCACTCCGCCTTAGCCGGCTTGTGTACCCAGGCGCAGGGCCGTCCCATAGCAGTGGCCGAGCACGGACCTTAATAAAAAGATAAATAAATAATATAAACCTCTTGCAAACAATGCTCGCTTGGTAAGGTAATAGCTAGTCGAAGCTTTTCCCTTGTTAGAGGCAATGTTGCTGACTAAATATGACGTCACTTATGTGGGTGGGTTATGGAGCTTCCCGTGCTGCTAACTCCCTCCCTCCTCCCTCTCCCTCCATGATGTCTGCTGCTGGCCCATATCATATACACAGTACACAATTACTCCCATCATGTAGTCCTAGTGTAAGCCTCAAATATTTAACCCCTAGACGACCCATGACGTAGGGTTACGTCATGGAAGACTGTCCCCAGACGACCCATGACGTAACTCTACGCCCTGGTTGTTTCTCCCGCTATGAAGCGCGCTCCGGAGCGGAGCGCGCTTCATAGCAGGTGGGGGCCGGCTGCAATCAGCAGCCGGGACCTCACCGGTAATGACACGCTGCAGCGATCGCGCTGCCACATGTCATTAACCCCTTAAAGTGTAAGTGACAGGGGTAGTCCCCTGTCACTTACCGATCGGGACCCCCGCAGTGTGACTGCGGGGGTCCCGATCGTTGAAACGGACCGCCGGAGTTCTCTCATTTGCCTCCGTGCGGTCCGATCGGCGATCTGCTACACTGAGCCTGCACAGGCAGACTCAATGAGCAGATCGCCGATAACACTGATCAATGCTATGCCTATGGCATAGCAATCATCAGTGTACAAATCAAACTAGTGTATGTAAAAGTCCCCCAAAGGGACTTCAAATGTGTAAAAAAAAAAAGTTCAAAACACTATTACACTGCCCCAAAGCCTCTTCTCCAATAAAAGTTTAAATCACCCCCCTTTCCCATTATATAAATAAAACACATAAAAATAAATAAATAGATAAACATATAATATACCGTAGCGTGCGTAATTGTCCGATCTATTAAAATATAACAAGCGTCATTGTGATAGGTGAACGGTGTACACGAAAAGAGGGAAAAAAGTGCACAGATTACCGATTGTATGTTACATTATATATTAAAAAAAATGAATAAAAAGTGATCAAAACGTCTGATCTTCACAAATATGGTATTAATAAAAACTAGAGATCATGGCGGAAAAAATGACACCCCATACAGCCCCATAGGTGAAAAAATAAAACCGTTATAAGCGTCACAATAGGCCCATTTTATTAATATTTAATTGCCAAAAAAAAGGATTTCATAAAAAAATAATATATAACATTAGAGAATCTGTGTAACCTGCATATGGTTGTGTTCGGACTGACCTATAGAATAATAGTATCATGTCGCTGTTACCATATAGTGCATTACGTAGACACAGGAACCCCCCAAAAGATACCATATTGCATTCTTTTTTACGATTTCACCTATTTATATCTTCATAAATAATATATTTGGAATTCCATCATACATGTTATGGTAAAATGAATGACGCCATTACACAGTACAACTATTCCTGTAAAAAACAAGCACTTACATGGCTTGTAGATCGAAAACTGAGAGTGCTAGAGCTCTTAGAAGGGGAGGAGGGAAAAAACGAAAACACTAAGGGCCACATGTATCATCCGGCGAATGGCTGATTTTCGGCGGAAAGTGCCGATTTGCGTCTTTGCGTCTTGCGTTTTTAAGCAAAAATGGCGGATTTGCGAATAAAATATTCGCAAATCGGCACTTTCCGCCGAGTACGCCAGGGGGCGGAAAGGGGGCGGAAAAGGGGCGGAGAGTGGGCGGAACGGAGGGCGCGGACTCAGAGTCCGCGCGATTTATCATCCGTTCCGCCAAAATGTACGCCGAAAACCTACTCCAGTCCTCAGCTGGCGTAGGTTTTCGGCGGTGCGCAACGGCGCGCACGGGATTTATGTAGAGGCAGTCCGCCTCTACATAAATCTCCGTAGCGCCGGAGCTGCGGGGGCATTTTTACGTCCGGCGTAAAAAACGCCGGACTTAATAAATGCCTCCCTAAGATCAAAATTTGCGCGGTCCACTGGGTCATTTTGGGCCTGGTCCTCAAAGGGTTAAAACATAACGTAGCAGATTAGATCTAAATAACTGAACACAGCATCAAATCTGCACCACCAAATCTGCTGAAGATCTGCTGCGTATTTGCTTCGTGTACGGTGTGTGTGTTTGTACCCTAACAAATATAAATGTATAGTGCGATTTAGAGCTAACCCTTTTGGGCAAGCCATAGGAATTACACACATTCGTAGGGACGTGAACTACTATCAGCAATGTATGGTAACCAAAGTAGTCACACAGGGCAATAGGTGGGGGCAAAAATCCATAATAAACATTTAGCTTCGTCATAAATAAAGATCATTCATGACTAACTTGTAATTGAGAAATTAGGAAGGAAAAAGCCTTTAACAACACATATATAAAATAAAGCAATGTAAAGTACCAGGACAGAATGTAAGCATTATTGAGAACAGATATCTGATATATTCGAAGACCAGACCTGTACATTTAATTTTGACACTAACTGTAAAAAATACATCAAGTGACTGTCACACACATCACTTCTCAGACTGATATAGCCATAGGATAAGAATGATAAGCCAAAAAGCGGTAAGCTGTTAGAACTCCACCTATGTCAACATTTATTAACTCATTAATGGCAAGGCGTTATCAAATACTTACTTCTAAGATTAGTCCATAAACGTTGATGAGTGATTTATCGATAACCATATCTGCCTCCATCGATTTGCCTTCACAGTTCTAAATAAGGTAATTGAGTGAATTGCTTTCACTCTTCAGATGTGAAAATACAGAAAATGGCGAAATAACCTTGGCATATACACACAGGAACAAAAAACGATACATTTGTTTCTCAAAACAATCACGTGACCCCCTAGATGCAATTGTATCATGGCCAGTGAACCTGCTTCGTAGGAGTAAGTAGATTTAGTTTGTCAGAACTTTGTAAGCCAAGGAACAAAAATAGAAATATAATCATCACTAGCAGTAGTGGATTATAACAGGGGCGTTTTGGGCGGCCCTGAGCTCCTGGGGGGCCCATGACCACCCAAAAAGACTTATACTTTCAATGGTGTACTGTCTCCTGGCTACACTTCTGCCATAATTTGCAAAAAATCACTGTTTTTTTATGGCAATTTTGCACAAATCAGGACATTATCTATCCTGTACTATGAACGCCAGGCTAGTGCTTCCATAGTTACAGTGGGGTGGGGGGGGGCAGGCTTGGTGAACAGCCCGGGGCCTATGGTAAAGTTAATCCGCCCCTGATCAATATTAGTCTGTTTTTCATTATACTGGCCTGTAATCGATCAATTGCTGCCTCCTCCTCAAGTAGCCTCTCCTCAATAATACTGGCCTGGAATCAATCAACTGCTGCCTCCTCCTGCTACTCAACTTGTCTCTTCTCAACAATACTGACCTGGGTGCAATCAAGTGCTGCCGCATCCTCTTTGCAAACTTTTTTTTTCAATATTTTTTGTCACTATTTTGGCACTTTTATTCACTATATTTTATTAATTTTATTCCTATTATTATTTTTTATTTTTTTTATTTTTTTATTTTTTTCCTCTCATTATTTTTGGAAAAATTTTTCCCACTTTTTTCCATTGTAATATCAACTGCAACTAAACTAAAAACTATACCCTATCACACTCTTACTATTGTAGCTGCAATTATTCAGCCATTAAAGCAAGGTTCATATTCGGTTCGGTTAGGACCGATCCGAAATTCACGAAAGCTCGCCGGATCGAACCGAACCGAACTTTTCAAAAGTTCGCTCATCCCTACTACCTATCTATCTATCTATCTATCTATCAATCAATCAATCAAACACAGCATGCTGTGTTTGCTGTTGGGATGTGAATAAACTTTTTTAACTTTTTGCCATATCGGAGTGCTGCAGCTTTTCTTGGACTATATACAATTTGCCTGGAGGCTCCCTCGGCTTGCATGCTGGCACCCACCTGCATTTACTTTTCTTGAGTGCCGTGAACTTTTTCTAATGTTTATGCTTATGCATAAATATTCCAGTACCGGCAAAAAAAAAAACGCATAGGGTCCCCCCTATTTTCATAATCAGCCGGGTTAAAAACCAAGCAACAGCAGCCTAGTAACATCAGGGTGGGAAGAGCCATTGGTTTAGGCCCTCCCCAGCCTTAATATTACAAGCCTGCTGCCGCCCAGTCCAGGAGCGCCAATTTTGATGCTTCGGGACCACTGGCACCTGGCTCTTCCCAGTACCCCTGGTGGCATTGGGAACTGGGGTAATAATGGGGGGGTTAGTTTTAGCCATTTTTTACCGGCTAACACTAGGCCCCGACTTAGTAATGGATTCCGTCTATTAGATGGCTTCCACTACTAAGTCTATATACTAAAGAAATAAAGACAAGACACAAGTGAAAAATATTTTTTATTCAAATGAAAACACCCCAACAGCCCTCATTGACCATTTTATTAAAAAAAGATCCAAACAACCGCTGGTCATCGCTGTAGTCCAGCGAATCCGACGTAATCCACAGGATATCAATATCTGAAAAACAAAAAGGGAGAAACACACAAAAAACACACAAACAGGAGCACAACACCCATCATTGTTAGCGTTGATGTGCACCTTACAGTATGCAGCATCTTTACAAATCGCTGCTAACAGTCTGGCACCCAAGGGGTTAAGGGAGGATGCATTTCATCCCCCTTAACCTATTGGGTGCCATACTGAACAATCTGGCCCCCAGGGGGTTAAGTAAGGGTCCCCCCTTGGGGGCCAGACTGATGTTAGACTGCACCCATCCCAGCAAGGAAGAGGTTAAGTGACCCCCCTTCCTTGCTGGGATGGGTGCAGTGCAGGGGAGGGGGAGAGCTTTATACTCACCCTCCGATGTCTTGATGTGTTCTCTTCGCGGGTCCCCGGCACACCGAGCTGTTTCGGGGATCGGCTCTTTATATGTCTTCTCAGCCAATCAGCTGAGCGGACATATAAATCAAAATGTTTCTTCTAATGTTGCTATTGTGATAACATAATTAGAAGAAACATTTGCTGTTTTAATTAAAGTATTAATAATTAAGTATTACATTGAACTCTATTGTCGCTATTATTAAATGCCGGCAATAGAGCCGATTTCTGTAAAACGTAATATTTAATTAATAAAACACATTTTCGTTCTAATAAAGCTATGTTTGTTGTTCAATAGCTTAATTAAAACAAATCAATTATTTTGCAATTAAATATACTGTAAATAAATAAATTGAAAATAAATAAATAAATATATACATTTATTTATTTTTTATTAACAGTATATTTAATTGCAAAAGAATTGATTTGTTTTAATTAAGCTATTGAATAACGAACATAGCTTTATTAGAATGAAAATTAGTTTTATTAATTAAATAATAACCATTAGAGGAATCGGCATTATTGCCTGGGATCGCTAACCCCGATAATGCCAATTCCTGTAATACTGATTCCCTGCTTTCCCAGATGCATTCCAGAGGTGTTTGCATCACTCTCTTAAGATGTCTTGGACTTGTCTATTCTGTGATTTTATTTGTTAATGTTATTTTAACCAGATTCGTTACAAACTTTTTGCAAAGTTCGTAACGAATTTGATTTGTTACGGTTCGGTTCGCTCATCCCTAATATATATCTTTTTTTTATTGTTCATGTGATTAACTTATTAAACCAAGTCAGGATTTGAGACAACTTGGTGATGTTATATCCAGCTTAAAATATGTGAAATCCAGAAGAAGCAGCTCTACCTCTTTAAGAGCATAAAGTAAGCGCTTTAGTCTAATCGATTTAATGCAGACATAAAATAGTGCATGAATTTCTCACAAGACAGTCTTTCCCTCCTTGATATATTATTCAATCAGTTTATATTACCAACCGGTGACTTTTTCACACTTTGTTAACTCTAAAAATACAAAAAAAAAACAGCATATAAAGCTTCTAAATGTTCCCAAGGCAGAAAATTACACAGTGAGGTTTTTGCAGGCAAATAGAACTGTACACTCTGGCCGCACTACAATAGTCTCCTCAATTTTCTTTTCAACCTATTTTAAAAATAGGGTCTTTATGAATGTAACAATGTAACGTCCATATGTGAGAGTGGTTTTTTTTATATATTTTTCTGAAAGGCTATAATTTTATTTGTTTGGGAAGTCAAAGGGTTTGAACGTCTCTTTTGTTGGTAGGCAGTAATTTATTTTTGCAGCTAGGTTATATATTTTATTTTTGCTATTATTGTTAATAATAATAAGAATTCAATGGATGAATAGTAAAAATATCCCGCTTTTTATAAAGCAATTATGTCTTCTAGAATTTTCAACTGCAAAGTAGTTAATTTACAGAAGGGAAAGTACTTGTGTATTAGTGCCCCTTACTGGGGTGAAGAGGGGGGTAGCTTTGCCCAAATAAATATTTAACCCTTGAAAAGCCTTAAAATGGGATTAAAGGGAAGCAATCACCTCAAAAATGCATATAAAGCTAAGTACATGTGCTGTTAGACCACACAGCACACTTCCCACACATGTTTTCATAGCCTCCTTGTCTCCCCCGTGTAAGCCACAAAGTCACTTTATAAAACTGGCGCTCTATATGCAAATTACCTGAGGTAGTCATCGGGCGGTGTGCGGATAGCAGGTAGTCACGGTCTGCTGGGCGTCTCCTATCGTCCTGGGCGTTCTTCCGCTTTAATCACGCCCCTATGGGCGTGATTCAAATTGCCCAGTAGCTGTGACGTCACTCGAGAGCGCGCCGTGCTCGACGTCGGCGCGCCTACGTTGTGCCGCCGCGCATGTGCAGTACAGCCGCTTCCATTCCGGGGGTACTGCGCCTGTGCAGAATAGCCTCGAACTCAGTGTGAGCCGGAGTTTGAGGCTATTCTGCACAGGCTCAGTACCGCCGGAGCGGAAGTGGCGGTACTGCGCATGCGCGGCGTCACAGCGTAGGCGCGCTGACGTCGGGCATGGCGCGCTCCCGAGTGACGTCACAGATACTGTGTAATTTGAATCACGCCCACAGAGGTGTGATTAAAGCGGAAGAACGCCCAGGACGATAGGAGATGCCCAGCAGACCGTGACTACCTGCTATCCGCACAACGCCCCGATGACTACCTCAGGTAATTTGCATACAGGGCGCCAGTTTTTAAAGTGACTTTGTGGCTTACACGGGGGAGGCTAGGAGGCTATGAAAACATGTGTGGGAAGTGTGCTGTGTGGTCTAACAGCACATGTACTTAGCTTTATATGCATTGAGGTGATTGGTTCCCTTTAAGGATTATAAAACAAGCCATCAGATGGGGTAGTTACCCAGCTTTGCCCCTCTTAAGTACAGGCTAGCTTGTTAGAAGCTTTCAAAAGGAGTCGTCGTGTCTCCTCGAGGTGACTATTAAACTGGCGTATATAGTCTTACCAGTCCTGCAATGCAGCATGGGAAACAAGTAGAGATGAGAGAATTGCTCATCTTAATGAAGCGAAGCACTTTGTTTGATCAGCGCTCCACTCATCAAGCTGCCGACCTTTCAGCACTGCTCCCTACCACTCCTCCATAATGCTGGGCTTTACCCTGGCACCCGTTTGATGAGTGGAGCGCTGATCAAACAAAGTGCTTCGCTTCATTTAGATGAGCAATTCGCTCATCTCTAGAAACAACTATGCAAGGTAGCTCAAACTTCTTCTTTTCTTTTACTAGTGAAAATGAGCTACTTTGCATACTTTTTTTTTTAACCCATGGAGCACTGCACTGCTTGTTAGACTTCATACACCAGTTTGGTGTTCTCCTCAAAGGAACAACAACAACTTCCCTGGTCCCATAAAACATTTAAAGAGTACCTGTCATGAAAAATAACATTTGACACATCATCAGGCACATAAGATGAAGAGAATCCAATAGCATTGAGAATCAATCAATAATCTTCAAGTTTTATGGCAAATCCAAGAACATAGCAGCAATGTTTTGACCCCAATGGGTCTTCATCAAACATTTACAGAATAACAGCCTTATGGTTGATAAAGAATCATTGGAGTCAAAAAGTTGTTACTATGCTCTTGGATTTACAATAAAATTTGAAGATTATTGACTGATTCTAGATGCTGTTGGACTATCTTAATCTTCGGTGCTACATATGTCAGTATTGGATTACTGACTCTCCAGCGTTCATTCTCACTTCAAGTTCCAGACCTAGTTTGACTGTGCTGCAGGACTCCATTCTTTTTGTTGTGCCATCAGGTATCCTAAAAGATATTGATCAGGAGATATAACCGCGGAGAGAGCACAGCAGCAGTGCAGTCCTCTCCCCGGCCTAGAGTGTGCCAGCAGTATGATCCACTCCACAGCTGCTCACTAATTCCGACAATGCAGTCTCACAGACTTCCATTACCGGAAATGCCTATTATGATAATACAGCCAGGGTGTGAATGGTAAGGCTGCCATGCTCTCTCCCAGGCTATACAGTAGTTCCTCATCTCAGCAGGTTGCAGCAGTAAGACCCACAGTGAGCAAAATCTTTTACCATGCCTGATGTCAAAGGTTATTTTTCATGACAGTGACTATTAAAATTAGTTTTAGAATGCCACTGTAATAGTTTAAGAGAAACAGATTGCTGAACTCAGGGAGACCAGCAAAATGACAACACTACCGGCCGCTAGTGAAAGCGCTCAATGCAGTGAAGTCCTAGGTGCATTGCCCCCTTGGAAATATGAATATGCAAAAGAAGAGCCCGTGGAGCCTCATTGAAGAGTCTCAAAACTAAGGATATCCCTCCGGGAAGGACCCAGCCAAGGGGCTCCTGTTAGGAAACCACCAAATCCACACTGATGAGGGGCAACACCCCGAAACAGCTCTATGTGGATGGTTACATAGCCTTGGTTTATCCCTTGTCATTACATTGACTTATAGGGCCACTTAATATGGTGGTTTTGGTGGTTTCCTAACAGGAGCTGCCCCTTGCCTGGGTTCTTCCCGGAGGGATATCTGGCTAGTCCTGTGTTTTGAGACTCTTCAATGAGGCTCCACGGGCTCTTCTTTTGCATATTCACTGTAATAGTTTAGGTTTTTACTGGTAAATATTTTGCATTCATAGGAATTTTTATGGGGATTTCAATTGAGCAAGACTGTATGAGAAGAGGGTATAACTGCTGTATTATACACATTAAAATGTCTCTAACATGGTTAATACAGATCTGCGATAAGTCCATGTTAAAGGGAATTAGGGGTTTTAGCCATTATAGGCAGATTTGCAAGCCTCATGGACATAAACACAAAAAACATCTCATTGTAAGCCTACTCTGTGGCCTCATTCCACAGTTGCTATTGTTATACGTTAGTATCACCTTATGCTTCAGTGCTGTATAGGTCATTTTACAGCAGTTCCTCTAAATATGAAACCTAGTGGCCAAAAGGAAAATTGCAAGGCTTAACAATAGTTCATTTTTCTTCTTTCCCATCCCTTAATCTGTTCTATGTTATCAGTATTATGTCTCCAGAACTTGTTCACAGTGTTCAAGATGTGGTCTCACCAGAGCTCTATACAGCGGGATCAAAATCTCCCTCTTCCTACTGGTTATACCTCTAGCTATACAGCCTAGCAAACAATTAGCTTTTCCTACTGCCTGGTTGCACTGGTGATTACCCCCTTTACTTATAATGGCATATTAAATATGCCAGTCTTCACAACTGTTTAAGGTATTTGACTAGAGATGAGCGAAGCAAATCTGACGAATTCCGATTCACAGCGATTTGGGCATTAAAATTGTTTCTTAGAGATTCACAAATTCATCAGATTCCCTTCGCAAATTCACTAAACATAGTGGCCATAATGGCGGCTGCACTTATAGCTTATAGAGCTGTCTTTTGGCGGGAGCAAAGGATTACCCATAATCCCTAATGCCTGTCCAATCAGCTGGCTGCAAACCCCACTGTGATGTCAGCAACCCCGCCCCCCCTCATCTATATAAGGTGATTCGCTTCCTGGAGGAAGCTAGTTTGCTGTGTATAGTGGAGAATAGGTTGATTGACATTTTAAAAAAATTGAACACAGCTGTTGAAAAAATTTGCTACTCTGTAATAGTCCAACTATTGTAGCTACTATAGTTTGCCTGTTTTTTTTTTCAATTCTCTCCTTTATGAAATTTTCCTTATTTCATAATATACATATACACCCCCCCCACATAATAAAAAAAAAAATATATAAACAGACTCAACCCCCCCCCCCCCCCACACACACACCCAGCCCCATCCACCAAAGGTAAAAAAAAACACAACTACTTTTAGTGGTAGGCAAGGAATGCAGAAAATGATTCATTCGAGAGCACCGCCAAAAACCCAAATGGCCCCTGGACACACAACTTAAGAGTAGGAGTGATTGTCGGATGTGAAGGACTATATTGGAAAGCCTTAGGGATCCATGCCACTGATGTCAAATCCAGCCCCATAATATTCTGTTCCAATATAACCCATAGTTTACCTTCCTAAAGATGATGTCGATCTATCACCCTTGTCAAGTGTGTAGTAACATAATATAAGTAGATATTCAGTAACCCAAGAACCTCTACTCCCCTGGGTCAAAACATTATGCTTCTAGCCACTCTGGGAGCTCTATGTGCCCAAATGAATTTATTAAAAAGAGAAGAAATAGATCTAAAAAAAACAAGAGGGAACCGATATTGGGAGGGCCTGAAATAAAAACAATATCCTAGGTAAAACATTCATTTTGATATATCGAGCACCTCCCAAACCAGGAAAAAGTCCCTTTATGCCATACCATATGAGACGGAAGTGAAATATTCAGTGCTTCAAACTTCTGAAAACACGAACTGGAGAGAATGGAACGGCTGCACATCCCATCTATGGCTGATACTAATGCCACTAGGCCTATATTAAAAATCAACACCAGAGTGTCTGTATATGAATTGATCAAGCCATATTGCCCCGTGTACCACCGCGCAGGTCCTCTGGTCCACACGGGTCCCGACGCTAACTCCACACCGTGTCGGTCAGCGACCGCCAACCCCGCAAAGCGTGCACGTGCAGGGAAGGGAGGCCATGGAATGGCCCTGCAACCCCAATGTCACAGGACCAGACCCAAAAAGCCCCACCAAAACCCGGCCAGCACCACCGGTGGGGAAGGCTGCCCCCAAACGACACAAGTATGGATATGGTATTACACTTACCATTGCTGCTCTCACAGAATGGGGAAGACATAAGGTCCAGACATGTGAGCACAGGCATATCCTGCTAATTTTGGTCATGTGGGTCTTATAAAGGAGTGCTAGCTGTTCAGAGAGGGAGAACTGTAAAACACGAACTGGAGAGAATGGAACGGCTGCACATCCCATCTATGGCTGATACTAATGCCGCTAGGCCTATATTAAAAATCAACACCAGAGTGTCTGTATATGAATTGATCAAGCCATATTGCCCCGTGTACCACCGTGCAGGTCCTCTGGTCCACACGGGTCCCTACGCTAACTCCACACCGTGTCGGTCAGCAACCGCCAACCCCGCAAAGCGTGCACGTGCAGGGAATTATTTTATAATTAGAAAGCTCCCAATAAAGCACCAGTTCTTTAAAGCGACTCTGTACCCACAATCTGACCCCCCAAACCACTTGTACCTTTAGATAGCTGCTTTTAATCCGAGATCTGTCCTGGGGTCCATTCGGCAGGTGATGCAGTTATTGTCCTAAAAAACAACTTTTAATCCTGCAGCGCTGTGTCTTACGGCTGGGGCTTACATTTGTATATGCATTAGGCTTGCACACCCTCTCTGTCCTTCCTCCCCACCCTCCTCATCATTAGAAATGCTCCAGGCAGATTGCTTCCTATTCCCCACCTGTGTGCATAATGAACATGGGCTGGATCGTTAAGACACCTGTGCAAAGCTCAAACAGCAGTAAATGTTCCTGGATCATTCCTAATGATGAGGAGGGTGGGGAGGAAGGACAGAGAGGTGGTGCCAGCCTAATGCATATACAAATGTAAGCCCCGGCCGTTAGACACAGCGCTGCAGGATTAAAAGTTGTTTTTAGGACAATAACTGCATCACCTGCCGAACGGACCCCAGGACAGATCTTGGATTAAAAGCAGCTATCTTAAGGTACAAGTGGTTTGCGGGGGACAGATTGTGGGTACAGAGTCGCTTTAAGAGGATTAGGAAGAGAAGCAATAGAGTTTGAAAGAAAAAACAATAAATCGTCCACTGCGACTTTGTGTTCATACCCTTTTACAACAAATCCCCTAATATCTTAACTACGTCTAATATAACATTAAAAAGGCTCCAAAGTGAGAATAAATATCAAAGTTGAAAGAGGACATTCTTTGCAGATGCCGTTAAAAATACGGAAGGAGGGCGAGAGAAGGCCGTTGACTGAGACAGCCGCCGTAGGGGAAGAATACAACGCACCTACCCAGGCTAACATATTGGGACTGAGTCCAAGATGACATAAGGTCAGTAAAAGAAAAGGCCAGCTGACTCGGTCAAAGGCCTTTTCTGCATCAGTAGAAAGAAACATTTAGGAGGAAGGGTGTAAAGATTCATGGTGTATATTATTAATCGCCCGACTGTTATTATCGCATGCTTCGCGTGTAGGCATAAAGCCTACCTGGTCTAACTGTATAATATGCTGTAAATGTGGAGTAAGTCAAGAAGCCAGTATTTTTGCAATTAACTTTAAATCCACATTTAGTAAAGAAGTAGGGCGATAATTATGAGATTGAGATGTATCCTTTCCCTCCTTGGCGATGACTGTAATATAGGCCCTAAGTGAGTCATTGGACAACTCACCACCCCTTAACAGAGAGTTACTGTAAATGCTTCCAAAAAGTGATCTTGAATTATTGGGCCAAATTTCCTATAATATGATAACGAGAAGCTGTCCGTACCCGGAGCTTTATTAGCATCCGAGGACCCAATGGCCTCCTCAAATCCTGCATTGTAATCGGTGTTTCAAGGGCATCCCTAATTTCAGAGGATAAACTTGGCATACCTAAACGTTTAATATAGTCATCTATTACTGTATACGCTGAAGAGGGAGAAGGTTTAGTATCAGAGTGGGATAATACATATAAAGCTTTAGTTTGCCTGTTTTAATAATAATTCATTTGTATGCAAATTCGAGTGAATATTTGTGAGCTTTGCAATACAAATTTCTGAGTGATTTGCTCATCTCTATATTTGACCATTGCCCTACTGGGAGGTATAGGTTGACTATAAATAACTTATAAGGGGGTTCTCCTTGATAATACCCCTCTTTCCCCAGCGGCTTTTAATGCCATGAAATATAACTTTTTTTTTTTGTAATAAGTGAAACATAAATATACTTAAGGCTGGCATTAATTCTATGAAACTGTTGGACTCTCAAAGTGGCTATGAAAAAGCCAACAGACACCGGTGAAACTTGTCAGGGGAAGTTATGAAACAGATTTTAAATTATGCTGAAAACTGATGCTAGTCTGCAGCTTATCTAGTCAGTACATAGGAGGGAGGGAGAAACCTAGCAGAGAAATGTGTCTCAATGGCTCCTCTGCATATAAGGGTTGGTTGGTCACAAGAGGTACTCCCTCAGGAGATATGTGTGTGTGTGTGTGTGTGTGTGGGGGGGGGGTCCCCTTACTAATCTAGGTATCTATTTAGCTCCAGGCAATTAAAACATGTAGCAGTAACTATATTTTAATCACTTGATTTATATTGCACTCATTTTAAACTAAAAGAATGAGTTACATTTTATATTCTTAGTAACAGTGGCCTATTGCGGTTTCATCAATTTCCCAGACAGTTTCAATCAATTCCTACTTTCTTTTTAAAATTATTTAGCATTTTATTGTGATTTAGTATTAAATAACTCAGTGTTCGGTAAGCATCTGTGGTACATACTGTATATTAGACAGGGTCACATCTACACCAAACCAATGGTAAATAAGTAATCAATAAACTTTTCAAAAGTCGTATAGTAAACTAAACAGGAATTTGACAGAAAATGATATAACATTCAGTGACCTGAAGAACAAGAAAAAAATAAACATAAATAAATGATAGGCAAGACTATGCAAAAATGACTGATAGCTTCACTATAAACTATGTTAGATGCTTAAGATCCATAAATATTAAATGTATTTATGAAGCTCTGAAAAAAAAAAGAGATTATTATTATTATTCTTTTACCAGTACAGCGCTAATGGGTCGGAAGACTTTGCTTTTTTCACTTTCTTTCCTGGGTCCTAGCAATGGCTCCCAGTATTCAGGACCCCCCTTCCCCCAGAACTTGTTTTAGGGCAGATAGCAGTCTTGCAGGATTATGTGCAAACAACAACTAACAAAGTTGCCCATGCTCGATGTTAACTGCACCACATAACCAGACTGAACAAGATGACACATAGACAACACATGGCAGCAGAACAATAACTAAAGCAATATTACCAACAGTTTCATGTGAATACTGACCAGGCATGGCCATGGTGAAACTTCTAGATCTTAATCCCCTAGAGCTAAATTCTAGAAGGAAGTGTCCAGTTGAGACAGCATCTTCAAGAATATTTATAAGCAAACAATAAAATTACCCATTTTTATCGAAGCTCACCCAACCAATCATGTTTCCACTAATGTTACCCCTGCATGACATCTATTCTTCTCCTATCGCTAACTCAACACAACTATAGATCAGGTTTATTACCCAAATTTCCAACCATACATTGTCAGATAGCATTTATTTTTTTATTTTTTTTTGTTTTCCTTCTAATTTTACTATGAAGTACAGTTCTATAATTTATTTTACTATTTTTGTAATATAGCATGGTAAAAATAAATACATTTTGCCACTGACACAGTTTACATGAACATTGAATAGCATTTTACTGTATGTACATAGGAACGGAAGACATACAGTAGGTTTTATTTCCAGCCCATTTATTACAACTCTATAATTTTACTTTTCAAAGTTAGAAATATCAGAAATGTAGTTACTATTTTATTTCCAATTTAATTGCTATAATTAAGAAATTAATGGATTATTATTATTCTGATTTGAAAGTGACATTAGTTTCACAATGTTAGTCTATTTAGACACTATTGATGTGCCTTTTGAAGGTGTCTGTCCCTAAGGTAATTTTTACACTAGAGTTGTCAGGGCCCCCGGGAACAAAGACACACAGGACAAGTGGGCCCTATAGCTAAGACCCCCCACACTCTCCCTACCTACTTGCAGTGCAGGTCCTAAACAACCAGTCCGCAACTGGGCGACGATCCCTGCACTCAAATAAGTGTGAACACAGACAAGACAGTACAGACGAACAAGGTACAATGACAGCAGACAAGGCAAAGTCACAAAGACACACAGAAGGACAGGACCAAGAAAGCAGCAAGGAACAGAGGACCAAACGAACGGAGGACGAAAGCCAGAGATGCAACCAGGTAACAGTGAAGCCAAAGCCAGAACAGTGGAGCCAAAGCCAGAGATGAAGCAAGAAGAACTGAGCACTAAGCAAGGTAAACTGAGGACTAAGAAGAAAACTGAACCAAAAGACAAAAAGCTAACAAACAAGCAAGGGATCAGGAAACCAGGAATACAGACAATATCACAAAGGCTGGATCTAGCAGAACAGACAAGCTGCAAAACTATCAAGAGCCCTGAGTGAAGGGAGGGAGAAGCTTATAAGGGAACAGAAGTCCCGGACTCCAAGCGGATAGGTGGAGCAGGAGAAACACACAAGAGAAACACAGAAAGCCAGAGGTGAAGAGACCTGTCAATCACACCACAGCAGACACAATTAGTGAACAGACCACAGCAAGGAAAGTACAGGGAAAACTAAGAAAACATGGACCGGAACACAGATGACTTAAGCAGAAAACACAGTAAAACAAGGAACGGATCATGGCCAAAAGCGCAGTCTTTGGCGAAGAGGTCGAAACTTCGCAGCAGAGGGTGGCACTGATGCCTTTTCAGGTGCGATCATGACAACAGTACTGTATATAATAGGATTTTTTTTTTTTAATTCAGTTATCAGAAAGCTACTGGACTGATCTTGAATTTTTTATTTTATCTGAAGTGGTGCTTGTACTTCACAGTTTGAATGATGGAAGTGCAAGTTTCATATCCACAGACGCTTCCATTGAGGATACAGAATATTCACACATAGCATAGTTCTTGTATGGCAGAATAAAAAAGAAATTTTAAAAAAGATTTTCTTTTAAAAAACTTGTTTAAAAAATTATTTTTGCAGTATCTGAACCATTGTACGGCACCCAAGATAGGGAAAGGTAATTGGTGGTTCAGTATATGGGAATATGGTAAAAGGAATTTTTGGACAAACTTTCAGAATGTTGAACCTAAAATTAAGCACTTGGTATATGTAACAGTTAAATTTTGGAAGTAACATTTTTAGCACATTTCAGATTGCTGATCTCATGCAAACTAAGTCCATCATAATAGATTAAATCTTCCATAGCAGGTCAAATTGAGGACAGCAGATGTGCATGGATTGAAATGTCTTTGCTGGATATTCTCATTAATTTCAATCATTGGCATGATTTGTGGGAATACAAATTTTCTGTCCGCTTTGTGAGTCATTCTAGTGGAAAAACAATTTACAATTTTTTCATAATAGGTATGACATTTAGTGAAAGAAAAAACTGCTAGAGCGAGTAAATTAAACTCTTATAGTCTATCTATCTATCTATCTATCTATCTATCTATCTATCTATCTATCTATCTATCTATCTATCGTACATATCTAGCCATCTGCCTATCTATGTATCTTAATCTACAAATAGAAAACCTACAGTTTAATGTGTTGCTGTCATTTGTACCATCAGACATGTCATTCAAATGTGATTATTTATTACAGTCTATAGAACGATCTTGGTCTAATGACGCTCCACAAATACGAGCAACGGCTGTTTCACGCTAGACACGCATCTTCTGGCTTACAGTGATTACGTCATGCAGATGGCACTGCTAAATATATCAGTAGTCACCGTGATTACAATATGCATATGTTACCAACAACATGAACGCTACTCTGCTGGGATAAAACAGGTGCGTATAACAACTGTGTACAATTTTTATAAAAACCATGTTATCAAGGAATGAAGATTTAAAATTAATATTCATGTTGTTCTTGTCGTTTAGGCCAAGCGCTCCCAGCACTCCTGTGCACATGATCCACCATGACTCTCTCTTCAATGACCGCTTATGATGGTCTCCACCATCTTGGCTACATCTGATATTTTCCAAACCTAAAAATTTGGACCATCGCTGTCAACGTGTGAAGCCAACACCTGTGTTAATGGAGTTTTTAGGTTCTCTGAAACATACAAATATTTGCTGAATTGTCTTGCCTATGTAAAAATGGCCACATGGGCACAATGCCACATAGACGCTGAAGGACGATCTACAGGTAATAAGCTGATTTCCCATGATATGCTTTCCAGATTTATATTTTTCAATTCTAGCATAGAGTGACAAAAAGAGCGATGGCCAAATTTGTAATTACCTTTTGAGGAACGTGCCTCTAACCAATTCTTTGTTCTTTTATTTCCTCTACAAGGACAAGAGAGATAATCTGTAATAATACAGGACCTCCTATAAGATATTAATGGCTGTCTAACGGCAATTTCCTTAAGATCTTCGATCATTTCAATAAGGTGCCAATGGCGTCTCACTGCTACATGGATGATTTGACTCATTCCTGTAGGTTTAAAGGAAAACACAAACCTCCTACTTCGATCTCTCCTTCTCAGGTTACCCTTTAATTGTTCATCCCTAGAGAGATTTCTGGCTCCGTTATCAGCTTTTTTAACCAGTCTCATTGGATAACCTCTGGCTTAAATGACCAGCAAGCTTTACCGCCTATCTGTGATATCCCTCCTCAGTACTGTTCACACATTGCAATTGCACAAACTGACTATAGAGAATGTACGTCTTGACGTGAGTCGGATGAAAACTAGCATAATGAAATGCATTCATGGCAGTAGATTTTTTGGAACCCAGAGGTCACCAGAATGCTTTCACCTACCTCCACCCTTATGTCAAGAAAGTCCATTTTATCACCCCCAAATACAGAGGTGAATAGTAGAGATGAGTGAACCGGCTCGGCCGGTAAGGGATCCAGGTCGGATTTTCCAAAAAGTCTGAGTCCGTTAGGATTTGGATTTTTGAAAGTCCGCTCCGAATTTTTTTTTCTTGCTTTCTAAAATGTCAGCAGCCAATTTAAAAAGCAGGAAGTGTTACGGGCGGGAAAAGCGCTTTCCCATGATGCCCGGAACACATCCAATCAGCAGGGATATTGCACTAGCCCACCCCCTGTGTGACGTCGGTATAGCTTTAAGAGGAGCGGTCACATGACCCCATGAGGCAGTCTGCACAGTGAGAGGAAGGAGACTGTTACCAGTGCACACAGCTCGTCAGTAACAAAACACTGCTGCTGCACGCTGGTGTACTGAGAAGATATTCTACAAAAGCAAAGACAAAAAGGTTATTAGGAAAGCTGAGAGGAGAAATATATAGTGATTGAGAGAGAAAAATAGAGAGGGCGAAAGATAGATAGGTAGATAGATTAGACATAGGAGAACAAAGGGTGCACAGAACAAAAATGTGCTATACAGATACCCAAGTACTAGTACTAGTACTGGCACCCTTGCGAGAGTGTATATGACATACTGTAGGTGTTTTCCTGAGACACAAATATATACTGTACCTTGTGCATGTTTGTAGAATAAAACTCTAAAAAAAGTGCTCTACAGATAGCCACGTCCTATAGTGGCACCATTGCGAGAGTGTATAGGACATAGGTGTTTTCCTGAGGGACAGATATATACCTCGTGCATGTCTGTAGAATAAAACTCTAAAAAAGTGCTCTACAGATATCCAAGTGCTATCCATGTTGACTACTGTTGCTCCTGCCTGGCCTCCATGTTGACTACTGCTGCTCCTGTACTGGCCTCAAATGACTATTGGTGGACCTCCACTGACCTCCAATGACTACTGCTGCTCCTTCACTGCATTTGTGACCTTTTTCCTGCATAGACCCTGTAATGGTGAATATTGAAGTAAAAAAAAAAAAGATGACTTTGAGATATTGAAAAGATAATGATGTTACTAATATATAGCCCTAAATTCAACCAAATACACTACCCCCGTATCATATAGATGCTTTAAACTATGAAATCCGAAGAAATCCGAAATTCGTTCGAACCAAACTTTAAAAAAAAATCCGGAAGTCCGGTCGGAACGAACTTCTGAAAAGTTTGCTCATCTCTAGTGAATAGTTTGACTCTTTTGAGAACGTCAAACTATTCTCTAATGGCTGCCCAGACTATAAATATGTAATCGATATAGTGTAAAAAGGTAATATTATATTTTGCAAAGGGGTTCTGTGTCGTAAAGATATATTTTTTGTCAAAGATCGCTAAACATAAATTTGCTAGGGAACATGCTCTAGGCATTCACATAGCAGTCCTAGAAATTTGCTTGAATTTTTGAAACCTAAAAGCATTGTCTCACCTACAAACTCCACAAATAAGGGAGGTTTCTCAATGCCCCTGTGGATGTAGCACACATCTTGCACACCCTCATCCTGGCGGATGTGAGTGTACAGGCTCTCAATGTCAACGGAGCCCATACTGTAGTGGTCTTGCCATTGAATACCTTGCAGGGCTCTCAAGAATTCCCCACTATCTTTGAGATATGAGGGAATATCTCTAAATGCCGCAACAGCCAGTCAACATATTTAGATATTCCCTCAAACACCAAGCAGATCCCAGCCACAATCAGGTGACCTGGGGGTCGGCTCGGTAACTTATGAAAGAAAATACCAAGACAGTTTTTGGCTTTTGGCTAAACGTTGAGAGATCAACTGGTTCGACATATTTCCTCGAAAGGGTTTTCAAATGCTCAGAGAACTTACCGGTGAGATCACATTAGTGTCTACTAAATGACAGAAAGTTTCTTCTAAGCTTGAGTATGCCTCCTTTTTTGGGTGGCAAAAATTAAAGGGATCGAAGGACCTGCTCATACTTGTAGTCCTTATTAACCTCTAGAGGTCTCCTCGGAATCACTGGAATCCAAATCCGTAGTGCAGTAGTCATTGCTTTTCTTCTAATGTTTCTTCTTGTCTACGGGAAATGTTTTTTATTACTCGAATCAAACACACGTCCTATGTCAAAGTCAACTTTATCCTGTAGAAATGTTTTACTTTTTTTTTCTGTGATTTAATCTGGATAGTAACCAACTTTTTACCCAGCTTTGTAAGAAATGCTTTGGATTGTTCTTCGGATTGTCTGCTGTGCAGCTCTAATTTAGCCTTGCATAAATTGGTGGTCACCTTTCCATATTCTGTTTGGTTGTGATTAAAAATCATGTGCATAAGTTTCATGGAGTACTTAGGGAGAGCTTCTTTCCAAATCTGCATAAAGCTCTCGTCTTCTGTATATTGAGCTGGTTCTTTGTAGAACCACAACCCCCTTGGAACTCTTTTGTACTCAAGAAAAGACTGACTTAATAGTCCAAATGAGGCAAACCTCTTTATCTGCTAGCGAGTATACTCATTGTTCCATGGTCTTAACTCTTAGCAGCTGCAGTTCATCTTTGGTGTTACACAACAAAAAAAATGCACCTGCTTGTGCTCTCCCTACATCCCACAAGACATCCATACGATTAGCTATTGGGTCAGCAAACCCTGAACCATTCTGTTAGACTCCATACCGGCAATCTGTGTGCTCTAACTCAAATTCATAAGCATGTACTGTACCCTGTAATAAAGCATCCAAAGTCATTTACTTGGTGGCTGCAGACTTCATCATTTCTACACTGGAAGTTTTTTTTGCATCAGTCTGACTTGGCATTGCACCATCTATGACTGCAACATCTGATTGACAGTTTGCCATTGCTGGACGTGTGCACTGTAGCGCCAGCTCCTTTTCTATGGCTACGTTCACACAGAGCAAAAGGGGCGGATTACTCGAGGAAATATTTCCGCCTGAAATCAACTGACGCTGAATTCCGAGCAGAATATAAGCAGAATCCCTGCGTATTCAGCTAGGAAAGTGTTCAGCTCGTAATCAGCTCTTGACAAATTCAGCAAGGAATACTCGAGGAATCCGCGCTGAATCCGCATGCATTCAGCGCTGAAATTCAGCAAGTATTTGGCGAGTAAACTAGACTATACCATAATATATACTAGAATCCTCCCCCCCCCCTTTTTTCCCTATTTCCGTTCTGATTCAGCGCGTAATTTCCGCTTGTATTACGCTTGTATTCCGCGCTGAATACGCTCGTATTCCGCGCTGAAACTGAAAATTAGAGCCCCATTGGTTTGTATAGGCTTCCGCTAGCGGAAGAATGAACATGTTCATTCTTCTGGCGGAAAGCGGATTAGTTCAGTGCGGAAATTCCACTGTGTGAACTGCAGAGCAGAATTTCCATTCAACACAATGGAAATTAGCTCTGCACCTATTTTAACGGCTGAAATTTCAGCGCCCTATGATTGGATGTAAAGAGAAGATTTAGCGAATATGGCACTGAGGAACAAGGAAATAAAATGACATTTATTCTAAGCATTCTATGCACTACAACGATTTATGTATTCTAACCTCATGTTTTTTCCTTTTACTAAGTAAAAGTGCCAATTTTAATTTTTGTTAATTTATAAATGTAGCTCCATTCCTTATAAATAGATATCATTAAGCCTGCACAAAACCTTGAACACGCTTCATTCTTATTGGAGTTTATTAGGAGGAATGTATAATTTGTTTCTGCAGGGGTCAATTATTACACAATGTGCATATTCTTGCTTTCCTTCTGCAAAATTTACTACCAGGCATACTGTACATGCATTAATAATTGTTGTTCAGTTTCTTTTTGGCACAATAAAAAATCTTTATTAAAAAAAAAAAAAAAACTACGCAAGGCGTACTGCTGCACAATTATTTTATTTTTTTGCTTTAAAAAGTTATTATTTAGATCCTATCTGCCCAGTTTTAGGCTGTTAGCCCAGGAGAAGGTTATTGCTAGTGTGAAAATGCTAAAGTAGGGACTATGTCTCTGAGAACACCTTAATATGATGACATTGTACACTCTGTTCGATCAAATAGTTTGCTAAGATCCTCATTTTTTAATATCTATAGAGCAGGTTTAAATCGCGTGTACACCAGGGGGAGTATATACAGTAAGCACTTGCACCTATAGGTTGCTGTTGCACTTTCTGTTCTTTTGACAATTTTTTTGTGCAAAATAAAAAATCACACATATTATCAGCCAAAAAAGATACCTAATCTGAAACCACGCCCCTCCTGGTACAAATTGTGAAAATGGTGTAAACTTGAGATATTAAGCAAACAAACAAACAAAAAAAAAATAACTAATACCCTTTGAGCAAAAATTCAATATCAGCCAAAAAAAGAGCACAAACATGCCCCATCAACTTTAAGTAGAATGATGATTTGCAGTAATACAAAGGGACATAACAACTATGTAATGTTAGAGAATGCACATCTAAAGGGTTATTTCTTCGTTTATGACTACAAAAAAGGAATAGGCGCGCTCAGTTTTTATTTTTAGAAGTTTGCATGCTACAGGTTGATCTTCTATTTTTTATGTTCAATTTTCTGTTCTTCCTCCATTAATCAATTGTGTCTCTTCAGTCTCTTCATTGTTAAAACACAAAGGCACAGAATCACCTTGTCTCCAGAAGTCCAGTGTATCACAATTGTTGAAGAGGATCAATATAATAAGACTTGTTAAGCCAATCAAAAAGTTTCTCCTCAAATTGTTGTTGAGTTTATATCTTATATAGAGAAGTACAAAGTAACTACTGTGGATAGGAAAAGATCTGTGATTGACAGTTATTACATGTGAATATTGGCTTATTTAGCTAAACAGTTTATTCTACAATATTTCATTCACATTGAGGCTATGTTCAAGTGGTTATCCATCATTTAAAAAGTTTTTCTAGATAGCTGCACTCTTGTTAAACATAATAGGCATGTTATGCTTACCTCTCCGTGCTCCCCCGGTGTCCTGATGTGGCCTCTCCGATGTCCCCTGCTGACTGCAGCTCAGCTACTTCTAAGGCAAAGTCGCCTTGGGAGTGACAGCCCACTTAGCCAATCACTGGCTAAGACGGGACAGTGCTGTGGCCAGTGATTGGCTGAGCAGGCTATCACTCCAGAGATGAGTTTGTGTCAAAAGTAGCGGAGCTGCAGTCGGCGGGGGACTATGAAGAGGCCACATCAGGACACTGGGGAAGGGCAGACAGGTAAGCTTAAGATGTTTATTATGTTTACCAAGAGCACAGCAATATGTAAAAACTTTTTAAACGCTGGATGACCTCTTTAACACGTTAGTCAGCATTTCCATCAGTGTTTCATATAGTAGCCGTCCTTACCTCCTCCATACCTCTAACTGGTGGCATAATTTAGGTGTCCACATTTAAGTGCAGGCCGGAAATTTTTCTTTAGACTTTTTTATCTCTTTTTTTTTTCTTTCTGTTCTGCTCTCGTGGAAAGTATTTAAGGGTGCGTTCACACGTACAGGATCTGCAGCAGATCTGCAGCAGATTTGAAAGTAAGTCTGGGCCATGAAATCTGCTGCGGATCTGCTGAAGATTTAAATCTACGCCATCAAATCTGCTGCAGATCCTGTACGGGTGCGCCAGGGCTGCGATCGGGCGTGCAGGGTGGGGGGGCGAGGGCGGCGATCGGGCGTGCGGGGGAGGCGTGGTGGTGATCGGACGGCGATCTGGCGTCCGGGGGGGGATGATCGGGCGTGCGGGGGGCCAGGGGGGGGGGGGGTTGCGGGCGGACGTAGGTGGCGGCGCAGGGGTTAAAGGGGCCGGGTCCCATGCAGGCAGCGGATCAGCGCTGCGTGTTTGGGACCCATTGAGCTTCACAGTACAGGATCCGCAGCTGATTTCGCTGCAAACTCGGAGCATGAAAATCCCCTGCGGATCCTGCAGGTGTGAACGCACCCTGAGGGTGCTAACACACGACCGATGCGCAGCAGATCTGCAGCAGATTTGATGGTACAGATTTGATGCTGTGTTCAGTTATTTACATCAAATCTGCTGCATATCTGCTACGTATCTGCTGCAAATCCGCAACAAAAAATTCACTGTGATACGGTGTGGGTGAAGCTACCCTTAAAGTTAATCAGTATTAAACAAAAAAATCAAGGCTTTGCCTGGCTTCATTAATGGAAAAGATAAAAAAAAATTATGGATCTCAGAAAGTTGGAATAAATAATGAAAGCAAATATTTCATAGAGACCAAAATTGATTGTGACTGCTTTTTAACTCCAAGATAGATAGATAGATAGATAGATAGATAGATAGGAGATAGATAGATAGACAGACAGATAGATAGAGTAGATAAGGAGCCCCTAGGCTACAGGACAGACTATCAATAGTTGATTGATGGGAAACTGACAGCCCTGCAGATCAGTTGTTCAGTGCTAGCACTACAGTGAGAACAAAGCCAGATGCATTTGTATCTGTATCTGTGTACTGCAGTCTCAGCTTCTATTGAAGTGAATAGGAGCTGATGCTGTATTGCACCAATGCCACCTCTACACAGGGCTGTGAGACAACTGCTTTCAGCTCTATTCTCACTGTAGTGCAGGCACCAAACAGCTTATTGATAGGGGAGCCTGGTGTTGGCACCCCGCCAATCAATAAGCTATCAATTACTTTATCCTGGACAACCCTTTTAGATGCCACCTGTCTTGTACTGTACGGCAAAACTCAAGAGCCCTGTATTCAATATTTATTTACATAATCTGTAGATAATGTATTTGGGAATTACCGCCTATGTATTATTTTTATGGGCACTATTAATCTGGGCCCTGTATGGTGCTAATAATTATTGATGCTTTTGATCAATAATAATAGGAGAACGTGGCCCTGTCTCGCTCAGGTACATGCTACTTATCTTGGCACTGGATGGCACTTTCTGCTCAAATGAACATTGTATGAGATTTTTTTTAAATTCTGAATTATTGCCACAAAAATAACTTTTAATTGATTTTTTTCTTTAGCACATGTTATAGTTAGAATAGTATAATTATTGTTCCTTTTAATTTATTATAATTAATTTTTTTTTTCCACCCTTTATTATTGTATAGTAGGATGCAAGAAAATATATATTTTAACAATGGGCTTGCCACATCTTAATAATATATTAATAATTCCCCTATTATACATTATTAAACTTTTTGAATTAAAAAAAAAAGCCAAATAAAAGGACACCTTTTTTAAAAAAAAAAACTTTTTTTGTCTTTTAGCTAGTAGCTTTGCTATTACTATGGCATTATAAGTTGGTATTGGATATTTTAAGACTTGGCTGAGATCCATCCAGTGCACATATTTTATTAACAATAAGTATCACTTTTCCTATTTCAAGATTTTACCTACACTTAGCAGTGATAACTTTATAGTTTGACAGATTTTGTCATCCTAGGATCTGGCCATGTGCTGTTTATTCCTGTCAAAATGTAATCTCCATTGACAAGCCTCTTAAGATTTCAGAAATGTACTTCTGCTTTCAGTGAAGCAGCACATAGATAAAACGCAGACTGTAAATACCCCTGTGCTCTACAGCAGACATCTGGGGGTCAGTAAGCACAGAACACACATTGTGCCATAACAAAATTCTCCAACATTAACAATGATAATGCACAATGGAGAAGGTTATTACTAGTTTTTCTGCTCGGATGCATTGAAGTGGTGTTTAAGTATAATACGTCTCGAATATTCTCTGCTAAGGTTGCAAAAATAACCTTGTTATGATATCAAATGTTTAAAGGGATATTACTTTTTTTTTTGCAAGAAAGGGTAATCTTTGCATAATGAAAAGTTTTACAATTTCCATCATAACAAATAAAGGCTAATTTTTTCCTTCTCTGATAAAATTTTCCCTAAACACTAAACCCCCATATCATTCTGTTCCCTAGAGCACTCTGGATTCAAAGGACAAAGTAAATAGGAATGGTAGCAGATGTTTGTGGAAATACTAATGTGTCCACTAAATTAATCGCAAGTGATGAGATATGAAGGTGACGGCAGAGGATCTCTTCCTGGGATAGGGGATTTTAGGGTTAGAATGTGCTTTAGTATATGCTTGGCTGTTGTTGCGTTGTACACATTAAATACTAAATAAAACCCATTTTTATGGAAAATGTAATTTTATTTTATTTTATTTTTCTGTATATTTTCTTAATTTTTTTTTGTTTCTCTAGGAGGCTTTACAACAGGGGTGGGGATCCTCCAGCCCCCAAGATGATCGGACATGTGAGCCACGTACAGCACCTTCTTGTGGCTGGTGGGTGTTGCACACAGTAAAAGATTGAGTGCAGTGGCCGCCAGACACAGGGGGGTGCCACATGTGCTGCCAGGGGCGTTTGGGGGAGGGACAGAATAAGATGCAGGGTCCTTTACCAAGCCTCACAAGCCAGGTCAATGTGCCCCAGCAGACAGCTTCCCATCAGCCTGCTCTTTCTGCGCTGTGCACTGGTCTGGACCGCTGATGTATAGTAGCCCCTTCACCCACCTTCACTGCTTCTGCTTCATCTCACTCCGGGTTCAGGCAGTCAGTTGCTTTGGAGTGCAGCCCATTGTATAGCTCCAAGATGAGGCTGAAGAAGTCCACTGACTCCTGACTTCCTCTCCCCAGATAAACAGGGTCCCAGGTTTGTTTAATTGGTCCAGATTAGATTTACCTTTCACTTGTGTAAACAGTTTAAAGTTCACAGTCACTGCGCAGTGTAATTGCCCCTGATATGGACATACAGTACTTCACTAACCCTATGTTAACTGTGACATCCTAGGCTCTCAGCTCTATGTCTCAACCCCCCTCTGCTGTAGTCTGGATGAAGGTGGGCTCTTTTTCTTATGAAAATCAGGGAGGAATAGTTAGGTGTCAAACTGAATCTTTGCCCCAAGCGCAGGAAAAGCCAGCTACAACTCTGCATGTCACATTCAGTACCATTCTGTGGTTGCTGCGCTCAATGTTAGGCTGGGTTCACACTACGTATATTTCAGTCAGTATTGTGGTCCTCATATTGCAACCAAAACCAGGAGTGGATTAAAAACACAGAAAGGATCTGTTCACACAATGTTGAAATTGAGTGGATGGCCGCCATATAACAGTAAATAACGGCCATTATTTCAATACAACAGCCGTTGTTTTAAAATAGCAGCAAATATTTGCCATTAAATGGCGGCCATCCACTCAATTACAACATTGTGTTAACAGATCCTTTCTGTGTTTTTAATCCACTCCTGGTTTTGGTTGCAATATGAGGACCACAATACTGACTGAAATATACGTAGTGTGAACCCAGCCTAATACTGTGTGCAGCACCACAGGACATGCGAGAGCAATGTGCACGTCACACACCACCAACACAATGGTAGTCATCCTGGCAACCGTGGGGGATTGTTAATTTGTCCAGTCGTAACTGTGGTGATCACTGCTGCCTGTCATTATGCCTGGCTCCACATTCATGTGTGCAGGGCTGTTTACTCTGAAGCAGCCATGCATACATTAAAACCTCTCTACACCAGGATAGTATATATACATTGTAACTGCATGGGGCACCAGAAGTTGCATTGACTATTTATTTATCTACCTGTATTGCTGATGTGAGTGGGTTAAATACAATCTCCTGATACCAGAATTCCCCTTTAATGTATGATGTCATATGCATCTTGTCCAATTTTAAAATAACTTTCTTACTTTGGGAGGAACTTGTGCTGCGTACACTTAGGTTACCTAAGGTAAACTTTATACTAAAGGCAGGCGGTCTATGTATGGTTTATGGAGGAGTCGACCCTTTTGTGCAATCTGGCCACATCTTACCCCTATGTGCCCCATAGGGAGCAGAGGAATCTATGTCTGTGCTGAATTTTTATGTGTATGGGGAGAGATAAGTGTCATTGAAAGTGTATAGGCACTTATAGGACAGCATCATCATCAACTGACCGGTTACTTTTAACAAAAACAAAACAAAAAAGTCACCAAGAACAATAATTTTTTTTTTGAAAGCCAAGAAAAAGAAACAAGCACTTCCCTTTTGGAAACCAGTCTCTGGACAACAAATGGACCATACCATTTCTTTACATGGGGTCGCTGCTACTGTAACTAAATGGAACACTCTGACTTATGTACTAGGTTAACCGCTTCACGTCAGCAATACGTAGATATACGTTTCTGCTGCACATACCAAGTGTAGCAGGAACGTATATGCATATTCCTGTCACTGAAGGGGTTTGATGTGTGCGGGACCGCTGCAGTGAGAGCGGCCCTGCACACATCAGTGTCCGGGTAGCTGAGGGTAATGAGATGCTGTTGCGATCCCGCAGCTGTGTCTCATTAACCCCTTAAATGCAGCGATCTATAGCGATCGCAGCGTTTAAGGTACTCAGGGATAGAACAAGCATCTGTCACTGAGTGATCAGGGCTGTGGGGTCCCGATCGCATGTACCAATGGGCGGGGGTAAGACTCTTACCTTTGTCCTGTCAGTTCAGCGTTCTATGCATAGAGTCTGCTCTCAGGCAGGCTCTATGCATAGATCGCCAATAACACTAATCTATGCTATGCTATGGCATAGCATAGATCGGTACATGCAATCTAATGATCGCATGTTTTACTGTGAAAAGAAGTGTTTAAAAAAAGGTAGTAAAAAAGGTTTTTTAAAGTGTTAAAAAACCCTTTTACCCCCCAATAAAAATTTAATAAACCCTCCTACCCATTTTAAAAATAAAAATTGTTTAAAAAAATAAAATAAGTAAACATAATATATATCGTAGCATGCAGAATTGTCCGATCTATTAAGATATTACATTATTGTTCCCTCACGGTGAACAGTGTAAACTGCAAAAAAAAAAAAAAAAAAGCAATCAAATTTTTTCTGTTGTATCAGTATGATATTTATAAAAACAAGAGATTATGGTGCAAAAAATGACCCCCCCAACCAGCCCTGTAGGTGGAGAAATAAAAGAGCTGTGGCTCTTAGAAGGTGAGGAGGAACATTGCATTAATTGACCCAGACTTTTTTGCATCAAAGGGCTCTGTCTTGAAGGGGTTAAGAAGCAACACAAAAAGAATTAATTTTTTAGTCTTTTATTCAAGTTATGATTCCTTTTTATAGACAAGGCAACCACAGAGATGTCTCAGATATCACAGCTATTTGATAGTGATGTTGGCCAAGTGAATAATTTTAGTATGAACATCATGTTCTCTTTTGGCATAACACATGGCAATATTAACATTAATGTTTTATTTACATACATTCCAATTAAATACTGGATGACAATCATGTCTATAATCATATTAGTAAGTATGATATATATGCAGTAAAGTTGCATATCATTATAGAATATGAAAGACATTCTATTGCAGATCCACAGGAAAAAAAAAGAAAAAAGAAGAAAAAAAATATTATTAAAAATGTTATTAATTATTAAATAATTCATCCTTTAAGTCCTAAGTCAATTTATTAGTCAGAAACTAGTTGTGCAGGAGATCTTCTTATAAAATGCACAGGGGAAATCAATAATACATTAAAATAAATTCTGTTTTTATATGTGAGCTTGTTTTGATTAAGACATGGCCTGATGGTTATTAAATCACAGGCACCGAGTTAACATAGGAGCAATCGGTGGTGAAGTTAAAAAAAAAAAAGGCAGAATGAAGAAAAATAAAGACTGTGGTTTCAAGTAACAGAAGTAACAAATACAATTAAAAAATGTAATAGTAACCTGTCACCAAGACAATGCTGTCTAATCTATCAGCACTAAGTTATAGAGCAGGAAGAACTGAGCAGATTCATATATATCTTTGTGGGAAAAGATTCAGTATAACTTGTAACATGTTGATAGAAATCCCTTATCATTCCAGACTAAGGAGTCAAGTGGGCGGTGTCACTCAATGGACTGGACTCCTGAGCATGGAAACCAATCAATAAATTACAAGTTATACTGAAGCTTTTCCCTTAAAGATATATATCAATCCACTCAGTTCTTCCTGCTGTAGAATAGGATGACAATAGCTTAGGTAGTATTTTCATGGTGACATGTTCCCTTTAACCTCTTAAGGACCCATGACGTACCGGCACGTCATGGATCACTGTCACTTAAGGACCCATGACGTACCGGTACGTCCGCCCTTTAAACGGGCGCCGCGGCCGGCCGGGTCCCGATCGGGGGAGATAGCCTGCTATAATACATAGCAGGCCATTTCTCCCTGTCGGCATGGAGGGTTGTTAACCCCCCCCCCCCCTGCCGACGATCGCCGCTATTGGCTGATAAGCCCATAGCGGCGATCGGAACCTTTCCGGGCCATCGGTGGCCCGATGACCCGGAAAAAAATGGCGGTCGGTGCTGTCCGAGGACGGCACCGACCGCCATTACTGTAAAAAGTAATGGTGGTCACGGTACCACCGTCCCGATCGCCGTGAACGGCGATCAAAGTCCCCACAAGTAATAAATACCTGCTCTGGACCCCTCAGCTACCTAGCTGAGGGGTCCAGAGCAGGTATTTGTACATTACTCACCTGTCCCGGGGTCCTGATCGGCGTCTTCCGGGTTCCCGGCGTCCTCTTCATCTTGTCGGGACTTCGGCTTCTTCCGTGAGTCCCGATCGGCTTTTTCCGGCTCCAGCGTCGTCTTTTTTCGTATTTTTCCGGCTCCAGCGTCGTCTATTTTCGGATCTTGCGCTCTGCTGCCCCTAGCGGCTGATAAGTGTAATACACGTATCAGCCACTACAGGGATGTTCAGAATGTAGTAAAAAAAAAAAAATTTTTCCCAATTTTTTTTTTCTATTTTCCGCACCCTATCGCCGCTGAGTGTTGATCAGCATCGCACGAAAGTGCGCTGCTAATCAGCAACTCCTCCTTTTTGGCGTAGGGTGTTTTTTTTCTATATTCTACTGCCACGGTCTGCTGATAAGTGCCGAACATAAGTGCGGCATTTATCAGCAACACCATTTTTGTATACTTACTGTAAAAAACACGTAAAAAAACACTACATTACACCACACTACATTGAATAAATTTTTACACTACACCACTACATACCCTATATACCAATCCCCATATAAAGATGGCCCCCAGGGTGTTTTCGGTATCGGACGCATACGTTATTATTGCCTCCGACACCGAAACAGCCAGTGAGGATGAATGGGGGGTCCTTTGTTCCTCCATTCATCCTCATCCTCCTCATCATCCAGTGACGTGTCTGGGAGTAGCGTAGCGTACGCTGCCCCCCAGACATGTCTTTTCTGCCAGTACCGTCCCAATAAGAGATCACGGTATGGTGTGAAATTCTACAAACTCTGTGAGAGTACCTCAGGGTACACTTACAGATTTAGGGTACGTGCACACTGCGGAATGGCGAAGGATAACCCTTCGTGCATTCCGCAGCTGGCACCCGCCGGCGGACTGATGCAGGGGCGCGTCTCCGCCCGTGTCATAGACTCTATCCTATGCACGGGCGGATTCCATCATCCGTCATTCCATCAACACGTTGGACGCAGAGCGGAATCCGCCCGTGCATAGAATGGAGTCTACGACACGGACGGAGACGTGCGCCTGCATCAGCCCGCCGGCGGGTGCCAACTGCGGAATGCACAAAGGGTTATCCTTCGCGATTCCGCAGTGTGCACGTACCCTTAGAGTGTATGAAGGAAGGGACACTCGAATCCAGCCCCCAGATGCCCACTCCCCCCCCCATCCTCGGAGTTAGTGGGGACATCGTCCGGGAACTGATCTTCCCACTGCTGGATAAAGGTTACCACCTGTACGGGATAACTTTTATACCAGCACCCCCTCTTCTGGTCCCTCGCTGCCTGAGCTACTGTAGCTTGCGGCACGATCCGAACATATCAGAAGTAGTAATAGCGCCCTAATATTTAGCAGCCATGGAGCGGACCCAGCGCTTCTGGATATGAAGGACCCCGTATTGCACCAGGACAACATTTTCCAGGTGACGTCCCCCACACTGGAGAAAGGGAGACCCCAGAAAAAGTGCAGAGTGTGGGGTAACAGGGGGATCAGGAAGGACACCATTTTCCAGTGTGCCACCTGTCCTGATCCCCCCGGCCTCTGCATACTGGATCGCTCCAAGGCGCACCACACGTCATTGGGGTTCTACATTATCTAAATTCTGTCCCTTATTCCTATTTCAGGGGTTACGTTGATCCAGGGATTATTCTGATTGCCATTATGGAGTCGGGAAGGAATTTTTCCCCTGTGATGAGGCTACTGTCGTCTGCCTCACAAGGGTTTTTTGCCTTCCTCTGGATCAACACAGGTTGAATTTGATGGACACCTTTCATTTTCAACCTTATAAACTAATAATTGGCCTAATACCCCCAAATAAATTAGAATTGTCCCTTTTCCACAGCTAAGTAGGTATGGCCGCCATTCCCATTAGAGGATGCCATGATGCAATTACAAAGCCTCTGTGCGGCCAGGACAGTAGAAACCCCCCACAAGTGACCCCATTCTGGAAACTACACCCCATAAGGAATCTAACAAGTGGGGCAGCGGGTATATGGCCCCCTGGTGACGGCTACATTTGGGACGTGAAAATGAAAAAAATGGTATTTTTTATTTTCACGGCACATGTTCTACACATGTGCCCATCACTAGTGGGGTCCATATGCTCACTGCACCCCTTGTTAGATTCCTTATGGGGTGTAGTTTCCAGAATTGGGTCACTTGTGGGGGGTTTCTACTGTTCTGGCAGCACAGGAGCTTTGTAATTGCGACATGGCCTCCATCCCCCATTCCAGCCTCTAAATGGCGCTCTGTCCTTTTGGTGACTTGCCCTGTGCCCATATGGCAAATTATGTCCACATGTGGGGTATTTTCGTACTCAGGGGAAACTACCCTACACGTTTTGTGTTCATTTTCTTTTTTAACCCCTTGTGGAAATGGAAAAAAATCAAGGCTAGACCAACATTTAGTGTAATTTTTTTTTAATTTTTACTCTAAATCATTGATCTTGTCTTGATTTTTTCATTTTCACAAGGGGTTAAAAGATAAAAAAAAAACACAATGTGTAGAGAAATTTCCCCTGAGTACGGAAATACCCCACATGTGGACATAAAGCGCTATGCGGGTGCAGGGTAAGCCTCCAAAGGGAAGGTGCGCCATTTGGTTTTTGAAGGCTGGATTTGGATGGAATGGATTTCGAGGGGCCATGTTGCATTCAAAAGGCCCCTGTGTTGCCAAGACAGTTAAACCCCCCATAAGTGACCCTATTATGGAAACTACACCCCTCAAGGAATGTAACAAGGGGTGTAGTCAGCATATGGACCCCACTGGTGACGGGCACAAATGTGGAACAGTGTGGCGTGAAAATGAAATATTAAATTTTTTACACTATAATGTTGGTCTAGCCTTGAATTTATCATTTTCACAAGGGGTTAAAAGAGAAAAAAAAACACAAAATGTGTAGAGCAATTTCCCCCGAGTCCGTAAATACCCCACATGTGGACATAAAGCGCCATGTGGGCGCAGGGCAAGCCTCTGAAGGGAAGGAGCGCCATTTGGATTTTAGAGGTTGGATTTGGCTAGAATGGATGATGAACGCCATGTCGCATTTACAGAGCCCTTGTGCTGCCAAAACACTGTAAACCCCCCACAAGTGACCCCATTCTGGAAACTACACCCCTCAAGGAATCTAACAAGGGGTGCAGTGAGGATATGGACCCCTGGATGACGGGCACATTTGTGCCATGAAAGTGAAAAAATGAAAATTTTCACTTTCACGTCACATTTTTCCACATTTGTGCCCGTCACCAGTGGGGTCCATATGCTCACTGCACCCCTTGTTAGATTCCTTGAGGGGTGTAGTTTCCAGAATGGGGTCACTTGTGGGGGGTTTCCAGTGTAAATGCGACATGGCCCTTGAAATCCATTCCAGTGAAATCCAGCTTCCAAAAGCCAATTGGCGCTCCTTCCCTTTGGAGGCTCGTCCTGCGTCCGCTTGGCACTTTATGTCCACATGTGGGGTATTTCCGTACTCGGGAGAAACTGCGCTACATGTTTTGTGTTTTTTTTTCCTTTTATCCCTTTGTGAAAATGAAAAATTGAAGGCTAGAACAACATTTTAGTGTAAAAAATACTTTAGTCTTTTTTCAAGCCATATTGTTTGGAAAATCTGTGAAGCACCTGTGGGGTCCAGATGCTCACCGCACCCCTTGTTACATTCCTTGAGGGGTGTCGTTTTCTAAATGGTGTCCCTTTATAGGTGTTTTTTAGGTTTTGGCAGCCCAGAGCCTCTGCCAACCTGAAGTGGTACAGTCAAAAATGACCAAAAATAACGGAGCCATTGAAATTCACTAGGCGCTCCCTTATATCTGAGGCTTGTGGTTGCGTCAAATAGCGCAATAGGGCCACATATGGGGTATTTCTATAAACTGCAGAAACGGGGCAATCAATATTGGGGTGCATTTCCCTGGTAATAAGCTTATAATTATGAAAAATATTGGATTACAATAAAATCTCTGCACAGAAAATTAAAATTTTCAAATTTCTTACACACTTAGCTTTTATTTCTGTGACTCCCCTAAAGGGTTAAAAAACTTTCTGGATGTGCTTTTGCAGAGTTTAGGGGGTGCAGTTTCTGAAATGGGGTGCTTCGTGGGGCTTTCTAACACACAGGCCCCTCAAATACACTTTAAACCTGAACAGTTCCCTAAAAATATCTGATTTTGAAATTTTACAGAAAATTTGGAAATTTGCTGCTAATGTTTTAAGCTTCCTATTGTCTAAAAAAAAATGAAATATAGTTTAATAAATGCCGCCAACATAAAGTAGACATGTTGCTAATGCTATTTAATATATAATTTATGTGGTATAACCACTTTCTGTATAAGCAGAAAAGTTTTAAAGTTGGAAAAATGCATTTTTTCACAATTTTTCACGCTATTTTGGGTTTTTTCATAAAGATTCGTTATAAGTATCGACTCCAATTTACAAGAAATGTGAAGTACAATATGTCACGAGAAAACAATCTCAGAATCAGCCGGATAGGTAAAAGCATCCCGAAGTTATTAATGAATAAAGTGACACTGGTCAAATTCATAAAATTTGCTCCGGTCCTTAAGGCCATTTCAGGCCCGGTCCTTAAGGGGTTAAAGACAGGAGAATATGGTCATTATGGCATACAGGATAAAAGAGATGGATAAAGGAGAAGCCTCCTCATTGACTACATCAGGTTTTCCTCAACATGATATCAGCATGCTTTATCCCTGTATAGTTGGCCCAAGAACTTACATCAATGATCCACAACTCATTTGACTTCTAAAGCCACAGCTTTTCACTTCTCCACTGACATACGGTAGCGGTTCAACAGCTTGTTATTTGCATGTTCTTTGAAAGGACACACTTTATTTTAATTCATTAATGTAAATATAATGTATTGGTAAAACGGCAAATGGCAGAATATGGCAGAACTGCTAGATAGCTGTTAGGTCAAGGAGGTGGCACAGTTCCTATCTGAGTCCTCTGAAACATAGAAAAATACTTTTATTCTCTAGTACCAGGTGTCAGAGACTTTGCCAAGCCCGTGAAATACTGAGGGCTGGAATGCCTCCTCACTCCCCCTTCCATCGCTATTTCTGCTTACTTAACTCCTTTCCGTCAGCAATCTGTATATATACTGACGGGGGCTTTCTGATGTGAGCGAGATTGTTGCAGGGATAGCTATCCCGCTCACATCTGTGTCCAGGCTTGAGGTAGTGAGAGTCAGCTGCGATCCTGCAGCTAAGTCTCATTAATCCTTTAAATGCCGCGATCTACAGCGATCGCGGCATTTAAGGTGCTCAGTAACAGATCAAGCATCTTTCACTGAGTGATCGGGACCCCCGATCGCATGTGCTGACAGGGGGGGAAGCTCCTTACCTCCTTCCCGTCGGTTCGGCGGTCCATGTGTAGAGTCTACTCTCAGGCAGGCTCTATACATAGATCGCCGATAACACTGATCTATGCTATGCCATATCATAGATCAGTATATGCAATCTAATGATTGCATATTTTACAGTGAATAAAAGTGGGGAAAAAAAAGTGAAATAAAAAAGTTTTTAAAAGTATTAAAAAACCCCTTATAAACCCCCTCCCAATAAAAGTTTAAAATACCCCCTTGCCCATTATAAAAATGAAAATATAAATAAATAAACATATTACATATCGTAGCGTGCGGAATTGTCCGATCTATTAAAATATAACATTATTGTTCCCGCATGGTGAACGGCATAAATAGAAACAAAAACAAAAAAAAAAGCACCAGGATTGCTGATTTTATTAAATTATATATAACAAAAAAATTTATAAAGATAAATCAAAAATTTTCTGTTACACCAATATGATATTAATAAAAACTAGAGATCATAGCGTAAAAAATGACAAATGAAAAATAAAAGCACTATGGCTCTTAGAAGGCGGGGAGAAACATTTCATTAAAGCGACTCTGTACTCACAATCTGTCCCCCCCTAACCACTTGTACCGTCAGATAGCTGCTTTTAATCCAAGATCTGTCCTGGGGTCCGTTCGGCAGGGGATGCAGTTATTGTCATAAAAACAACTTTCAATCCGGCAGTGCTGTGTCTAATGTCCGGGGCTTACATTTGTATATGCATTAGGCTGGCACACCCTCTCTGTCCTTCCTCCCCACCCTCCTCATCATTAGGAATTCTCCAGGCAGATTGTCTCCTATTCCGCACCTGTTTGTATAATGAACATGGGCTGGATCGTTAATATACCTGTGCAAAGCTCAAACAGCAGTAAATGTTCCTGGATCATTCCTAATGATGAGGAGGGTGGGGAGGAAGGACAGAGAGGTGGTGCCAGCCTAATGCATATACAAATGTAAGCCCCGGCCGTTACACACAGCGCTGCCGGATTGAAAGTTGTTTTTATGACAATAACTGCATCCCCTGCCGAACGGACCACAGGACAGATCTTGGATTAAAAGCAGCTATCTTAAGGTACAAGTGGTTTGGGGGGGACAAATTGTGGGTACAGAGTCGCTTTAATTTGACCCGGACTTATGTGCATCAAAGGGCTCTGTATTGAAGGGGTTGACAGCTAAAGCTGAGCCCTGTTCTCAAATATCGTACCTACACATAATTTGTATGCCCAGCGCAGGAGCGAGATTTGTAAACAGGGCTCAGCTTCCAGCTGACTGTGAATATATGAGAAATAGAGGTTTAAGGGGGAGTGAGGAGGCATTCCAGCCCTCAACACTTCAGAGGCCTAAAGAATGCCACTTTCAGACTGGGCACATGGAAATAATTTTTTCTTTTTTTTTGCATTATACTGCTTTCAATTAAATGAAAAAGTTTGCCTTGTATTGTCATATTCTGATATCATAACTTTATTGTTCTTAATTTTTATTCCATAGTTATGTGAACAAGTTTGTGTGTGTGTCTGTGTTCACTGTGTGGAATAAATAATATGATCTTTCAAGTCTGAATGGATACAAAAAAGACAAAGGGGCGCCTCCTGGTGTGGTGGTGGGCAACAAATACTCCAAAAAGGTGAGTGGTATAATGGAAGCACTCTAGAGTTGTGCAAAGGAATAGGTTCAACTGTATGGGGACGTACTAAATAGCGATACCGCAGCTTCTCCTGGAGACACCAAATGATTGGGTATATAGAAATCTGCAGGATTAGATCCACAAGCCATCTCTGGACCAAGAGAAACACCTGGGTTTCAATTGGTCTGGAGATTTGTTGTGGATCTAACCCTGCAGAATTCTGAATGGAGTTTTATCAATTATGTTTTTATTTTTTAAAATTTTTTTTAAAGGTTAAATAGAAGGACAAGGTGTTGCACGTCTCGCTGACTTGAGAAAGGAGTCCCCTGTACCCCCGAAACGGGTTGTCCCTTGAGACAAATAAATGTGTTTTTACTAGTACCTGCTTTGGACCTTGTCCTATATCTACTATCGGCCAGCGCCTGTCAAGGTTTCATCTACATTCACTGCTGCCAATTGCGGGGACTCAACACCCCACCAGGATTGCTCAGGATCCTGGCAACCTAGAAACCTGTGACTGCTCCGACCTACATCACTTTCTCCATTGAGAGCGTATTTAGATGTTCTGTGAGTACAACATCATAATGCAAGCAAATCCAAGTGCTTTTGTTTGCACCACCTTTCTCACGGATTTCACCCTATGGCGCCTGCATATCTCTTTTAGCTTTCCACTACAAAAAATTTCTTTGGACTTCTGCATATTTATGCCAAAGTGGGAAATTCTGTGTGGTTTTGTGGGCAAACCTAGGAGTAACTGGAAAGAATTAACAATGTCAACAGAATACGGAATGGAATTTTGGGAGGGTTGTTTATTATACCCCTGAAAATCGTTATCTTTTATACAATACTAAGAAAGACATTTGGAAAATAGTCTTCCTTAGATCACGGAATCTGTATTCTCTATTGTGATATACAACCTAATAACATCTTCACTTGTAGATAAAGTCTTCAGTACAGTCTTTGTTACCTTAATTAACATTCTGCTTGAATATTTCCATGGAAAATGTACACCTAATTTCATATATATATACAGGGGCAGAAACCTTCTAATAAATGAAAATCTCTTCCAAGCCACAAAACCTGTCTTTTTGGGCCATCAAAATACAAATTAAAATCTTAATGTCCTTTTTTTAAATATGGAAAGTAATTACATTTTTACATGATTGCAAATTAAAGTTATAAAATATGCTTTGAATTAAACTATTGTTGCTTGTTATGAGTTTTATTACATTAAAGTTTTACAGAGCTATTACTTTCCTTAACCCCCCTGCTTCCATGTGGAATTTTATTATTAAGGCTGAATGATAGCTTAGATGACCTCATCTCAAAGAGGCATATTAAAATAGGACACTTTTGTATATCAGATTTAAAGCCGGCCATGGAGTCAAGTCAATATATCCTTCTAATTAAGAGAATCCGAGCCAGAATCCAAATAGAACAGGAGGGTACTAACTCGTCTGCTGGCGTTTAACCAAGGACACAATCAAAGTCAATCTATAGGCAATAATCCAAAGTAAATGTTCTACAGAAGAGTGTAGGAATAGCTGTATATTAGGGTGAGCAAATCTGCTTTCTAATCAGGTTCTCTTAGATAGCAAGGACTCTCGACTATTATTGCTCGCCTTAAATGAAATAAAGATTTGAAAAATGGCTTACATTTAGCAACTATGGACCTCTTCACTTGCCTGATTTGATATGGAATTAAAAGCCACTTTTCTGGATTTTTGAATCGATAGAACTTAGTTAAAGTATCCAAAATTGAAGAGTTTTTTCATAGTGAATGTGTTTCCGACAGGGCATCCAAAATAGATAAAGGTATAAGGCTCCAGGTAGAGATTAGTGAATTTCCTTGGATTTTTTTTCCAGGTCCAATTCTGCAAATTAGATTTGTTTGGATTAGGATCCTGATTTGGAAGTGATCCACATTGGCTTGTGACTGCCGAGGCCAATTATGTACAAAAAAAAGTACTGAGCTGTAGCAAATGTAGTGAGTGGATATTGGGATATATGCAGCATTGCTACGTACCTCCAAAAGTCACCAAAAAGTTCTCATTCTACCAAATAATTTTTTTTTTTAAGGAATCAATTCAGACCTTATGTGATTCTGAGTCAATTCTCTTATCTCTGCCTTTGGCACTTAGGGTCATTCCCATCCCAAAGATTAAAGGACAAGTGGACAAGGGAGGCAGATAGGTGATTGAAGCATAATACAGAGTTATATAACTTTGTAATGTGCTTCAATTACTTTTTTTTTTCCATACCATAAATAATAATAACATAAGATCACAACACATAATATATACCCCTCCCCCCCCTTCCAGCCCGGATACGGAACCAAGAGAAAAAAACTAAAACAAAACATCAATCTAAATCATCCACTCCCTTCCATTTCCTCCACGTCCTATCAAAACGTTTCTTAGCTCTTACATAGGGTTTTGCGGCGATATTTTCATAACTTTTGATCTTTCCCACTAGGTTAGACCATGCTCTTATATGGGGGGGGGGGGGGGTATCGTCCAGCCAGCATCTTGCAATCAACACCTTAGCAGGAGTGTTCCACCTTTTCCATCGTCTACAATCCCCCCCACCACTACCTCCGGGGCTGTAAGCTCAAGTTTTCTATTCAGACACCGCTCCAAATGTTCCATAATTTCCCCCAGAATTGCTTAATCTTACAGCATGTTCATATCATATGATCTAAACCTACACTTACCTCCCCACATTTCTTACAACACACTCTCTGGTTGTCCTGTATCCTAGCTATATCTTTAGGTGTATAATATAGCCAATAAAACATTTTAAGCTGGATGATCCTATGTGGCATACTAATAGAACCCTTGCCAAATTTTTAACACACAATTGCCATATTTCCTCAGCGATATATCCAAACACCTTTTCCCATCTTTCCTGTGCCCTAACCAAATGTGATGGACTGAGTTCCCCCACTATTAGCTTATAAACTTTTGTTAGTAATCTATTCTTTTTCTCTCCCATTATACATTCTATCACCTCGTGCGAACTGACTTGAAATCTGTCTCTCTCCAGTGTAGCTTGTGCAGCGTGCCAGATCTGTGAATAGCGATATCTATCTTTAATGTTCAATAGAAATAATTCTTGTGCAAACTCAAATGTGATTAAATTACCATCCTTAAATAAATGTTGGACCTGTGTTGCTCCCTTAGTAACCCAAAATCTAGCCATATCCCCCTTGGTGAACTCTTTTAAACCTTCATTCCCCCATAGGGGGGTGCATGGCAAACTGCCTCTAATTCCACACAGTCTTTTAATGTTTCTTCATACCTTACTATATAGTCTTACAAAGGACTTAACCCTAATTCCTTGATTACTTACATTCCCCCTTTCCAGTATTTCAAAAATAGTTCCCCCCCCCCTATCTGTGTCATAATATAGGAGACTATGGGAGAGGAGGTCCCCTCTGCAAGGCTCTGGGCTCCAGCAGCCAGAAAATAGAGCCCAAAGTCAGGCAAAGTTAGACCCCCCGCCCCCTCGGGCCTTACCAAGGCTCGATACTTAATCCTGACTTTTTTTCTTCCCCAGATTAACTTATTAATCATCACCTCAATTTTTCTGAACCAAATTTCAGGGATCCACATTGGGGATGCACGAATATAATACAGCAGCTGTGGAAGAAGGATCATCTTTACCACCGCTACTCTGTCTGCCATAGACATGGGGAGATTAAGCCAGGTGTCAATCTTTTTGTCTAGCTTCCTTATCAGGGGTTTTACATTAACATCCACATATTTATCCACCTGCCCAGATACTTTAATACCAAAATATTCTACCACATCCACTAAGGGCAGTTCCTCAATCCCTCCTCCACTCACTTCTCCAACTTGTACCAACGGGAGGATTGCCGACTTTCCCCAGTTTACTCTTAGACCTGCTATTTGCCCAAATTCTGCAACAATGCTAATTAGCTTAGGGACGCTCTGCTGGGGGTCCTTTACAAATAATAACACATCGTCAGCGTATAAAATAATTTTTTCCTTATCTCCCTTAATACCGAAGCCCTGAATACCCTCCTCCCTACGGATCTTTTCTGCCAATGGTTCGATATACAAATCATACAAACAAGGGGAAAGCGGGCAACCCTGCCGGGTACCTCTTGTTAGAGGGAACCTCTCCGTTAACTCATCATTCACAATAACTCTAGCCATGGCCCCTGTATAGAGAAGTTTCACCCAGCCAATAAAATTTGCCCCGAGTTCAAAAGCCTCCAGGGCCCTCCAGAGGTAGCCCCACTCCACCCTGTCGAAGGCCTTCATGGCATCGAGGGACAGGATGGAGTGGGGGACCTCTGCCCCTATCTGAATATTAGCATAGGCCCTATGTAGGTTATCAAATATAGAGCGCCCGGGCACAAATCCCGTCTGTTAAGGACCAAGTAGGTCCGGGATAACCTTATTCAATCTCCCTGCTAACACCTTAGAGATTATTTTAAAATCAGTGTTCAGCAAGGAGATTGGACGGTATGAGCCCATTTCCCTTGGGTCCTTATCTTTCTTTAAGATTAATATAATATTGGCTTCTCTCATAGAGCACGGCAAGACACCCTTCTTACAGGATTCATTAAAAAGTTCAGAAAGGATAGGTAGCAGGGTGTCGCCATATTCTCTATAAATCTCGAAAGGTAGGCCATCGGACCCCGGGGCTGAAGAACCGGAGAAACTAGCCAAGGCTTCCCTCAGGTGCTTCAATTACTTGGAAAAAGTTTTTCATGGCACTTGTCCTTTAGGTTACAAACCCACTTGCCGGATCTGCAGCGAGTCTCCTTGCTGCGTTTTTGCAGGGAGACTCTCTGCAGATCCCGGCCCTATACTTTCAATAGCAGAGAAACTCGCAGCAGGGATGTACATACATTTTGTCTGCAGCCCGCCCCATTAACCCCCCGGCCGCCGGACATTATACATTACCGGGTCCCCGTTCCTGCTTGCTTCGGGGCTCCCGGTGTCTTCACGGCCCGCCCGGCCAATCAGTGCGCTGCGGCGGGGCAGCGCACTGATTGGCCGGGCGGAACGTGTCGGGAGCCGCTGAAGCAAGCAGGAGCCGGGATCAGGTAATGTATATCCTGCCCGCCCCCCTGCAGCCCCGATCGCCCCCAGCCCCCGGCCGCACGATTGCCCCCAGCCCCCGGCCGCACGATCGCCCCCGGCCCCCGGCCGCACGATCGCCCCCAGCCCCGCAGCCCCCGGCTGCACGATCGCCCCCAGCCCAGCAGCCCCCGGCCGCACGATCGCCCCCAGCCCTCGGCTGCACGATCGCCCCCAGCCCCGCAGCCCCCGGCCGCACGATCGCCCCCAGCCCCCGGCCGCACGATCGCCTGCAGCCCTGCAGCCCCCGGCCGCATGATCGCCCGCAGCCCCCAGCCCCGCAGCCCCCGGCTGCACGATCGCCCGCTGGGGGCGATTGTGCGGTCGGGGGCTGCAGGCGATCGTGCGGCCGGGGGCTGCGGGCGATCGTGCGGCAGGGGGCTGCGGGCGATCGTGCGGCCGGGGGCTGCGGGGCTGGGGGCGATCGTGCGGTCGGGGGCTGCAGGGCTGGGGGCGATCGTGCGGCCGGGGGCTGCAGGGCTGGGGGCGATCGTGCGGCCAGGGGCTGGGGGCGATATACATTACCTGATCCCGGCTCCTGCTTGCTTCAGCGGCTCCCGACACGTTCCGCCTGGCCAATCAGTGCGCTGCCCACTGATTTGCGCACTAATTGGCCGGGCGGGCCGTGAAGACACCGGGAACCCCGAAGCAAGCAGGAACGGGGACCCGGTAATGTATAATGTCCGGCGGCCGGGGGGTTAATGGGGCGGGCTGCAGACAAAATTGCAGCAGGGATGTACATCCCTGCTGCGAGTTTCTCTGCTATTGAAAGTATAGGGCCGGGATCTGCAGCGAGTCTCCCTGCAAAAACGCAGCAAGGAGACTCGCTGCAGATCCGGCAAGTGGGTTTGTAACCTTAAGGGCATATTCACAGGATATGGGTGTGGTACTGCGCTTTTTATGGAACTTCTATTAATGTCTATCAGAGCTACGTAAACTGCACAAAACAGCCCACTGAGGATTCTGGCCAACTCCAGTTCAAATAGGTCAGATGGGTCTGAGGGTCCTCATTCTTACCACAGATGTGGATCCCAGAGGTGGAATCCACATAAAGCAGCCATTTATGGCCATTTTGAGTAAATCCTTCTTTTATTGATCTCTTGATGATCTCATGAAAGTGAAATGCGTACAGACTGCATAGCGATAGAGCTGAATACTGATAAGTATTATTGGTTTATTATTGACGCTTTGTTTAACATATGTCCTATATCTCTGCACAATAGTTTGTTGTTGTTATTGTTTAGTACTGATTCAAGAAACCGCTATTGATCATTTATTTATGATTATGTGTCTTATTGGCATATGTGTAGATTCTAGATCCAGACACATACCCTGTTGACTTGATATATGAGATATCCTGCACTTTGAATTACCATTTAATTAATACCATTGCAGGAATATGTTTGACTAAATTCCATTACATATTTAATGTATTTCTGGCTACTATGGTGAAAGACCTCTATTCCTATAGGATTGTGTATGTGCTGCAAAAATTCAATCATTATTGAATAGTTAAGTTCTCCCACCTCTTAGACAGTCTGTCTTAAGCCGGTCAGTTTTTGTTATCATTTCAATGGCACATTCTATCATTATTCCATGTTCGGATTATCATTATGTACCCTTGTTTTTAGTATGGCTCTAATTTATAGAAGTGATCTTCAATTGGTCCACCCAGAGTATGGTTTCTTTATCAATAACTCAGGTTTGTTGATACTTTGTTGGTAACTCTTTTGTGATTCATATTAGAGATGAGCAAATTAGTAACGAGGAGATTCACTTCTTTAGCTCAGCAGTCGACTTATCAGCTTGCTGCCTTTTGCCGCTCCCTGCTGCTCCTCCCCAGGTTGTAGATCCAGTCCTGGGAAACTGGGAATAATGATTCACTTTATTATTAATGTAAAATCTGTACTTGATATTATTAAAGTTTATGTTTTAGACTGCTATTCTGTGATCAGTCCTTTTGCTAGTGGACTTGCAATTTACCCATTTCATTGATTTATATACCCAAAGCATATGCTATAAATGATCGAGATGGAAATACCCCTTTAGGCTATGTTCACACTACGTAAAACTACGGCAGTAGTTCTCGCCGCAGAACTACAGCCATAGTTTTCAGGGGTGGAACATAGCCTTATTTTGAATGGGATCCCGGCCGGAGCGTACATACATCGTATGCGCTCCAGCCGGGATCCCTTGCGGCGCCGGAAAAAACTGATGTGTCAGTTTTCTGTGGCCGGAATTCAGTGAATTCCGTCCGCAGAAAGCCCTGTCAGTTCACACAGTGAAGTGATCAGCTCCGGCCGCTTGCTTCACTGTGGGCTATGGGAAGCTCTGATGCGGGCGCGCGCTGATGTGCCCGAATCAGAGCTCCGCGGCCGGAAAGGTACTTAAGTACCGGCCGGGACGATCCGGGCTGAGACCGGCCGTTCTGTGACCCAGCCGGGGTCACGGAACGGCTAGGTGTTCACGTAATGTGAACATAGCCTTAAAGAATCTGTTTTCTCTATATTAGTAGAATATTGGGAAATAAGCAGAATAGGTCAGATAACCTCAGTAACCATCTATAAGTTTGTCAGTATTTAATCCTGCTGGAGCAACTCTCAGGAAAAATAAAGAATTATATAGTACTGCAGCATACTCAGTGAGTACCCCTAAGGCTGGGCAGAGAACGGAGCCTGTATATATATATTTTTTTGTATATGTATATTAATATGTATTTTTTTTCATTGTATATTATAGAGATGAGCTGAAATAGAGGTGGGTGACGATTTACACACAAACACATCACATTCAGAGAATTAGGGTACTATTACATGGGAATAATCGTTTTGTGTAATAGAAGGCAACGATTAAAGGACCAAAGAGAAATTGTTGATTGTTTGATAGAATCTGGACCTGTTTTCATCGTTGATTGTTCACAAATCTTTTAAACATTGTTTGGTGTAATCAGGGGCGGTCTTGGCATTTCTGGGGCCCCAAGCGAAGTTATGTCAGCCCCCCCCCCCCCTCGACACGCGTTCCAAAACAATAGACCGCTGTGTGTTGCCCCCAGTAGTATTTACCCCTTGTGCGCTACCGCCAGTAATATATACTCCTTGTGTGCTGACCCCAATAGTATATACTCCTTGTGTGCTGCCTCCAATAGTATATACTCCTTGTGTCCTGCCCCCAGTAGTATATACCCCTTGTTTGCTTCCCCCTGTAGTATATAGACCCCTGTGTGTTCCCCCAGTTATATATCTCCCCCCTGTGTGCTCCCCCAAAAGTATATAGACCTCCTGTGTGCTGCCCCAGTTGTATATAGACCCCCTGTGTGCTGCCCCCAGTTGTATATACCCCATGTGTGCTCCCCCACTAGTATATAGGCCCCCTGTGTGCTCCCTCAGTGGTATTTAGCCCCCCTGTGTGCTCCCCCACTTGGATATAGACCTCCTGTGTGCTCCCCCACTTGGATATAGACCCCTATGTGCTCCTCCAGTAGTATATAAACCCCCTGTGTGGTTCCCCCAGTAGTATATAGACCCCCTGTGTGCCCCACCAGTATTATATAGACCCCTTGTGTGCTGCCCAAGTAGTATACAGACCCCTGTGTGCTCCCCCAGTTATATATAGACCACCTGTGTGCCTCACAAGTAGTATATAGACCCCTTGTATGTTCCCCTAGTAGTATATAGACCCCTGTGTGCTCCCCCAGTAGTATATAGCCCCCTTGTGTGCTCTCCCACTTGGATATAGACCTCCTGTGTGCTCTTCAAGTTGTATATAGACCCCATTCTGCTGCCCCAAGTAGTATATAGACCCCCTGTGTGCTGCCCCCAGTAGTATATACCCCTTGTGCGCTACCACCCGTAATATATACTCCTTGTGTGCTGCCCCCAATAGTATATACCCCTTGTGTCCTGCCCCCAGTAGTATATACCCCTTGTTTACTTCCCCAGTAGTATATAGACCCCTGTGTGTTCCCCCAGTTATATATAGCCCCCCCTGTATGCTCCCCCAGAAGTATATAGACCTCCTGTGTGCTGCTTCAGTTGTATATAGACCCCCTGTGTGCTGCCCCCAGTTGTATATACCCCCTGTGTGCTCCCCACTAGTATATAGGCCCCCTGTGTGCTCCCTCAGGGGTATTTAGCCCCCTGTGTGCTCCCCCACTTGGATATAGACCTCCTGTGTGCTCCCCTACTTGGATATAGACCCCTATGTTCTCCTCCAGTAGTATTTAACCCCCCTGTGTGGTTCCCCCAGTAGTATATAGACCCCCTGTGTGCCCCACCAGTATTATATAGACCCCTTGTGTGCTGCCCAAGTAGTATACAGACCTCTGTGTGCTCCCCCAGTTATATATAGACCACCTCTGTGCCTCACAAGTAGTATATAGACCCCCTGTATGTTTCCCCAGTAGTATATAGGCCCCTGTGTGCTCCCCCATTAGTATATAGCCCCCCTGTGTGCTCCCCCACTTGGATATAGACCTCCTGTGTGCTCTCCAAGTTGTATATAGACCCCATTCTGCTGCCCCAAGTAGTATATAGACCCCCTGTGTGCTGCCCCCAGTAGTATATAGACCCCTCTGTGAAGCCCCAGTAGTCTATAGCCCCCCTGTGTGCTCACCCCATTTATATAGACCCCCGATTTGCGCTCCCCCAGTTAAACAGACCCCTGTGTGCACCCCCTCCCATATAGTATATAACACAATAAAACAAACACTTATACTCACCTGGGTCCGGGAGTCTCCTCCCCTGCGATCACAAGAGACCGCACTCCCCTTGTCCTGGCTCCGATGCTCCAGTGATGTCACTGGAGCGCCGGCACCACAAGGACAAAGCTGCCACTTGTGACCGCAGGGAAAAGCCTTCCTGCGGCCACAAGAGTGACTGACAGGAAGGGGGCCAATGTCTCCCGCCCTGTCAGTGCTGCTGTATGTAACTATGAGCGCTCATTACGAGTGCTCATAGTTACAGTTCAGATAGCAGCAGCAAGCAGGGCAGCGGCCCTGTCCAGCGGTCTTGAGCACAAGAGCGGGGCGTGGGGGCCCCCCTGGATGCTTGGTGCCAAAGACCGCCACTGTGTGTAATTGCATTGTTCGCTCGTTCCCTGGTCTATCAGCCAGGAAAGGACGAGCACAAGAACAACTGTAAGTAACAATCATCGTCCTGTGTAATAGGGTGAATGATTAAAATTGTTCGTCATAGCAGTCATTTGAGATTGTTTATCGTTAATTGCTGAAAAATCCTCTAGTGTCATACTACTTTTAGACAAAAACATCACCCGCTGCCTACTGGGATAAGAGCAGCTGTTAGCAGAGAAACATCTGGAAAGTGGGTAAAGCTACTGTATGTAAATGAACGCCACATAACAGCCGAGGAGTGACAGGAATTCAATGACTATGAGGTTAGCTGTGGTAGAGTCATCATCAGAGGGGACCACATGCCGTGAGAAACTGAGGAGATTATTAGGAGACAGCTCACCACTAAGTTAGTGCAACAGATACAAGATATTGAGCCAAGAAGCTTAATTTTATTGGGAGAGGAAGCTAGATCACCTTTTCTCGTCAAGGTACTTTACATTGATGGTCTAATCATCAAGATACCCTTAGTATTTTTTGGGATCTGCCCCATTGGCTTATTGCTTGGCCCAGATAACTAAGAAGAAAACTCTCATCCCACTGGGTTTGTGGTTCATTACCCGTACAAAAATGGTGATTTCATTTTGTAACAAATCTCCATTTTAACACAAGTGACACAGCTCTGGCCGTCAGCCATTATGGAAGGTACTCTGCAGATAGAGTTTATGTGCACAAACCTAAAGCTGACTGGCAGCTTCATCTGCCAGTCAACATTACAACATTACAACAATAATGTGCAGCTGAACACCCAGCCGGCAAGCTGTGGAGGCCTGACCGGAGCATGGTAGTTAAGGATGCCGCCAGTGTGCCTCTAGCAACCAAGCGGGAGGATTACCAGTGACACCATCGGTGAGTCTGACAGGCCAGCCGCACACGCTCCAGCAGAGCCAGAACCTGAGAGCATGGCCCAGCTCGTGACAGTCACATTGACATATTTAAAATTGAATGCCCCTCTCCACAATCTGTTCTCTGCTGCTTCTTAGCATGCTCCCATCCAAAGTCTTTCCCCCTCTTTCTAAACATGTCCTTCGCCTCAACATTAAAATAAAAAAATCATACCATTTGAGGTTGGTTGGTGGTCAGTAGCGGCAGCAGCCACTGACAGTGCATACAGTAGAGGGAAGGAGAAGGCAGGGAGGTTCCTTTTCATTTATTCGTAATAAGATGCACCACATTCAGGAGGCAAAGGGTGGTGTGTGCAGTTTAAGTACAGAAAGGTGTGAGTGTATTAAACTTTGCTCGTTGCACGTGCCATTCAGCAGCAGACCTACACTAATGGGCCTGTTTGACCCAGCAATTCAGGTAATGGAAACAAAGAGGGAGCATATACTGGGTTGGCAGAGAAGCCCATGGTCTGGCCTGGTCGCCATTGGGTCAATCTATTAATACTTTTTGGCTTTTTGGCTAAGCTTACTTGTCACTTGAACATTATGCCTGCCTAAAAAGTCACTCTACCCTTTCCTGTGTTGCCCAACATTGCACAATACTGTGCACTCAGTAGCAAATACTAAGCTAAACCACAGTTTGTTTACTGCTGCTTACTCTGTAGAAAATGAGCATTAAATGTGAAAATACATAGTGAGACTGGAAGGCTTTGCCAGAAAACAAATGTAATCACATAAATAAATCATCTCCAATTGGGTTGGAGATGAATGGCTACAACTAATGCTCACAGTTCAGGATTTTGTACCATGTGCATTAGCCTGGCAAGATGTTTCCCAAAACCTTAATATAGTGTATATATCATTAAACGTGTTTATTTTTTATATTCCAAGATAAAAATGTTCAGGTTGCAGCTGTGTGATAATAAAACAAGATGCAAAAAGGATGTACTCCAAGCCTTCAATTCCCCAAATAACTATTCATTGTATCCACTTCATTGTATCCCAATTATCTGAAATATTCAAGACCGACCCAGATAATTAAAAGGTCCCTTTAAAATTGTGGGAAAAACTTTTTGGAATACTTTAAAAGGACTGGAGATGGTTTGGACATACATTGTAGGAGAGAAATGGGGTACAGTATACTACCCTAAATATCACAGAGCTGGCATTTGATGAACCCTGAAGCATATTGATTGTATACATATCTGACTTTTTTAATGCTATTCATTTACAATGTACATGGAAGGCTTAGTAGTTTTTGGTAGACTTTTTTTGTAATCATGAAAACTAGAAAGTAGTATTTAATTGAAATACTGTATTCCTTTTTTTTGTTACCTTAGTGCACAGATGTTAATCCCCTGAACTTTTGCAAAACTACAATTCCCATTGAGCCTGGAAAGCCAAAGTCAAGCATGATGGATTACTTTTCCTCATCTACCTTAGCCTTTGCCTTCTAGCATTGTTGAGACCAAAGATTCTGTGATAGGTACAGTATCTGCTCCAGTTCTTAGATAAATCCCTGTCCCCATGCCCCACAACAGATTTATTAAAGGCCGTATAAAACGTAGCTATAACGATCGCTCGCTAGTGAAAACTAGCAATTTTGTAGCGAACGATTCTGAGGTTATTACATTCACCGAATACTGTTATGAACAATTGTTTTTAGGTCGTTATATGGTCGTCAATCTTTCCTCAGGACGGCCCACACAACATGTTTTATCGTAGAACAGCTTATTTCACGAACAGATATGCGAACAACCAGTGGACTACCAACAAAATTTTTTCAATATGTTGAAAGACAAAAATAAACGATTTTTTACTTTTGAATTTTTTGAATGAACGAATTTTGATTATTGGGTGTTATTACACGGACAAATAATCTATCATTTTTCAACGTTATAGCAATTTAAAAAAAAAAAAAATCACTCCATGTAATAGAGCCTTAAGAGGTTCCCGCCTGTTAGTAACTCGGACGAATCTGAGGCTGCCGTGCCTTTGTCTCATAAAAAGCTACATTTTTGGCATTCTTCCTAGTTCCCTAACAAATTCCATCCTCCTTTTTTGGGTGTATTTCCAAATTTTTCTGATTTGAAATATTCTTTTGCATATAGAAGAAGGCTATGTTCACGCTACGTAAGTACAACAGCTGTGATTTCTGCGGCATTATGTAGTGCTGCAGGCTGAGGGAATCCCAGCCGGAGTGTATACACACTTTTTATTTTTCCCCAATTTTATAGGTAGACATTTATCAGTGCAATAATATTTTTAGATAAAAAATAAATTTCCCTTAATATGTACCTACTGTTTTAAAAGAATTTTAAAAATCTGCAGAATGGTGATTTTAGTATTCTCTAAACTGTTACTGAGCCCCTGATAATGGTGCACAGCTAATTTTCTTTCTTTTAGAGAGCTGGACTGAATGCCAGTAGTACAAATATATGGACTTCCTTTCTCTTACTTATCTGGTCAGTCACAGCACATCACATCACATTCTCTTCTGTACTATATCACAACATGATGGCATCAAGCTGATGATTTACATAGAAAGGTAATATAGTATGGGGAGGGAGAAAGGGGTTTTAATGCTCTGGGTCTGCAAGGTGCACAGAAATGTTAGCAGAAATGAAAGAAACAGCAGAAGTATAAGAATCAGAGCAACATAATTTTTCAGTTTTATAGCACATGGTTAACCCTGCCTCACTTCCTATAGTTTTTCCTAATGTATCCGTTACTAAAGACAGATATGCTCTGACAATAGGAAATGGATGATGAATTGCAAAGAAGTGAGACACCTAGTGGCCAAGAGCTGTTGTCCTGGGATATGGGGTCATTTTAGTTGATGAATCAAATAGAGGGAAGTTGTTTGAAATGACCATTTATTCTTTTTTACTCCTATATTTTTTTTCCGTCTTCTTATCAAATATCGTTAGAATAAAAAATGTTCACATGAAAAAATCTTGTTGATCAGATATTCCCCCCAAGCCTTAGAACAAATTTTTCCCCCAAAAATTTTTTTTTCTTCATTCTTAAGATTATGCATTGCTTACATAACGTATTAATTTTGAAAGTAATACGTTAGCATTGATTTCAATGCAACAATGGCAGGGACGGATTGACTTTACCATTGGCCCTGGGCTGTTCTCCAAGCCTGGGCCCCTCCACCCCACTGTAACTATGGCAACACTAGTGTAGTGCTCATAGTACGGGATAGATAATGTATTTATCATGTGGTGTCATCATAGTTAAGGTCCTTCAGTATTTTCTCTAATGTTACTGATTTGTCTCCTGGCTGCAGTTTTCCTCTAATTTGTAAAAAATTATGGAAATCATGGTAAAAAACCAATGGCCGCTCTATTATGTTGTGTAAACATAGCCTAAAGAGACACGGTTATCAAACAGTTCCACTAAAATTTGCACTTACTGTATACATATGAGAGATGTCAGGATGCTTATGGTAGCAGCTCACCTGACGTTGTATCTGTTGCCATCAAATTTCACATTGTAGTTTGTCACAGTGTCTCTTAAAATATTCCTTCCTGTCCTCTCCTGTATCTGACGTTGGATTTTACAATTTCTTTAGTACATTGTGAAAGACCTACAAAACATAAAAAAAGTTCTGCATGTTGTCATAGCAGCAAATATTAAGTTTCCTTGACCTGAAAATTTTTCAAATATTCGACAATTGAAGTAAAGGTATAAAAAATAAAAAAATAAAAAAAATAACAACACAAACATAATAATAATAACAACAACACAGATTTTTCAGCCTTAACAAGGGCATGTGTGACTTCATGCAAGGAGACATGTCTGTGTCATTTGTGGCCGGTTTTCAGAGATAATGAGCTGTGGTTTTGCTCTACTCATTCCTGCATTATGATTATGATTTTCCATTTTATTCTGCTGTAAAAAAATTGGAAGAAATGAAAACAACTAAGTAGACATCAACAAAACAAGAAGCCTAAGAAGGCACCAACAATAAAGAAACCATTAATAAGGCATCAACAATATAACAAGTCTGAAAAAGGCATCAACAACATAAGAATCCTATGAAGGCATCAACAATAGCACTTTCTAATTTGTTTTAAGAACAGTATATTTTTACTGTATAGTTTCTACATACTATCAATGTCTCTATTATAAACAGAAGTAGTGATGAGCGAACATCCTGATGTTCAGTTCGGATCCCGAACACGAACATTAAAAAAAATATCGCGATTGGTTCATGTTCGTTTTGTGTTCGCGTTCACTGAACATTTACGAAGAAATAACGAACATACAGAAGAAGCCTACGTTTTGATCTATGCATTTGCATACAGATTGTGTACAGATTATAGGCTGCGTTCACACTACATATATTTCAATCAGTATATTTCAGTCAGTATTGCAACCATAGACGCCTGACAACCATCATCATGGCTTGACGTCTATCACGGCTACAGATGTCTTATATCAGACCCCCCACTAGGTCTCCTGATGATTGATGGGGGACAAGAAACGCGTAGAGACTGTCCTGCTGCCCGGACCAGTGATGAGTATAACCCAGTAATCAGAGTTGGATATACTGTGTCTGGCTAGCAGTTTATATCGTTTACATGCACTTTCAGTTTTTTTGTGTATCAGCTTGATCTGCATAGTAGCAATATGTGTACATCTGTATGATTAGTTTATATATTTTTAAACACAGTATTCTGAAATGGGAGGGACTAGTCCACCATAACTGAGACTACATCATGATTACCCCCCAATAAATATATCACTACTTGTGGTATATCTGTGATTTCCTATCCCTCACCCCATCTATTATCTGTATAGGGATATAATAAATCTTTACATCTATAGTCCTGTATTGTCAATAGCAACGTTAGCTAGCTCAGGGATCCCCAGTGAGACAGTTAGTAGACATCAGTATAGGGGAAGTTGAGGAGAGTGAGGGATAGGATCCGGTGCGGGGCCGTCCTTCTCAGGACGTAAACTCCGCCTAGGGCAGGTTACATTAGGGCCCCAAGGCGAGGAGTTAATAGACACACCCACGTTAGACGTCCCACACGTCCATCATCTACTCACCCCGAGTCACCGGGTAAATAAGCCACCTGTAGGGATAGGGACCCCCATCCATAGTGTCCCTTTTTTCTTCCCTCTAATATACAGGTTTTAGAGACATAAGTCCGGCTACCTTACCGGCACTGATAGGGAAATACAGATGTAGCCAGGGTTAACATGATGCCTGACGCAACAATTGTGTCAGGCAGCTGTGTTAAGTCAATTAGAGTGTCGAGTTAAATGCGTCACTGTGACCAAGTTAACACAGGCTACATCTGTAAGTCCGATTATCATATCGGCATAGAGAGATAGCCTGTGACGTTATCACAGGTGGTTGGTGTTATTGGTTTTTACCAAAACTGTGTTTATTTGTTGGTAAATTTTTGATTTGGTGTTAGGTTGATGTTTTTCTTCACATCCGGGTGATCAGTTTTTTAACAATAGAATAAATGTTAAGTTTTAGTGAATTCCCCAGGCAGTGAGTCAGTATTGCAACCAAAACCAGGAGTGGATTAAAAACACAGAAAGGATCAGTTCACACAATGTTGAAATTGAGTGGATGGCCGCCATATAACTGTAAATAACATTATTTCAATATAACAGCCGTTGTTTTAACTGTAGAGGATTGTTGGCAGAAAACAGCCACCTGGACCATCTAGTGTTTCCTTATATTATTTTCAGAAAAAAGTGAACCAAACTTCACAAACCAAGACTTATTACAAAGTTTGGTTCGTTAGAGTTCAGAAAGATGGCAGCTGCACAACTTAATACACATAAAAAACAGAAAGAGGCTATACTTACCTGTCCTTGCGCCCCTGGTGTCCTCCTTTGGGTCTATGGTATCTCCTGTCTGCTTCTTTTGTGTATATTTACTTATCACAGCATGTTTCATTCTAATGTTGCTGTTGGAAATGGTAAACAGCAGCATTGGAATGAAAACATGCTGTGATAATAAATATACACAAGATAAGCTGGTGGGGGAGAAAGCAATTGGCATACATGGGGATCATGTCTATGCAATGCTAGCATAGAAAAAACTAACTGCATGTAACCGCTTAATCCTCTAAAAATATATAGTTTTACAAATAGTAGGTAGTCTATCTGCTGTCTAGCCAATAGAAGTACCCACTAAATAATCTTGCAACATATATAGTAGTCACATGGGATGTCAGGTCGTATGAAGATTTTCACTGATCCTCCCTGGCCGGACCACCCTGTCTAATGAATATCAGCAGAGTGGGCTGCCCCAGAGCAGAACGGTGCACTGGGGGTGATAATCCTGCTCCCAGTGCACTAAACTGCCTCATGTGCATAGGAAATAAACTTATGATATAATGAAAATGGCGCCAAGGATGGGGTTAAGAAACTTACCTTCATCCTGACTATAGGGACATATCAGCAGGCTAGATGTTTCCCTTTAAGTCATGAAACTATAATTTAACATTTGATCCACTTTCTTTAATTAGAAATTACTTAATTTTTTTTTACACACAATAGAAAGTAAAAAAAAATGGAGTTAAACTAAAACAGGAAAAAAGTCAAACTTTTCCAAATCCCAAAGAAATATTTATTTGCTGTATTTGAATTTTACATCTGACATTTATATCTGAAATGTTATATCCGAATGTGTAGAAGTAAAAAAAAAAAAAACTTAAATTATTTTATTTCGATTCCTTTTATTGTTTGTAATAAAGCCAAATTCTTGTCATTTTCTCTGTTTTGACATTTTCAAACATGTTTATGATTTTCCCAACAAGATGTTTGACACGATCTGTGACATTTTAACATTTAATTTTATTTTGCCTGAGATTGCATTATAAACTCTAAATATATTTCTGCGCTCGGCGCCCGCGCTTTTAATGAAGAAGCACAGCCGAATGGAAATATAAAAGCAATTAAAAAGGTTTTCTCTATTTTTAATGCCACTGCTGGGTTGTAAGAAAAGATAATGAACGTCATTGTTGTTATCTGGGATTGTAAAAAGATATTTACTAAAAGGTAATATTAAGAATATAATTTATTCAGCGGGAATGATGTTAATAAACTGTGTAGAGCCAGCGCATGGCACTAGGGAAAACACTGGGTTTGTGAAACATTAGGTTTTATTGAGGACATCACGGTGTGCAATTCATTTCTATGGCTGCTTTCCAAATCATTGTGGTGTTTGGATAGTCATGAAACATAAAGTTGAATCGCCATGGACACTGACAAAAAGTAGCAACCTTATTATCTGGAAAATCTATAATAGGCTATGTTCACACAATATCTTTTTTCAGCCATATTTTGTGACTGCTGACATTTTGAGGCCAAAATAAAGCAGTATTTTGAAAATTTCGGCCATGTTCACACAATGTGTCATATTAATCACGGTCATTGTTGCTGATTTGCAACAACGGCCGTGATTAATATGACACTTACTGTACATTGTTCTGCCATCTATGGAATCACGGCTGGAGTGTATTCACATGCTATAAACTCCCACCTGGGATCACTAGCGGTCACTTAAAGAACTGATATGTCAGTTTTCTGCGGCCAATATTCATTGAATAGCCGCCGCAGAGAACCTGTCCAGCCGCATGCTCCATTGTGTGCAGCGTGGAATTCGGATGTGGCCGCACATGGGCGTTCCCACATCCGAATTCAACAGAATTGAAGATCATAATGTCGGTACTGTAGTACCGGCCGGTATAATCTTCAGTAACACGGGCCGTTCTGTGATTCGGCAGGGTCACTTATACTAAGTGCGAACCTGGCCTTAGGCTGTATTTTGGAGTAAATACTGTATGCTGGCTGTCCTAAAATATGCCTGAAAACATACATTGTGTGAACATAGCCTCAATGTTATCTTATATCTATAATTTTATTTGTCTTTTTTTCCCCCTGAGTTTATTACCCTATGTTTTTTTTTTTATCTTAAATGGGAATGCAAATTGGGTTGCAGAATGCAGAATGCAGAAGAGAAGTTATATTATTGATGCTTTATGGTCATCTTGCTTGTATGCTTATGAATCTTGAGGTCTCAGCAGAAATGATCAGGTGGGGGGTATCCATGGAGATCACCACGCCAAGTCGGCGTGGTCATCTTCAAGGATACACAAACTTTTGGCACCAATTGGACTGCATGCCGGTGGGGTCCAGCATACTATTTTACAGTTATTGTCTGCACTAAGTTCCCGAGCTCCCCTGGTGTTGGCTGCAGGAATCTAGAGCAAAGCAACAAAAGTGAAAATAGGAGACAGAACACCAGAGCGGTAATTATCATTTTAACACCGACCAAGGCTGTGGCCTTAAAGCTAGTTGAAAAGCTTATTCTATACCGAGCACCTGAGCAGCACGTGATGCTCGGTCCGGCATGAAACTTGATGAAGCACCATGCTCGCCCGAGCATGCTCGCTCAACACTAATTGTTTCAGGCTTTCTTGTTGAGTACAGGCACATTCTCATTAGGATATGCTGCATATCTGTAACACCAGAAGCAATACATGTTCATTTTATTACTACAATGAATTCAATGTTGTTTTTCCCCCCCATAATATGCCTCAGGAATCAATTTTACATTGCCTAAACATTTACTATGATTATTTGTGCGTGTCCCTTTAAATTTTGTTTCTCTTTTGCATTTATTCCTGTGTTTTGTTCGAGCCGCGTGAATCAAGTCTAACATTGTCAGATACAGTTAAACATTGCACAGAAAAAAATAAATGGCAGACATTAACCATCAGTCACGGGTTTTTCAAAGGACACCAGACAATGTTCCATTTGCTCTGTGATCCTTAGGCTTTGTGTGTAACATACAGTAAACAGAAGTATGTGTGGAATAATTTTTTACACTGTTAACCATCTGTCAGAGATATTGGAAAAAAAATCTTAGACGCTGCCAAATGTAAAAATAAACCCAAAGGAAAGCTTCACAATCGGCATAGAGTCAAGCAGAAAGTTAATTAAAGAATCGCTATGCATCAAGGAGCACTTTTCTGTGCTTTGATAAACAGACAATAATAAGTGTACATGCCAAAGATCAGACTGCTGACATTTCGGCAAACAGAGCCAGATTAGATACATTTAGAATATTTCTTAATGTCTCCACTCGATCTCCTTAACATTGCTACATGGCACTGCACAGTCATTTACATTTTTAAATGACTGGCTGGATTTTACCTAAATGTCATTGCGACTTAGTAGGATAAAAATGTTTCTGGAATAAAAGTACGACAAAGTGTGTTACTGTCAATGTACAGGGAGTCAAGCTGTCCTTCCGCAGGGAAATGTTGGAAGCAAGAACGTGAAACTTTAGCATAAAGTGGTGCATTTTTTTTTTTTTTTTTTTACAAAGTTTTAGGGTTTGTAGACACTAGTGCTATATATCATGTGTATACATAAAAAGAATAGTAAAAAAAAGGTTCGAACGTATGCTGTTTTAGAGGTGAATAGGTTAAATGTAGACGATATGGTAATAACATCCTCACTAATAATACCCCAACTGTACCCCCACTAACCAATGAGAAAATCCTCAAAGTTACAAACATGAGACAAAATAAATAAAATCGCTTAAAGGGGTTGTCTAGGATACATTGATTATTAGTAATCCCGCCGGGGCTATTGGGGGACATGTCAGTAATGTATACTTACCTGTCCCGCTCCTCTGTTGGATCTCGACCGCTTGTCCTCAGTGTCAGTGTTTTGTTGACATTCAGTGACATCGAATTCCGCTCTCTCCAGACAACCTCATTAAAAATATCATCCCAATACCTGTCCTAATGAGACTCAGTACGTAAATGTTAACTTAGCAGAGTATACAGAGAAAATGACACATCAAGTGATCTATAACAGCGTCCTTTTGATCAAACGCTACTGGTGGCAGCAGAGGCACTCGCCAAACGTTGCAAAATGTATTTTTTTTATTCCATATTCAGGCAACACATGTGGAGTGGATGAGCATACAGGCTATGGCTATTTTCACACAATGTTCTTTTTCAGTAAAGAACGGACGATGATTGTAATTGCCTCAGCATCCATTCTTTACTGCAAGGGCGGTAATGCGTTGAAGTCAATGCAATGCCGCCCGCTGTGTTCTCACATCGTTATTTTAACGCCCGATCTTTAGAACGGGCGTTAGAATTATGTGCCTGTCAATTATCTCCGGACGCTGTTCACTGAACAGTATCCGGAAACATCAGCTGTTCACACAACGCAATGTGCAGCTGCGGCCGCACATTGCATTGGAGTGAATGGCTAATTGATTTGCAGGCACAGCTGCCGGTGCCCGTAAATCAATTGTGGGTTTGCTGCTACTATTAGGGTGAGTTATCCCACCTGCGTTGGGGTGCTCTGATTGGCCACATCCAGAGTAAAAGAATGAGGTTTCACCTCATTACTCATATCCCTTGACAAAGCGAGCCACACGAAACGTGCGTAGGGTGAATAGGTGAGTGGGACTCGTTGCAATGCACGCATCCTCCTAGCGTCCATATATACTATATACTTTTGGTGACTTCACGTATATATGTTGCTCACTGAGCAACTGTGACTTGAAATAGGATTTTGCCTATGTACATCTAATTTTTGTTGCTATTTACAATACTGTTTACATCATTTACTACACAGTGGAGGTTGCCTTTATTGCCACAGTCACTTTAGTGCTTATCTATCATCATGCATGTGCAATATACGATTTCATAAAACATCTTTTCATGTCCCCTCATTAATTTATGTATTTGGTTCTGTTTCAGTCCCTTTATATTTATGTTATTTTAAATAAGAAATATTTGAATAAAGATTATAATTATATTTTTCTATGATTGTCCTGCATTTTTTGTGATCCCTTGTGGATACTTGTTTTGGTTTGGTATATATTCTTTTGTGCGTTTAGGACTTGATTATTTGGGCATTCTGTTTAGGTTATGGATTCTGTAGTGTGCACATACCCCGAGTTGGGGTAACCTTTTTTTTTTTTCTTTTAAACACTGCTCCCAACTTTTTTTCTATTTTTTAAATATTTTTTATATCTGGACAAACCCTTTAATATAATTGCTACTTTTTTAATAAAAAAGTTTCACCATTAGAGATGAGCGAACCGGGTATGAGTCGATCCGAACCCGAACATTCGGTATTTGATTAGCTTGCTCGAGGTTCGCTGATCTCTATTCACCATTAAACACTTACGGCAATTTTCTAATTGCGTTAATTTTTGTTCCTCATTTTCTGCACGCTGTAAGTCAATGAAAATAGTATTGTTTATATCCTAATACATCTGACAACTGGGAAAAGGATACAATTATTTCCACTCTAGCAAATTCTCTGTGCAACCAGGAAGATACATTTTTATCTATTCGGATACATTAAATAAGCTATCACTAGCAGATCCCTCTGGCAGCAGCTAATCTCATGTGGGAGCAAAGGATCAGACGTATTTAAATTAAACATTCTCTATCTTCTTCCTGTCCATCATCTATTGTCCAGGATAGTCAGATAGCCCCCAGCATGTAAGATGATGATGGCCAAGCCAATCAATATTGGTGGGTTCAGCTGTCTTCTATACAAAGTGTATGACCAGCCTCCGATAAATTAATATTGGCCAGAAGCAACAGAAGTCTGTTGCTTTCTCTTCATAACAGAGGCAGATGGACCTTCAGATTGGACATGGTAAAGCCCAATGGTCTTAATGATTTTATCATGTACAACTGTATTTTGTAGACCATCTTGACTTTATCCTAGTCATTAGATTAAAGATAAAAAACCATCCCTCTAGCTATGTATTGATAATGTTAATGTATGTATGTAATTCTCAAAGCTACTAGTGCAGAACGGTTAACCTTTGTGTAATGTTTTAAGATTTCTGCATTTTCCTAGAATTTTTAAAAAGTATTTGGAATTGGCCAAATCGTTGCTGTTGGTAAATATTGGCTGCATTGGTACATTATTAGTTACCCATAGGTAAATTGTTAACAAGTGGATAGTGATACCAGACTATTGGGTTACCACCATCTCCTAAGCGCTTTAGATGATGCATTGCCGTTGGTGCATGCCTATAAATGAACAACCTAAATATACAGAGAGACCTCTTGGACTTAAAGTGATATTGGCACCTACCCTTATTCCATGTGCTGGTCTCAACAACTCACAAACTTAGATGCTGCACATTTGATGTATACCTGTATAAAACTTGTCTTCTTTCTGCTCTAAAATCAAAAATTTCATCGGTAGACAGTGTCAACTAGGCGGGACTTCATGACAGTTGGGCCCTACCCCCACCCAGGAGATGGTGCTCAACTACTTTGAAGCCCCGCCTAGGTGATACTGTTAACCAGTGAAGTGAAATGAGTGTGTGTGGGGGGTGACAGTATCACTTTAAGCATAGACTGATATATGAGTGTACGGCATTACTGAGTCTCTGATTCTGAAGCTGTTTATACATGATTGATGCCCCCTGAAGAATGAAAATGTAAACACATACTAATGAACCAAAAGTGTCTATATATAAATAAAGTACAGTGAGAAAACATATTAAGAGTGATAAAAGAATTGTGAGAGTGACAGCCCACTTTTGGAAAAAAATAAAAATAGAACATGAATACCCCATGCATGCACAACATATAAGGTTATAAATGTATACACCTGGGGATGAGGATGGTAAGCTAGATTTGCTTATTGCCCTCTTTATTGTACGTAATAAACACACTTGATTTGCCAGATTTCTTCCTAAGCTATATATACAGGTTGATAACAGATTACAGTGGTACCTTGGTTTAAGAGTAACTTGCTTTAAGAGCTCACAGTTTTTCAAAATTGTGACTTGGTTTAAGAGCATTGCATTAGTTTAAGAGCTCCCTGTACTGGGTGGGAGGCGGAGCGGAGAAGGGGCATGGTCTGCATAACAGGGTCTACAGCACTGTATTCTGACCCAGGAAGTCTCTCTCACCTTCCATATCATAGCAGATCCACTTCAGGCTGGGGATTACATCAGGTGACAGGACTGTGGAGGTAATCTCTCCATAGCTGTAACCCCTCTCTCCCCAGACAGAGAGTGCAGCTATACTGTGCCCACAGATGCCCGGGCTCATTCCTTCATACTCCCTGCAGTCTCTATCAGTCCTTGTGTTTCCCATCCTCGCCATTATGGGGATCTGCAGTTCCATCCTGTATCTACAAACAGCTGATCTTTTTTCAGGTTTATGCAGTACAGTACAGTAACTTATAACATATCCATCTGTTTTTAAATCTTTGTTTCATTTGTTTTACCTGTTATTCAGAATAAAAGAATCATTATTTTGGGGTGGGGAACCAATGTTTGCATTTCAGTGATTCCTTATTAGAAGTTTTTCTATGGTTTAAGAGTGGATTTGGATTACAAGCACGGTCCTGGAAAGAATTATGCTCGTAATCCAAGGCACCACTGTAATTGATCTAATACACAAGGTTGACATCAGAATACAGGAGTGCTTGGTCGATATAGTGGGTGTGGCCCTTTGCCCCCAAGTTCCCTCCAATAAGAAATCAGCATGTCACAGGGTTTCAATTCTGTGTGTTTTCTTTAGTAATGACCGAATAATATATATTGATTCCACAAACTCGAAACACGGGAGGCTTCTGGTAACATCTCTATCTGATATTGGTCCAAGATCCATCTGGTATATGGTTCTGAAATAATAGAAACATTATGGGTTCTCTAATGGTATTATTATATTTATACTGATGAAGGTTTATGGACCCTGATGATTTCCTGCTTAAGAAACATGTTGGGCTCTTGATGGTTTCAATACTTTGCATTTCACATAATATGTTGTTGAGTGCTTAGGGACAGAATGTATTGAAGAAATATATCATAATGAGCCAATAATCTGGCTATTGTGTATGGACTGTACAGTTCTGTGAAGGCAGCAATTACTGTGTGCATTTTTATAGGGAACAATGAGATATATGTTAATTAACTGCATGATGCTGGTACAGTGTAGGTGATAAATTAATAAAGTGATGGAATACTAATACATAAGAGGCTTCCTATATTTTAGTGACACATTCTGCATAATGAACCAAAATCATGAATATACTAAGCAAAGTTGTCAGTAAAGCAGACCACCATGACCCCTCTAGAAGCATGATGGGAGACTTTCCATTCTCTCCCTCTCACCCAATGGAAACAGCGTGACCTATCTAAGCATTTTTTTTTACCTATACGGATGTCTGGAAACTGGACAAGAAGGTGTCTAATTTCAAAGTCGATCTTGAATACTTGAGAAATATTTTATTTCTTTGGAGTCAAAAGTAGTATATATTGCTGGCTCACCAGAGAGAAGAGCACAATGTTTAGATGTTACACCAAGTCATCATACATGGAGTGATCTATCACTACCATAAGCCAGAGCAATAAAGGGGAGGTTTATGTTACAGATGGAAGGGCAACAGACACGATGACTGAGGAGTTCCAAGATCTGGAGCCAGTCTGTTTCAAGGGTAGGAAGTGTGTCCATGCAACACATCATAAATCCAGGTATTAGACTTACGGCCCTTGCATCAAAGACTGGAACATTTTTACCAGCTTTAATTCCCAGGCACCTTTTTTTTAGAATTCTATTTTATTTCATATTTTATTCTGCCATAATATGATTCTGATTTAAAATATGTGTCCCCACATGCATGCCTAGCTTCTTACATATTGTGTGTCTGTGTTCCTCCTGCATATGCAATCTAACTTGATAAAGAGTTCCCTGTGCTTATTAAATGTGCAAATATTATATTTCTGGTTTGCTAAAAAGTATTTTAAGGGGATTTTAACTTGAGGTGAGCGAACTGAATCTTACAAACTGAGATTAGTTACTGAACTAAACTTTTTGCAATGTTTGCAACAAGTTTGTTAAGATTGTAGGCACACAATTTAATACATATAAAAAAATAAAAAAAGTATGCTCACCTGCCTACACTCCCTCAGGACAGGCAGCGGCCATTGATTGGCCTGAGACAAGAATGAAAGACCACTCAGCTATTCACTAGCTGCTTCGCTGTCTGTTCTCAGTCAGTGATTTCTTTTTTCAAGGCTTTTGGCAGCTGCAGAGGACACCAGAGCTGTAAATAGAGGACACTGAGGGAGTGTGGGCAGGTAAGTATTGATGAGCGAAGTTTGTGACCCATTCTAAAACATCTAGATGCCTGCAATCGTTTAGTGGTTTAGTGCAATTCATTTAAGGTTTGGTTAGGATGAACGCAAACTTTACTTCAAAGTTTGGCAAACCTGCCGAAGCAAACTTTTGAAAAGTTCACTCATCTCTAATTTTAACCATTGTAAAAAAAATATATAAAAAAAGATGCAATGGAGGAAGAATAGGCTATTCTCCATTCTGTCCAGATAAGTCTTGGTGCAGGATCTGCCCAGGGCAGTGTGATTGGTAAAATCTTATTAGATGAATGTCCAGTCATTGACTGGATATGAAGTATCTTTTAACCCTTAAGCTTATAATAATGCTAGCATTCATATTGCTTATACAAAAAAAAAAGCTAGAATAAATTATGTTAACCATTCATTTTCATTGAATCTGTTTAAATTCATACTCCTTCCATGCCATTTAAAAAACTGAAGATAAATCCAAGATGACAACATTCAATATGGACCCTATTTCGGTTACATGGCACAACAGGTTTCCCCCTTTCCTCCACAGTTTATGTCTAAAATGTAATCACTATCTGCCAAAAAGTATAATAGTTTATCATACTGTATGCTACGTTGACTAGAGATGAGAGAACTTACAGTAAGTTTCCGTTTTCTTGATCCTGATCGTTCTGCATTTGACTCCGAGTGGCTGGAAAAGTTGGATGCAACTCTAAGGAGTCCTGGAAAACATGGATCCAACCAATGACGTATGGCTAAATCCATTTTTTCCAGGCCTCCCAAGGGCTACATCCATGTTCTCCTGCCACCAGGAAACAAATGCAGAGAGTTCGGGTTCAGACAAACCCAAACTTACTGTAAGTTTGCTCATCTTTATATTTGACAAAATGAGTTAATTCTGGATAACATTTACACATCTAGCCTTCTCGGATGGCTTTTGATGAAATACACAATGTAATATCTTTGCAAGTTACAGTTTAATATAAGATAAAGTAATACTGAGATCACACAACGTTTTTTATGTTGAAAATGCGTCTATATTTGATAATTACAACTGTAAACCAGATCATTATTTTTGGCCGTAATGATCACAATACTGCTGTATTTTTGCCTCAAAAAATATTGCATGAACATAGCCTAAAAGTAAATGTATACAAGTTATTTAAACCCACCAGTTCCTGGCTGCGTTATATCATCCTGATGGAATTGAATTTCATACAACTTTTACTCTACAATGCATTCTCCGTGGACTGGATATAGACCGTGTTTACTCATTGAAACAAAATACTGACCCCTTTGATCTTTCATTTGGACATAACTTCCAGAAGCAAAAAGGAAAAGATTAGTAGTTTGTCGGCTTTCTAGCGAGCAATAGGAAATCACAGAATGGAGGTGGCTGCCCGGTGAAGCCTGACATCAAAATGAGAAAGTTTTGAGTATTTATTTAGATCTCCTTCAGTGAGGAATTGCAGCTTAGCTTTATTATATATCCCCGCATTACTGTGTACACTTAAAGGAAAATAACAGTTCTGATACCGGAATCTTGGTAAATGTTGAATGTGCCTGTCACCTTAGACTCTTACAGAATGCTAGGGCCGATGCTATCATTGAATAAACCAAAGGAAATAGATGCTTCTGTATTTGAGACTAGTAAAAATAGAACAGCTATCCACTATTTACAGCCCACTCATTGTAATGAGGATTTAGATTTCTTTTTAGATACCAAGCTGTTTAGAATGCATTAGTTTAAAGGGGTAGTGCACCAAAAAAAAAATTCTTTCAAATCAACTGCTGCCATGAAGTGCCAGAGATTTGTAATTTACATCTATTAAAAAAAATCTCAAGCCTTCCAGTACTTATCAGCTGCTGTATGCCCAGCAGGATTTGGGCCCCTTGGATCACCTTCTATAAGAAATATATGGCCTCTTCTTCCCCATCTCCCACAACACAGGGGTTGCCATAGTCTCTCTATTATTATTCATCTAATACTATGATATATTACTTTTCTAAAATTATGCAGTGCTGGTCTATACCGTCTCTTTCTCTCTTTAGTTTTATTTTTATGTTTATAATATGGCTTTATGTCTTTAAACTCCTTTTAAACACAGTTCCAATACCACTCTGTGCTTTAAGTCTTTTCAGCAGTCTTCCGCACAAAATTTCATAAAAAAAAAAAAAAAAAGTTTCTTGAGAGCATTCTGTTTAGCCACATGATATTGCAAGGTCCTGCATATTTTGTTGTCATGCTCTGTGTCATGATGTATAATTTTTCTGTTTAATAAAATTTGTTTGGGAAAAAAAAAATTGATGGCAAAGAAAGGACCAGACAGGCAGCACTCACCAAGTACAGTGGTGTCTTGGATTACGAGCATAATTCGTTCCGGGACCGTGCTTGTAATCCAAATCCACTCTCAAACCAAAGAAATTTTCCCATGCAAAATCATAGAAATGCAGACAATTGGTTTCACACCCCCAAAATAATGATTTATTACTCTGAATAACATGTAAATCAGATGAAACAAACATTCAGAAACAGCAGAATATGTGGTATTATAAGTTACTGTACAGTAATGGAGAGGATGGGAAACACAAGGGCTGACGGAGACTGTAGGGAGCATGAAGGAATGAGCAGGACAGATGTGGACACATACATGCAGCGCTCTCTGTCCGGGGGAGAGAGGGGTTACAGCTATGGAGAGATTACCTCTAGAGTGCTGTCCCCTGATGTAAACCCCAGTCTGAAGTGGATCTGCTATGATTTGGAAGGTGAGGGAGATTCCTGGGTCAGAGTACAGTGCTGAAGGCCCTCGCTATGCAGACCATGCCCCCCCCCCCCCCACTCCAGCTTCCACCCAGTACAGGGATCTCTTAAACCAAAGCAATGCTCTTAAACCAAGTGACAATTTTGAAAAACTGTGAGCTCTTAAACCAAAAAGCTCTTAAACCAAGTTACTCTTAAACCAAGGTACCACTGTACTTGCGTGTATCAACTATCAACTATCAATACATGTGGGAGATAACAGAATGCAGGGGTGTTCCACAGGCAAGCCCTTTACAAGTACCCTTCACAAATACTTGTTGAGTGCTGCCTGTCCAATCTTTCCTTTTCCACAGGATTTCTAGTGGCAGAGGTCATCTAGCAAACTGTGCAGGTTCTCCTTTTATGCTAAGTCAACATTCTATGACAACTTTGACAATTCTATTCTATGACAATGTCAGAATGTTGACATTCAATGTAGGTTTAGAATGTTATATTAACATTCAAAGCCAATGTTCTAAGGCAACATTTGAGACAGTTCAAAGCATGCAGTGATTCAATTGTACCTCCGACAGGCCATACAGAGAAACACTTGCAGCATTCTTGCGCACAGCGTCTCCAGCAACTGATTTTTTTTTTAAAAAAAGGGAAAGGATGCCTGATGACAACTAATACATTTTTGTTGGATCAGTTGTCATCAGTTTCTGGTAAAAGAAGTAGGCCGGATCACCTTATTGTAACGCCTGGAGTAGTGGATCCACTGGACCGGCACCAGCGATGGCACAAACCTCACCAGGGAGCGGAGTCTAAGGGGCCGCTGGTTTTCACCAGAGCCCGCCGCAAGGCGGGATGGACTTGCTGCGGCAGGCGACCCCCAGGTCGCTACCCCTGGCTTGGTTGCTGGTGACGGCAGGCGAGGCGTGGCAGGAGCAGTAGGCAGGAGATGGCACTGGCAAAGGTCTGCAGGTGAGAGCGCACGTGACAGGCTGAACGCAGGAACAGATGGAGTGACAGGGAAACAGGAACCAGGAACAGGGACTAGGGACCGGGTAACGGATAGGACTCAGGAACAGGGACTGGGACCAGGTAACAGATAGGACTCAGGAACAGGGACTGGGACCAGGTAACAGATAGGACTCAGGAACAACAGGGGGCTGGGCCAAACGCTATGGGAAGCATGTAGAGGCTCCAACCCTAAGGACAGGGCATGCTGGGATTTATAGGGGAGTGATTGGGTGCAACTACCAATTAGGAGCGCACTGCCCCTTTAAATCTGAGACAGCCGGCGCGCGCGCGCCCTAGGAGGCGGGGACGCGCGCGCCGGCCGGCACAGCGGGAGACAGGAGCGTGGAGAGGTGAGGCGCCCCCCGGGGCCGAGGTGACAGCAGCGCCGGGTCCCCGACTATGGACACCGGCTGCTGCATAGGGCAGGTAGCGGTCGCGGCGGCGGCCCGGAACGCGGGACGCCGCCGCGGCCGTAACAGTACCCCCCCCCTTTGGCCTCCCCCTCTTTCTTGCCTGCAAATGGCACAGGAAGCCACAAAGTCTTTGACATCTTGGGATAGGCTGGGCCACCAGTAGTGGCGAGAGATCCGTTGGCTGGTCTTACGGACTCCCGGGTGCCCGGCCTCCAACGAGGAATGTCCCCAGTTCAAAATACCTCTTCGAAGCGCAGGGTGAACATGAGTCTTTCCGGGGGGTACTCTCTGAAGAGTGGAGGTGACGACTGGTACTAGGCGATCAGGCGGTATAACGTGGCAAGGGACCTTCTGTAAGTTCTTCCGGTGGTGAGAGGATACGACCTTAGTCTTGGGTACGGGGAGAGGGTACACCTCGGCAGAGAAGGCATCCGCCGAGTCTTGGTCTTCTGCCGGTAGGCCGGATAGAGGCTTGGCCGGGACAGGAAATGACATAATACACTTGGTCTGAGGTGACTTGAGACACTGGTGGGAACAGTCCTGACCCCAACTGAGAATCTCCCCGGTTCTCCAGTCCAGCTGAGGGGCATGTTTTTGTAGCCACGGGAGTCCCAGGAGGACCGCGGGGGAAGAATGGGGCAGGACGTAGAAGGATATCTCTTCTTGATGTGAAGGACCCACCTGGAGGACTAAAGATGCGGTCTGGTAGTACACACGGTCGGTAAGAATTTCGCCTGTGACCGAGGAGATAGTCAGGGGCCTGGCTAGTCGGGTCACGGGTAGCCGCCATCTTTGGACCAATGTTGCCGCAATAAAACTGCCTGCTGACCCAGAATCGAGGAAGGCAGTAGTCTGATGATTTTGTCCTGAGGGAGTCCGGATGGAAACTGGCATAGACAGACTTGGAATGGTGGCATTCACACCTAGGGACACCTGTCCCACCGGACCTAGGTGCGAGCATTTTCCGGATGTTTGGGGACGTAGGGGACATCCCAGCCGGAAGTGATCGGAACCACCGCAATAGAGACAGAGATTCTGCTCCAGGCGCCGGATTCTTTCATCAGGCGTCAGGTGAGCCCGTTCCACCTGCATAGGAATCTCAGGAGAGGGTTGGGACATCGAAAGGTCAGGATTCTGGAAAACTGGCGCCAGCTGGGGATGGCGACGGGAACGGGTTAGTAAATGTTCATGCCGAACCTCCTCCTCCCTCTCCGAAAAACGAGTATCAACTCGGGTGGCCAGTAGAATGAGTTCGTTCAGGGAGGTAGGCAGGTCTCGGGCAGCGAGCACGTCTCTCACACGACTAGACAGGCCCTTCTTGAAGGTGGCCAATAGGGCGGCCTCGTTCCAGTCCAATTCGGCTGCCAGGGTGCGGAACTGGATGGCGTAGTCACCAACAGAGGAGCTGCCTTGAGAGAGATTGAGGAGAGCAGTCTCGGCTGAAGAAGCACGGGCAGGTTCCTCAAAGACGGAGCGAAACTCAAATAGGAAGGCCCGGAGATTGGCAGCAACTGGATCATCACGGTCCCACAGTGGCGTGGCCCAGGCCAGGGCTCTACCTTCTAATAGGCTGATGATGAAAGCCACTTTAGAGCGCTCGGTGGAAAACTGACTACTCAAAAGTTCAATGTGCATGGTGCACTGAGTCAAGAATCCTCTGCACAACTTAGAGTCCCCAGAGTACTTGCTTGGGAGGGCCAGTCGGAGTGAAGAAGAAGCGTCAGGAGGTGGTGTGCGCTGGGCAGTAGTCTGCTGCTGTAAGGCGGCAGAGAGTTGCTGGATCTGCTGTGACTGTTTCTGGATTTGTTGAGCCTGTTGCGCGACCACTCTGGCGACGTCACGGAGATCTGGCACCTCGCCGGGATCCATGGTTGGAGCCTACTGTAACGCCTGGAGTAGTGGATCCACTGGACCGGCACCAGCGATGGCACAAACCTCACCAGGGAGCGGAGTCTAAGGGGCCGCTGGTTTTCACCAGAGCCCGCCGCAAGGCGGGATGGACTTGCTGCGGCAGGCGACCCCCAGGTCGCTACCCCTGGCTTGGTTGCTGGTGACGGCAGGCGAGGCGTGGCAGGAGCAGTAGGCAGGAGATGGCACTGGCAAAGGTCTGCAGGTGAGAGCGCACGTGACAGGCTGAACGCAGGAACAGATGGAGTGACAGGGAAACAGGAACCAGGAACAGGGACTAGGGACCGGGTAACGGATAGGACTCAGGAACAGGGACTGGGACCAGGTAACAGATAGGACTCAGGAACAGGGACTGGGACCAGGTAACAGATAGGACTCAGGAACAACAGGGGGCTGGGCCAAACGCTATGGGAAGCATGTAGAGGCTCCAACCCTAAGGACAGGGCATGCTGGGATTTATAGGGGAGTGATTGGGTGCAACTACCAATTAGGAGCGCACTGCCCCTTTAAATCTGAGACAGCCGGCGCGCGCGCGCCCTAGGAGGCGGGGACGCGCGCGCCGGCCGGCACAGCGGGAGACAGGAGCGTGGAGAGGTGAGGCGCCCCCCGGGGCCGAGGTGACAGCAGCGCCGGGTCCCCGACTATGGACACCGGCTGCTGCATAGGGCAGGTAGCGGTCGCGGCGGCGGCCCGGAACGCGGGACGCCGCCGCGGCCGTAACACTTATAAATGTAAACCCAGCCTAAACCTACATTCTATGTCAACATTCTAAGCTTACATTCTCTGTAAAAATTTTAAATGTACATTATATTTCAACATTCTAAACCTACATTCTATGTCAACATTCTAAACCTACTGTACATTCTAAATCTACATTCTATGTCAACATTTTAGGCGATGTTTACACAACGTAAGTCCCGTAGTAATCACGGCCATTGTTGAATAACGGCAACAGCGGCAGTGATTACCACGGAACTTACATTGTGCTGCAGCTGAGGGAATCCCAGCCGGAGTGTATACACATAATATACACTCCTGCAAGGATCCCTAGCGGCAACGCAAAAAACTGACCTGTCAGTTCTCTCTGGCCACTATTCTTTGAATAGAGGCCGCAGAGAACCTGCCAGTGCACACAATGGAACATGTGGCTCCGGCCGCACTCTTCATTGTGTGCAGCAGGGAATTGGGATGCGGGCGCGCACTGATGCGCCTGCATCTGAATTCAGCACCAGTGAAAATGATTTGGTAGGTACTGTAGTACTGGCCGGGATGATCTTCTCTGACACCAGCCATTCTGTGACCCAGACGAGTCACGGAACGGCCGGTGTCTTACACCATGTGAACATGGCCTAAGTCTACATTCCAAACCTACATTCTATGTCTACATTCTAAACCTACATTCTATGTCAACATTCTAAGCCTACATTCTATGTCAACATTCCAAATATACATTCTATGACAACATTCTAAGTCAACAATCCAAACCTACATTCTATGTCAACAATCTAAACCTACATCATACTGTATGTCAACATTCAAAGCTTAAGTTCTAAATCAACAGTCTAAACCTAAATTCTAAGTCAACATTTTATGACAACATTCTATGTCAGAATGTTGACATAGAATGTAGGTTTAGGATGTTAACAAAAAAATATTGAACATACTAAGCCAACATTTTAAAGTGCCAATGTTGTTATGAAAATTTTTTGGACATGTCAAAAAAATATACCAAACAGAGTAAAGGAGTCCAGCAGCACCAATAGGTTCAACTGCAGATAGATAGGGATGCATACTGGGGGTCCACAATAACACTGTGGGCCAATGTTACAGGATACAAGTCCAACAGCATCCAGTTCTAGCATCTTTGTCAAGTATGACAAAGACCTTATGAGGGTCGAAACATTGTATGCTGTACCTGGTTCCAACATCATTTATATAAAAATCACGTATATGTGTCCACACATAGACAAATGCAGCACATGGTGCTGTGAAAGGCTGGTGATCCTACAGCATACATCTCAGCATATGTTGAGTTTAGATCTGTATAGGAGCTCTAGACACAACATGGTATTATACTTTTAATGAAGACTATTTGCAAATTTGGCTACAACCAATTTAGAAATGAAAAGCTGATTGCAAAGGTGAATGTAACCGTAAAAGTGCACTTGTCATTCATGAGATCTAAAAAAAATTGAGTTACTTAAATTAACCCTTCAGAGTAATGATAAAGTGATGTTAGTGCTCCAACTGCTGTTATTAAGCCCCTGAATGCCAATGAAAGCCCCTCCATGGTGCACAGCTGTTTCTCATTCCCCTAATTTTAATTGGCAGGACTAGAGTTGGGCTGTTTGCCAGTAGTATACTTACAGTTCTCCTTATGTGACTTGTCTGGCCAATCACAGGGCAGTACCTTCTCCTCTCTGCTATGTCATGACAACGTGCTGGTAAAAGTGGAAAAGCCTGGCACTGTGCTGGGCTAATGATTTGCACAGTACAGTTCTGGAGGGCGTGTAGTGAAAATGTGTTACTGATTCACTAGTTTTGTAAAGTGCTATACAAGGAACAACTAGGAAGGGCTTACATGAAAGGGGTAGCCCAGGAGAAAAAAATAATAATAATCAACTGTGTCATAAAGTTATACAGATATGTAAATTAAAAAATCTGAAGTCTATTCTTTTCAGTCTGACACAGTGCTCTCTGCTGCCACCTTTGTCCATGAATGGAACTGTCCAGAGCAGAAAAGGTTTTATAAGGGGATTTGTAGCTGCTTGTAGCTGCTCTAGACAGTTTATACCATGGACAAAGGTGGCAGCAGAAAGCACCGTGTAAGACTGGAAAGAATACACCACTTCCTGTAGGGTACAAAAAACATCAACAAAAAACAAACAAACTCCAAAGTAACCATGATGCCAAAGCCAGGAACAGACTAAAAACAGAGGAAAAGCTGAGATTTCTCAGCTTCTCAAATCCATTCCTGGCTTTGGCTTCAAAAAATTGTCAGGTAAATCTCTCTCTGTAACGGCACCCAAAGGAATTGTTTTTGGTAAATGAAGAAATATTCATTTAATTAAATTTGAATTTAAAGTGACACTGTCACCTCCTTTTTGCATTCTGACATCTCTACACAGGTGTAAAGGGTAAATTTAGCGGTTTTCATACCTTATTTTACGTCATGGTGCTTGTTCAAGTAAAAAGTCATCTTTTACCAAGTGCAGATTGAGTTAAGTGGGCTGGGCCTCGCGGCATTAGCGTCACTTAGCCCCGCCCACAACACCAGAGTTGGCCCCGCCCCCTCGCTGGCCATTGGAACAGGCTGACCGAAATGTCTAGACCCCACCCCCTTTACGTCGCCCAAAGGGCGTCAAGGGGGCGGGACCAACGATGCAATTGTGGGCGGGGCTAATTGGTGCTAATGTCACGAGGCCACGCCCACTTAATACAATCTGCAGTTGATAAAAGGACACTTTTTACTTGAACAAGCACCATGACGTATGATATGAAATAAGGTATGAAAAACGCTAAATTTACCCTTTACACCTGTGTAGAGATGTCAGAATGCACAAAGGGGGTGACAGGATTCTTCCATAAAATTGGGCATTCTACATTCCTATATAGAGTCAAGCCCAATCTTTGATAATTTAGTAATATACAATGGAAGTAAAAGAAGTTAGTCCATTGATACAACACCACTTACACCCTCCTCATTACAATGCATTGCCGCAGATACTGTACCTGCCTTTACGCTGCTGATATTCATAGTTACTGTCTTTGATCATCCTCCATGGACTGCTCACAATTTAAAAGCTCACACGCTGACTTAAAGGTTGTATTGACATCTTCTCGTTCCTCTGAATCAATAGCTCTGACAAGCAATAAAACTACATGGCATTTGTTTGCCATCAACGTCTTTCTCTCTGCTTCGTTCTTGCTAAAGTTTCTGTCTTGAAATATCTGTGCAATAAAGTTTATTTTTTAGGAGCATTTATATGAATCATTTTTATATTCTCCGAAAACAACATTTAAGAGTCAGACAGCAGGCAATAATCAGAGTGTAAATTGCCTGCTACCTGGTTTCTACTAAGCGCTGGCATTTCATGGGCACTCACTTTACTGGCATAAATATCCAACATGTTTATCAGCCATTCTGTAATGATGCATTGTTGGCATTAAAGAAGAGGCCATCAATATCTTATGTAGCTCAAAACAAGACATAAAATAGGAAGTTCTTCTTCACTTCACAGTGAGAAGATAAGTGCAAAACACAATGATGATTCTGTTCCATGTGTTTATGAGAGATCCTCACTAATGGCTATGTGGATGATGTATTATGCTTGGAGACAGTGGTTGATTTTATAGTGTTGTGTCGATGAGGATTATGTAGACATATCGCTGAGAAATGACATTGGTAATAGTAAGTGACCTTAAAATACAAGTAAAGTTTAAACTGCAGCTTTTTGACCTTCCTTTTCAAGCTGAGACCTAGGGAGAAATTTTTCTGGCGTATCAAAGTAGTAGTTATTAGCTTTTTGAACTATTTATTTATTATTCCTACTTAAATACTCGAGTGCTCGAATTGAGCATTTTTTTAATGTTCGAGTACTCGACTCAAGTAACAAGCGCTATTTAAAACAATGGAAGACTTGGCTATTTAACCAGGTGCCCCCCCCCCCCCCGGGTACTTGGTTAACCTAAAGTGACAGTTTGACCCCCAGAGAGTTGAGTTAGCCCCTTGGGGACCAGACTGTGCTCTGTTGGGGAGGGGCTAAAATTATATTTACAGCTCAGGTCTTCCAGCTTTTATCTTCACATTGCTCAGCCAATCAGCAGCTGTAGTGGTGTTACTTGCCTTTTAATAAGCTTTTTGTAACCTGAGAAGCACAAGCTACTCGGTCAAACATCCAGCTCAATTGAGCACCCCAATCTCTAATACTTGCATATGCAAACCATGCCATCACACTGCATGTAGATATTAAACATTTATGTAATCTCGTTCTGTATTAATGCCATTTTTATTATAGTTTCGCCTATATAAATATTTAATCACACAATATAGAGAATACACAGAGCCACGTGTAATGTGCATTTAAATGCATCTTAATTCAAACATTACAAAAAGTAAATAATAGTTATCTGTAAACCAAAACCAACAATGTCAAAAGGAAAAAAGAAATACTAGATGCATTTAAAGGGGTATTCTAACTTATTGTAAAAAAAAGAGTTACTGGGGTGGGGGAAAAATAGAGTTAAAACGTACACTTACCTAACCTTGGCCCCCTGCTGCTCCCTCGCAGCCCCCGTTCATCTCCTTTCAGTCTCTGATCATCTTTTTTCCTGCTATTCACTGGCCACAGTGGTGTCCCTTATGGATGATTGGCTAAGTGGGAAGGTCCTGCTCAAAGAACTTGTCTTGGAAGAAGGAAAATCGTGGGAAGGACTGGAAGGAGAAAAATGGGAACAATGGCAAGAGCGCTAGGTAAGTATGGGTTTCTATTCTATTTTTTACCCTACCCCAGCCCCAGCAGCACCTTTTTTAAACCAAAAGCTTGAATACTTCTTAAGGGTGGCTTCACATGTACCGGATCAGCAGCGGATTTCACGCTGCGAGTTTGCTGCGAAATCCACTGCCGATCCTGGAAGTGTGAAGTAAATGGGTCACATACCCGGAGCGGAATTTTTATTCTGCTGCCAGTATGTGACCCTGCCCCATCTCACTGCCCGCAGTCCCTGGCCGGCAGCGTACATTACCTGCTTGGCGCCGTGGCTGTGTGTGAGGCTCCTGGTTCCCCTCGCTCCCCATCAGCCAATCAGTGCTGCCGTGCACTGATTGGCTGATGGGGACCGACGGGAGCCGGTAGCCTCACATAGCTGCAGCGCCGAGCAGGTAATGTATGCTGCGGGCAAGGGGTGGTGGGATGCGGGGGGGTTAAAGGGGCTGGGTCACATACTGGCAGAATGAAAATTCTGCTGCGGGTATGTGAACCATTCACTTCACACTACCAGGATCCGCGGTGGATTTTGCTGCAAACTCGCAGTGTGATATCCGCTGCGGATCCAGTACGTGTTAAGCTACCCTTAAAGTGTACCTGTCACAGAACTTTGGGTATCCATGGCGACAGGCTTGCTAACAGATACACTTTAATTTGTAACTGTCATTATAACTTTCAAAATCTAAATAAACAGTATAGGTGAAATACATCAAGTTTGCAATATACATTCATTATATATATTTTAGCTATTATGCTGTAGAACAAAGCTATACTTACCAGAAATCCAGGTCCAGTCTCCAGAAGGCAGATTTTTAGTCTTGTGCTGGTTGAAAAAAAGAGGCTAAACACATGAAGTCTGACCAGTACAGAAAGTCACGCCTTTTACTACTAATTTTCCTTCTGTTGGTAAATGCTGATAGTAATGTTTTCTCAATGGATGATTTGGATGACAGCTATCTATTTTTATGGCTAGAATTAGAATAAAATAGATAAGTATTTTATCTCCTTACAGGCAAGGTTCTTTTCATATCATGTGCAGAAATGTGCCTTTGCGAATCCATTATTGGGCTGGTGTAGCTATTACTCTTAGAACATGTTTGTAGCTATAATATTAAAAAAGAAATATATTTTATTGGAGCTATTTTAAAGTTCAAAATTAAATTCTGTAGGAACAAACTATTAAAGTTTACATTTTGCGCTAAGCATTAATAAATTCACCTCTAGTACTGCAGCTGAATCGACGACTACCGCAAAGTCATTACAGAAATAATGTGAACAGAATGTAGAAAGTATTCCATCTTAATATGACGAATGACACATATTGTGATTCATCTAAAGCTGATTTTTTTATTCACATGAGATGGACCATAAATTGCTACAGTTTTCATTTCCATTTTATTTGCAAACAGTAGGGTGAATATAAGCGATTATGAATGTTTAGCACAAGCTGATTTAATATATTCTTTATGCAGTGAAAGCAGTTTCGGAATAGCTCAGTAGCTGGAGTGCTTTCATGGCAGGGAGCTTGTTGAAAATACTAACTTCTTAAAGCTTCCAAAAGTAACTCAGAAAAATAAAAACTTAGAAATACTGTATGTAAGACACACAAAACAAACAAAAAAAAAAAACATACAAATAATATGTATAAAAAGATGTATGCTTTATATATGCATTGTAATTTGCACAATAAACTGTAAAATAATTAACTTGGGGGGGGGGGGGGGGGGGGAAATCCACTATCCGAGTATCATATCAGCAGTTTTGTGTTGGCAAAGACTTCAGAAGAGAAGGATTTAGGGGTAGTGATTTCTGACAGTCTTAAAATGAGTCACCGGTGTAACCAGGCAAGTAGGGAAAGCAAATCACATGCTGGGCTGTACAGCTAGAGGTATAACCAGTAGGGAGATTGCAATCCCGCTGTATAAAGCTCTAGTGACATCACATCTGGAATACTGTGTCCAGTTATGGAGATCTCACCATAAAAAGAATATTGATAAAATAGAATAGGTCCAAAGACGGCTACAAAAATGGTGGAGGGTGTCAGGCATAAAACTTATCAGGAAAGATTTAAGGATTTGAATTTGGTTAATCTGGAAGAAAGAAGGGAAAGGGGGGTCAAGATTGAAACACGTACATACTGTATGTTGCAGGACTAAATAAGGTTCAAGAGGGAAGTCTTTTAATAGAAAACTGGACACAGGAATAAGGGAACAAAGTGAAAGGCTAGTTGGCGGAAACACAAGAAAATATTACTTTACTGAAAGAGTAGTAGATGTTTGGATCAAACTTTCAGCAGATGTGGTAGGTAAATCTGCAATAACTGAATTTAAAGTGTCCATGTCGTTATAACTTTCAAAATCTAAATTAACAGTAGATGTGATACAAAGCAAGTTTGTAATATACATTAATTATTTTTTTGTTGTTATCGTGCTGTACAACAAAGCTGTACTTACCAGAAATCCAGGTCAAGTCTCCTGGAGGCAGATTTTCTGACTTGTGCTGGTTGAATCAAACAGACTAAACACAGGAATTCTGGCCAGTAGAGAGAGTCACGGCTCAATGTGTCCATCAGTCACATCACTGTCTTCTCTGTGAGCGCTCAGATGTTTTCCATGATAACTAAAAAAAAAAAAAATACTGTAAATTGCAAATTTGCTTTATATCACATCTACTGTTAATTTAGATTTTGAAAGTTAGAACAACAGTTACACTTTAACCCCTTCCCCCAATATGACGTCCAGGGACGTCATGAAAAGCATCATGACGTCCCTGGACATCATGCTCATCCTGCTTCCTTCCACTGTCCCTGGCTGAGATCCGGTAGCAGGAGGAGGCTGTGTCACACAGCCTCCTCCCGCTGCCACTGCCCAGAGAGGAGCCGCGCTCCCCCTGGGCAGTTAACCCCATAGACACCGCGGTCGGTGCGACCGCAACGTCTATGGGGAGATCTCCTTCTTCTCTCCGATCAGGTTCTGGGAGAAGGCAGCTGCACATGCTGTAACACTGCTGTGCTCCTCCCAGGCACCCGCTCTCTGCCGGAGCCGACCCTGCACCCCCTCCTCCTCTGCCGAAGCCGACCCTGCTCCCCCTTCCCAGCCCCCTCTCTCCCTCTGCAGGCGCTCCCCCTCCCCGTGCTTCCTCTCCTTTTGCAGGCGCTCCCCCCCTCTCCGTGCTTCCTTTCCCGGCACCCCTCCCCCCCTGTGCTCCCTTTCCCTGCGCGTGTGCGCGCCCCCCCTCCCGAGCCGCACGAGTAATCACTGACAGATCATTCAATATATAATGCATTACAGCACTGATCATGTGCTGTAATGCATTATATATGTGAAAAAGTGAAAGTAAAAAAAAATACTAAACACACACATACATAAATAAATAAATAATTAATTACAATAAATAAATAAATACATAATAAATACATAAAACAAAAAAATTAAATAAATAAATATAAATAAATATACACATTCCACATCCTCCCTTTATAAATGATCCCCTATAAATAAAGTACACATATTTGGTATCGAAATTTTTTTGTACCCAAAATGTGTACCACTAAAAGCGTCAGCTTATGCCACCAAAAAAAAAAGTCCTCCATTGGCGAAAAAATTAAAATATTGCTGTTCTTACAATATGCAAGACACAGCTTTTATAGTATAAATGCTATAAACTATAACAAAAGCTATATAACATGGATATCACAGCAACCGTACCGACCTGACGAGTAATGATAACATATGTGAGGTATAGTAAATGGCGTACAAAAAAAATTATGAAAAACAGCTACTAAATTGTGTTTTTTATTCGTACCATCTCATAAAAAAATAAATAATGATCACGGAGTCACATGTCCCCCAGAATGGTACCGATGGAAACTTGTGTTACACAAATATTTTGGCACCGCAAGTCTCGTGTGACATGGTATAATGGCTAAAAAAAGCCTGAAATAAGAAAAGACCCCAAAAATACACAAGGCTTCTGCGGCCTGTGGTTGAGTCAGGTGATGCACTGCGGCCACATGTGGAGGATTTCTAGAAACCTTGGAATATGGGGAATAAATAATGAGTTCCATTTCTCAGTTAGTATTTGCTGTGTTAGAGGGAAACAATAGATTAAAATGGAATATCTGCCAAAAAAAAAAGAAAATTTTAAATTTCCCCTCCAACTTGCTTAAATTTCTGTGAAACACCTAAAGGGTTAATACACTTATGAAATGTTACTTTGAATACGTTGAGGGGTGCAGCTTTTACAGTGGAGGGATTCAATGGGGTAACTAACATACAGGCCCCACAAATCCACTTCAGAACTCAACTGGTCCATAAAAAAATTTGAATTGGAAATTTTCCTGAAAATTTGAAAAATCCCTGCAAGATTTCGAAGCCCTCTAACATCGTAAAAAGTAAAAGCATGTTCACCAAATGACGTCACCATAAAGCAGACATGTCGTAGATGTTGCAGTAATAATTAATTCATGTGGCATAACTATTTTTCTCAGAAAAAGAGAATTTTAAATATGAAGGATAGTAAATGTTTCTAAATTTTGCGCAAATGTTGTGTTTTTCACAAAAAAACTACTGTGTATCAACCAAAGTATACCACAAACATGAAGAGGAATATGTCACGAAAAAACTATCTCAGAATAACCGCAATAGCTAAAAGCACCGCAGAGCTATCACTACATAAAGAGAGACAGGTCAGATTTGCAAAATAGGCCCTGGTCATTAAGGCCAAAACAGGCTGCGGAGGCAAGGGGTTAAACATACCTGGGATACACATATATCTATCCAAGATAATTAGAAAGGAGTTATTAAAAGGGCAGACTAGATGGACTAGGTGGTCTTTTTCTGCCAACAATCTTCTATGTTCCTAAGGTCTGTCAGTCATGTTCAGATGTTTCAAAGGGTTTTCTTTGAAGATTGACCAAAGAAACTAATTTTACCCCTTAATGAAAACAATTTTCAATTTTGCACTTTCTTTTCTTCCTCTTTGTGTTTAAAAACCCAATTGCACTGAAAGCCAATTGATGTAACTTATTTTATTTCAGTACGTCCGAACTGTTCAAATTCAGATGCGTTTGTATGCCGAGGTATTACTGTACTTCAAGACTGGGTGCCAAAAAAGTGTTTGAGAACCGAGCAAGTGTTTGATTTCTGAAGCAAACTTTCCTTGAAAATACTGTTTGAGAACTGAATGGTTTCAGTTCATAGCAGTTTGAGAACCAAGGTGCCACTGTATTTGCAAAAATATTTAATTTGACAAGTTTAAAGGGAACGGGACGGAGAAATCCTTGTCGGAAGCCCAGCGCGTGTGCTGCAGAGATGAGTCTGACGCCCATAGAGAATGACAGCTCCATTCATTCTCTATGGGCATTGAACTCATCTATGCAGCGCGCACATCAGGCTTCTGACAAGGATATCTCCGTCCTGAGACTGGCTCCAGGAGCAGGACTTGGTAAGATAGGGTAAATATCTGGGCTTCATAGACACCTCCACCCTGCCCCCTTCCTGTTTGGCTTCCAGAAATGAGAATTGTACAAAGGCAGGGAGGGAGGGATAGAGAAAGGAGACATCTACGACTCTTGAGCTTAGAAGAAAAACATGATTTTATAACTTTGCAAACTGTCAAAACAAAATAGACAGGTATCATTAATGTTTCCTCTTTATCAGCTATCTGCCCATAACTGCAATTATGATATAGAGCTGGAAGACTTCCTTTAAGTCCCTTATCCCCAGTGCTACAAAGAATAATAATTTTAAATTAGTGAAGATGTTTTGCAAATTAGAAAAAGTGGAATTGTGTCATCCCACCCATTAAAGTGAAGTTCCAGGACTAATCTTCCAAACAAGGTTCACACATCCAGGGTTGCCAGCCCATAAATCAATCCAAAGATACTTGCAAAAAAGTGTTGATCCAGCACTCAAAAAAAAAAAAAAAAAAAAAAAAAAAAAAAAATATATATATATATATATATATATATATATATATATATATATATATATAGTTTTACTTTACAAGAAAGGCACTTGGAACTATTTATTGTTCTGTAAATGCATTACATTGCTTACCACTATGCAGAGTGTGTGTCACTAAATCTTCTATCGTCATTTTTTTTATTCCTGTAATGAGCTTGTGTTTTATTACTGACACAATTGTTTTTACTCTAGGCACGTGCCATTGGCACAATTGTTTAACCTTTAAAAACCTTGGAGATTTTTGACCAGCAGGAGATACAAGTAACATTTTCTTCATACAAGTAACATCTCATGACGTGATTGGGCACGCATGCGCAAAACTCTTTGTCTTGTGTGTGCTACTATATGAAGCCTTTTAACATGAAATAAAGCTATATTTGTCCAACTATTTGTTTTTTTATTATTTTTATTATTTATTGGTTCCAGGCTGCTGTACATGTGAAATACAGAAAGGTTTATATATATAGGATGAGACTATAAAAATTACATGAGCTTACTGAGCGATAGGCTAGTACAGAAGCGAAATCTTGGAGGAACTGACAAAAGGAGAGCAAAGAAGAAGGTTTTGTGAGGAACGGAGATTGTGTGTGAAGGTATCAGGAGATTAGGGCACAGATGCATGGAGGAGACTTGTAAGATAAGGGAAATTGTGGAGCCATTAAAGGGAACTTGTCACATTGAACGAGTAGTCTGATCAGTCAACATCTTCTTCAGGAGGAGCTGAGGAGATTATCACATCGTTTTTGGAGAAAAAATTTTTACTTTGAACTCCTAGTCATAGAAAAAGGAGGGATTTCAATTAAAAAAATAAAACAAATAAATAATTTTACACCAAAGGTTTGAAAAGTAGGGGATCGATTTTTCTAAGGGCAAAGGAATAAGTGAATTCAGGTCTATACTTTTTTTCTTTTTTTTTTTTTATGTTTTAATAAATTGACTATCATTATAATCATAACCACCTAGAGTATGAAGAAGGTGTTAGTTTAACCATAAATTGCATTGCATAAAAATTAAAGCTCCCAAGATTACCAAGAAGCATTTTTTTTTTCCAATTTTACCTGACCAGGATTTTTTCCTCCCTCTCGCCATGCCATTTATGGTAAAATTAAAGTTGTCATTACAAAGTAAATTTAGTTTGCAAAACATAAGCCCCCATATGTGTCTGTTTCTTTTGTGTGTCAAATTCATTAATATGGTGTGTGCCATTAGTAGATCTGGAAAGTTTTTCACAGGACAAAACTAAAACCCCACCATCCTACCATTTTAGAAGTGACTGGTTTTTAGAATAGAAAACCTGTAGAAAAAATGACAGTTTGCTTCTTAAATCTGTTGGTTGCGACAGATTTTAAAAGACCGCCTTTAGCACTCCCACTTAGTGAGTTTATGAACAAAAATGACAGGTTTGTTGGGTTTTTGGAAAAATTGTGTTGCACACCTTTAAAAAACATGTTGGAACACCAAACCGACAGGGAAAATGGACAAAACCTGACAATTTTCTGACGAGAACATGTTATTAAATCAGTACCAATGTGTCATCAAAAAATGAGCTATTATTTCAATAAAGTTAGACATATTTTTTTTAGAATTTTTAAAAATGTTTTTCTAATCCTCCATTTTACTATCTATTTATACTATGCTATACTAGACTGGATAGAAATTTATATTCTGTAGAAAAGAGGAAGCATTAGAGTCATTGGGGTTTGTACATATTTGATTATGCAGATTACTATTTGATTTGTCTTTTGAGTACCATGTATATAATATATCTTAATGTATATATCAACTGAACCTTAATGTCCAGCACAATCTCCTATCACTGCACCATTTAAACCTCATCATTTGGGATGTCTACATTTCAATTTCTTGCCACCAAACTGCAATCTGAAAACTGTATGTGACATTTAGACACACTTGCTATGTAATTTCTGCTTTACCTTTTTGTCCACAGAAGTCTGGGGATTACACGATGTTTGTACTTTGCCTCAGGCTTTTAATACTTTACAGATGTACTACTGGTAAGGAAAAAGTGAATTATTAAACATTTGGGAAGGAGCTGGACGGCAGGCAGTCACAGTTAAAGGTGAAATAAAATATTAATTGGATGGATATGTATCACTTTTACTATTTGCTGCCATTCAATGGTTTCAATGAACTTTTGAAAACAGGAAAATTATTGACTATTTTAAAATTAGGCCAAGATCTCATGTCAATCCCAATGGACTAAAGATATTATCTGTCAGATAAAACAGGTTTCTTCTTATGTCTGAAATATCTAGCAGAACACAACATGAATATTTTTATTTTATTTAAAAAAAATGTTGTTTTTATGTATTTCTTTCAAGATCTGCTTCCTAGAGTTCATCATCTGCATGTTCCTCGAGATATTTTTCAATTTCAGAATAAATGTGTATTACCCTTCATGTCTGATTTTAGTGTTTAAAGCCTTTAAACAAATGAAGCAAAGAAAACCTACTCAAACCGTTGTTATTCACGTGGGGGAAAGCTGTATACTCTATTATATACATTAGATTAAATAGACAATGAGTAACAGTCTATGGCTATGTTCACACTACGTAAAAGTACGCCCGTTGTCGCCATCCGCAACAACGGCCGTATTTTTCACGCTGTGGAACATAGCCTATTCTGCTATGGGATCCTGGTCGAAGTGTATACACATCGTGCCGCAAATAACTGACGTTTATGTTTTGCTGCCGTAGGAAACCCTGTCAGTCACACAGTGAAGCGAGCGGCTCCGACCGCTTGCCTTACTGTGGGCTGTGGGAGGTTCTGATGCGGGCGCGCGCTGGTGCGCCTGCATCAGAACTCTTTGGCCGAAAAGATAATCCGGACGGTATTTAAGTACGGAACGGCCGTTCTCTTACGACGTGTGAACATAGCCTATATGTTATAGAGACATCCAATGCGGAAAGGTGGGGCAAATGGAAAATTGGTAGTTTTGCCGTTTAATTGGTTGTCGAAAACCTTCATAAGTGTGTAGTCTCCATAGGTGACACAATGATAGCAACCGAGGTAGTAAATAAAAAGGGATGAGATGGGTGTAAAAGTGTTGAGTGGCTCCTAAGAAGTTCCTAACTTTTACTTTGGCTATGGGAGCCTCTCTTGTCTATATACACCGCTGATGAAAGATACCTTTTATACAGCTTTATCCAAGAAACACTTTAAGGCTATGTTCACACGACGTATGAGACCGGCCGTTCCATGACCCGGCCTTGTCAAGAAACTGCCGGTCTCTGCAAAGATCATCCTGGCCAGTACTGCAGTCCCGGCCAGATGATCTTACCGGCTGCGGTGTTATGATGCGGGCACCATCCTCTCCAATACTGTACAGTAACTTATAATATCACATATTCAGCTGTTTCTGAATGTTTGTTTCATCTGTTTTACATGTTATTCAGAATAATAAATCATTATTTTTGGGGTGTGGAACCAATTGTCTGCATATCAGTGATTTCTTATGGGAAAATTTGCTTTGGTTTAAGAGTGGATTTGGATTACAAGTGCGGCCCCGGAACGAATTATGCTCGTAATCCAAGGCACCACTGTATATATATAGTTTATCTTTAGCTGACCTTTCTAGTGAAAGGTAGCCCAAGTAGACACGCAAGAAAACAGCATAGCCAGCTTACCACTCACAGCGGTTTTCTTTATTAGGCTATGTTCCTACTACATTCTATTTAGGATAAGAACGTATGCTGATTGAAATGAATTCAGTGTCAATTCTTTTCTGCAGGGGCGGCATTGCATTGAATTTAATGCAATGCCGCCCGCTGTGTTCCAACAGCGTTATTTTAACACCCATTCTTTAGAAATAATGAGCATGCCTATTATTTTCAGATGCTGTTAGCTGAACAGCGTCCAGAAATAATAGCTATTAACACAATGTGAAGTACGGCCAGCGGCTGTACTTTGCATTGTAGTAAATGGTTAATTGATTTGCAGGCACACCCAAGTCAATTGTAAAAAAAATAGTATACAGCAGTATCGGCTGCAGGAACACACCGAACACCATGTATTCATGACCGAAGGCCAATTGCAACCTGAAACGCGTTGGCTTTAACTTATCTCTCTGATCTGTGTATAATCATCTACAATAAAAATTTCTGTTGTTGCTAATGGAGAAGCGCTAGATCCGCCTTTCTCGACAGTTTTAATGTCATCTTACATTCTCTTAGTCTTACTTGTCATTATAGGTTAATGTCCATCTCTATTTGTAATATGTAATCTTTAGATATGAAAACGAAAATGTTTCTGCAAAATCAATAGATTAAAGGCTAACATTCTATTGTTTTATCATGTGGGAAGGGATCTAAAGGATCTTGAAATGCACATTGTCTAATTAAAAAACATAGAAACAGAGAAAAATTTCAGCAATAAAAGACCACTTAGTCCATCTAGTCCGCCCAAAGTGTATTTCCTCTAATATTATCTTAGGAAACATATATGTTTATCCCAGGCAGGTTTACATTCAGTTATTGTAGATTTACCAACCACATCTGCTGAAGTTTGTTCCAAGGGTAGTTCACTGCCAGGACCCGGCAGATAGCAAATTGTCCTCTCGCAAACAGGCGCAGGTGATCAGCAGTGGCAATCTATAGCTATACCGTATCCATTAGGAATCCGGTGTTGCATGAATAAATGCCGTCCGTAGTAAACCGTGAATTGCATAAATTAGTTTATTGGTGGCAACGCGTTTCTGCCCTCTAATCTGAGAGGGCCTTTCTCAAGCTCTAACAAACATATAGTAAGTGTAACCTTATATAGCAACAAGTCCAAGGAAGAAAAGAGTGCTTCCGGTCGATATACACACATCAAAAACTCATAGATCCATTGCGGGCAAATTGTAGAAAAAGGGGAATATAACAAATCATAAAAGTACAATACATACCACATTTCATTTGCAGGTGGAGTCACGCATCCGCGTCGTACGCCAAGCACCGGTCTCTAAATGTACACGGAAGTTTGTTCCAAGCATCTACTACTCTTTAAAGTAATATATTCTTGTGTTGTTTCTAGAGATGAGCGAACCTGGAGCGTGCTCGAGTCGATCCGAACCCGAACTTTCGGCATTTGATTAGCGGTGGCTGGATAAAGTCCTAAGGCTATGTGGAAAACATGGATATAGTCATTGGCTGTATCCATGTTTCCAGACAACCTTAGAGCTTTATCCAAGTTCAGCAGCTCCAGCTAATCAAATACCGAACGATCGGGTTCGTATCGATTCGAACCCGAACCCGGTTCGCTCATGTCTAGTTGTTTCTGATCTTTCCCCCAAGTAGTCTGTTCTCATATATTTTTTTTTTGCACTATTATCCACGTCATTTTTGTTGTCTTCATATTCCAAACATCAAGTTTTTAGTTCAACCATACAAAAATGACAATACTACCTGCATACTGTATTTAATTCCTTGCACAATATTTCACGTCTTACGTCCAGTATGAACAGTAAACTGCACAACTAAGGAAAATCTACATAAAGCTCTCAGATGGCACTTACAGTATTTGATTTGTGACATGTTTGTTACGTTTAGGAGCTGTCATGGAAGTACACAACACCCTGCTCTTTTAGATATACATGTGGTATGTGATACCTTTGCATATTACCAGTATTACTAATTGTAAGAATTTAAATTCCTCATATTCTATCTGTTCGTACTTTATTATTTTAATTTTTTTTCCACAAAAGACTAATTGGTCAAGGATATTATTTTAAACCTTGACTAATTGGGTGTCTTGAGAACTGTCATTCTGCTAATTATCATGTTGTCTTTGTGCCAGCCAGGATATAGGAGACAGATCTATATACTCGACCCCACTTAGTCTATTTCTTAGGAGATCCTATTAAAGCTGTACAGCCATACTGTACATATGTGTGGTCAACTCTTCATTTAGTCTGTGCTTTCCACTCCTGACTAGGAGACCTTCTCACATCCAATATTTAGAAACTTAGATGATAGTATCTGCCTTAAAAGGGGTTCTTACATGATAAAACTTTACTCTGGAGAACAATGTTTTTTAATACATTGTTTTGATAAAAATGCTTTGCAATTTAACCTCATTAAAATAAATGCTTAGTTTTTTGTTTATATATCAACTTCCATTGATTGATAGCAGTATGGAGGGCTTGATCACAGCAGAGGCATGGGAACTGTGGAGCTTTGACAGCCACAAATATTGGTGGTAGCAGAGTGGCTTGTGTCGCTCCATACTGAACGTAATGAAGTTATATTACAAAGCAATTTTTTTTTATCAAAACAATGCATGAAAAACAACAGCATAAAAAAATTTTACCCTCCAGAGTACCCCTTTAACGCTTTGAGGACCAGGCCCAAATTGACCCAGTGGACCACGCAAATTTTGATCTTATTGTTTTTGGTTTTTCCCTACTCCCCTTCTAAGAGCTCCAGCACTTTCAGTTTTCTATTTACAGGGCCATGTAAGGGCTTGTTTTTTACATGTACAGTATGACGGAATTCCAAAATTATTATTTATGAAGAGATAAATAGGTGAAATTGTAAAAAAGAGTGCAATATGGTAACTTTTGGGGGGTTCCTGGGTAATGTACTATATGGTTAAAGCAACATGATACCATTATTCTTTAGGTCAGTCCGAAAACAACCATATGCAGGTTTACACAGATTCTCTACTGTTATATATATATATATTTTTAAGGCAATTAGTTATTAATAAAAATGGGCCTATTGTAACGCTTATAACGGTTTTATTTTTTCACCTACAGGGCTGTAGGGGGTGTCATTTTTTCCACCATGATCTCTAGTTTTTGTTAATACTATATTTGTGAAGATCGGACGTTTTGATCACTTTTTCTAATTTTTTTAATATATAATGTAACATTAAATCGGTACTTTTTCTCCCTCTTTTCGTGTACGCCGTTTGCAATGACGCTTGTTATATTTTAATAGATCGGACAATTACACACGCTATGGTATATTATATGTTCATTTATTTATTTATTTTTATATGTTTTATTTATATAATGGGAAAGGGAGGTGATTGAAACTTTTATTGGGGGAGGGGCTTTGGGGCAGTGTATTAGTGTTTTTAACCTTTTTTTTTTTTACTAATATGAAGTCCCTTTGGGGGACTTTTACATACAGTACTTTGATTACACACACTGATCATTGCTTTGCCATAGGCATAGCATTGATCAGTGTGATAGGCGATCTGCTCTATGAGCCTGCCTGTGCAGGCTCAGTGAACAGATCGACGATCGGACCGCACAGAGGAAGGTAAAAGACCTCGGGTGGTCACACTGCGGGGGTCCTGATCGGTAAGTGACACGCTGCAGGATTTAATTGCACGCTGCAGCGCAATAACTGCAGCCTGTCAATAACGGTGAGGTGCCGGCTGCTCACTGCAGCCGGCCCCAACCTCCTATAAAGCGCGCTCCGCTCCGGAGCACGCTTCATAGCAGTAGAAACACCCTGTGCAGTTACATCCAGGGTCGTCTGATGACAGACTTCCATGGCGTAACATCACGTCCAGGGTCGTCTAGGGGTTAAGAAGGCCTTTTGCTGTAGGTGCAGATTTTTGCTATTGGGAACAAAAGCTGTTCATGTATTGAGCCAGGTGTGCTGTAAAAATGTTAGCTCTTATGAAGAGGCTCCCTGTTTTGCTCAAGGGTTTTGGATCCGCCTCTATGATAGATATATATATATATATATATATATATATATATATATATATATATATCTCCATATATCCTTTCTTAATAAAGTGCAAAACCAAAAATATGACATATGCCTCAGGACAATTAGTTTACACAGCTGCAACAGTGCACAGGGGCATGTATGTGGGTGTGTACGGCTGGCGAGTCAGTATTCCTCTTCACTGGGCCAGCCTGTGCAGAACAGAGGGACAACTGACATCACTTTCTGCATTTGGTCTCTTTTTGTTCTGTTAATAAAGACCAAGTGACACAGCCTTGACTGCAATTTTCCAGAAAGTGAGACACCTAGTGGAAGAATTTATAGAATGGTATTTTGTATAGAAAACAGGCGAAGAAAAAAAATGTAAATTGCAAATATGTAGTATATCACCTCCCCTGCTGATATAATAATATTTATTAGTGATGATACTGCCCATTTAACATAGCTCTAAACTTTATGGGGGAATTTATGTTGGTGCAGGGAATAAGATATTAGTCTATATGCATTCAGTGATGTATAAAGTGGAATTAAGTTATGCATTCATAACTTACTGTAACTACATGTATATATGGTGTGTCTATATCTGGACACCAAGTATCTCTTATATAGCTTAAGCCTCTGAGTGTTCTAATAACATGTTGTGATATTGTGAGAAATTGGAATCCTTAACTTAACTAAAGGAAAGGTTAGGATGGACACATCTATAT